>NC_060143.1:592167281-592777392 GCF_021461385.2 Schistocerca piceifrons
CATGAAGATGTCATCAATAAATCTGTACCAAACTTTGGGTTGGCAGGCCTGGGTAACCAAGAAGGCTTCCTCTAAGCGACCCATGAATAGGTTGGCGTACGAGGGGGCCATCCTGGTACCCATGGCTGTTCCCTTTAATTGTTGGTATGTCTGGCCTTTGAAAGTGAAGAAGTTGTGGGTCAGGATGAAGCTGGCTAAGGTAATGAGGAAAGAGGTTTTAGGTAGGGTGGCAGGTGATCGGCGTAAAGGAAGTGCTCCATTGCAGCAAGGCCCTGGACGTGCGGAATATTTGTGTATAAGGAAGTGGCATCAATGGTTACAAGGATGGTTTCCAGGGGTAACAGACTGGGTAAGGATTCCAGGCGTTCGAGAAAGTGGTTGGTGTCTTTGATGAAGGATGGGAGACTGCATGTAATGGGTTGAAGGTGTTGATCTACGTAGGCAGAGATACGTTCTGTGGGGGCTTGTTAACCAGCTACAATGGGGCGGCCGGGATGATTGGGTTTGTGAATTTTAGGAAGAAGGTAGAAGGTAGGGGTGCGGGGTGTCAGTGGGGTCAGGAGGTTGATGGAGTCAAGTGAAAGGTTTTGTAGGGGGCCTAAGGTTCTGAGGATTCCTTGAAGCTCCGCCTGGACATCAGGAATGGGATTACCTTGGTAAACTTTGTATGTGGTGTTGTCTGAAAGCTGACGCAGTCCCTCAGCCACATACTCCCGACGATCAAGTACCACTGTCGTGGAACCCTTGTCCGCCGGAAGAATGACGATGGAACGGTCAACCTTCAGATCACGGATAGCTTGGGCTTCAGCAGTGGTGATGTTGGGAGTAGGATTAAGGTTTTTTATGAAGGATTGAGAGGCAAGGCTGGAAGCCAGAAATTCCTGGAAGGTTTGGAGGGGGTGATTTTGAGGGAGAGGAGGTGGGTCCCGCTGTGACGGAGGACGGAACTGTTCCAGGCAGGGTTCAATTTGGATAGTGTCTTGGGGAGTTGGACCATTAGGAGTAGGATTAGGATCATTTTTCTTCGTGGAAAGTGATATTTCCAGCAGAGAGTACGAGTGTAGGACAGTAAATCTTTGACAAGGGCTGTTTGGTTGAATCTGGGAGTAGGGCTGAAGGTGAGGCCTTGGGGTAGGACAGAGGTTTCGGATTGGGAGAGAGGTTTGGAGGAAAGGTTAACTACTGAATTAGGGTGTTGTGGTTCCAGATTGTGTTGATTGCAATTTTGAGGTTTTGGAGGGAGTGGAGCTGGAAGTGGGAGATTGAGTAGATGGGAGAGACTGGGTTTGTGTGCAATGAGAGGAGGTTGAGGTTTGCTGGAAAGGTTGTGAAGGGTGAGTGAGTTGCCTTTCCGGAGGTGGAAAACCAGGAGATTGGATAGTTTCTTTAAGGTGGAGGGTGGCATGCTGTTCTAATTTGCGGTTGGCCTGTAGGAGGATGCTCTGAACAGCCGGTGTGGATGTGGGAGAGGAAAGATTGAGGACTTTTATTAAGGACAGGAGTTGACGGGTGTGTTCATTGGCTGAGTTGATGTGTAGGTGAAGGATTAAGTGGGTGAGGACAATGAATTGTTCAGTTTGGAACTGGTATAGGGACTGATGGAAAGAAGGGTTGCAGCCAGAGATGGGAACTTTAAGTGTGAGGCCTTTGGGGGTAATGCCAAATGTCAGACAAGCCTGAGAAAATAAAATATGGGAGTGTAATCTGGCTAGGGCGAAGGCATTTTTGCGGAGGGAATGTAAATAAAACTTAATGGGGTCTTGTGGGGGTGTTGTGAGGGTGACATGGTATTAGAAGGTGGAAAGTGTAACATGAGTCTGAAATGAAAATGAAAATAAAAATAAAAATATATGGGGAGAGATAAAGGTGAACTAGAAAGCAACTGGAGATCTGGTGTTAAAAAAGGCGAAGAAAAGTTGGTTGGAGCTGGGCTATGTTGATCCTGTGGTGAACTTGTGTAGGTAGACAACGATGTGCATAAAGGTTAGGTGGTTGTGTTGCCGCCAAAACACGTTAAAGGGTGGAGAAATTTGGGAAAATTTCGAAAAAACTACGTGTAAATGTATTAAAAGGAGTGGTTTTGTGGTGGCAGATTATGAAAATGAGGCTAACAATTGTCTGAAAAAGAAATAATGACGTTAAAACCTGTGGGAAGCGGCTAAAAATGATCAGTGATGTGAGAAAAACGGAAATGGAAATAAAGCAAAAGTTATTAGAACTAGCCGAAATGGTTGTTTAATAGGTGAAAGGAACTGTTTGTGAACTAGAATCGGAGGATTTTATAGCAGCGGTAGTGCTGAAAGCGGAAAAAAAAAATTTTTTTTTGGTTATGGTTTGGAAGTGGGTTACGTATTATTAGGTATTACATATTATTGAGTATATATCAGCAGGATAAAATTGTATAGTAGATTACGGTAAAAAGGAGAAGGTGAATACAAAGTGAAACTACTGGCAAAAACAGAAAGAGAAAATAAGACGACAGAAAAGATTTCGAAATGCAACAGTGACAATAACAAACGTAATTGTTGGGTTCAAATTAATGATATGAATATAATAGAGGGAAACATTCCACATGGGAAAAATATATCTAAAAACAAAGATGATGAGACTTACCAAACAAAAGTGCTGGCAGGTCGATAGACACACAAACAAACACAAACATACACACAAAATTCAAGCTTTCGCAACAAACGGTTGCTTCATCAGGAAAGAGGGAAGGAGAGGGAAAGACGAAAGGATGTGGGTTTTAAGGGAGAGGGTAAGGAGTCATTCCAATCCCGGGAGTGGAAAGACTTACCTTAGAGGGAAAAAAGGACAGGTATACACACGCACACACACACATATCCATTTGCACATACACAGACTCAAGCAGACATTTGTAAAGGCAAAGAGTTTGGGCAGAGATGTCAGTCGAGGCGGAAGTAAAGAGGCAAAGATGTTGTTGAAAGACAGGTGAGGTATGAGTGGTGGCAACTTGAAATTAGCGGAGGTTGAGGCCTGGCGGATAACGATAAGAAAGGATTTACTGAAGGGCAAGTTCCCATCTCCAGAGTTCTGACAGGATGGTGTTAGTGGGAAGTATCCAGATAACCCGGACAGTGTAACACTGTGCCAAGATGTGCTGGCCGTGCACCAAGGCATGTTTAGCCACATTACCAACAAACACTGTCTGCCTGTGTCCATTCATGCGAATGAACAGTTTGTTGCTGGTCATTCCCACATAGAAAGCTTCACAGCATAGGCAGGTCAGTTGGTAAATCACGTGGGTGCTTTCACACGTGGCTCGTTCAACAACATCTTTGCCTCTTTACTTCCGCCTCGACTGACATTTCTGCCCAAACTCTTTGCCTTTACAAATGTCTGCTTGTGTCTGTGTATGTGCGGATGGGTGTGTGTGTGTGTGTGTGTGTGTGTGTGTGTGTGTGTGTGTGTGCGCGCGCGCGTGCGCACGAGTGTATACCTGTCCTTTTTTCCCCCTAAGGCAAGTCTTTCTGCTCCCGGGATTGGAATGACTCCTTACCCTCTCCCTTAAAACCCACATCCTTTCGTCTTTCCCTCTCCTTCCCTCTTTCCTGATGAAGCAACTGTTTGTTGCGAAAGCTTGAATTTTGTGTGTAAGTTTGCGTTTGTTTGTGTGTCTATCGACCTGCCAGCACATATGCTCGGGAAATTAAGTTCCATATTTCTAACCACCTACGATGAACTGGTCACCGACAGCCAGAGAAAACCCGTATTGTTCAGACCTGCTACCTCACTGTAAGGCACAGGGTACAACAGGAGGCAAAGCACCAGCCCCCCCCCCCCCCCACCCCTGCCCCCCATGTCACCATGAATCTCTAGTCTCTGTATACTGTAGAGCACAGAGGTGATTGTGGACTTACGAGACTCAGCCACATGGCAAATGTTGTGCTGCATCAGTGACTCAGTGAAACTAAAAGTGTCTGTGCAATGCATACAATGGTGGAAAAGGAGCTACAGTTTACAGAACAAAAGGCATCTGCATTCAATAAAACCATTATAGTGACAGAGACAGAAGTGTATTAGTTGGGTGAAAGGCTGAAATGCCTATTGGCTTTATAATGTTATATAAAATATAGCTGGTTTCTGCATTTTTCAAGTAATTGAACTTCACACAGTATTTCTCTACAACACATAGTCATTATACAGTTTATAACAATAAAATCTCTAAATGTACTTTGAAGTTTTAAGCATTTAATAAGAAGTTCTTAAATATGTATGAGGGGAATTAATGCACATTGTAGAAGTGGTCAATGAAATATGCCTTTGTATTGACTCTGAAACTTGGTAAGATACCTATTAACTTAATTTCATGAAACAAGCAGTTATATTTTTCCCCCCCCAGAATGTGATGAATGTAAGTGCTGGAGGCTCAGTCACCTCCTCTACATATTAGAAGGGGAGGCACTGAGGCAGGGGAGAGGGAGGAAGAGTGTGAGGTCTGTTGTGCTGGAGACTGACAAATTAAGAGTCTGCTGGAGACAAATTTATTGGCATATTTGGACAGCTCTCGCTTCCCACCGCCCCGGAAATGCACACAGGTGGCAAGACTACAGGGCAGGGACTTCCCGACATGGAGTATGTGACAGCTGTCAACATTGTGGTACTGTTACTGTACTGGTACTGATATGAACATTTGATTTATGGACCAATAAAATGCAACAAAGGGAGAAATTTACATCCAACAGTATGTTCATTGTAAAATATTGTGTCACTTATATGTGTATTTATTAAAGATATGTTGGTAACTGATGACAAATCTTGTTGCTAACTAAATATGAGTATTTTTGCTGTTTAGTTATATTATCAGTTTTCACGAGTTAAGCTAAATGTATTAATGATCCACCCCCCCAGCCTCACGGTCTGGGGCGTCCTGTCACAGTTTGTGCGACTCCTCCTGTCAGGCATGGGTGTGTGTCTTGTCCCGTAGCATAAGTTAGTTTAAGTTAGATTAAGTAGTGTGTAAGCTTAGGGACCGATGATCTCAGCAGTTTGGCCCCGTAAGATCTTACCACAAATTTCCAAAATAGTTTTTGTTATTCAAAACGAATTTTTACTCTGCATTGGAGTGTGTGCTGATCTGAAACTTTGTGGCAGATTACAATTGCTTGCCAGACCACAACTCCAATCTCAGACCTGGCCAGGTTCTGTACCAAGTAAACTATCTGAACATGATTTGGGACCTGCCTCACAGCTTAACTTCCACCTGTACCTCCCCTCCTACCTTCCAAATTTCACAGAATTTCTCTTGCATACCATGTGGCACTAGTATTCCTGGAGGAAGGGATATTGTGGAGAAATGCCCTCTACAGCTTAGGGGATTGTTTCCAGAATGAATTTTCACTTTGCAGCACAGTGTACACTGATTTGAAATTTCCTGTGCCAGAAAAGGTACGGTAAGCCTTTCACTGTCTATAAACACTGTAAGTAGAATGATACAGCATACGCAGAATAGTGTATTTACCCGAATCTAAGCTGCATGCAAATCTAAGCCACACCTGAAAAATGAGACCCAAAACTCAAGGGGAAAAAAGTTATAAACACACTTCAAAATCAAAACAAAGTTGGTTCATTTTAACATGAGATACAAATTAGGTAGAATGGATGAAGATATGCAGCTACAGTGGTTGGGTTCGAGTCATAAGCTTAGCAGTCAAGCTTAAGCAAGGTTATTTTGTAGATTAATTTACTCTTTCAAACAATTAGAACCACATGACGAATCTGGACAGAATTTATAGCTGTAGAAGATTTAAAAATCAATGCTAGAAATCTGTTCTGTGCTTCATTTCTCACTGTATCACTATTCAGCATAACAATTATATGAATATAAACATTACACGATATGTATAATCTTCCGCATTTGCCTTTGTCTCACTCGAGTTTGTTTGATGGGTAGGATTTACATGAGGCAGCAGCTAACACAGAAAAATACATGGTGTAATGTTTACATTTGTATTATTCTTATGGCAAAGAGAGTATGTAATTCACGATTCATAGCAACTCTCTCTCATCACTGGTAGGAAAACATCCAGGATGTAGTGTCAGCCATACTGACGTAAATTTTAAACACAGGCTTACTAATCAGCTTTTTGTAGTAGATTTTTAGTGAAGTCTTCAAATGTATGAGTAGCAACACTTACAAAATAGAATGAAAATCAGTCAGAAATTAAAAGAAGAAATATGAAACAAAATGTTATTAGATTCATAATACAAATTTTATGAAATGTTTAAAATATCAATTATTTATTTATTTATTTATTTATTTCTTGTTCCGTAGATCCAGTTAGTGAGTCAATCACAAGGATATGGAACGTGTCAAATTGTACAGGTTTCAATTTAAACTTACAATAAATACAAGGGCAATTCAATGGCAAATTGTACGTATTTTAAGTAAGACATACTATAAATACAGTAACAGATACAATGTCAGCTAGATAACATAACAACCATTTAACAGAAAAATGAGTTTCAAATAAAGGTTAAAGATAAGAGCACAAAGTTAAATCAGATATTAGGCCTACAAGAGTAAATACATGTACAGCCAATCTGTTGTTACAAAAAGTGTGCTAATGCCCAAATGCACAATAAAATCAATTGAACTACTTCTAGACACAATAAGTTTAGTGATGGTATACATTTTTTTTCAGATATTCATCCACAGTATAATAAGATTTCTCTGTCAGGTAATCTTTGAGAACTTGTTTAAATTTTGGCAGTTCTGTGTGAACACATTTGATCTACATCTACATCTACATCTACATTGATACTCCGCAAGCCACCCAACGGTGTGTGGCGGAGGGCACTTTACGTGCCGCTGTCATTACCTCCCTTTCCTGTTCCAGTCGCGTATGGTTCGCGGGAAGAACGACTGCCGGAACGCCTCCGTGCGCGCTCTAATCTCTCTAATTTTACATTCGTGATCTCCTCGGGAGGTATAAGTAGGGGGAAGCAATATATTCGATACCTCATCCAGAAACGCACCCTCTCGAAATCTGGCGAGTAAGCTACACCGCGATGCAGAGCGCCTCTCTTGCAGAGTCTGCCACTTGAGTTTTCTAAACATCTCCGTAACGCTATCACGCTTACCAAATAACCCTGTGACGAAACGCGCCGCTCTTCTTTGGATCTTCTCTATCTCCTCCGTCAGACCGATCTGGTATGGATCCCACACTGATGAGCAATACTCAAGTATAGGTCGAACGAGTGTTTTGTGGTAGAGCATTGAACAGCTTAATGCTGGAGTAGTAAACTCCTTTTTGTACCAGAGTGAGACGTTTCATTTCGAAATGTATATTGTCTTTGTTTCTGGCGTTATAACCATGGAATTTACTGTTGTCTTGGTAGATGGAATAATTTTTGCACACAAAGGTCAGCAAGGAAAAATATACTGTGAGGCAGTTGTTAGGATACCTATCTTCCGAAACAAGTGCCTGCAAGAGTGTCTTTGATGGACCCCACACATTATTCTGATTGCTTTTTTTTGGATGGTGAAAAGTTTTTTTGCAAGTGGTTGGTTCCCCCAGAATATGATAGCATATGACATCAATGAGTGGAAGTAGCCAAAGTAGGCAACCTTAATAGTGTCAACTTCAGCCACTGAAGAAATTACCCGTAATGCAAAAATTCTGAATCACTATCACTAGATTCCTTGTTGCTCGGTTCTTCATACAGCGCTGCCTGTTGCACAGTCTGATTAGGAACACACTTCCCTGTACCATCAACTAATTGGCACTTGCAGACTTCTGTGTTTTATATGTCACGTTGGTGTCAGCTGTCTGTCAGTTTTCGAAAGCCAGTCTGTATACATGCATTTAAGCTTGACCTTGAATGGTTTATTCAGACAAACATCAAGTGGTTGAAGAATTGATGTCATCCCACCTGGAATTAGTGCCAAGCACATTCCGCTTTCTAATTGTTGTATGACCTGTGTTTTCATCTAACACCAGCAACCTGCGTAAACTGAGCATTGGTCCAGGATGACTATCAAATGCAAGCCTAATCCATTCCAGCATAACTTCCTCTGAAAACCACCCACTTTCATTTGCTCATAAAATTTGGAAATATTTCCGATTCTGATACAGTCTTTCACTTGAAAAATATAAATGGCGTAATTTATGTCCACTTGTAGTGCACGAAAGCATGATGACCACCTGCTGTTTTTCACCCCCTAATGTAAGAATACTTTTATCTTTCTTTCCTTTGGCATCAAGCACATAATTCAATGGCATGTCAAAATATGTGGGTCAGTATTCCCTATCTGGCCAAGAAGGTATTAGTTTTCAGTGTGCCACCTGAAAATGAAGCACTGAAATTTCATAACTTTTTCTTTGTAATTTTTTGTCAGCTTCTGCACAATTGAAGTTCACCTCCGAAGTGAAAAACCTCAGAGCTTCAAAAAAAGAAAAATCCAGTTGTGGCTAGCCTTAAAATTTTCAATTTTTTTGCACTTGACCAATTTCATATAACTTAATTTTTTAAATTTCGCTGCTCACAGGCTACCATTTCTGATACTGTTCCTTAACAAACAAGTTTAAAATTACTTCAAGAGAATGACATTGGCCATATTTTGGCCCACTAAAGGCTTTCCTGCTACTGTAACATTCAAATAATTTGTCTCTTTGCAGTTGCCATAATGTGAATTGCTCTTTTCAATCCCGTATAACAGACCTACAGCAAAAAGAATTAACTTCCTTCCTGATTTGGCACTTAAATGAAAACATTTAATTATGGTACTTTAACATCATCACTTCACAAAATTCGACGAAACAGTATGTGAATTGTAAAAGCATTGTTGGTATTTATGTAAAAGGCTGCTACATCTGAATTTCTATTTCCTTTGGTGGGTGATATAATTTAAAAAATAAATAAATAAAAAAGGTGACTCATCTTCTGCCTTTTTTTTTTTTTTTTTACTAGTGCAGAAGTTTTGGCACCAGTATTTACGTCTGCACCTGCAAACCATGCCTGTGCAGTGCTGCTTACATTCAATATTAGGTGATAATAAACAAATTACCACACATGGCTGCTGGATTACCTCCAGCAGAAACCACAAATAAAACCTTTGTTGAGAAATCATTATTGAAATTATTTAAGTGATCATCTTTATCCAAAGAAAATTTAGATAACATACTTAAGACAGTATAACAGCGTTTACACAGACATGTAGATATGAGGATTCATGAATTTAATAGTGGTGCTCATACTTCAATGTTTGATATTTTTGAGTTTGTTCTTGTTCAAGATCATCGTCACAATCCCATTATAAAGAAGGAAACTAGTATATGTTTTCCAAAGTATTGTGGTCTACAAAAGGATTGTAAATATATCACACCCAAAGGCTGTATATCTTATAGAACCTATGAAAGGCCAAGATAAAGGTCTATATAACATAGATATGATAAAACAATTTAAGTGTTCAGGGGAACCTGCATCCTGAGAAAGTTCGGCAGAGTGACATCTATCAGATTCCAAGTTAACTGTTCTGTCATTTATGTTTCTGTTTTCTGTGGAACAATTTCTTCACTCTTTTTCTGTCCTATAATCTTTTGAAAAAATTTCTCTCTCACTATCCTATCCTAGAATTACGTATATGGAACAGCACGTATCATATGAATATACATGTAGTATATGAGAGTACACATAGTTACTCAAATACTGATACGGTGTCTAGAAGTGACTGGCATTTGTAATAGTAAAAACATATGATTCATTTTGAATCTATTTTTTGTATATTTTGTATGAATATTGTATTATTTTGGTACTTATGTGCAATATTTTGAATGTATAGGTATGATAATCAGTTATTTTTTAAATGCATGAGAAGAAGAGTGCTAAGCACCTCTTAGCATGTATAGCATGTTGGCTGAGAAGGTGACAGATGAACATGTGCATATCAATTAATTTGGTGTCTGAGAAACAGAATCAATAAAACAGAATGCTCCTCTCATAGAGAGAGTATTCTAATGTGGAAATAAAATCACTAATATGAAAAATTGAACTATATTTATTAAAGTATGAGGTTAAAAATTAAGATACATGAGAACTGATGAGTAATCAAGTAAATATACTTTGTAGTATAAATATTATAAGGATTAGGAGACACTTACAGGTACCACTTAGTATTC
This sequence comes from Schistocerca piceifrons, assembly GCF_021461385.2. Taxonomy (NCBI): domain Eukaryota; kingdom Metazoa; phylum Arthropoda; class Insecta; order Orthoptera; family Acrididae; genus Schistocerca; species Schistocerca piceifrons. Next base: position 592,177,424 of record NC_060143.1, read on the forward strand.
ATCTTGATAAGTACCTATAAGATGGCCAACAATATATAGTATATTAAGAATAGGGAGAGGATAAAAAAGAAATTCAATACATTGATCACAGAATAAGCTAAACATACTTATAACAAAGCGGAGCAGGTAGAATAAAGCTGAAGTATATGAAAATGATTAATATACACAATTTAGGTGCAATATCGGCACAGAACTGTTAAGAGGTGTAGATATTAATGTAAGACCCGAGGAAGGTGGGAGTATACACAAGGTACTGATCACCAGAGTCAAACAAAGAAGACGTAATTCCTTCTACTGATGAGAGTATAAGCAAGGTAAGATACTTCATACAGGAATTTTAAAAAACCATGTTGCAGTGTACTAGAAGGCAACATGTTAGGAGGATAAAGGGTAAGCTGACCTGTGGAAGGGATAACTTACACCTTAGGTTGGGTGGATTCTTGAAAGGATGGACCTTTACCACTTTCATGAAGGGAGACTTGTTAAGGGACACTGGCGTCTCAGCTGGAAATGTAACTGAAAAGTATCTGCTCAGAGAATAACGTGTAAATGTGCACAGGAATTATGTTCACATTAAAGAAGCATTCTCCAGACTAGAATAATGTGGTCTGGATCTGGCTAATTAGGTGTCATAGATTTTGAGTATGCTTCCACCACGGTTTAAGGATGCAAGTATCTGAGATTGGAAATGGGTAAATGGACTGTTGGTTCCAATGTCAGAAGTATCTCCATAGCTAAATGAATTAAGTGAAATAGTTTAATTTGCAAATACACATAACACAGATACCTTCACCAAGACCAGAAGTGAGGAGACGATGATAGTGAACCAAGTCATCTACGTGCAGAAAATAAAACAAGATAATTGATTATGTGTGATATCTCGAGAAATCTACAAAAACGTTTATGCTTATAGGAATACCCAAAGCTAAATGAAGACGAGATCATGTAATCCAGATAATAGGAACAGAAGGAGAATACTGAAGTATAAACTCAAAATTAAAATGTCCGAATTAAGGAGTGAAGTTTAAATCATCCCCATGATAGGCAAAGACTGCAATGAAAGAAACTATATGCGAATACCATATGGGCCTGGACTGAAAATAGATTTTGTGTTTGGTAAACATATGACATGAAGTAGTGGTGAAATATGAACTGAACTGAATGAAACTTTAGTAGCACCAGAGGGACATGAAGTGCAAACAGCAGAAGTATTTTGTAAAGTAATAACATTGCATAACTAAAAAATGATGTTTATTTTCAATACATTAAACCTTGTAGAACTAAGTTTATGAGCACAAAATCTCGTCTCAGGTAGAATGAGATGTTTCACTTCATTGATCTTTAGTGGCCAGTGAAAGATGTTTGCAGGTTAAGGTAGTTAGTAAGTAGGAAGCACCCCACTTTCAGGAGGTTTTTGATGCCTTGAGCAGATCCGAGTTGTGCCAATCCCGTGTTATCAGCAAAGAGGGACACAGACAGTTGCTTCTACCTGCTGGGTGGAGTTGTATACTCTATGAGGCCATGAGTGAAGGGCATGGAGCACATGTGACCTCCATGACTTTAAACAAATCATCACCGAAAAGACAACTGATGTTTAGATTTTATTGTAAAAATTTGTTCAGAGTCTCTTGTGAGACGCACTCATGAAAATATCCAGCCAAAATTTTTCGCCTATGTAGCCTAACAATTAGAAGAGATTAGGATGGTATGTTATAGGAAATAACTATGTAATCAAAAGTATCTGGACACCTGGCTGAAAATGACTCACAAGTATGTGGGACCCTCCATCGGTAATGCTGAAATTCAGTATGGCGTTGGCCCACCCTCAGCCTGAATGACAGCTTCCACTCTCACAGGTATATGTTCAATCAGGTGCTGGAAGGTTTCCTGGGGAATGGCGGCCCATTCTTCACAGAGTGCTGCACTGAGAGGAGGTATGAACGTTGGTCGCTGAGTCCTGGCACGAAGTTGGTGTTCCATAAGATTCAGTTCAGGAGTCTGGGCAGGCCAGCCCATTACAGGGATGTTACTGTCATGTAACCACTCCGCCACAAACCATGCATTATGAACAAGTGCTCGATCATGTTAAAAGATGCAACTGCTCTTCAGCAGTGGGAAGCAAGAAGGTGCTTCAAACATCAATGTAGGCCTGTGCTGTGATAGTGCCATGCAAAACAACAAGGGGTGGAAGCACTGTCCATGAAAAACATGACCACATCACAACACCACCACCACTAAATTTTACTGTTGGCACTACACATGCTGGCAGATGCCATTCACTGGGCATTTGCCTTACCCACACCTTACCATCAGATCATCACTTGCATATCGTGATTCGTCACTCCACACAACATTTTTCCACTGTTCAATTGTCCAATGTTTACATTCCTTACACCAAGCGAGGCATCGTTTGGGATTTACCAGCGTGATGTGTGGCTTATGAGCAGCTGCTCGACCATGAAATCCAAGTTTTCTCACCTCCCATCTAAATGTCATAGTACTTGCAGTGAATCCTGAGGCAGTTTGGAATTCCTGTGTGATGGTCTGGATAAATGTCTGCCTATTACACATTACAACCCTCGTCAACTGTCGGCAGTTTCTGTCAGTCAACAGACAAGCTCAACCTGTACACTTTTGTGCTGTACGTGTCCCTCCATGTTTCCACTTCACTATCACATCAGAAAACAGTCGATATAGGTATGTTTAGGAGTGTGGAAATCTCACATAAAGACATACGACACAAGTGACATCTGACCACATTCGAAGTCCGTGAGTTCCGCAGAGTGCCCCATTCTGCTCTCTCATTATGTCTAGTGACTACTGAGGTTGCTGATATGCAGTACCTGGCAGTCAGTGGCAGCACAATGTACCTAATATGAAAAACATATGTTTTTGAGGGTGTCAGGATACTTTTAATCACACAGTGTACATTGAATTCAACTTCTTTGGGCATGTTATTTCACTAGAAAAAAGAAAAAGTCTCTTTCACCATCATTGATGCTGCAGATCAAAGTCCATGGGGGAGAAGCTACCTCATGGTTCAAAGACACCACATAGCAGGATCCTTGCAGCATTGATATTGTACGGCGACCAGCAGAAAACATAAGAGAATTGGAAACTCCAGTAAAATATGAGAGCTGCAGATCGACTACTGGACTGTTTCAACAACCCTTTCCTATCAACCCTACTACAAAAATAGGCCATGCAACATTCCACAAGGGTTTCAACACACTTCCCTGAGACATGCATGAACTTACTTCCACGTCCATCAATGATTCTCTATCCATGATAACATGCGTCTACTCTAGCAAGAAAATCTCATTTTTCCTCCTGCAATCAAATTTTCATAAGTAAGCAAACTGTCTTGATCAAAATCCTTCTGGATGTCCCATGAGCGAAATGCAAGTTAGATTTTTTGTAGGCTAGCTGATATGGATAAAGTCATTCTGCTTGAGATATGTCATTACATTTGAGGTCAGATATTTTCTGACAAGGAGAGGTTCCCAAGGGTGGACTGACTTTTCGAAACCCTCTACATGGTGATGTATGTAAGAGTCCCAGATGTCTCACCCAGCAGCCAATGACTGTGGTAGACTCTCATTTGCGAATCATTGACAAAAAGTAATTTTGTGTGATGTTCTAGAGCTCTAAAAATGACAGTAGTACATATAGCAGAACAGTAGCATACTGGTTGATGTAGAAGCCTGATGTGCAGAATTTGTGGATTCAAGTCTGGTCATGTGCTTAATTTTTTTTTCATTTTTAAAGTTATTGTAAGGACTTTGATCATTATTTTTATTCAGTTAATTGGTGTAAGTGTAATTCATGAAATATCTAGCCCTTTGTTATGTAATGTTAATCATCATATTAACTTTTTCATTTGGCCTTATTTTTTCTTCCTATCATTCTGAATCTTTGTTCATATGATTATAATTATCTTTATTCATGTATCACAATATTTAAATGTTTATAAATGCCGATCTAGTAGTTAAAAAACAAAAGATAAAATAAAATATATCTAAAAACAAAGATGATGTGACTTACCAAACAAAAGCGCTGGCATGTCAATAGACACACAAACATACACACAAAATTCTAGCTTTCGCAACCAACGTTTGCCTCGTCAGGAAAGAGGGAAGGAGAGGGAAAGACGAAAGGATTTGGGTTCTAAGGGAGAGGGTAAGGAGTCATTCCAATCCCGGGAGCGGAAAGACTTACCTTAGGGGGAAAAAAGGACGGGTGTGTGTGTGTGTGTGTGTGTGTGTGTGTGTGTGTGTGTGTCTATATATATATATATATATATATATATATATATATATATATATATATATATATATATATATATATATATATATATATATATATATATATAATAGAAGGAAACATTCCACGTGGGAAAAATTATATATAAAATCAAAGATGAGGTGACTTACCGAACGAAAGCGCTGGCAGGTCGATAGACACACAAACAAACACAAACATACACACAAAATTCAAGCTTTCGCAACAAACTGTTGCCTCATCAGGAAAGAGGGAAGGAGAGGGGAAGACGAAAGGAAGTGGGTTTTAAGGGAGAGGGTAAGGAGTCATTCCAATCCCGGGAGCGGAAAGACTTACCTTAGGGGGAAAAAAGGACAGGTATACACTCGCACACACGCACATATCCATCCACACATACAGACACAAGCAGACATATCTATCCACACATGTGTGTGTGTGTGTGTGTGTGTGTGTGTGTGTGTGTGTGTGTGTGTGTGTGTGCGCGAGTGTATACCCGTTCTTTTTTCCCCCTAAGGTAAGTCTTTCCGCTCCCGGGATTGGAATGACTCCTTACCCTCTCCCTTAAAACCCAAATCCTTTCGTCTTTCCCTCTCCTTCCCTCTTTGCTGACGAGGCAACCGTTGGTTGCAAAAGCTAGAATTTTGTGTGTATGTTTGTGTTTGTTTGTGTGTCTATCGACGTGCCAGCGCTTTCGTTTGGTAAGTCACATCATCTTTGTTTTTAGATATATTTTGTTTTTCCCCACGTGGAATGTTTCCTTCTATTATATTCATATCATTAAAAGATAAAATAATCTGTATATACTGGCTGTGTAATGGTATCATAAATGTATTTTTCATTACACGCAAGATGTACATTTTTTGGATGGTAAACATCACATAAACATTTAAAACACAAATTCCCATTGCACTATGGACAACAAAATAGAGATGAAGATTTAAATGAATGAAGAGCTTATAACCAAATACACAAAATATGGAAAAGCATTAATGAGTGCCATAACATGGATGAAAATATAAGATGATCAAGCGGACAAAAAAAAAAAGAGAGAGAAATTAAAATAAATAAATCTTAACTAATTTATTGAATTGAAGTTATGACCAAAGTCATTTCAACAATTATTTAAAAAGAGAAAATTCTGACATACCTGTTGAGATTCAAACCCACAGCCTTCTGAATGTCAGGTTCCTATGCTAAACAATAGCTACAGATATCAATTTTCAAGCAAAAGTACGAATTTTTATTTTATTTTATTTTATTATTTTATTTTATTTTATTTTTGTTGGTCACTCCTAAATGAAGACCCACCTGGATAAATGGCTACAGAGTGAGATACTTGGACCCACAAATTAAATAAACGTACAGAAGGTTTCAAAAGCTTGATGCCACCATTGTGGACCTCTCCCTGCAAGATTCTACAGCTGATGGGTGTCAAGGATACTGGATGGTAGTTCTGTGGGCCACTGCTGCTACTCTTCTTGTGCCTAACTCGGAAGAAAATTCTGTATAGAATCTTTTAGTGAATCCACCCTGGGGCCTTGATCAATTTTAGTGATTTTAGCTGCGATTATCACACACTAGATCTAAAATAAAGCACAGGGCTACACTAGACAGGTGCTGAAAGAAACACATTTGGCTGTCAAATGGGAAATGCAGGAAGCATTCAATGACTACCACAGCAGAATCTTATCAAAAGATCTCTCCCAAAACCCAAAGAAATTCTGGTCGTATATAAAGTCTATTAGTGGCACCAAATTATGTTTCCAGACACTCAGGGGTACTGCAGAAACTGAAAGTGAGGGTAACAAAGCAAAAGGAGAAATTCTGAATTCTAAAAGAGAAAGAAAGAAAGAAAGATTGATACCTTTTTATCCAATGCCTTTGCAATGCCTTGCAATAGTTCATTTGTCTTTGTGGGTTCATGTCCGGCAACAATCTTCGAAGGCCGAGCTGTTATGTTACTGTCAGATGTTGCCTCTAAATAGAAAAAATGTTTAATAATTTGAAATAAGAAAAGAACTACATTTACTAAAACAATGCAAAAATGGACTCTAACTAGTTTATTACTGAGATAAAACTAGTACACACTAGAAAACTTTTGAATAAAAAAGTGGACCCTTAAATAACAACAAACATTGTGCCTTAATCACATCCTAGCTGTGTTAATCATCAATCCCCAGCATTACCAGCATCAACAGCTATTCTGAGTGGGTCCTACAAAACTTATCTCCTCTACATGCTTCTCTGGTTAATGTAAACAGCATCTAGCTTCCATTGTATGCATTACTTTAGTGCTTCTTTTTTTCCTGTTTTAACTTCCTTATTTCTTTCCGAAAGTGATCAATGCATTTAATTTATTTGCTTTTCTCCTGAATAGGATATCAGTAGGGTCCTTCTTATGGACTGTTTCTCGGTTTTGTACAGTTCTTGACTCTTACTACTCAGCTTTAGACCTTTTAATTCTTTTATAAACTTAAACACATATTTCAGAATGTGAAATGTATTTGTTGGAGGGAGGCCAGATTTCTTAAGGGTGCTATTTAAAAATTTTCAAATATATGACAGGAAATAGTAAAATAAAATAATAAAACTGATAGGATGAAATTGGATGAATAAATATCTTTTTAGTTTTACACTGTATAACTGATACCGAAACATATTAGACTGGAATAGGCAGGAAACAATCTTAAAGGGATCTGGACCTATGACAGGTGGTGAGTAGGATACAATAGGTTTCTTACCTTCTAGCACAAGCTTGCATTTCGTTGAGGTGTTGTGGACTTTTCATCAACAATATCTTTATGGTACTGTGATGCAGATAATTCAAGCCTGTGGATGGCAATGTCACAGCTAACTCTGAACATGTCATACTGATACAAATTGAGTCTCACGAGGCAGGGGCCTACACCTCAAAAGGTATAGACACGGAAGATTGGCTGAACTGATTAGTGAAAGCACGGGGGTGTGCTCTGGGCCACAAATATCTAATGTCATGGGTAGGAGAACAAAGCCTTGTTTATGATAAGTCCCTGCTTAAACAATGTCTGCATCACTGTAAGCTAAAAAGCAAGCTTCAATGTGCCTGAAGGCAAAAACAGTCAAAATGACAAGTAACATTGGAATATTATTATGTCTAAATCACAAGCAAGCCCAAATCCAAAGGCAGGGTCATCAACACTTAGTACTGCAAAGAACAGAATTGACCTTTATGGAGAGTGTAGTTATTCATACAAACATGGAATGTTCCAGAATGCTATTATTTATACAGACATCTAATATTACAGACTATATAAACATGGCAAATGTATAATATTTCAAGAACTTTCCAGAAACAACAAATTCTAAATAAAAAGCAATTGTTGGTGGCCAGGTCTCAACTAGCGAGTCACAGAATGCCGGCTAGTGATGCTAGCCACTACACCACACTTAATGCACCACAGCTCAGACAATTGTTCTGACTCCTGGAGATAAAGTGACCTGCTGTTCCAGAAGTTGTCACTGATGCCAGCTGCAACACCCTCGATCTAGCTTCCATCAATGGTCTTGCATATAGCGGCACTGGCAGATCTTCACACTCTGGCCGTGTTGTTATAACCTCTTCAATATGATGATAGTGGAAGGAAGCTCCTCCCACCAAAGCTTTGGGACTGTCAAGTGGGTCTTCTGTTTCATTTAACCTCTCATCATCAATCTGTATCTCTGGACCATAGTAGGGCTCCTTACAGACAATGGGGGTGACATTTTGGTACTTCTGTCCCCTTGATAAAGTATCATAACTCTCAACATCTTAAGTGATGTCTGACAATCAACAAAGGAAACAATATGACACAAAGCTGTACTTCAGTAACATTTCTGGTAGTCACACTTCCTGCACAGGTGTAAAAATACATACCAAGTCTCACCGGTCACTTGGCATTTTAGCACTCTCAGTCTTTCTCCTGTGCATCCACGATCTGAATGTAAGCCAGCTTCCTTACTTCTTCGGTCCTGGTGATGAGGCGTTTCACAGAGTCATCCTGAGTATCTACCTGTGCATCAAGAGCAATGTCTTATTAAAGTGTTCTGTGAGACCATTCATCTGTAGATGACAGGAAGTTGTCATCCTGTGGTGATATCAGAATCTAAAATTATCTTCAGTACCATCCACAATTGAAAACTTTTCAATAATCAGAGATCATCACACTGGGTGCTCTGGGCTTCAAAATGATGTCTTCCACAAGAAACCCTGCATTTTCTGGAGCTTCTGCAGTTAGTACTGACTCGATGACAGCATAATTGCAGAGCTAGTCAGTGTATAGTGCTATCCATTGAATCCTGTTTGCTGACTTCGGGAACCTCTCCAAAAGGTAGGATTCAAATCAGTGTTTGGCACTGTTGCAGGCAGGACTGGCAATAGATGTCCCAGAGGTAACTGTACCTTGTGCTTCTGTCATCAGTATTCCTTACAGTGGCTCACATGTGTCTTAACAGTAGGGAACTGGTCAAATATCCTTTGTATGATTCTCTCTAGAGTCTTCCCGAATCCCAGGTGACCAGATGTTGGAGCACCAGTGAAAACTTAAGGATAGCTGGCCACAGGTAAGCTGAGATGATGAGCAACTATTTCTGCCCCAATGGATCATAGTTCCTCTTATACAATGCTCTGTTAATTAATTGGAATGCTCCTTTGGTCTGTTCCTCCTCCTCCAAGGCTTCTATGGTTTTCAGCAGTGTTGGATTTACCCTGTGTTCAGCAGTAATGTCATTCAGTGCAGCAATGAATGAGATTTCAGGCTTGCTGTTGTGTTCTCCAAGGGTCTCCCTGAAAGGCAGTCTGTGTCCTTGGGTTTTGATCCACTATTGTACACAACTGTTGTCACACTCTTAAAGCCTCAGTTCTCTCGGATTCTTGAGGCTAGTCAAACAGCAGAGGGCATGATGGTCTATCACCACTGTAAATGGTTTGACAAATAAATACAGCCAGAACTGGTTGGTGACCAAAACAACTGCAAGGCACTCTGTCATCAGAGTAACCTGACATCTTTTCAGCACCTTCCTAAACTTGTATTGGAACCGCCCTTATCCAAAATTGTTAGCATTAATGTGAAATTCCATGTCAGCATTCTCATCATACAATGCTAGAACCAAAGAGGTCAGCATCTGCTTAAGGACAGTGAAAGATCTTTCTTGCACCTTGTTCCGGGAAAATTTGACATCTCCCTGCAATAGTTATTGCAAGGGACACGTCTTGGTACAAAAGTCCTTTATTAATCGCTGTTAGTATGAACACATCCCGAGAAAACTTCTCACATCAGGGATGTGTCAAGGGGTCGGGAAATCTGTGGTTGCTCTTATTTTCTCTGGATTTGGATCAACTCCATCACCATTCACCATGATTCAAAAGATTTTAATTCTTGGGTGACAAAAAAAGTCTTGTTCTGGATTCAAGATGAAACCTCCAGTTTGAACACACTTCAACACATTTGTCAGGCAGATTAGATGTTCTTCAAATGTCTTTTAAAAAATAAAAATGTCATCCAGCCATCAAAGACGTCATTCATTTCAGGTGTCAAAGCAGATTGTCAATCATATGTTTGAAGGTGGTTGGAGCATTTCATAGCTCAAAACACACAGGCCATCAGGAGTTATGGAGGCAGTCTTTTCCCAATCAGCTTCATCAACCTTGATATACCAATAGCCTGTCCGTAGTTGAGAAATACTCTGCTCCTTTCAAGCAATCTTGGGTGTCGTCCATGCAAATTACTGGATAGACATCTTTCTACATTATTTTCTTGAGTCGTCAGCACCTGACGCAGAAACACCATGTGCCACCCTCCATCTTCACAAGGACCACAGTAGAGGAGAAAAGGCTCTCTAATGGTTCAATGGTGTCATCTTGCACCATATTCTCCATTTCTGAACAGATCATCTGTTGTTAAGCCAGCAACATCCTATACGAGCCATAGCTAATTGGTGGATGATCACCACTGTTGATACTGTGTTTTACAATGCACCTTTCGCTCTGTCCTTTTGCCAGTGCTGATTTGAAGGCATCCACAAACTGGTGTGGAATGGCTATCACTCGCCAACATTGTTCTTTGGTCAGGTCAGATCAGATCACATTGGCAGCTAGATAGTAGCTTCTTACCTTGTATTTTCTGTAGTGATAGCAGAGCACAATTCTTCCTCAATAATACTAAGTTGCCCCTACACACTTACCTTTAGGGAGCAGCTATAGCTCCTTTTGATGATTAATGATCCAAATTTCTCCATTACGAACTGCAGCCTTTATGATTGTCACTGGTGTTTAGGTTCCTTTTGCAAGCATGAGCAACTTTTAGCAGTTGATAAAATTTTGACAGCTCAATTGAGCTTCTTGACTGACAACTAGAACTTGTCTCATTGGTGATGGTGGGATAGCAATGTTTCAATGGCAACAATTCCCTACAGCAATCTCTGTTATGTGCGCTTGCTGGAATAGTTTCAATTGTCCAGAGTTCTCACCTTCCACAGTCTAAAACTGCTTGTGATGCCTGCAAGAAGTCACATCCGAGAATAACGTTATGACTGCATTCTGTTAAAACGACAAATTCAAATGGCAGAGTTCTGCCATTGATAGATAGTCTTGTAATACATGTTCCTGTTTGCTAGAGATATTTCCCATTTGTGACCTTCAGCAAATCACTTTCATATTGCAAAACATAATCTTCTTTAATTGACAACAATAAACAACCAACAGTATAGAGTAGCAAGTCCTCGAGTTGACTAGCACTGGACAGGTTGGCCGACGATGATGATGTCAATGGGATTTCCTGACATCTTGATGGCTGGCACATACATGCAATATTTGCTTCTGTGGAGGCCTTACCTCAATGGATGGTCACCTCACTTCATTTTCCTGAAGCTTGTGGCTAGGTGACTGACTTGTGCCTCTGTAAGGCGATAAGTACTGTGTACGGTGTGTTGGGGAGCGACCTTGTCTAGAGTGCGGCAATCAGCTTCGGTCCACAGGTTGACTACAATTGTCAGCAGCTGACTGGCATGAACAGTACCGTTGTTATGGTTGAAGTCTTGCAGCACAATAGCCATCAAATATTCTTCTTTCTCTGCACTAGCATACAACATGCCCACGGCATCCACAATGGAAACACAACAACAAATTGTCCTCCCAAGGTCCGTCCTTCTCTGAGGCATCTACTTGGCATAGGAGTTGGTTGCACCCACATTGGACAGGTGCTGGGTTGCCACTTGATGGCGGTGGTATAAGTCAGTTGAGTCCATTGTTCTTGACATGTTCAGTTGGTGGTGGAGACTTGTACTAAAGATCAATACACCTCTTCTTCAACATTTGTATTACCTCCTGACATACTGGGTCAACAATGAAGGATGCTATCTTTTGTATACTCAGTACATCTGTGGCTGCCATAAAGTTCTGTATCTCTTCTCTTACTAACTGGCAACCGAGCGAGGTGGCGCAGTGGTTAGCACCCTGGACTCGCATTCGGGAGGACAATGGTTCAATCCCGTGTCCGGCCATCCTGATTTAAGTTTTCTGTGATTTCCCTAAATCGTTCCAGGAAACGCCGGGATGGTTCCTATGAAAGGGCATGGCCAACTTCCTTCCCTAATCCAATGAGACCAATGACCTCGCTGTCTGTCTCCTCCCACAAAACAACCCAACCAAACTACCTGGCGTACGAGAGAGGTGAGCGTGTGGTGGTCTTCCACAACTGCCATAGGGATCACATTTGGCAGTTGGTCATATATCTTTCATTCAACTCCTTTTTTTCTGTTAATTTCCTCAATTTGATGGCACCACTTGAAGAATTCCTCTGTTGTGACACCTTTTAGCAGAAGAACTTAGTACATGTCCTGTACAACTCCTTTCATCAAATGTGAGATTTTTTGGCTTCTGTCATGTTAAGATTCATAATGTGGCACACAACCAAAACATTCTGTATGTTCAAATGTGTCATTTACCCAAGATGCATGGCCCTGTTCTTCAATTGTTCTACCAGTAAGTGAACATGCAATTGTCCCCAAATGTTTTCTTCAGTTCAGCCTGGAATTTTTCCCAGTTATTGAGCTTCTCTTCTTTGTACTCAAACCACTGTTGGGTTGTGCCATTCACATAAAAATACACATTTCTTCCAGAAATGATAGTATCTTCCAACACGATATCATTCCACCTCTGCTCACAGCCATTTTATTAGGTCCTGACCAGCTTATCTGGAAAATACTAATTGATGCCTGATGTGCAGCTGATTTACTGATGTTTTGGAATCCAAATGTCTCCTGACTATATGAATCTTAGGAACAGTGTAATGCTTGGGTTCTGGTTCCTGTTCATACAGGAAATTCTTACACTGATGAATTAGAGCCATGGTGATGCAGATGTTTTGAAGTACCCAGCATCTCCACCAAACATCACATATAATCACAATCAAGTATAAATCTGAAGGCAGGGTCATCAATAAAGTTCAATACTTAGTACTGGAAGCACGTTTGCTACTGACACCAACGTACACACTTGGGGAATATTTAAATGGTGTACATAACTTCACATTATTACTGACAATAATATAAAACTATAATGCCAAAATACAATAACAGATTGTTTTATCTTAACAAAAATGCTACAAATACACTATTGCTGAAATATGGTAATAAATATACGATTAAACATCAATGATTACATATTTAAACGCCGGAATTAGCCACTGGTCCCCCCTTCATTTTTAAACATTGTTAATGCTCTAAAACACTGTTAATATTCTGAAATACTGCAGAACAATTTTTACAGAAAACTTAATTAATTCAATTTTTGAAACTGCTTATTTTGCTGTAAATCATACTTTGCATTTAAATGTTTAATAACTGTCTCAGTACAAACAAATCAAATCAATATACACATGCTACTCACCATATAGTGGAGATGCTGAGTGGTAGATAGGCACAATAAAAAGCCTGTCACAAAATAAGCTTTCAGATATTAAGGCTTTCGTCAACTATAGATGACACACACACACACACACACACACACACACACACGACTGCAGTCTCAGGCAACTGAAAACACACTGTGAGCAGCAGCACCAGTTGGCTTGGGTTGTTTTGGGGAAGGAGACCAGACAGCGAGGTCATCGGTCTCATCGGATTAGGGATGGACGGGGAAGGAAGTCGGCCGTGCCCTTTGAAAGGAACCATCCCGGCATTTGCCTGGAGCGATTTAGGGAAATCACGGAAAACCTAAATCAGGATGGCCGGACGTGGGATTGAACCGTCGTCCTCCTGAATGCGAGTCCAGTGTTTAACCACTGGGCCACCTCGCTCGGTGCAGCACCAGTGCATGATGAGAGTGGCGAATGGGTGGGTGTAAGGAGGAGGCTGGGGCAGGTACGGGAAGGGATAGTAGGATAGGGGCAGGGATGAGGTGGAGAGACAGTAGGACAGCTAGGTGCAGTTAGGAGGCTAGACAGAGGGCAGGTGGTGTGGTGGGGGGGGGGGGGGGGGCTAGCAGAAAAGGAGAGAAGTAAAAAGACTGGTCGAGTAGGTGGAATAGAGGGCTGTATATTGCAGGAATAGGAATAGGGAAGGGGCTATATGGGAGAGGACAATGACTAATGAAGGTTGAGGCCAGGAGAGTTACAGGAATGTAGGATATATTCCAGGGAGAGTGCCCACTTGCGCAGTTCAGAAAAGCTGCTGTTGTTGGGAACGATCCATATGGCGCAGGCTTGAAGCAGTCACTGAAATGAAGAATGTCATGTTGGGCGGCATGCTCAGCAACAGAATGGTTCCCCTGTTTCTTGGCCACAGTTTGTCGGTGGCCATTCATGTGGACAGACAGCTTTTTGGTTGTCATGTCCATATAGACTGCAGCACAGTGGTTGCAGCGTAGCTTGTAGATAACATGACTGGTTTCACAGGTAGCTCTGCTTCTGATGAGATAGGTGATGTTTGTGGCCAGACTGGAGTAGGCGGTGTTGGGAGGATGTGTGCAACAGGTCTTGTATCTAGGTCTATTACAGCTATATGAACCATGAGGTAAGGGGCTGCATAGACATAGACGAGGAAATTGTGTAGGTTCAGTGGACGGTGGAATACCACTGTAGGATGGATGGGAAGGATAGTGGGCAGGACAATTTTCATCTCATGGCATGACAAGACGAAACCCTGGTGGAGAATGTATTTCAGTGCTCCAGTACTCAGTAGTACTAAGTTACGAGTGGAATGCTCCTCTGTGGTTGAACAGTGGGATTTTGGAAGGTGGTGAGTGATTGAAAAATAAGGCACAGGAGATTTGTTTTTGTACAAGGTTGGGGGAATAATTATGGTCTGTAAAGGCCTCAGAGAAGCCCTCGGTGTACTTAAAGAGGGACCGCTCATCACTGCAAATGTAATCACAATGGGTGGCTAGGCTGTATGGAAGGGATTTCTTGATATGGAATGAGTGGCAGCTCTTGAAGTGGAGGTATTGCTGGTGGTTAGTCCACTATGTGATCAAAAGTATCTGGACACCCCCAAAAACATACTGATTTCATATTAGGTGCATCATGCTGACACCTACTGCCAGGTACTCCATATCAGTGACCTCAGTAGTCAATAGATATCGTGCGAGAGCAGAATGGGGCACTCCGCAGAACTCACAGACTTCAAACGTGGTAAGATGATTGGGTGTCACTTGTGTCATAGGTCTGTACGCGAGATTTCCACACTCCTAAACATGCCTAGATCCACTGTTTCTGATGTGATAGCAAATTGAAAACGTGAAGGGGCATGTACAGCACAAAAGCGTACAGGCCAACCTTATCTGTTGACCAACAGAGACCGCCGACAGTTGAAGAAGGTCAAAATGTGTAATAGGCAGACATCTATACAGACAATCACACAAGAATTCCAAACTGCTTCAGGATCCACCCCAAGTACTATGACAGTTAGGCAGGAGGTGAGAAAACTTGGATTTCATGGTCAAGCGGCTGCTCATAAGCTCATCATGCCGGTAAATGCCAAACGATGCCTTGCTTGGTGAAAGGAGCATAAACATTGGACAACTGAACAGTGGAGAAATGTTGTGTGGGGTGACAAATCACAGAAGACAATGTGGCGATCTAATGAAGGTTGTGGGTATGGCGAGTGCCCAGTGAACATGATCTACCAGTGTGTGTAGTGCCAACAGTAAAATTCTGAGACAGTGTTGTGTTGTGGTCGTGTTTTTCACGGAGGGGGTTGCACCCCTTGTTTTGCATGGCACTATCACAGCATAGGCCTACATTGATATTTCAAGCACCTTCTTGCTTCCCACTGTTGAAGAGCAATTTGGGGATGGCGATTGGATCTTTCAACACAATCAAACACCTGTTCGTAATGCACGGTGTGTGGTGAAGTGGTTACACGCCAATGACATCCCTGTAATAGACTGACCTGCACAGAGTTGTGAACTGAATCCTACAAAACACCTTTGTGATGTTTTGGCACACTGACTGCATGCCAGACCTCACTGACTGCCATCGATACCTCTCCTCAGTGCAGCACTCTGTGAAGAATGGGCTGCCATTCCCCAAGAAAGTTTCCAGTACCTGATTGAACGTATGCCTGCAAGAGTGGAAACTGTCATCAAAGCCAAGGGTGGGCCATCACCATACCGAATTCCAGCATTTTCAGCCAGTTGTTCGGATACTTTTGACACACAGTGTAGATTTGATATGGACAGAGATACTGATGTAGCCATCTTTGAGGTGGAGGTCAACATATAGGATTGTGGCTTATTGGCTTCAGCAGTACCAGGTGAAGCGAATGGGGGAGAAGTAGTTGAGGTTCTGGAGGAATGTGGATGGGGTGTCCTGACCCTTGATCCAGATCGCAAAGAGATCATCAATGAATCTGAACCAGGTGAGGGGTTTAGGAATCTGGGTGTTTAGGAAGGATTCCTCTAGATGACCCATGAATAGTTTGGTGCACGATGGTGCCAGACAGGTGCCCCTAACTGTACAATGGATTTGTTTGCAGGTAATGTCTTCAAAGGAGAAGTAATTGTGGGTGAAGATATAGTTAATCATGGTGACTAGGAAGAAGGTTGGTGGTTTCGAATCTGTCAGGCATTGGGCAAGATAGTATCCAATAGCACTAAGGTCATGGGTATTAGGTTAGAATGAAGGGAGGTGGCTTCAATAGTGATGAGCAAGGCACCATGTGGTAAATGGACAGGAACTGTGGAGTTTGGTGGAGGAAATAGTTGGTGTCTTTTATATAGGAGGGTAGGTTCCAGGTAATAGGCTGGACGTGTTGGTTTATGAGAGCAGACATTCTCTCAGTGGGGGCACAGTAACCGACCAAAATGGGGAGTCCTGGGTGGTTCGGTATATGAACTTACAAAGCATGTCAAAGGTAAGAGTGTGGGGAGTGGTAGGTGTGAGGAGATAGAGGACTCTGGGGAGAGGTGTGGGATGGGCCTAAGGATTTGAGGAGAGACTGAAGATCATGCTGGATTTCTGGAATGACATTACTGTGACAAGGTTTGTAGGTAGATGTATCTAACAGCTGGCAGAGTCCTTCTGCCAGGTAATCCATGCGGTTCAAAACAAAAGTGGTGGAGCCTTTGTCTGCAAGTAGAATTATAAGGTCGGGATCAGTTTTTAGAAGATGGATTGCAGTTCTTTCTGTGGATGTAAGGTTAGTTTGCATGTTAAGGGGTTTGGGGAATGATGGTGAGCCAAGAAATTCTGCAAAGTTAACAGGGGCTGATTTGGAGGCAGTGGGGGTGGATCACAGTTGGATGCAGGAGTGAACTGATTCAGGCAGGGTTCAACTTTGGTCTCTGGTTGAGTCTTACGGGTAATGTAGTCGGCAAAAAAGTGTTTCCACTGTATGCACTAGGAGAAGGAGAAAAGGTCTTTAACCAGCCCAGCATGACTGAATTTGGGAGTGGGGCAAAAGGTGATGCCTCTCAAAAGGACAGATGTTACTGCGGGGCTAAGGCTTTTGGAGGAAAGGTTCATGATTTTGTTTTGGGTCTGTTTAGGTTTTGGATTCTGTGTGGTAGTGGGAGTTTTTGAGAGTGGGGTAAATGTAGCAGGTCTTCGAGACAGAGTTTGTCAGTTATGAGGGAACGGGAGGGGGAGTGGAGGTTGTTGTAGAGGTAGTGGACAATGGTACTCCTTGGCGGGAGTAGGAAGTGAGCAGGGTGGCCCACCATCTCCCAAGGTGTCACGGTCTGGCCACAGAGGAGCTTTCCTCTTGTAACTCAGTACCACCTGGATTAGAGCAACTGAATTACATATTTGCCAGGGTTTCGACTACCTGTCAGCGTGCCATGAGATAAGAAATATCCTGCCCACTAACCTCCCCACCCCTCCAAGAGTGGTATTCCACTGTCCACTGAACATACACAATATATTTTTCCATCCCTACACAATACCTGCACCCAAACTGTTACCTCACGGCTCATATCCCAGTAAGAGACCTAAATGTAACACCTGTTTCATACATCCTCCTACCACCACCTACTCCACTCTCGTCAGAAACATCACCTATCCTGTCAAAGGCAGGAATACCTGTGAAACCAGTCATGTGATCTACAAGCTAAGCTGCAACCACTGCGCTGCTTTCTATCTGAGCATGACAACCAACAGTCTGTCCGCATGAATGGCCAACTTTTCTGAACTGTGCAGGTGGGAACTCTCCCTGCAGTATATCCTACATTCCCGTAATCCTCCTGGCCTCAGCCTCCATTAGTCATTGTCCTCACTCATCTTTCCCCTTCCCCCATTCCCATTACAGTTCTACACAGCCCTCTATTCCACCAACGCACCCAGTCTTTTTTACTTATTTTCCGATAGCGGCCCCTCTCCCTCCCCTCTCCCACTTTTCCCCCACCCTACGCCTACCCTCTCAACTGCACCTAGCTGCCCTGCCCTCTCTCTACCTCGTCCTTGCACTCTGCCTGGCAGCACTTAACCACTCCCCCACCCCTACCCTGCAATCCTTCCTCCTCCCTGCCCCAGCCTCCTCCTTACGCCACCCAGTTGCGCTGCTGGTGCTATTTATGGTGTGGCTTCAGCTGCCGAGAGAGAGAGAGAGAGAGAGAGAGAGAGAGAGAGAGAGAGAGAGAGAGAGAGTTGAGTGTGTGTGTGTGTGTGTGTGTGTGTGTGTGTGTGTGTGTGTGTGTGTGACATCTAGTTTTGACAAAGGCCTTGTTGGCCGAAAGCTTCTTTTCTGACAAAACATTCATTTTCTTAAAATGCATTTTTTTGTGTTTCATTCAGTATTTTTTTAAATGGGTGGTCTACTTATTTTTCAAGACTAAACAAATCTCAAATCAGGTACCTCAATGACATTTCTTTAACTTAGTCCATCAGTCCAAAAAGTTTCGAGATTGGACTAATAAAAAATTAGAGAAAAGTTAAGGTGGTGGTCTTAACATTTAAGGTGTTCTACTGGCTCCACCTCCCCCCCCCCCTTTCCCCCTTTTTTGAATACAATGCACAGAACTTTCATACACCCATGTGCAGCTATAACAAAAGCCCTTCCTTGGGATGTTGTTCAACCTTGTCACATTTGCTTGAACGTCAATTATGTGGTGAAAGTGTTGACCTTTTATGTTGATTTCTGCACTCTGTCATTTTGTGGTAGGTCATATTGATAACAAGAAGTATTGTCAACTGTGATATTTCTAAGAGAAGAATTGTTCACATTTTAAATTTCAATCCCATAGCGGTGTGCATCCACATGTTGTCATTTTTGTTTGGGAATCAATGTGTGCGGGCAAAATTTGAACATACTTCTCTAATCTTCAAAAGTCATGTGATTTAGACATGTTGCTCTATTTTGATTTGGAGCACAACATCGACACACTAAGGCCACATGTCCACTACTTAAAACCGCCTGCTCAAAACTTGTTGAACGCACATCTGTTGTTTACAGTTGTTAGTTCAAGTTGCAACTGTAGTTACTGCACAGACATTACTTATTCACTGGGAATTAAATCAGCCTTGGAATTTTTTGGATGGACGATGCTTGACTAAATGGTAAGGTGCAAAGTAGGTAATTTTTATCTATGCTACACTATAGTTGATGTTTATGGGCCTAATAGAAAAGCAAACATTACTAAAAGTCACTTTTTTGCTAAATGACATATATTTAACTTAAAGGACACACTTTGCTGTCTTTCTATTAGTTCTGGCTTAGGAGTATTAACAACCAAATTGATATCATCCATATAAAGCATGTTGCATGAACAGTGTGTGCAAATAAAACTGATATGAACAGAACCTTCATACTTACTCACTGTCTCAATTAATTTCTGCAAAAAGGCTATTTTGCTTTCCTTGTCCTTTATATTTTCATGATTAAGTTCATCCGGAGAGAAAACTCCATTCATGAACCCAGTTTCTCGAATGACCTTAAACAAAAATAGATAACATTTGTAATAGTCTCAGTGAAAACAGCAGTGAACTGTGCTGAGATAGAAAAGAAACACCAAAGTGCCTCAAGCAGGCTGACAGGAACAAAATTAAAACTTTGCAACAACAGCTTGTTCTACAAGAATATTTATACAAATTATTCATTGGGAGAAATCCAGTTTATATTGAAATATGACCAAAGATTATGATCACAGATGCACCTTCGTAGAGACAAAGTGAAGTGCAAAAAAACTGAGGAATGAAAATACAGGACATACAGCAGCTGAAGAATTGGGGTGATGAGTTCCATGAAGGGGGTTTCTGTACATCCCATTGTAAAGGAGAACATTGAGGGCTGTAAAATTTAAAAATTAATGTCATGGAGAAAAAAGATCAAGAGAAGAAAACAATAAACAGTATGTTTGTTGTGAAAGCTGTAACAGTTTCATACTGAGGGTGGAACTGCAATCGCAATACGTAGTGCCTAAAAATACTACTATGAAGCCAAGAGCAATCAATCCACAGTCGTGGAGGGTAGCGTACCAAAGAAAGAGGTGAAATCATATATTCCATTGAATAACATGTGTTTCTGGTAGTGGAATATCATAGGTTAGAACACAGTATTATGGCAATATGGTGCAATATTAATACACAATTTGATGTTCTAAAAGGACCCAAGGCATTCAAAAGCTCTTTGCCAAATTCAAATGGAAATGTAGCGTGGCTGATCTAGCTGAGAATATTGACCCCATGCCAATTGTAGTTACTCCTGAAAATGTTTCTACAGTATCTGGACTTACTCAGCAACATATGAGAAAATCCGTCTGAAGAATTCCGGCAGAGACTGATTTGAAGTGTTCCAGCATACATACAATAGTGAGAAATGGTCTACACATTTCTATTCAAAACCTAATGTCACTGTATCATACCTGTAGCTGCTGGGTGACAAAGACCTGACTTTGAAACAACGTTCTCACAATTACAGATAACGAAAAATTTTATGTTGGCTACATCTGGTTCACAAATGAAGCACATGTCCAGTGTATAGGACTACACCAAATTTACAGGCACAGGTGTGAATTGGCTGCCACATTCACATGATCTGACTCCTTGTGGCTACTATTTGTAGGTTACATTGAAAGACACAACCTACTGGGACCATCCCACCATGCTGGATGAGCTCAAGTCATCAGGATGTGCGGTGACTGAATTCATTTCCACCGAGACACAAGATGTGACATCAAATTTCACTGTTCATTTGCACCGTGCCCCTACTGTGAGTGATGAACATTTTAAAAAAGATTGTGATGTGATTGCAAAGACTGCCTATTTATGCACACTGACATGGTGGACAGAGTACAGCACCATCTGTTACCAGCTTTTGTATAAAATTCTTTGTTGCACTCTTCCAATGATCTGTGCATCACTGTTATTTAATTTAAAAATCAGGGAGAATTATTGCCTACCTCAATAGTTGTTTCCATTTTACTTTTGGCCTAAATTTTTGACTCCCAAAAACAAACATTCAATCATAATATTTTTTCTATTAATATTTCCATCAATTTAGCTCATCTTGTTACCAATTCAGTGACTGTTAAGTAGATATTTAAGTTTTGTCATAAACAGTGTTGTTACATTACTTTCGTATTCCATTCTCACTAGAAAGTTCATTTTTATGAGGGAGCTGTATGATTCAATAAATGTAATAAATGCATTGACATGTAAAACATTTCTCTACTGGAAACATGGTAGCTTTTTTCATATTATCAGCTTTTTCATACATATAACAAGGTATTTATTTAAAGCCAAAAGTGGCTAAACTGAGTAGCTTCACTAACATCACAAACACAACACTAAGATTACAGGTAATACATAGCAATTCAAGTCAAATAAAGTTAAGAAACTTCTGTGTAGTACAAAGTTTAAGATGTACACACGGGCAGTCCAGAAGTGATACTTATCCTATGTATTCCTTAACATGGCAAAATGAAGAGGTCAGAATGAGAAGGAAACCAACAATGAAAATCCCACTGATATATCTCAATACTGATGACATCATCATCATCATCATCCTAACAGCTACTTGATAAGTGTATGTCTCTAGAGCAGCTCTCTGACACTTATTTCCATCTGATCAGCCCTGAGATCTGAATAGACAATCCTAAAATACTAGCATTCATTTAAAAGCAAGACATTTGAATCCATAAGACTTCTTATATTGCTTACTCCATGTACCAGGTGATCAAAAAGTCAGTATAAATTTGAAAACTTAATAAACCACGGAATAATGTAGATAGAGAGGTAAAAATTGACACACATGCTTGGAATGACATGGGGTTTTATTAGAACAAAAAAAAAACAAAGTTCACAAAATGTCTGACAAATGCGCGTCTTTTGCTGATGATCGTGTGCTCAGCCACCACTTTCATCATGCTTGGCCTCCCAGGTCCCCAGACCTCAGTCCGTGCAATTATTGGCTTTGGGGTTACCTGAAGTCGCAAGTGTATCATGATCGACCGACATCTCTAGGGATGCTGAAAGACGACATCCGATGCCAATGCCTCACCATAACTCCGGACATACTTTACAGTGCTATTCACAACATTATTCCTCGACTACAGCTATTGTTGAGGAATGATGGACATATTGAGCATTTCCTGTAAAGAACATCATCTTTGCTTTGTCTTACTTTGTTATGCTAATTATTGCTATTCTGATCAGATGAAGTGCCATCTGTCTGACATTTTTTGAACTTTTGTAATTTTTTGGTTCTGATAAAACCCCATGTCATTCCAAACATGTGTGTCAACTTGTACTCTCTAACTACATTATTCTGTGATTTATTCAGTTTTCAAATTTATACTGACCTTTTGATCACCCGGTATTTATATTAATCATACGCAAATCTAAACAAATACTTTCTGCATTATATAAGGTGGGCCCTATGAAGCAGCAGTTTTATTTCCCTAATAACAACAGTAAACATAAGTGTCAATGTTTTTATGTAATAAAGTGCCATTAGCATATTACAACCAGTGACATTTATTATTCACCTATTAAATGTTCCCTAAAAATTTTACTAGAGCCTTCAAATATTCCACAGAGGTTAAACACCACTGCGTGAACCATTCTGGGCAATATAGCTGGATTTCTCTCACAAACCGCAGTCTTCAGCTGCATAATGTTCTGAGGTTTGTTAATGTGATATGCAACATAAGATAGCCCCACAGGAATAAGTCAGATACGCTTAAACTGGGTAAATGTGGAGAACATGCTATATACCCTCCTCTAGAGATCATGAGCCCTTGGAAACAATTTATGAACCCCACCCATATATATCCTAGTAATACATACAGCCTCACCATCTCACTGAAACCTCATTGTCCAGCAAGAGAGTCCACCGTACCACAGCTCTAGAGTGAGGAAATTCTGTAACCTCTCCGATATCTGACAAGTATTAACAGTGTGTGTGTGTGTGTGTGTGTGTGTGTGTGTGTGTGTGTGTGTGTGTGTGTGTGTGTGTGTGTTCTACTGATGAAGGCTGGAGCCGAAAGCTACATGTGAGTGACTTAATTATGCCTGTCTGCAACCGGACATTTCTTCTTTATGGTAAGTATGAATCTGTCTTTGCTTACATTGTTGCAAATATTAACAGTTATACCTCTCCCAGCCTCATTACATATATATGGGCCAATTATTTCAAAGTAGGATACAGTGTAACCAGACGCTGATATGTGGAGTGTGAAGAAACATATTTGCAACTGCTGAGTGAATCAGTGACAAGACTTCGTGTTTTTACCGAAAACAATACACATGTAAGAACTTTGTTACTCGGTGTTATCGTACAGTCTCACAAAACACAGTGTGATTGGTTTTGTTGGTAATTGAGTTCTTGCACTATAAGCATTTATCATATGAAAGTTCCTTTACCAAATTCTGCAAACATTGCTGCATATTAACTGAAAGGTGGATATTAGCTAGACTTTGTACACTCTTCATGGGAGCATGTTATATCTTCTTACAAGTAAATACAACTTTTGAAAGTTTGAAATCCACAGGATTATCATACTGAAGTTAGCGATACACCAAGATTTGTGATACTGAAATGGCAGCAGAATAATCCCTATCTCTGAAGAAGAGTGTTATATATTTTTTAATACTTCTGCTATAAATTTAACTTTTATATTGTTCACCGCTCTATCATTACCAGAAAACACATTCCACCTAAAAGCACACAATGTGTGCACACTGTGCCAAAGTAGCTGTGTCAGCAATCTGAAGGTCGACTGCCTAGGGTCCAATCTGCAGTTTCTGGTTTCAGAGAAGGGACTGAACATCTGTATCTTGACAATTGTGATAACTGTGACAAACTTCCCCTAAGTGTTGTTCTTGTGCTGGAGTCACTAACCATGTCCCACTGCCATGTACACCTGCTAGTTAGCAGACACAGTTCCTTCCTCTGCACCAACTTTACATAATTGCACTTCCTATCCATGCTGCATATACATTGAATGCAAGCCTACCCCCAATTTATGATCTTCTATCAGCCTACAACTGATTATTTCACCTTTATGGAGTTGTCATTCATTCAGATTAACAGATCTGGACATGAATACCAGGTTCAGGCAGTCTTTTAGTAGTCACTTAAGAGAGGATATTCCATAGTTTAGAAACCGTCAGTCTCTCAGGGGTTCGAATTCATAAATGATATTGGCAGCGTATGGACTCTAGCTGTCCTGCTTCATAGTATGAAACAACTGATTTTCACATTAATGTATGAAATGGGTTTAAAAAGTTGCATACACCCAAATTTACATCGAGGTCTACCACACTGATGCCTGTCTCTAAAATTCAGTACAATTCAAATGCACCACCAAATAGTAGTGGTTATATAAGATAAACTGAACTGAAAAAGAGGACGAGCAGTAATTTCTGCATTTCTAGATAGTTGCTTCCACAGTTTTTTTGCATGATAGCTTCCTCCCATGCAAAATGGCTAAGCAGGGATGGCTAGAGGACAAATTTATTTATTTATTTATTTATTTTGATCCAACATCAACTGATTACAAAAAAGGTTTTTTTTTTGTTCCAGTCTTCTAGAAAAGTCAGAGCCTTACTTACTACAGTTACATATTATTGACTGGCACTTTTATCTACGCAACTTTTTCTAAATTTAGTAGAGAGAACAGAGTTACATATATGGACTATACATTAAAAAATTGTTATTGCCATACTTAGATTAAGGAATCTATAGTTTTTGACACAGTATTCGTATCTTACATTAAAATATTTACAGTTTGTGACACAGTCTAAGATCTGAGATTACATATAATTTTAGATAGATGGTCTTCCATCATACAAGTGTACTAAATCTAGAAACTCATCTACTGAATATACAGGATTGTTTAGGAGCCATAATTTTAATTTTGTTTTTTAGTTTTGTAATGGGCAATTTGGAGATATTAGGATGGAAGCAATTCAGTAGTTTTGTGTCTGCATAGTGAGGGCTTTTATCATAAAGTGTTGTTCTATGGGAGATGATGTGGGGTCTCTCTCTACCTCTAGTGTTGTGATTGTGTATTTCTTTATTAAGTGTTTTGTTACTGTTTACTGCCATAATGATTATCTTCAGCACGTATAGGTTATGAACAGTTAGTATTTTAAATTCTTTAAACAAATTTCCGCAGGACTTCCTGGCTCATTTCTTTCCCATAATTCTAAGTGCCTTCTTTTGTAAGATAAGTACACTTTTCATATTACCTATACTGCTGGATCTCCATACCTCTATCCCATAGCTTAGATGAGATTCAAATAGAGCAAAATATATTTGCCTCAGAGTGGTGATGTTACAAAAAGGTGTCAGTTTTCTTAGGACATATATGTTAGTACATAGTTTTTTGCAAATATCATTCACACGATCAGACCAGTTTAACTCCGCATCAAGTGTCAGGCCAAGAAATTTGGTCGAGTATTGTTTTTTAATGTATTCGTCACCCATTAAGATTTGGTTTTCATGAGTTTTTTGCCTCCCAAGATCAAATTCAATATAGGCAGATTTATTTGTGTTTAATTTTAGTTTGTTTTCATTAAAATATTGCAGAATTAAGCCTGCTGCAGTATTGGATTCCACTTCGAGCTGCGAATAGCTTGGATTGCAGCATATTAATGTGGTATCGTCTGCATATAATATAGCTGCTGCATGCATTGTTACGGACTGAATATCATTAACAAAAATAATAAAATAAAGTGGTCCTAATATTGACCTCTGTGGAATACCAAAATTTATGTCAGTGGTGTTCGATTTGTATGCTCCCTCTGTAGTTCTAATAGACACAAACTGCTTCCTATTTATCAAGTAGGACCTCATCAGATTATGGGCTGTGCCTCGAATGCCATAGTTCCACAGTTTGTCCAGCAATATGGTCGTATCAACACAGTCAAATGCTTTTTGTAAGGCCAGAAAGATGGCACATACATGTTCTTTATTATCTATTGCTTGAGTGACACCTTTGATTAAGTTGGATGCTGTTGTAATGGTGGACGACCCCTTGACAAACCCATACTGCCCCTTCGAAATCACTTTTTTGCATACCAGGAAGTTCCAGATTCTTATGTATATTACTTTCTCAAAGATTTTGGATGTAAGGATGTAGGGGGTTATCTCACTAGGGGTAAGATAGATACTGCCTACAGGAAAATTAAAGAGACCTTTGGAGAAAAGAGAACCACTTGTATGAATATCAAGAGCTCAGATGGAAACCCAGTTCTAAGCAAAGAAGGGAAAGCAGAAAGGTGGAAGGACTATATAGAGGATCTATACAAGGGCGATGTACTTGAGGACAATATTATGGAAATGGAAGACGTTGCAGATGAAGATGAAATGGGAGATATGATACTGT
The DNA here is from genome assembly GCF_021461385.2 of Schistocerca piceifrons. Taxonomy (NCBI): domain Eukaryota; kingdom Metazoa; phylum Arthropoda; class Insecta; order Orthoptera; family Acrididae; genus Schistocerca; species Schistocerca piceifrons. The sequence continues at coordinate 592,203,984 of NC_060143.1, forward strand.
GTGAAGAGTTCGACAGAGCACTGAAAGACCTGAGTCGAAAGAAATAAGGCCCCGGGAGTAGACAACATTCCATTAGAACTACTGATGGCCTTGGGAGAGCCAGTCCTGACAAAACTCTACCATCTGGTGAGCAAGATGTATGAGACATGTGAAATACCATCAGACTTCAAGAAGAATATAATAATTCCAATCCCAAAGAAAGCAGGTGTTGACAGATGTGAAAATTACCGAACTATCCGTTTAATAAATCACGGCTGCAAAATACTAACGCAAATTCTTTACAGACGAATGGAAAAACTAGTAGAAGCCGACCTTGGGGAAGATCAGTTTGGATTCCAAAGAAATATTGGAACACGTGAGGCAATACTGACCTTACGACTTATCTTAGAAGAAAGATTAAGGAAAGGCAAACCTACGTTTCTAGCTTTTGTAGACTCAGAGAAAGCTTTTGACAATATTGACTGGAATACTCTCTTTCAAATTCTGAAGGTGGGAGGGGTAAAAGACAGGGAGCAAAAGGCTATTTACAATTTGTACAGAAACCAGATGGCAGTTATAAGAGTCGAGGAGCATGAAAGGGAAGCAGTGGTTGGGAAGGGAGTGAGACAGGGTTGTAGCTTCTCCTCAATATTATTCAATCTGTATATTGAACAAGCAGTAAAGGAAACAAAAGAAAAATTCAGAGTAGGTATTAAAATCCATGGAGAAGAAATAAAAACTTTGAGGTTTGCCGATGACACTGTAATTATATCAGAGACAGCAAAGGACTTGGAAGAGCAGTTGAACGGAATGGACAGTGTCTTGAAAGGAGGATATAAGATGAACATCAATGAAAGCAAAACGAGGATAATGGAATGTAGTCGAATTAAGTCGGGTGATGCTGAGGGAATTAGATTAGGAAATGAGACACTTAAAGTAGTAAAGGAGTTTTGCTATTTGTGGAGCAAAATAACTGATGATGGTTGAAGTAGAGAACATATAAAATGTTGACTTGCAATGGCAAGGAAAGCGTTTCTGAATAAGAGAAATTTGTTAACATCGAGTATAGATTTAAGTGCTAGGAAGTCGTTTCTGAAAGTATTTGTATGGAGTGTAGCCATGTATGGAAGTGAAACATGGATGATAAATAGTTTGGACAAGAAGAGAATGGAAGCTTTTGAAATGTGGTGCTACAGAAGAATGCTGAAGATTAGATGGGTAGATCACGTAACTAATGATGAAGTATTGAATAGAATTGGGGAAAAGAGGAGTTTGTGGCACAACTTGACAAAAAGAAGGGGCCATTTAGTAGGACATGTTCTGAGGCATCGAGGGATCACAAATTTAGCATTGGAGGGCAGTGTGGAGGGTAAAAATCGTAGAGGGAGACCAAGAGATGAATACACTAAGCAGAGTCAGAAGGATGTAGGTTTCACTAAGTACTGGGAGATGAAGAAGCTTGCACAGGATAGGGTATCATGGAGAGCTGCATCAAACCAGTCTCAGGACTGAAGACCACAACAAAAACAATAACAAAAACAGCTTCCTCCCCATCAGGACAAAGAGTGGTTATGAAATTTCTTTGCTCAGAAGGGGAGCATTACTCACAAACTTACCACAAGATGGATGAGGTGAACTGAGCACAGTGTACAATATCCCAATGATGTCGGTGTTATGAGGGATGTGTGGCCAAGACCATCCTCAAGCTCTTTCAAAAAATATCTCCCCATGTGACTTGCAGATCTTTAGCACTTTAAAACAATCTCTGAAACATCAGAAGTTGGCCTGTGACCAGAAAGTGTAGGAAACTGTGGAAAACTGGATCCATCAGCACCTCAGCAATTTCCATAATGAAGCCACCCACTCCCTTCCTATGTGCTAGAATCAGTGTATAAATAACAATGGCAATTATGTATAGTGGTACAGCCCCACATGAAATGTAATTATAATACTATTACTAAAATTTCATTACCAGCTCTATACAGTTCACTCATTGCAAAAACAACAAAAAAATGTGTGTAAGAACCTCATTTGTCTCCATAAAATTTCATCGGCCTGTATACCACATTGCACACCGCACGCGCCATTGTTGATGTTTTCTTTTGGCTATGTATTAAGCAAGCGACAAAGTATATGTCATTTAATAAGTATCGGAACACTGTGTGGGGGAAAAGCTGCAATATAAACATGCCCATACCAAAAATAGATATGTGCAAACTGATAGGTGAGCATATATCTGTATTCTAATGTTTCCTTAAGCTCTCTCTCTCTCTCTCTCTCTCTCTCTCACACACACACACACACACACACACACACACACACACACACACACACACACACACACACACACACACAGTTTTGCATATTTTTTTACAATATATCTTCTGGAAAACGAGGCAGCTTCTTTCATTTCTAAATTGCTCATTCTGAAATCTGGATACACCGTAGCCAGCAGTCTTTGGATATAACAGCGAGATAATTTATGATTGTATTATATTGTACTGCATTCTTTATCACAGAGGTGGCAGCACATCCTTTTCTTTGTGAAAGAATAGGTGTATATCACTCTGTTCAAAGGAGAGTTAATATATCCATCAATTTAGACTGTTACAGTAGTAATTGTAGCAAGAGACTGTAGAGGCGTGAACTTACGATGCATGAATTGCTGTTAGTGAAAGTATCTGCCAGCCACACACCTCAACATAATACACATTATCTGCACCTTCTTACAGTGCCAGTACTTAAATACTAGTATAACTAGTGACTGTGACAGGACAGAGCCAGGTACAGATAACTTAAGTGGACAAAATACATAAAACATATTCTAAAAATTTTCCGTTACATTAATTACCCAGGCCAACAATGGAAAAAACTTTTTTGCTGAAAATACCTTGTTCTTATGCTTTTTAGGGTGGGAAATCAAAATATGATACTTAAAAAACTGTATCACACACCATTTCTTCACATTTTACAGTTAAATTTATTAAATTGAGCGAATTTTTAAAGAATTTAATGGCTTTTATATGGTCAAAATAATTTAAAAAGGATGTGTAATGAATGTAAACTACATTGGTAGCATTGCTGAAAAACATTTGCTGGCAAAAAAGGCCGATTCTATTTTTGTGTTAACAGATGGTGTTTTGTTTACTGTCAACCTAACCTCACTTTCCCATTTCCTGTATATGTGCTCAGTACTATGTCTAATCATTGTTGTAAAATTTCTGCTGACAGTTTTTGCTATATTTGTGGTGAATTTGTGATTAAAAAACACCAAAGAAACATTACAGACTTTGTGAAAAAGGTTTATGTATCATACTTTGGATCTAAACTTGGTGATAAAGATAAATCTTGGGTGCTGCATAAGGTTTTGATTTGATTTGATTGTTATGTGTGTGTTGAAGATCAGAGAAAATGGTACAAAAACGAGAAAAAGCCTTTAGATTTGCTGTTTCTATGATATGGAGGGAGCTAAGAAATCATTCCGATGATTGCAGCTTTTGCAGTATTTATATTACTGGTCATAATTTGAAAAACAAGAAGGCAATAAGCTACCCTAACTTTCCGTCCGCCATCCAACCAGTAGAGCACCTGAACCACCAGATGATTTAAATTCTACTCCAACAGAAGTGTTTTCTGATGTACAATGCGATTTAGATGAACCAGATGATGATGAATTCCACTGTAATACAAAAGTCTGCAGCCCAAATTGTTTACTCAGACCAAGCTTAATTATTTGGTTATGGATCTGGGTTTAATGAAACAAACGCTGAATTGCTTGGCTCTAGATTAAAAGAAAAGTGCTTAGTGGCAGTTGGAACCAGCATATACATTTATAGAAAAAGAGAGAGAGAGGGGAGAGAGAGAGAGAGAGAGAGAGAGAGAGAGAGAGAGAGAGAGAGAGAAGCAATTTTCCCAAGGTTTTTCGAGAAGAAGGTGATTTAGTGTGACATTCCCGGTCTGCTGAATGAGTTTGATATTGAATACAAAAAGGAAGACTGGGGGCTGTCTACTGAAGGAACAACACCACCAAGGCCACTGGAATACCAACATGATGGGAGACTACTGTTGGTCACTTCACCGAGAAGTTCAGCAATCAACTCATTGTAGAAAAAGCTACACAAGAAGCTACAAATAAAAAAGAGAAAGAAAATACACACCAATTCCAGCTGACAAGTGAAACCTCTATCAACATATATTATTGTTTTAAGTAGCTTACTGCAAAATACAAACCACGCTTATGTTGTAACATAGCATTTCATTAATTTCCCCATCTACCATATAGCATAGGATTTTTATACTATATAATAAAAAGCATATTCCCGAGGGGGAATCTGTTCCCCTACCGGGTGCGTCCCCAGGTGGCGGATAGGGGAAAGCTCTACAGATATGTAGGGTAGGTGGGAAATAAAATACCACCCGTGGACCAACACAGGACCAGAAATCCAAAGGCGACTGTCTCACATTGGGCGGTCTTTGGTCAGCGTCTGTTCCCCAGGTTAGGGGCAGCTGGGAAAAACCTCCAGGGCTAACAACCGTAGTTGTAAATTTGTGGCTCGAAGAGTCACCCCTTACATAATACTATCAATCATGGAAGAGTGTAATGTGAAACAAATTACCCCAGGTGGACAATCCACCGCACCAAGGTGCGCAAGCAGACTATCGGATTCTGGGGAGTCTGCAGCATTGCACAGAGATGAATCGGGACATGATAAGACATCAAGCAAATTGAAATGTAAAAAAACAAGTTACATAGCTACTTTCAATGTAAACTCTCTTTTAAAAACAGGAAAATTAAAACATCTTACAGATACCCTCAAACATCATAGAATACTCATAACATCACTACAAGAAACTCGATACATAGATGAAAACAATTTTGATTCCGGAGGTTTCAGAATATACAAAGGAAAGGTAGGCAAAAGAATAATGAAAAACACACCCCACCTCGGAACGGGCTTTATAATAGATAAAAGTATTTTAGACTCCATTATCAGCTTTCAATCACAATCGGAAAGACTCTCCACACTCACTTTTAAATCTGCTAATAGAGTATACACAATTGTGAATGCACATGCCCCCATAAATGAAGACAATAGGAAAAATAAGGAAAAGGTGGAACGTTTTTGGGAACAACTAGATGACGTGGTGCAAAAGATCCCAGACAAACACAACATCATACTTACGGGGGACTTCAATGCTCAAGTAGGAAAAGAGAAGAAATACAAAAATATTGTTGGAAACTACCCAGCGCACAATAGAACTAACCAAAATGGAGTCAGATTAGTAGAACTCTGCCAAGCGCATGGCTTGATCCTGAAATCCACAGCCTTTAAGAGACTACCCAGAAAACAGAAGACATGGACCTCACCAAACCCACACTTGGGTGAATTTCAACTTGATCATGTGGCGATAAAATGGAAACACCATACAGAAATACAAAATGTCAAAGTACTCAGAGGAGCAAACTTGGATTCTGATCACTATCTTTCTAAAATAAAACTCAAAATTATCCCCAAAAGGAAAGATAGAAACAGTAAACCCAAAAGCAGAAGATACGATCCAGAAAAGATAATGAATTCGAAGGAGTTTCCCCTCGCGACTCAAGATATAAGGAACCAAAATTGGGATCAAATGAAGGAAAGCCTACTAACCAAAGCTGAACAAATAGCACCTATAACCAAAATCAAAAAACACGCATGGTGGACAGAGGAATGTGACAAACTTATTGAGCAAAGAAAGAAAGCATGGCAACAGATGCAATCTCAGAAAAATGAATATAATAGGCAAAATTTCCTGAGTGTAAGAAAACTAGTGAGTAAAAACCTCAAAAGAATTAAAAAAGCACAAGAAGATCAACTCCTTTTGCAGATCAACGAAGACTTCAACAAAAACAAGACTAGGAGCTTTTACAGAACTTTTAAACAAAAAATAACCAAGTACAGCCCACCGACACTCCAATTACAAGATAAAAATGGTAATATTGCACACAACAACAGGGATAATTGCAAAATTTTGAGGGAATATTTCAGAAACCTTCTCAACTGTAAAGAACCAATTGAAAAAATGGATTTCAGCAATTCAACTTCAACAAGTCCTAACTCAGAACCACCCACCGTCGAGGAACTACAATCAATCATTTTGAATCTCAAAAACTATAAGGCTTCGGGAGAGAACCAAATTACAGCTGAACTGTGGAAAAATGTCAATAGAAATGCCATAGAATCTCTCCAAAACATATTTGAAGAAATATGGAAAACAGAAAGAATTCCGGATGAATGGAAGATGGCCCTCATTCACCCAATTCATAAGAGGGGATCCAGAACAGACCCCAACAATTACAGAGGGATTTCGCTCCTTGACGTAACATATAAAATACTGTCTAAAGTCCTTTTGAACAGAGCAGAACCCCAGCTAGATTGTCAACTTGGAGAATACCAGGCAGGCTTCAGAAAGGGAAGATCCTGCCCAGAACAAATTCTAAACCTCAAAAATCTTATGGCCTACCAAAAATCGAGAGCAAAAGCGTATGTCATCACATTCATTGACTTTCAAAAGGCGTACGACTCCATAGACAGGGAATCTCTAATCTCCATATTAAAAGAATTGAACCTAGACAATAAAACTACAAACCTAATTAGAGAAACCATCACCAACACATACTCCAAAATTAAATTTATGGGAGAACTCTCAGACCTATTTGAGATAAAAACTGGAGTACAACAAGGTGATGGACTCTCTCCATTGTTATTTAACTGTGCCCTAGAAAAAATAGTAAGAGAATGGAACAAGAAAATCAATAGTGGAATCCGACTAGGAACAAAAAACAAAGGCATCAAGGTTAATTGCCTAGCATTTGCAGATGATATGGCCCTACTAGCTGAAACATGGGAAGAAGCCAAAGAACAGATCCTCGAATTACAGAAACAAGCAGAGAAAATAGGCCTTAAAATTTCTTTTGAAAAAACCAAAATAATCACAAATATAAAAAAGCCAATGAAATATCTCAAAGTAAGTGACCAAAAGATCGAAATTGTTAAAGAATTCAAATATCTTGGTGAATGGATTAGCTGGAACGCCCTTGAGAAAAAAGCAATAGAATTAAGAAGAAACAAAGTTGAACTAGCCTTTCAGCTTACTAAAAATACTTATAATAAAAAGTCCCTCTCATGGAATTCAAAAATAAAACATTACAACACTGTCATTAAACCAGTAGCACTATATGCAGCTGAGACATTATCTATCACTAACCATGGCCCAATTGAAAGGCTAGAGATCAAAGAAAGAAAAATATTGAGAAAAATTTTAGACCCCAAATTTCATAACGACAAACTAATTCATACCAAAAATGAAACACTCTACAAAACCACAGAAAAACTTTCGGATACAATGAGGAAAAGAAGAATTGAGTTTTATGGGCACATTCTCAGAATGAACCCAAATAGACTTACAAAAAGAATGTTTGACTACTTCAGGAATAAAAAATCCAAACCAAATTGGTTTATCCAAACAGAGAAAGACTTAAGAGAACTACACATCACAGAAAAAATGCTCACAGACAGGACCGCAAAAATGATAAGCAAAGACAGAAAAGAGGGATTCCAGCTCCAAAATAGAAAGAAAAGAACGATTGTCATCTCTGATGAGGAAAGAAAAGCAAGATCAGAAAGAATGAAGCAGTACTGGGCGAAAAGAAAGGCACAGAACACACAGAAGTGATTGATTCAACGTACCCCAAAGTTGGGTGAAACGAAGAAGAAGAAGAAGAAGAAGAAGAAGAAGAAGAAGAAGAAAAAGCATATTGATCAAAAACTATGGGTGATACTAAAAAAAACTAAGGCTAGATTTGGATTCAGCTCATAAAAATCTGTAAAGATCAGCTATCAAAGTAAAAAAAGTTATTCAAAAAAAAATTTTCGTTGGCCTGTGTTATCTTTTGTTTTCTATGTTACATGGAACGAACAATACTGCCAAGAGACAGAGAGGAAGGGTTGTGAGAGAAGGATGCACATGGACAGAATAAAATTTGTATGGAAACTATCAGAAAAAAATTGTGAAACCCATCGAAAAGGTAGGAAAATTCTAACTTAAAGCTTGCATGGCTGTGCTTGGTAGAATCTCACTCATCCTCATAAATTAAGGATAATTGCAGAATGTGGTGCCACACAATGTGGCACTACACAAAACTGGCACTAACAGCATAGGCACATAGGGAACACACTCCACACTGATCTGTAAGTCCACGATATTGGTGATAAGTTGAGAAAACCGTCCCAAAACACATGTGCTACAAAATGCCACTGTTTTCTGTGCACGTACCCCGACATCAATATGGGATATGATCACCATGCACATGAACACAGGCTGCACAATGGGATGGCATACTCTGGATCAGGTGGTCGAGCAGCTGCTGAGGTACAGCCTCCCATTCTTGCACCAGTGCCTGTCGGAGCTCCTGAAGTGTTGTAGGGGTTTGAAGACGTGCAGCGATATGTCGACCAAGAGCATCCCAGACGTGCTCGATGGGGTTTCGGTCTGGAGAACAGACAGGCCACTCCATTTGCCTGATATCTTCTTTTTCATGATGGCAGCTCGGTTGGGCCGTGTGTTATCATCCATCAGGGGGAAGATGGGACCCACTGCATCCCTGAAAATGCGGACATACTGGTGCAAATGACGTCCCAATACACCTCACCTGTTACAGTTCCTCTGTCAAAGACATGCAGGGGTGTACGTGCACCAATCATAATCCCACCCCACACCATCAAACCACGACCTCCATACAGGTCCCTTTCAAGGACATTAAGGGGTTGGTATCTGGTTCCTGGTTCACGCCAGATGAAAACTCAGTGAGAATCACTGTTTAGACTATACCTGGACAAGTCCGTGAACATAACCTGGGGCCACTGTTCCAATGAGCATGTACTGCGTTCTTGAGACCAGGCCTTATGGGCTCTCCTGTTACCAGGGGTCAGTGGAATGCACCCTGCAGGTCTCCGGGTAAATAAACCATATCTGTTCAGTCGTCTGTAGACTGTGTGTCTGGAGACAACTGTTCCAGTGGCTGCAGTAAGGTCCCGAGCAAGGCTACTTGTAGCACTCTTTGGCCGTCTGCGGGCCCTGATGGTGAGATATTGATCATCTTGTGGTGTTGTACACTATGGACGTGCCGTACTGTAGTGCCTGCAGACTTTTCCTGTCCGCTGTCGTTGCCATAGTGTTGAGATCACACTTTGTGGCACAAGGAGGGCCCATGCTACAGCCTGCTGTGTTTGACCAGCCTCCAATTGCCCTAGTATTCTGCCCCTCCTAACATCATCAATATGTGTTCTTTGAGCCATTTTCAACATGTGGTCACCATTAGAATGTCTGAAAACATCTGCACACTTACTCGCTGCACTGTACTCTGACATGCACCAACACACCTCTGTGTATGTGGCCTGCTGCCAGCACCACCGTGTGACGACCACAGGTCAAATGCAAAGCATGGTCATTCCCCTAAGTGATTTAAACCTGCAAACCACCCACCAGAGCATTGTTTCACCAGGTATCAGCATTATCCTTAATTTATGAGCATGAATGTAGTAGTTGTAGTAGTAGTAGTAGTAGTAGTAGTAGTAGTAGTACCCCTCACCTCCCATCCTAAAAATTGGAGCATTTTGAATTGTAGTAAAATAGTGTACTTATTAAAAATCATTTTTGGCTGACAATTTTGAGTAAATGTAAGTGCAATAAGAATGAGTTGCAGTATATCTTCACAACATTCACAGGATAATTTAGAAAATTTTATCAGAGTACTTAAGAAAGGGATATTCATTTTACAATTTTGCAATTAGTAAATCACAAGAACAGAAATGGATATAGCAGGTAAAATCGTTGTTGCCAATATAGTAATTAATGTACAAGCACAAAATGTTGCCGCAAATAATGCAATGACAAATGATTGATAGACTGAACATGTCAGGAAGTCAAATGACACTATGACCAAGGTTGGCAATGTTGTGATTAATGACAACATGACTTTACTTATGTACGGTACATGAAATAAATTCACAAAGCATTTTTCCTATGTGGCTAGTGGAAGGCAGGGTTGCAAAGATTCTAGTAGATATAAAATTTCTGCCTTGGGTGAAACAGATCCAAATGTAATCAGATACAACTCAGTAGGTGTTCGTAATGATACCCTAACATTGATACAACTTATGCAAAGGTAATAAAAACTCAATGATTTTAGGAATGAACAAACAAAAAACTTTAACGATCTAACACAAAAAATGTAATAAAGTAACACATAAAGTCGAAGATTCCTCAAAATAACAAACACAGATATTTCGTGATTTTTGGAATCACTTGACACTAAAATCTGAGGAATTATCAAATGAACAAATCAAAAATCTGATGATAAAAAGTTGAACACTGACCTGTCAAATGATTTAACATTTTAGTTGACCAAAAGGGGAGAAAGAATTAAAAGTGGAGTTATTCACAGATCTGTCTCAGGAAATAGATAAAAGGTATCAGATGTTGACAAGGCACAGGAGGGAATGGTAGATAAGCTGCAAAACATGAGCAACACATAGATTAAAATGCAGGTGACTCATCAGAAATTAATAACTTGAGGAAGTACAGCAGCTCTCTGTAGAATTGAGTAATTTAAAATTGAGCAGTAAGTTTGTTAATAAGACCCAAGAAAGAACTGAAAAGGACATAAAGAACTTAATGGAGAGAGCCCAATCAGGATTACTAAATAAGAGTACAATGCTAGCACAGAAGGTAGTGCAAGATCACAAGAGCTATGTAGAAGAGGTTGAAGAGGTAGCAAAGGAAAAGGAATTAATTGCCAGATTGAATCACATTTAAAGGGAGTGGAAGAAAAATTGCGGGACAATGTAACTAACAGTACTGATAACACAATGGAGCCATTAATCACTAGCAATCAGGTACAGTCAGGCAGAATAGAGAGCTGCAAAATCTATCCATGACTTACCACTAGTCCTTCAGGAGGAGAGAAAGGGCAGTATAAAATGCAACAGGCACTGTCAATGTCAATACCATTTGTAGTTGCATAAGCATATACAGAGTATACTGTACACAGCTGAACAATGCAACAGCTGCAGCAGATGGTACCTCCTGCCTGTCTATTTTTCTAGCTGATGAAGGGCTACTCTGGCATAGGTAGTTCCTAATTTTTACTTCATAAAATAAAAGAACAAACCCCATGGTGTTCATCAGAGCCTTCTGTAATGTGTTACCGTGCAATTGGACTGACACACACAAGTTCAGCTTCATTGTTGGGTGCACCTAAGGTGATGCTTTTTTATGGGCAACCGATATTGTCGAGTGGTGCCATACTTATGAGCAGTCTGAGCATGCCTCCTTGGACAAATTCCGATGCACAGCAGTCCAAGAAAGGCTAATGTGAGAATTATTTAACACAGCACCATTCAATAGTAAACATGGTGGAATATGGAAATTTTCTGAAAAATACCTAAACAAAACAAGGTATTGGACAAATTCAGTCTCTCTCACATAGATGTACTAAAAATACTCAACAGTAGCTGACCACAACACATCGAGGAAAAATTAATCACGATACCCGAGTGTGATGTATAATACTGTTTATCTGTTCTGGACTCTATTTATGAAGAGGTGCAGTCATTATTGTTGTTGTTGTGGTCTTCAGTCCTGAGACTGGTATGATGCAGCTCTCCATGCTACTCTATCCTGTGCAAGCTTCTTCATCTCCCAGTACCTACTGCAACCTACATCCTTCTGAATCTGCTTGGTGTATTCTTCTCTTGGTCTCCCTCTACAATTTTTACCCACCACGCTGCCCTCCAATACTAAATTGGTGATCCCTTGATGCCTCAGGACATGTCCTACCAACCGATCCCTTCTTCTAGTCAAGTTGTTCCACAAACTTCTCTTCTCCCCAATCCTATTCAACACCTCCTCATTAGTTATGTGATCTACCCATCTAATCATCAGCATTCTTCTGTAGCACCACATTTCGAAAGCTTCTATCCTCTTCTTGTCTAAACTATTTATCATCCATGTTTCACTTCCATACATGGCTACACTCCATACAAATACTTTCAGAAACGACTTCCTCACACTTAACTCAATACTCGATGTTAACAAATTTTTCCTTCTTCAGAAACACTTTCCTTCCCATTGCCAGTCTACATTTTATATCCTCTCTACTTCGACCATCATCAGTTATTTTGCTCCCCAAATAGCAAAACTCCTTTACTACTTTAAGTGTCTCATTTCCTAATCTAATTCCCTCAGCATCACGCGATTTTATTCGACTACATTCCATTATCCTCGTTTTGCTTTCGTTGATGTTCATCTTATATCCTCCCTTCAAGACACCATCCATTCCGTTCAACTGCTCTTCCAAGTCCTTTGCTGTCTCTGACACAATTACAATGTCATCAGCGAACCTCACAGTTTTTATTTCTTCTCCATGGATTTTAATACCTACTCCGAATTTTTCTTTTGTTTCCTTCACTGCGCCGGCTGCGGTGGTCTCGCGGTTATAGGCGCTCAGTCCGGAACCGCGCGACTGCTACGGTCACAGGTTCGAATCCTGCCTCGGGATGTGTGTGATGTCCTTAGGTTAGTTAGGTTAAGTAGTTCTAAGTTCTAGGGGCCTGATGACCACAGATGTTAAGTCCCATAGTGCTCAGAGCCATTTGAACCATTTCCTTCACTGCTTGCTCAATATACAGATTGAATAACATCGGGGAGAGGCTACAACCCTGTCTCACTCCCTTCCCAACCACTGCTTCCCTTTCATGCCACTCAACTCTTATAACTGCCATTTGGTTTCTATACAAATTGTAAATAGCCTTTCGCTCCTTGTATTTTACCCCTCCCACCTTCGGAATTTGAAAGAGAGTATTCCAGTCAACATTGTCAAAAGCTTTCTCTAAGTCTACAAATGCTAGAAATGTAGGTTTGCCTTTCCTTAATCTTTCTTCTAAGATAAGCCATAGGGTCAGTATTGCCTCACATGTTCCAATATTTCTACGGAATCCAAAGTGATCTTCCCCAAGATCGGCTTCTACTAGTTTTTCCATTCGTCTGTAAAGAATTCGCGTTAGTATTTTGCAGCCGTGATTTATTAAACGGATAGTTCGGTAATTTTCACATCTGTCAACATCTGCTTTCTTTGGGATTGGGATTATTATATTCTTCTTGAAGTCTGAGGGTATTTTGCCTGTCTATACATCTTGCTCACCAGATGGTAGAGTTTTTCAGGACTGGCTCTCCCAAGGCCGTCAGTAGTTCTAATGGAATGTTGTCTACTCCGGGGGCCTTGTTTCGACTCAGGTCTTTCAGTGCTCTGTCGAACTCTTCACACAGTATCATATCTCCCATTTCATCTTCATCTACATCCTCTTCTATTTCCACAATATTGTCCTCAAGTACATCGCCCTTGTATAGACCCTCTATATACTCCTTCCACCGTTCTGCTTTCCGTTCTTTGCTTAGAACTGGGTTTCCATATGAGCTCTTGATATTCATACAAGTGGCTCTCTTTTCTCCAAAGGTCTCTTTAATTTTCCTGTAGGCAGTATCTATCTTACCCCTAGTGAGACAAGCCTCTACATCCTTACATTTGTCCTCTAGCCATCCCTGCTTAGCCATTTTGCACTTTCTGTCGATCTCATTTTTGAGACGTTTGTATTCCTTTTTGCCTGCATCATTTACTGCATTTTTATATTTTCTCCTTTCATCAATTAAATTCAATATTTCTTCTGTTACCCAAGGATTTCTACTAGCCCTCGTCTTTTTACCTACTTGATCCTCTGCTGCCTTCACTACTTCATCCCTCAAAGCTACCCATTCTTCTTCTACTGTATTTTCCCCCATTCCTGCCATTTGTTCCCTTACCCTCTCCCTGAAACTCTGTACAACCTCTGGTTTAGTCAGTTTATCCAGGTACCATCTCCTTAAATTCCCACCTTTTTGCAGTTTCTTCAGTTTTCATCTACAGTTCATAACCAATAGATTGTGGTCAGAGTCCACATCTGCCCCTGGAAATGTCTTACAATTTAAAACCTGGTTCCTAAATTTCTGTCTTACCATTATATAATCTATCTGATACCTTTTAGTATCTCCAGGCTTCTTCCATGTATACAACCTTCTTTTATGATTCTTGAACCAAGTGTTAGCTATGATTAAGTTGTGCTCTGTGCAAAATTCTACCAGGCGGCTTCCTCTTTCATTTCTTACCCCCAATCCATATTCACCTACTATGTTTCCTTCTCTCCCTTTTCCTACTACCAAATTCCAGTCACCCATGACTATTAAATTTTCGTCTCCCTTCACTATCTGAATAATTTCTTTTATTTATGATATGTAAAGTAGTAATAGTGAAAATAACCAACACGGTGGGCACCCCTACCACTTGCACAATAATAATCACATAAGAAGCACCAGGGAAACCACGAACACAAACAGGGTTTTGAAGGAAACCACATCCCTAATTACAATGGACTAGCATATAGTGAACAGACTGGTTTCAGACAACAGATCCAAATGTAGCCCTGGTGGATGGTAATAACCAATATAATAATTGGCATGGGCAGACCAGTGGTACATGGCCAGGCAGTCCTCCTCCTCCTCCTCCTCCTCGTAGCTACAAACAGCAGAGCAACAATTATGTACCGGGAGGAGGTCAAGGTCAAACAGAAATTAATTCACGGGTATTGCAAGATACAAATTGTCAAAGTCAAGACCATACTATGCCTATGAGACATGACAAAGAAGTTGATATCAAGGAGGCCTTGCATCACGAAAATGTGGACAATTTGGAAGAGAGCAGAAGGAGTCTGTACAGGCCTTAATAAATGGTATGATAGTTGATTTAGATATGCACATTGTGCTGGATACAAATGCACTGACAAACGTAATCTCACAAATTTCATTTAATGAGTTACAAAATCAAACACACATACCAACCTCTCCTGTGCAGCACTGTCAAATCTTGACTGCAGTACAAAGCAATTCTAAAGGGGATCAAACTTCAAGCATTAATACCCAACACTATTGAAAAATTTTCTTTAAAATGCATTTTTCTAGTGGTAGAAAAACTTTAAGTTAATTATTTTATTGGTATGGATACCTCTCAACAGTGCAAGGTACAGATACACATAGGACATGGAAAGTATTTCTTCACAATTAATGAACCAATGTTCAGTAGATTTAATCAGAACCAGTACAATAATAAACAAACTTATGTTAAATATAGATAATACAGTATAATTGTATTATTCAGGTGTACTGTTCCACAATGCACAAAAAGACGAACAGTTACGTGAAAGAAATATGGATGTAACAAGAGTACAAGCAATGATAGGTGAATCAATTTGTTTGTTGGAAGACCAGAAACAGGAGCTACATGAATTAATACTTCAGTATGCATATGTATTTGAAAATCACTCACGAGTAATAAAAGGTTATACATATAAAATGGACATTTAACTACAAAAAACGTTCTGTTTTTCATCATATTCCATACCCTGGTCCAAGGAGAAGGCACTAAAGAAGGAAACTGAGAGGATGATAGATTCACTATATTGTAGCCCTAGTTTAGATCTCACAAGACCTGATGGTAGTGCCAGAATGCAAAAAAGATCTGTATGTGGGGGAAGAGCTATGAATTTTGTCTCTTGCCTTCTGGCTTAAATGTGAGTGCAGGTGTCTTCATTTCCATGCTAGACCAAGTTGTAGATCCAGACCTACTTAAAGTCACTGTCTATGTGGATAACTTGCTGATAGCAACACCCAACTGGAAAGAGCATTTGCGACTTTTGGGATAAGTACTACCTGTTAAAGCAAATTTAAAGAAGTCTGAATTTGGAAAGGAAAATGTCAAATTCCTAAGACACATTATATCGCCCCAAGGTATTCTGCCAGATCCAGGGAAACTAGATGCAATCAGACATTTTCCTTCATCTCAGAACAAAAAACAACTCAAAGCTTATCTGGGCTTGTTGTCTTTCTCTAGAAAATTTATTACAATAAGTTTCTGGACAACAATGCCCACTTAAATTTGTTACAGAATGATAAGCTACGAATATGGACCAACCAATGTCAAACCAACATAAAAGAAGCTCTACCCAATGCAAATATATTGCATCACCCAGACTTGTCACAAGAACTTTGTTTAAGCAGTTATGCATCTTCACAGGATCTGGGTGCACGGCTATTCAAAATCACCAAGATAGACTGATAAGAAACACCCTAGACAATTAGTTCTGCAAGCAGAACTCTTACTTAATGTGAGCAATCATATTCAGTAATGGAGCTCGAAATTCTCTAAAGTGTGGGCTTTTAAGAAATTCGAACACTTTTTCTGGGGAAAACACACTAAAGTCTACTGTGACCACCAAGCATTTTCTTTTCCCTTGATCTACATCTACATGGATACTCTGCTAATCACACTTAAGTGCCTGACAAAGGGTTCATCGAACCACCTTCACAATAAATCTCTATTATTTCAATCTTGTACAGTGCACAGAAAGAACGAACACCTCGATCTTTCCGTACGAACTCTCATTTCCCTTATTTTATTGTGGTGATCATTTCTTTCTATATTAGGTCGGTGTCAACAAAATATTTTTATATTCAGAGGAGAAAGTTGGTGATTGGAATTTCATGGGAAGATTTTTGATGTGCAAATTTCTGCACAAAAGAACAGCCAGATGGTATCTTTACTTACAGGAATTCAGTTTCGAGGTTGTGTACATCAAAGGTAACCAAAATATAATTGCTGATGCCTTTTTGAGGCTACCCCAAAGGTTAAGTGAATTTTTAGATCTCACTGAACAGAACTCTGAAATCTGCATCCTACTTATGCAAGACAAAAAACACCAACCATATTATGTAAAAATGTTTAACAGCCTGGATCAATTGCAAGAAGGAGATCCACACTGGAAAAGGTAAGACTCAAACTATGTGTAGGAGATGATGATGATAAGTTTAAAAAAATTATACAGTTTATACAGGAGTACTGTTTCACCAATGTATACCTAACAAAGAATGGTGGTGCATATATTTACCTGAAAAGCTTATACACGAATTCATTCTTTACACTCATAATGTATGGATTCATTATTGTGTTTGTAAAAGCACCAAAAGTATAAACATGTACTGCTACTTACCCGACATGTGGTGCCAAATTCTCGATGTAATGAGAAAATGTATTACTTGGCAGAAGATCAAACACTTCAAAAAATCAAAATTAACTGAACTGCATCCAATAGTTCCCACAAAACCTTTAGAATTAGTATCATTGGACACTGCTGGTCCTTATCCAAAAGGAAAAGTGGGTGTCAAGTATACAATTGCCTTATATGAAGTTTTTTTTCCAAGCATGTAAGTTGTATGCAGTGAGGTCAGTGGCCACTGGTTCTATTATTAGGATAATTACATATGACTATCTCCCAAGAGTGGGGAAACTGCAGATATTGTTAACTGATAATGCATCATACTTGACAGGTAACAGATGGAAGGAATTCATAACCACAAATAAAATAAAACACATACTGGTATCACAGTTCCACCTCAAAGCATGCCACATAAAAAGGTGTTCAAGGAAGTATATACACTCCTGGAAATTGAAATAAGAACACCGTGAATTCATTGTCCCAGGAAGGGGAAACTTTATTGACACATTCCTGGGGTCAGATACATCACATGATCACACTGACAGAACCACAGGCACATAGACACAGGCAACAGAGCATGCACAATGTCGGCACTAGTACAGTGTATATCCACCTTTCGCAGCAATGCAGGCTGCTATTCTCCCATGGAGACGATCGTAGAGATGCTGGATGTAGTCCTGTGGAACGGCTTGCCATGCCATTTCCACCTGGCGCCTCAGTTGGACCAGCGTTCGTGCTGGACGTGCAGACCGCGTGAGACGGCGCTTCATCCAGTCCCAAACATGCTCAATGGGGGACAGATCCGGAGATCTTGCTGGCCAGGGTAGTTGACTTACACCTTCTAGAGCACGTTGGGTGGCACGGGATACATGCGGACGTGCATTGTCCTGTTGGAACAGCACGTTCCCTTGCCGGTCTAGGAATGGTAGAACGATGGGTTCGATGACGGTTTGGATGTACCGTGCACTATTCAGTGTCCCCTCGACGATCACCAGTGGTGTACGGCCAGTGTAGGAGATCGCTCCCCACACCATGATGCCGGGTGTTGGCCCTGTGTGCCTCGGTCGTATGCAGTCCTGATTGTGGCGCTCACCTGCACGGCGCCAAACACGCATACGACCATCATTGGCACCAAGGCAGAAGCGACTCTCATCGCTGAAGACGACATGTCTCCATTCGTCCCTCCATTCACGCCTGTCGCGACACCACTGGAGGCGGGCTGCACGATGTTGGGGCATTAGCGGAAGACGGCCTAACGGTGTGCGGGACCGTAGCCCAGCTTCATGGAGACGGTTGCGAATGGTCCTCGCCGATACCCCAGGACCAACAGTGTCCCTAATTTGCTGGGAAGTGACGGTGCGGTCCCCTACGGCACTGCGTAGGATCCTACGGTCTTGGCGTGCATCCGTGCGTCGCTGCGGTCCAGTCCCAGGTCGACGGGCACGTGCACCTTCTGCCGACCACTGGCGACAACATCGATGTACTGTGGAGACCTCACGCCCCACGTGTTGAGCAATTCGGCGGTACATCCACCCGGCCTCCCGCATGCCCACTATACGCCCTCGCTCAAAGTCCGTCAACTGCACATACGGTTCACGTCCACGCTGTCGCGGCATGCTACCAGTGTTAAAGACTGCGATGGAGCTCCGTATGCCACGGCAAACTGGCTGACACTGACGGCGGCGGTGCACAAATGCTGCGCAGCTAGCGCCATTCGACGGCCAACACCGCGGTTCCTGGTGTGTCCGCTGTGCCGTGCGTGTGATCATTGCTTGTACAGCCCTCTCGCAGTGTCCGGAGCAAGTATGGTGGGTCTGACACACCGGTGTCAATGTGTTCTTTTTTCCATTTTCAGGAGTGTAGATTTAAACACTGCTACACACCACAAAAACATACAAAATCGATAAAGTCCACCTTGCCATTTCAGCAAATCATTACTAACTTGCCACAGACACTTCGACAGGTTTTACACCAACTGAATTAATGTTTAAGAAATGAGAAATGAATGAGTGAGAAAAAACCACTGCCTAGTGTACACAATGCAGATTTGTCATTTTTATGACAAAAAGAGTGTGGCACACTGTACAATTCCATATAGGACATGAAGTATTGCTGCGAATGCGGTCTGTCTACCACACATGGAAAACTTAACTACAAATGGTAACTCCTATACACTGGCCCATTTGTAATTAAACAAGTTCATCATCCAGGATCATACTGACTAGCTTACCCTGTAAGTGGTAAGGACAAAGGCCTTTATCCACATAAGGATCTAACGGAATTTGTACGCTGAATGTATTTGATGAAAGGTTACAACAACTCGTGAAGTTATTGTGCCAAAGTGTAGAGAAAATATTTCACTACAAATTATGAAAGATGTTCACTTAGTTTTATGATAAATTTCTCTCTTGTTAGTTATACATGTATAATCAGAAGAAAGGTAGGTCATTAGTTATTTAAGATTTTGTTCAATCACAAAAGGATGTTGTGAAATAAGTTGAATTTAATTGTCATGATGTGAATTCACTACTAAAATACATATGCCTTCCAACCGAAAACTGATGACTGTGGTAGGGAGAAATAAATGATGTAGCATTGCAATGAGAAGCATAGCACAAGCACAGCAGAAATTTGCATTGCAGGACAGTGACCTCAGTGCATGCGTTAAGACCAAATTAGTCCAATAAACGGCTTAAAATGCCGGATGCTCAGCTAACATTTGTAGAACATATGCAAAACATTATGAATATAATTGATTACTAAAATAAATATTGAGGTCTACACTATAAGAATATAATTAATATAACAAAAGAGAACTAAGATGAGGGAAGAAAAGGAGGTGGTGGTGGTTGTTGGGATGTTTAAGGGGGACTAAACAGCTAAGGTCATCAGTCCCCCATTCCAAAAACAGGCGAGACAAAGTCGCAGAGCAGATAAAACCCCAAGGGGAAGGAGACTCCCCCCTCCCCCCCCCAGGTGCTAAAGAACACAAATTAGGCAACGAGCACTACAGAAAAGAAGAGTACAGACGAACACCAGACAGAAAGAAATAGAAGAAAAGAAGATGGCCGGAGACTGGTTGACTGACCACCAGAACAAAAAAAAGGGAAAGAGTCAACCATCCGACGACACACCAAAACAGCAACAAATATGGAGAGACGCGAGGACAAAAGACACAGAAACGGAAAGGTGCAGGAACCCCCCTAAATGGATCCATAAAAAGGACTAGCACGGATAAAATGTAAAACATTGTCAGCCATGGAGGCATCGTCGCATAAAATCAAAGGCAAGGTGCCCGGGAGATTAAAAGACTGCCGAAGGGTGCGCAGTCGGGGACACTCCAATAAAATGTGGGCGACTGTCAGCCGGGACCCACACCGACACAGGGGGGGATCCTCCTGACGCAAAAGATGGCCGTGCATCAGGTATGTATGGCCAATGCGGAGCCGACACAGGATAAGAGTGTCCCTGCGAGAAGACCGCAGGGAGGAGCACCACACATCGGTCGTCTCCTTGACAGCCCGCAGTATATTAGGCACTGTCATGCCTCGCCACTCAGCAGACCACATCCCAAGCACTTGACGGCGCAACACCAGCTGCTGATCGGGAGCCACGAGGCCGATCTCCAAAGCTGGGGCGTCGAGTGCCCCTTTGGCCAGCCTGTCAACACGTTCATTCCCCGGGATGCCAACATGACCTGGCGTCCAAACCAAGACCACCGAACGACCAGAACGGGCAATGGCGGAAACAGACTCCTGAATAGAGGACACCAGAGGAGAAGAGGGATAAACACATATGCTCAAGAGCGCGCAATATGGCCACCGGCTCTGCAGTAAAAATACTGCAGCCAGCCGGCAAGGAGCGCTGCTCAACATGGGCAGCGTGAGCAAAAGCGTAGGCAGTGTGACCATCAACCAGGGAACCATCAGTGTAGACAGGCTCACAGTCCGAAAATGAGGCAAGGAGCGCAAGAAAACGGCGACGAAGGGCCACAGGCGGAACCGAGTCCTTGGGTCCCTGTGCCAAGTCCAGACGGACGGACAGCCGGGACAAACACCAGGGAGGCGTAGGTGCACGGACCCGGAAGGGAGGCAGAAGAGGGAATGACCCCAGTTCCGACAGCAGGGACCGGATGCGGACAGCTACAGAAAGCCCAGACCAAGGTCGCCGTTCGGGCAGATGGAGGACCATGGCAGGGAAAAGCAGGCGATGATTGGGATGGCCTGGCGAGCAATGCACGCGGACAGCATAGCCGGCGAGCAGTCGATGGCGGCGAATCCTCAGCTGGGGAACCCCGGCCTCCACCAGTAGACTATCCACGGGGCTGGTACGAAAAGCGCCAGTTGCAAGCCGAACCCCACAGTGGTGTAGGGGGTCTAACAACTTCAACACTGAGGGTGAAGCAGACCCATAGGCCAGGCACCCATAATCAAGCTGGGACTGCACAAGGGCTCTGTACAATCGCAGCAGCGTGCAGCGATCTGCACCCCAAGACGTGTGGCTAAGGCAGCGAAGGGCGTTGAGGTGCCGCCAGCATTTTTGCTTCAGCTGAGTAACATGAGGAACCCATGTGAGCCGGGTATCAAACACGAGTCCCAAGAAGCGGCAAGTGTCCACCACTTCAAGCAGGTGGCCGTCGAGGTTAAGTTCAGGATGAGGGTGGACCGTCCGACGCCTGCAGAAGTGCATAACTCGAGTCTTGGCAGCAGAGAACTGAAAACCATGAGTCAGAGCCCATGATGCTGCCTTGCGAACGGCGACTCCTGTAGCCGTGGAGGTAAATGAGATGCAGAAGTCGTCAGCATACAAGGAAGGAGACACCGACGACCCCACGGCTGCAGCCAGACCATTAATGGCCACGAGAAATAAGGAGACGCTCAACACCGAGCCCTGCGGGACCCCATTTTCCTGTATATAAGATGAACTAGAGGTGGCACCGACTTGTACCCGGAAAGAGCGGCGCAATAGGAAGGTTTGAAGAAAAGCTGGGAGCCGACCACGAAGACCCCACTCATGCAACGTGGCGAGGATGTGATGCCTCCATGTGGTGTCATACGCCTTCCGCAGATCGAAAAATACAGCAACGAGATGCTGACGTCGGGCAAAGGCCGTACGGACAGCGGATTCCAGCCGCACCAAATTGTCCACTGCAGACCGGTCCCGGCGGAAGCCACCCTGGGATGGAGCGAGGAGACCGCGCGACTCAAGGACCCAACACAAACGCCGCCCCACCATACGTTCGAGCAATTTGCTCAAAACGTTGGTGAGGGTAATGGGACGATAGCTGTCCACTGCCAGTGGGTCCGCACCGGGCTTCAAGATGGGGACAATAAGACCCTCTCGCCATTGCGACGGGAACACGCCCTCGCTCCAGATGCGGTTAAAGATGGTGAGGATGTGTCTCTGGCAGTCCCTGGAGAGATGCTTCAGCATCTGTGCGTGGATGCAGTCCAGACCTGGTGCTGTATCAGGGCAATCGGCGAGGGCAGCGAGGAATTCCCTCTCGCTGAAAGGAGCATTGTATTTTTCAGAACGGCGCGTGCGGAACGATAACGGCGTCTGCTCGGCACGCTCCTTGAGAGAGCAAAAGGCGGGGTGATAAGTTGCAGTCCCAGAGCTCTTAGCGATGTGCGCAGCAAGGTGTTCAGCAATGGCGGCAGCGTCCGTGCAGACAGCGCCGTCCAAAGAGAGCCCAGGGACACCCGTAGGGGTCTGGTGTCCATAAATCCGCCGTATCCGGGACCACACGAGTGAGGGGGAGACACGGGAGCCCAAGGAGGAGACATACCGCTCCCAGCACTCCTGCTTACGCCATGTAATAAGACGAAGGGCGAAGGCACGGAGCCTCTTAAAGGCGATGAGGGTCTCGAGAGACGGGTGCCGCCTATGACGCTGGAGGACCCACCTACGGTCGCGAATAGCCTCAGCAATCTCCGGCGACCACCAGGGTACAGCCTTCCTCCGAGGGAGTCCAGAAGAGCGGGGGATGGCAGCCTCGGCCGCCGAAATGATTGACGTGGTTAAAACACGGACCACCTCGTCAATGTCACCCTGTGGGGGAGACTCAATGGTTGCCGCGGAAGTAAAACCAGGCCAGTCAGCCCTGTGGAGAGCCCAGCGGGGCAGGCGCCCAGAAGAATGACACTGGGGCAGTGACAAATAGATGGGAAAATGGTCACTACCACACAGGTCAGGATGCACCCTCCAGTGGAGGGATGGGACAAGTCCGGGGCTGCAAAGAGAGAGATCGATGGCCGAGAACAAGCCATGGGCCACACTGAAATGCGTGGGAGCACCGGTGTTCAAGAGGCCAAGGTCGAGCTGAGCCAACAAATGCTCCACGGCACGACCGCGGTCATCGGAGACAGTCCCACCCCACAGAGGGTTGCGGGCATTGAAATCGCCCAGCAGCAAAAAAGGTGGCGGCAGTTGGGCTATCAGAGCAGCCAGGACATGCGGCGCGACAGCACCATCAGGTGGAAGGTAAATACTGCAGACGGTAATAGCCTGTGGCGTCCACACCCGAACAGCGACAGCCTCTAAAGCTGTTTGTAGAGGTACAAACTCGCTGTGAAGAGAGTTAAGGACATATATGCAGACGCCACCAGACACCCTTTCATAAGCTGCCCGGTTCTTAAAATAACCCCGATAGCCACGGAGGGCGGGGGTTCGCATTGCTGGAAACCAAGTTTCCTGAAGAGCAATGCAGAAGAAAGGGTGAAGGCTGATAAGTTGGCGGAGCTCAGCTAGATGGTGGAAGAAACCGCTGCAGTTCCACTGGAGGATGGTATGGGCCATGGATGGGAAAGGCGTGAAGGGACTGGGGAGGCAGATTACGCCTCCGGGGCCCCTGCTGCTACTACTGAGTCACCACCTGTACAACAGCCAGCTATTGCGTCCGAGGGACTGGCGAGATCCATGTCCTCAGCGGACGCCAGAATCTCCACCTCATCCTCAGACGCAGAGCTTGTAGGAAGCAGTGGAATGGGTGCCACCGCAACGTCGGTAGCCTTGGGGAGTTTCTTCTTCTTCTGGTTCTCGCGCTGTGCCTTTGGTGGTTCAGGCTGGGAGGACATCACTGAGTCTGTCTCAGGGACAGACGATGACCGTGTGTCCCGACGACCAGGGACCGGCGGTTGTTTAAGCCGCTTGCGGCTGTCGGCTTTGGTACCGGATGGAACTTGGGAAGGGAGGTCCCCAAGGGACCCCTTCCTTGTGAGAGTAGCCGAAGAAGTCTTACGCTTCTCCGGCTGGGAAGGGGGAACTGATGTCCCCGATGGTTGGCAGGGGCGTTGCTCCTGAAGTAGATGGAACAGGAGCAACAGTGTGTTTAGTGCCCCCCACCATCAAGGGGGCAGGTGTGGGACGTCGACTCTGAGAGCTGACTGGAGCGGATGCAACTGTAGCAGGAGTGACAGTTGCGGCATAAGAAGCTGTCATGCGCACTGGATGAAGCCGATCATATTTCCGCTTCGCCTCAGTGTACGTCAGGCGGTCGAGAGTCTTTATTTCCATGATCTTCTGCTCCTTCTGCAGAATCGGACAGTCTGGCGAGCAAGGCGGATGGTGCGCACCACAGGTCACACAGATTGGAGGCGGGGCACAGGGATGATCAGGATGGGATGGTCGACTGCAATCGCGACAGACGAGGTCGGAAGCACAGCGTGAAGACATATGGCCGAACTTCCAACACTTGAAGCACCTCATCGGGGGAGGGATATATGGCTTGACATCACAATGGTACACCATCACCTTGACCTTCTCAAGTAACGTGTCACCCTCGAAGGCCAAGATGAAGGCACCGGTGGCAACTTGACGATCCCTCGGACCCCGGTGGACGCGCCGGACGAAATGGACACCTCGGCGCTCCAAGTTGGCGTGCAGCTCGTCATCGGACTGTAAAAGGAGATCCCTGTGGAAGATAATGCCCTGGACCATATTCAGACTTTTATGGGGCGTGATAGTGACGGAGACATCCCCCAGCTTAGTACAAGCGAGCAAGGCCCGCGACTGGGCGGAGGACGCCGTTTTTATCAACACCGATCCGGACCGCATCTTGGACAAGCCCTCCACCTCCCCAAACTTGTCCTCTAACTGCTCTACAAAGAACTGAGGCTTCACGGATATAAAAGATTCCCCATCAGCTCTGGTACAGACAAGATATCTGGACGAATACGTCTCACTTTCATGCAATGCCTTGCGTTCCTCCCATGGTGTGGCGAGGGAGGGGAACGATTTGGGGTCATACACATTAGCCTTAAAGTGAGCTTTGGAACGCTTAGAGACTGCTGACGGCTGGCCGCCAGCGAGAGATGATGTACCACGCTTCATTGCGGGTCATCCGCCCTGATGCCACCTACTCCGACCAAGGGCCCTCCCCACGGGCGCCACAGCAAAGGCCACCTGGCAGGATGGCCATTGCCGGGAGTCCCGATGCCCCAGGGAGATGGGCATCTACTCCTTGGCATACGTGGGGAGTTAACGGCGCAGGCATCAGTAGAGCGATCCCTGTGTTGTCAGGGGGCTACAACCGAGAGGGTACATGGCGGCCCCACCACAACGGACTGCCTACCGTGCTGGATGTTAGGTGACATGTGGTCCATGGTCGTCGTCAGTGCAGAAAATGGCCCTGCACAGTGCTTGGCAGAAAGTGCACACAGGAGTGTATCCATGCCCAAGCGATGGAGAGCGGGCAGGACTGCAATGCAACGACAAATAAGATGGCGAAAGTTCGCAACACAACATGGACACAATGCACCAAGTAAGGCGCCCTTCCCCAATCGGCTCGCTCTTCGGAAAATTTTGAGATATGGAGGTCAAACCCGACAGGGGACCATCACATAAGGCCGAAACGTTGGAGACTCCTTTTAGTCGCCTCTTACGACAGGCAGGAATACCGCGGGCCTATTCTAACCCCCGAACCCGCAGGGGGGAAAGAAAAGGAACTAAAAAAAAAAAGTGTCCACAGAGAATTTTCTGTATTATTGTATGATGTGTGAACAATGTATTTCAGCAGGAGATGATAAATGCTTCTTTCCATTCGTCATTGTAATTCCCTTTAGATTTGTAGACTACGTCCTGGTAGATCTGAGAGAGGCATGACTAGGTGTCATCGTGTTTCCTTGCACTGGAAACATGAGTAAGTCCTTTATTTCTTTCGTTAGCAATATGGAATTACAAACGCTTGGCTAAAGTAGTTCATGCACATCATCCAATTGCATATATGCATATTGTTTTTTCAGGCCTGACATATAACATGTTTTGCAAGTTATTTGTGTAAACAATCATTGTCATGAGTTTAAAGGTTGAAGGGAATACTAGGTCATTATAAAACTTGTAAACATAAGTGATTTATTAATGACGAGAATTAATATGAAATAACTTCTAACAGAAATGTTGCCTTATGAATTTTGAAGGCAGAAACAACTTCTTAAATGTTATTCACTTGTATTTAACCCTTAGTTGGTAACATGTGAAAATTTGGGAGACTAAGATTATCAAATTTTTCAAAGAATTTCCACTGTAGTGAATATCGAAAATAAATAACAAGTTAAAAGCTTGATGAAAAATTAATACTAAATTTTTGTTCTCTTTCACTCACATTTTGCAATACAATACAAAAAAAATTATAAAATTAAGTACTAGTTTTTACATGAAATAGTTTATAAAGTATATTATTCCTTTACAAAATATGCAACATTTAATGTTACTGTTTCAAATGAAACAGTTCCTAAACTTGACGTGTTTTCTCAAATATCTTGATATACATGCAAATAAATGGAAAAAAAAATTACAAACTATCTACACACATCTTGAAGTTTTCCCGGCGTATTGATTGGTCCATCATATTTCGGGCTTGCAGCCGGGTCACGTTGACATCTTGGCACGATATTTCGGCTAACAAACATGCAGCCATCTTCAGGTGGGTACAAGACTGAAGATTACTGGTGTGCGTCGTTCTATATATACCGAAAATTGGCGCGGCGGCGCCTGCGCAGTGGAGAAGGTTAATACCGCGCCCCCTATCTAATTTGGCGCACTCTGCAGCAGAAGCGGGCCGCGCATGCGTAGTGGTGTACCTACATTTGCGCTATCTGTCGTAAAGCGCCTTCGCGCAGCTGAGGCGCGGTAGTCGAAAGTATAAAATCAATTTTCGTCAGCCGTCGCACTAGATGCAGACCCATGTCTCTGTGAAGCGATTAAAGAAATTACAGGATCCCATGCTTTATCCATCTGAAAGCTGCCGTCTCTATTAATAAGATCTTTTGCCAATCGTATCTCCACGGACTCCTTGATAATGGATTCCCAAAAAGATCTAGTTGTCGCTAAAATTTTTGTTCCACAATAATCCATGGAGTGTCCCATCGAAATGCAGTGCTCTGCTATGACTGATTTGTTGGGCTGTAGTAGACGTGTATGGTGCTCATGCTCCACGCATCTTTCCCGTACTGTGCGAGTAGTTTGGCCAATGTAGGATTTGCCACATTGACAAGAGATCTTATAAATACCCGCCTTCCTCAGACCCAGATCGTCCTTCACAGAGCCAAGCAAAGCCGATATTTTCGTAGGTGGTCGGAAGATCACTTTAACACCATGCTTCTTTAAAATCCTTCCTATTTTAGAGGAGAGGTTACCCACATACGGAAGAAACGCCCTGGACCTGACCACCTCTTTGTCTTCTTCTTGTTGTTTCTCTTTACATTTCTTCCTTGTTACAGCTGTGCGGATTTGGCGTGTAGAATATCCATTCTCCCTGAAGATGGATTGCAAATGTTCTAATTCTTTAGGAAGGCTGTCTATCAGACACCACATGTGCCCGGTGCACCAGAGTACGCAGCAAACCCATGGTTTGTGCAGGGTGGTGGCAGCTTGTCGCCTGGCAGGATTCTTAAAACATCTGAATTCCATTCACAAGAACAATCAGTTTACCATGGAGGTCGAAAGAGATAGATGTCTGCCATTTCTGGGTGTCCTTGTCAATTGTAGAACCGGTGGATCTTTGGGGCACTCCATCTACCGGAAGCCCACACACACAGATCTGTATTTGCAGATACATTTTACATATTTTCTTGGAGCACTGTAAGCAATTGGGTTTATCACATTTCACACACTTGTATGCCATCATTCTGTTCAATGTGTAGGGACAATAACGACAGTTTTTTCTCTTTTCTAGCTTGCCACTGATTTTTCTTTTTGTTGGATTCTCATCTCTTTGCTTTTCACCCAAAATACCTGAAATAATTTTCCTGAGATCATCCGCTAAATTTGGAATTTGGAACCTTCATTCGAAGTCTGATTAAGTTCATTCCTATGCTCTTTATGAAATCAAAATCTTGGCATCGTACCTTTATGAAGATGCATGGCATACGCATTTGCGCAGCTCACAGATATTAGAAAGTAAAATACTGCCAGTGGCCATCTCCTTGTTCTCCGGTTAGCTAAGTAGTTGCTGTACTTCATATCTGGAGCGTCTACATCAGATTTTGTGGCATTATAGAAACTGATAATTTCTGGTTTGTTGCTACTTTCACCAGTATATGCAGTGTGGTGCATTGAAGAAAGCGCTAAAACTGCCTTAGATATTTTTGGAACAAAAGACAATAGTGTAAGATCCTTAGTAAAGCCATAAATACTGGAGCCCACTTCTTTCTTTTGGTTGGGAAGAAACTCTTTTGGAACTTCTCTTTTTCGGATTTTAGAGTTCCAACATATGTCAACCTGGTTTTCAGCAGCTCCTTTCACAATTCAATGGATGAAAACCAATTGTCTGCTGTTGTATTCCTGTTTGTCCTCTGTATACTTTTGGAAAGACAATTCACAGGCTGTGATGGCTTTTGGAACTTTTTCTCTTCCTCACATAGTGTTGCTCCATCACTAACTTCCCCCACATAAATGAAACAGATACGAAGAATGTGCATCTGTGAGGCACATGACGTTTACGCCATATTTAGCAGATTTCTTGGGCATAGATCTAAATGGGATTAGAAGCTCATCAAAACATGCCTGAGCCCCAATCCAATATACCTTCTGACAATTAGAAATAAAGATTTTAAAAATATTGGACACAGCTGCTGCAGGATCATCTCTTTTCCTTTGTACACAAGTAGATGCATCATCAAATCTGAGAGCCACCAGTAAAACTTCACATCATTTTAGAGACCTGGTTGCATGAAAAATAAGATGTCCAGTACAATCATTTGCGAAAAGTGATGTCAAGTTTTTACGTCCAGACTTGAAAATGGAACATATAACCATCAAACCAGTCACTGCCACAATTTCAGTTTTGTCTGTATCTTTATAACTGGAAGACGAAGGATTTTGTAATTTATTCCTTATCACTTGTAACTTTGAGTTGGAATGTACTACTATCTTACGCAATATCTCAGTGCTAAAAAATAAACACCATATTTCTTCTGGGTCCGGATCATTACCTAACTGATTGGCAGGGCCTAACCACGATGACAATATAATTTTTATTACATTTTTGTTTGGTGTCTTAGTATCGCAGTTACCATGACAAATTGTGTCAGTTTTGGTGTCATCATTTTCCCCATTCTGAAGAGAGCCAACACCACCTTGTTCATTCTCGGACATGCAGAGAATATCATTCACATCTATTTCAGAATCACTGTCATGGTCTGAATCTGTTACGTGATCTTCCTCAGGGACATAAGAAATGTCTGAATGATAATCATCATTGCATTCTTCAAACTGCTATAAAGCCATCTTCTCCATTTTTTTGCTTCTTTGTGATATGCAGGGCATCCCTCCACTAGTAGCCATCTACAAGTAAACAGATATTTGAAAAGTAAGGAGTATAACACAAAAAAACTCACTCACTTAGAATAATATCCGTCTGTCTGACAGAGTAAAAATCTTATCTCTACCACCTGCAAGATGATGTGACTGACGGTTATGTGCTAGTGAAACAAGACAATGAAACAATGACGCCCACACAGTAGCAAGTTCAACTCACGGATGAAGCATAGCTGAAATATCAGATCCAAGAAACAATGCACATCTATCAACAATACATTGAGAGCTTTTATACTAGCCTAAGAGATGGATGTTACCAACTGAGGGTTAAATATCGTTATGCAAATGTCAAAAATGTGACAAATTCATACACTGGTATAAACTTCTACATGAGTAAAATGTATTAGACCTCACATGTCAACTAATATTAAAATGACATTTATGTGTAGTTTTAAGGAGCAAATTTACATCATGTCTTAATTTCTGTATGTAAGTCATGTAAAATTTTACACACTTGTACAAAGACATGTAAGGAAAACTGTATATGAAAAGGGTGTTTAAGGTATGTGAAATGAAAAGAGACTTCAAGAACAAATGTCCACAAATATGTTTAGCATATGTTGGATGAGGAACACACTCATGTGATACAGCAATCAAACTTGAATGTGCCTACAACAATAAAAACATTCTAAGTGCCCTTTGTAATGGCACTAGATGTTGAACTTTACGAGAAAGGAGGAATTAAAGCAAGCAATTTATGGACTTACTTGGAATATGGTGAGCTCTCAACGTGATGCTGAAATATGTGATTGACGATATAACCATTGTCAGAACCTTATTGCTTCTCGGTCACAGCATTGAACCCTTTAACCAAACATATGTCAACATACTCTTATTCTACGGAGTTATGCTCTGGACACTGTAATGATATGCAGTTTGTCATTGCCTACAAAGTTGTAGACACGAGACTGAACTGTTCATGTGCACGAACACTGCGTAATGTGTGGAGATATGGCTGCACAAAATTTGGATGGCAGTTACAGCTCAATAATGGAGCAAATTTAACTCAAACATCCCCTTTGTCAATTCATGATCTCTCAAGAAACTGAACTTTTTTTAAGTTTTGTACATTTCATGTAAATTAATTGAAATGTAAATAAAGCTGACATGTGCAGGGGATAAATAAGATATAAACCTGGACACAAATAAAAATGTAGTTTAAGTGGTATTTCCATATGAAGTTTGAAAACTTATGTATGTTTATAAAATGCACCACTACTGTGTATTGCCTTCCAGTAGTCATGGACAACACCAGTCTACCATAGAGATTCAGTTGTGATGATCTTATTTTGATTTAGCGACAAAGTATATGTCATTTAATAATTATCAGAACCCCATGTGGGGCAAAGTTGCAATATAAACCGTCTGCACCAAAAAGAGATGCAGTAGAGTCCCTCTATTCCAAATATCCACCTATTCCAAAAAGAAAAAAATACCAATATTTTAAGCTTAAAAAACGTATATTTATTATTATATGTAAAGAAGCAGAACAATTAACGCAACCTTATTTTCCAGTCGCTAATTCTAATTGATGCTTTTCCGACACCAAATTCGAGTGATAAACTTTCTCCCTTGTCCAGTCTTTTTAACACTTCAAGTTTTTGTTTTAAAGTACACAAACAATGACTTTGTTTACTTTCCATGTTTAATGTTTAACAGTTGATGTCAAGCACTACGAACATAAATAAAAAAGGCACAGTGAATTAGTAAAGTAATTTTACACTCACGGAAAAAAGTGCCAAATTTGCAAGCTGAGGTCAAGAGCTATTGCCGCATATGAGTTCAGTTTCAGCTTTCACCTCCTCCTCATTTTCCTCTGAACTGATGAGCCCTGCATCATTGCTACGATGTTTCCATCTCCGTTCTCCTGGTGGCCAGTTATCAGCAGCAGTCCTCTCAACAACACAGCTTTCTTGTGCAGACAGTTTATATTGCAACTTTGCCATACATGGGGTTCTGATATTTACTAAATGACATATACTTTGTCACTAAACCAAAATAAGATCATCACAACTGACTTGCAATATGTATTTCGAAATGGGTGAGAGATGAACAGGTAGGGCATCTGTGCTAAGTCATCGAAGGTCACTAGCAGATGTCCCCACACTTAATTTATGCCTTCACAACTCAATACGTTGATACTATTCATGAAATATGCCTATTCATAATTCCTGCTAAACCAAACAGTGTTCAACCCCAATTAGTTTGGAATAGTGGGACACTACAGTATGTACGGACAGAAAGATGAACATACACAGGGTGATTCACAAAGATATGCATATATTTTAATATGATATTCTACAAGTAAAATTAAAGAAAAAAGTTCATATAGACAAAGGTCTGCAAACGTTTAGTTACGCCTAATAAAAGATTTTGCCTGAAATTTAGCAACTTTGCTAATATGAAGCCATCACAAAACTGTACGTGGTTAAAAGTAAAGTACAATTTCCATTTATTTTGTCGTTATTGATCTGATGAATCTAATAAAAAATGTTCCGGAAATGTATCGGCAGTAGTTTTCCAGAACATCCAGATAAGCAAGGAAGTAATTTCGTAAAGTTTTTATTTACTAACTACTTGGCCCAATTTGTTTTTTTTTTTTTTAATTCCAGACAATTGCACAAAGTTTTCAAACAGAAGTTTTAGTGAATTTGATTTTGAAAAAATGGTGGTAATAACGTTAACTGGAACTGTATGAATGTGTCAGATAATCTGCTTTTATTAATACCACAGCACACTGGAATCCGTGTTAAACTGTAAAAAACAAAGCTCAGTGTTAAGGAAGTTGTACAGTGTACATAATAAATGTTCAGAAATGTCTCCAAAAAGTTCAATGCATTTAGCTGCAAGTGTATGAACGCATTTCGTTGCTTGTTTCAGTTTCATGGGGTTATTCTTAATTTCGTCTACAGCATTCATAATGCGAGCAAGTAATGCTTCACCTGTATTGACTTTGTCCTCATAGTCTGTCTTTCATACATCCCCATACACAAAAATACATTGGTGTTAAATTCGGCAATCTGGGTGGCCACCGACGTGTAGCACCACGACCAATCCATTTCTGGGGAAAATGTTCATTTAAATGTGTAGTAACGGTGTTAGTAAAATGTGGGGACGCCATCATGTTGAAAATACATTTGCAATCGCGTAATAAGTGGAACATGTTTGAGCAAGAGGGGCATTTCTTCTTGAAGGAATTGTAAGTACGTCTCGCCGGTTATACGTCCTGGGAAAATGAATGGCTCAATAAAGTGTGTGTTGACTATGCCACACCACACATTTATGCCAAATTGCTGCTGAACATTGCATTAACTGTTGCATGTTGGTCTGCTTCAGACCATACATGCTCGTTACGTAAATGGTTCACACCATTTTGAGTAAACTGTTCCTCACCAGTAAGTATTTAACCAGTTGCACAACTCCAAGCGAAGCGGCAAGATCTCCCGGATGTAAATAATGCACTTTTTGTTTATGGTAAGGATACAGATTATTGTACTTCAGAGTACGTCATACCTTGGATTGTGAAATGCCTAATCATTGAGAGATACGTAGTGTACTGGTACTCGGGCTACATTGAACAGCATCCATAATATTCTCATCATCGTCTTCACGTGCCGAGCGTTCCTACTGATTATGAACGCTAAGTAGAGAACCTGTCTCCTGTAACGTTCGAAATACTCCACTAATGGTTCGTGCACTCGGAATTGGATAATGTACACGATACTCGTTAACTGCAGCCGTAAGCCGCGTACACACTGAGCCTGAAACATGTTTCCAGCTACTTGATGTGGACACCACTTGGAAACATGTTTCGAAACACGGAAACATTTGCACATAGCAATGTTTCAGGCCAGCTACCACTTCTCACTGCTGCACGGCGGAAGTGGTGTTGTGTTTACTATTGTGTAGTTTTCGATTTATTTTTCTCGAATAATAGAGTGGTCAAGGCAGCAAACTGCTGATTTAATTGCCATGTACCACGGGGAGGATTGCTTATGGAATGTCCGGAGCAAGGAATATAAAAACAGTGTTAAAAACACAAAGCACTTGCAAAAATTGCAACAGTTTTGACACGGACAAGGAAAGTGTAGAGAAAAAAATACCATCACTCGTGGTTGCTTACAGGCGTGAGAAAAGTAAAATTATTTCCAGCAGATCATGTGGTAGTGGTGCAGACACTGCATATGACTCCAACTGGTTCGGCAATCGACTGCTGGAGTTCTTGGGCGATGTTCATGAGCCGATGGAGACAACAGATACCGTGGAAAATGAGGTACGAAAATTATGCTTGTTTGTCTATTTGTATTTTATGGTATACAGTCACATTCACCCATAGTACACTTCCTTGTGGGCTCAAAAAATAGTTGGCAAACTCGTCTCGAATTTGCTTATTCGTGGAAGCAGCTTTCCTTGGTATTTCTGTGCTGCAGTGAAAACTGATGCAGTGTCATCTCGCCTCCATGTGCCTGGAACCATCTCACCTGTTTGTAAATCGTAGGAATCGAAGCTTCCATGTGGGGTGTATTGGTTTCTTGCCTCAGTATTTCGCCTTAAAAATTGTGGAGACATACAGCTGTAAGTGTGACAGTTTTGCCTGCTCCGGTTGTAGGAACATAGGTTTTCTGAACACACGAAAAGCTGAATCCATAATGCCGAAAGTGTTCTTAACAACCATTCTGTCCCTAGAAAGTCTGTAGTTTAAAACTCTTTCTTTTGAACCTTTAACATGTTTTCCTGTAAAGGAAAAGCATCGTCTGCTACAAAAGCATATGGTAGGGCCTTTGTGCCACATGGTAAGCATTCAGCTTGTGGCGGCAAGTTGTTTCTTTTTGTTAATTAACTCACTTACGCTCACGTTTTTGAACACACCACCATCTGATATTCTGCCTTGGCAGCCGATATCAGCGTACAAAAAGTTCTAGCTGGCATCGACGACAGTAAGCAGCACAATGCTGAATGAACCTTTATAATAATAATATTCACTTCCACTACCAACAGGGCACTGTAGCACGATATGTTTCCCGGCAATTGCTCCGACACAATGGGGGAACTGAAGAATATGTGAGAACAAAAATGGTGTTTCACGCCAGTCGTTTTCGGTTGCAGGTATCTGGAAGAAACAAATTTGATTTCAGGTTTGCGTACTTTCACCAGAGGGCATAAATAAAGATGAAGCTGTTGCGGCTGGACCTTCCAGTCCCCCACCACGAAAAATTACAAGGATGGGAGAGAAAAAGATATGCAGCAACCCTACAAGATTGCGTCTCAATTATTAACTAAAGTGCTGCAAAAACAAGACGATAACAAGAACGATGACTGTAATACTGTGTTATGGAAATTGTCAGAGTTACAAAGAGCAAAAACAATGGCTTTGCTTAATGAAATGTTAACGAAACAGCATGTAGCATATTAGGAAAATCAGCAGTCGACAGTGGGTATGAAGTGGCAGGGCCATCATCATCATCAAGTAATAATTCCCCCGTTACATTTACGAGTTATGAAGACAGTGATAACACAATTGAAGAAGTTGTGTTTGATGAGACCTGTAATGTAATAGATAAATAACATTTCGAAAAGATGCTTATTTAACGATGTTTTTCGTTTACTTACCTTTACATAATCCTTCAGTACTTACACCAGAGTTCCACATACTTCAGGTACTATTGGAGATATTGCTTGCTTCTTCGGAATGTGAAACAAATACGCAAGGCTATGACACGAATCTACGAAAGGCTTGCCAGAAAACGAAGAGTAACTGCAAGCCTTTCGTTGATTGAAATCGCTTTCGTGAAATTTGTATCCCTTTTTTTAACAAATGGTGATATCGTATTTGCCATAAATTCAAAACCGGCAGATGTTCCACACTCAGCTCACGTAGCGAGTTATTCCCACCAGTTCTTCTATAGACTGTTTTCCTCCATCAATGATGAGGGCGCCTTTCATTTTGTTTGTGTAAACCTTCTAGTATTAATAATGCAGCACCACATATCATTATTGTTTCTTCGACACCAGACATAATGCAACAGCAGACGATACGAACACAATAATACAAGGAGCACTGCAGACGGCGCGAACACACAACAAGAAATGTTTGCCGCCAGTGTGGACGGAAAATCACAGTCTAATGTATACAGTCGCGACACTCGCTGGTTTTTGTTATACACTGCGACAACAGCACCCCAAGGGGTGGAGAAGCTACGCTGTCGAATACGGTATGTAGTAAATGTACACAGTATCGTTTATATTCATGTTTAACATGGTTTTTACGAAAGGCAACGTATGTAGCGCAATCAATTGCAGTAATAATAGGAAGAAGACACCACATTTGCCATTCTTCAGGTTTCCTAAGGACCCTGACAGGTATGAAACATCACATTACAGCGCTCTTTATTTACGATTTTTTTCTAAACTGTATTGAATTACTGAATTTGTTTTTCTTTTTAGGAGCAAGAAATGGTTAATAAATAATAGAAGACAGGACCTGCTGCAAAAAGATGTCCTTTATTTGCACAATAACGTGAAGTTTGTGCTTTACATTTCGAATCAAACCAGTTCATGAGCGCGGAAAAGAAGACGTTGGTATGGAATGCAGTTCCTACGTTATTTGACGTGCCAAATAAGCTGCAACTAGTGACAATGAAGAGAAAATTGCCATACAAACGTGAAAGTGTTGCTGCAAAAACAATAAAACTGTCTCCTGACACAGAAGAAACAGCTACCACAAGTGTTCCTACACGAGAGACGTATATAAAATCTACTAACAACGGAATCTGCAACACAGACATCTTTTGAAGATGAAATGCTTAGATTACGTGAAATTATTCGCGCGTTGGAAAATCGTGTGAAATGTAAAAACGTGCAAATCATTAAGACTTCGTACAAAATTACTACCTGACAAGTAAAGTGCCCATCGTAAGAATAAACTGCAACCGCAACGTCACAGGACACAAGTGCAAAAGGACAAACTCATTTTATAAAAAGTATTGGTTCCAAGTACTTGAAAAAAGTTGCTCTCGTTTTATTGATAAGCCAAATCAGTATACCACTGAACAGGGCCGGCGCAGGGCACGTGCGAAACTTGCGGCCGTACGGGGCGGCACTTTCCGAGGGGCGGCAAATCTGCCGCCCCGGAGAGGGCGGCTTCGGGAACTGTGGCATGGCGCCTCGACTACCTGCCGGCCGCCCCTGTTGAACAAGGGAGGGAGGAGTACTAATTTCTTCCTCGCCACTGTCGTGTTTACGCCCGAGGAACAGAGAGGGGGCAGCAATTTGGCGTACACGCCAGTATTCTTAAGAGTGGGGCGCTGCCAGCCTGTTAAGCGCCGTGCGTTTACTTACAACTAATTTTGCAGAAGACGAAATCTAATTTGGAAATTCGAATGCAATGTTCGATACTGCGGTTACATGTTAAGCCTCAAGCGATTTTGCTAAGCCCTTCAATGGCAGTTTCCGAGAGTTTTATTCTTCCCACATTATGGAAAAAAATGGTTGAACATTACTACAGTCAAACATGTCCAACACCTACAATGGCTAGAAGTGTTCCAAATGGGTAAATACTCTGCGAGTAATTACAAGGGACAAAGACATTGCTAATAAACCTGGCATAAGTTGGGTTTCGACGTATTTTTGAAAATTTTTGCTATCCGTTTCTGAGTGATAGTCAGACGTTTTGGTTTTTCAGCCACGAAACACCTGTCGCCACCTGCATGAAAAAAAATTAAACTCTGACGGGCACTTGTGTTTGACAATACTACTATAGTTCAATTCTTGGCGGCTCGCGCATGCCCGCCCAGACGCGGGAGATCGCTGCGTTGCCAGTTGCACACGACGCACGCGCCAAGAGAAGCAGCGCCATAGTATAGCATAGTTCGCAAGCTTACGTTTAGGGGGGAGCGCGCAGTTCATGAAGTAAAGCCGCCACGGCCGCATTAACCCTTTCGCTGCTACAAAGACGTGCTCCCTGCATTCCGCGCTGTGGGCGATTTTGTTCCGACTGCTTTGACACTCTTTATCATTCGATTCCACAAAAACTATTTGGCTCAAAAATTAGATTTTTACCTATCTTCTTGACTGATACCTTCCCCCCATAAATGACTTAATTTTGTTTCGATGTTCAACGCAGTTATTATGCAGCATTAAATATAGTAAACCATTGCACGAAATTTTGAAGAGTTTGCAGAGGTAAAGTCCATAGAGTATACTTTCCAAATGGTCGATTTTAGTTGCCACAATGTTGAGAATTAAATGTGGACAAGATACCTATATATTTCATTCAAGTACCACATAAGTGTCGTATGTAATATTGAGAAATATTCCACCTTTCGCGACTGTATCAAAAGTTTTACTTACACTGGGCACGTTTGGCTGTATTTTAAAGCACTTCAATCAATCAAAAGGATTCAGATTCAGATTCTTTATTAGTCATTCAGCATTGTTACATGCAATAGACTTCGTCAGTTCACTTAACTTATTAATTTTACAAAAAAAATTTTTTACACATTTAAGTTGATATTAGGCATTTCTAAAAATTCTTCTAATGAATAGAATGGATTGGTTAACAAGAAGTTATGAACATTGTCTTTAAATAATTTGTCAGGTTTGATTGACCCATTTTTAGACAATTTGTTATATATTTTAATTGCCATATACTTATGACTATTGTTAGTTTTGGCTAATCTATTTTGTGGCAACAGCAGAGAAGTACACGTTCTTGTATAGTAGCCATGTCTTTCATTTGTTACACTTAAATTAGGTAGTTCAGCAAGTATGTAGTTAACACTGTCAAGAATATATAAATTAATTACTGTTAAAATTCTATATTTAGTGAACAATGGTTTACAATGTGTTCTATTATCTACCTTAGCCATTACTCTGATTGCTTTCTTCTGGATCACCATAATTTCATTTATTTTTCTGCTGTTTCCCCAGAGTATTAACCCATACCTTAAAACAGATTGAAAAAAGGCAAAGTATGCTGTCCTTACATACTCAAATGTCACACAACACATCAGTCTCTTCAACAAATATATAACTCTTGACAACCTAACCACTATGTGATCTACATGAGAGTTCCATGTTAGACTGTTGTCAAGTACAATACCTAAAAACTTTGCCTTTTGTTTTTCTATTTTTGTAGACTTTGATAGACTGAACCACATATTCTGGGTCTTTTCCTCATTTAATAGCAGACCATTGGCATTAAACCATGATGTTGCATTTTCTTTTGCCAATTTCATATCACTTACAAGGTTATCAAGTACATGGTTTACAGATAGAAAAGTTGTGTCATCTGCATACATATATGTCTTTACATCTATATTTCCTGGTAAGTCATTTATGTGTACAAGGAAAAGAAGTGGTCCCAATTTAGATCCCTGTGGCACTCCATGTTGAACCTCGAGTATGTTTGACAGATGACTTCCTGAACTCACCACCTGGTTCCTTTTATTGAGGTATGATTTGATGAGTTTTAAACTTTTATCACATATTCCATAGTACTCAAGTTTAGAGAGCAGAAGTGAGTGGTCAACACAGTCAAAAGCTTTGCTCAGATCACATAAGGTTACCTGTGCGTGCGCATGGTCCTCAAATGCTGCTAGAATGTCTCTGACTAAGAGCTCTATGGCATGTATAGCTGACCTTCCTTTTCTGTAACCAAACTGTGATGCACTTAACATACCATTTAGTTCTAGGTACTCATACATCTGCTTATATATTATGCCTTCAAAGACTTTTCCTAGTACTGGAATTAGTGAAATTGGTCTGTAGTTTGCAGGATCTGATTTGACACCCTTCTTAAAGACTGGAGTTACCTTGGATAGTTTGAGAGGATCAGGAAAAAACCCTTCTATGAGACACAGGTTTATAGAATACGTTAATGGTGCTGCAATGTAATGTATGATTTCTTTCAATAGATTGTTTGACATATTAAAAATATCTGTACTGTATGAATTTTTCATTTCTTTGACTATTTTAAGAACTTCATGTTGGCATACCTCTCTGAAGTGTTTCAATGATGATCCGGCCCTATTATGATTTGGGTTTGCTCTCTTCAGATAATCTATATATGTTACATTCGGTTTACTGATCAGCTTTTTGATATCATCAGCACAGCTTACAAAATATTTATTGAATGTATCTGCTGGTATTGGGACTGTCTTGTCGAAGTTTCTGACTTCACCTTTAACAGTATTAATTACTGACCAGGCTGTTTTGCATTGGTTTTTACTATTTTTTATGAAATTTGTGTTGTATCTTAGTTTCGCTAATTGCAACTCTTTCTTATACAGTTTCTTAGTGATTTTTTCAAGATCCTTAATTTCATTAGAATTGTTTACTTTGGCAAGGCGCTTCAACAGCAGTAGCTTATTTTTTAGATTCTCCAGTTCTTTGGTGTACCAAAATTTACCTTTTCTTGTTTTATGGTATTTCTTTTGAACAAGATGGGCTTTTAAAATACCTGTTAAGTAATTGTGGAATGTTTCATAAACTGTTTGGGCACTGGAATCACAGTTTTGAAATAATTTGTCCCAGTTTGTTATGCTCAACTGGTTTGTTAGTTTTATGAGATTGTGTTTTGTTAATATTAAGGTATTAGATTTTGTTAACTTTTGTCCAGCCTTGCTCTCATCTCCTTTTATAAAATGTCTTAACTTTACTGTTAACATGGAGTGGTCTGAGAAAACAAACTCCTTTACCTTGGTGGAGTACATATCACGAGCACAGTTGACAAAAGCATTATCCAAGCACGCTTGTAGTCTTGTTGGTTCTGAATTTACATGATGGAAGTTGTGCTGCCTCAGCATATTCAGTAACTTATTTACACTGGACAAGATACATTAAACAAAACTGTGGACTTACAAAAACATTAGGACTTGGATATACTGTCTGTCAGGGAAGTGCTCAGAGCTATGTCAAATATAATTTTGTGTGTGGCACACACAAACAGCATTTATTTGCTAAAACACTGATGAGCCAACACAAACGTTGAATATTGTGCTACCGCAGCACAAAACTACGAAAGGTGACTTGGCAATGGAGGACACAAAATACAGTCCTCTTATGATGCTTCAAAAGAGATAAACGCGTCTGGTCTAAATAAGTCGCTTATTACAGTTGCAGAAGAGGGATATATTTCAATACCATTGGTAAAACTGCGACTGTGGAACAAAAACAAGAAATAGAACATGAATACCATTGTGTATGTGCCATACCTTTTACCGATGGAAGTGCTTTAAAATAAAGCCAAACGCGCCCTGTGTAAATAAAACTTTTATTACAGTCGTGAAAGACGGAATATTTCTCAATATTACATACGACACCTATGTGGTACTTAAATTAAATGAGATATTGTTATACAGTAAATATTATATGAAATTTAGGTATCTTGTCCACATTTCATTCTCAACATTGTGGCAACTAAAATCAACCATACGGAAAGTATACGCTATGGACTTTTACCTCTGCAAACTCTTCAAAATTTCGTGCAATGGTTTACTACATTTAATGCTGCACATCAAAACAAAATTAAGTCATTTATGGGGGGAAGGTATCAGTCAAGAAGACGTGTAAAAATCAAATTTTTTGGCCAAATAGTTTTTGTGTAATCGAATGATAAGTGTGTCAAAGCAGTGGGAACACCATGTGTCTGCACAGGCGAGAAGTGCAGTGATGACAAAATCGCACACAGCACGGAATGCGGGGAGCACGTGTCTGCAGCAGCGAAAAAGTTAATGAAGAGGCAAAGCACTAGAAATTTCATTCAAACGAATAAAATTCGTGAAGTAAGGCACTCCAATAATGTTTTTAAATAAAGAAAATATTAAGCACCGCACAAGGTTTGAACTCGTAACCCATCACTTGGCAGCTCAACACCTTAACCGTTCCGCTACCACAGCTCATCGAACTATGTAAGTCCATAAGGACCCTAACACCTCACGCAACTACTTATAAACACTGTTGGTATGACTATGAATTACTCACGCTTCGTCGAAGTACAATAGGAAATAAACAATTACCGCTGTTCTTTATTGCGAAAAAGCAGTTCGTGAGATTGAAACAAACACCTTTCCTTACTATCGCCTGAATTAGGAGTCTTATTGCTTGTTCGGTTTAATTAATTAATAGAATATGAAGCAATTGGTATAAAGAATGCTTTTTACAAACTTTCTATAAAAGAAAGTCTGCTATCAAGAAATTGCTTTTGTTCTATTACTTTATTTATGACTGAACGTTTCTAAAACTGAAGACACTCGTCCGTGCTCTGCACTGCAGTCGAGATCTGGCAACGTCGTTCTCTGTTCATTGGCTGACTGGGTTTTGTGACGTCAGATGCGCAGAACGAACCTAAACTCGGCCGCCAAGATATATGACGCGCACTTTAGCACAGTATCACTTTGCCAACATTTATTTACTGTATAATGTGTGCGAATCCATGTTTTATCTTTGTTAAACACTGGTTGCTTCTGAAGAAAACCTGAGAAA
This sequence comes from Schistocerca piceifrons, assembly GCF_021461385.2. NCBI lineage: Eukaryota > Metazoa > Arthropoda > Insecta > Orthoptera > Acrididae > Schistocerca > Schistocerca piceifrons. Next base: position 592,246,442 of record NC_060143.1, read on the forward strand.
GTATGGTCTTTTAGCAACAATGCCCTCTCGTCCGCACATAACAAAACGTTAATTTTGACATCTTCTAAAACGAAAATCCATAGACAAAACATTGTTTCTAAGGGTTCCCTTGTCAGCTTTGAAGCTCATTTCTGTTCGACACAAGTTCGCATTTCTTTCTATTGTTCGTAATGCCACAGAAATTGCTGCCTGATAATACACTCCTGGAAATGGAAAAAAGAACACATTGACACCGGTGTGTCAGATCCACCATACTTGCTCCGGACACTGCGAGAGGGCTGTAAATCAATGATCACACGCACGGCACAGTGGACACACCAGGAACCGCGGTGTTGGCCGTCGAATGGCGCTAGCTGCGCAGCATTTGTGCACCGCCGCCGTCAGTGTCAGCCAGTTTGCCGTGGCATACGGAGCTCCATCGCAGTCTTTAACACTGGTAGCATGCCGCGACAGCGTGGACGTGAACCGTATGTGCAGTTGACGGACTTTGAGCGAGGGCGTATAGTGGGCATGCGGGAGGCCGGGTGGACGTACCGCCGCATTGCTCAACACATGGGGCGTGAGGTCTCCACAGTACATCGATGTTGTCGCCAGTGGTCGGCGGAAGGTGCACGTGCCCGTCGACCTGGGACCGGACCGCAGCGACGCACGGATGCACGCCAAGACCGTAGGATCCTACGCAGTGCCGTAGGGGACCGCACCGCCACTTCTCAGCAAATTAGGGACACTGTTGCTCCTGGGGTATAGGCGAGGACCATTCGCAACCGTCTCCATGAAGCTGGGCTACGGTCCGGCACACCGTTAGGCCGTCTTCCGCTCACGCCCCAACATCGTGCAGCCCGCCTCCAGTGGTGTCGCGACAGGCGTGAATGGAGGGACGAATGGAGACGTGTCGTCTTCAGTGATGAGAGTCGCTTCTGCCTTGGTGCCAATGATGGTCGTATGCGTGATTGGCGCCGTGCAGGTGAGCGCCACAATCGGGACTGCATACGACCGAGGCACACAGGGCCAACACCCGGCATCATGGTGTGGGGAGCGATCTCCTACACTGGCCGTACACCACTGGTGATCGTCGAGGGGACACTGAATAGTGCACGGTACATCCAAACCGTCATCGAACCCATCGTTCTACCATTCCTAGACCGGCAAGGGAACTTGCTGTTCCAACAGGACAATGCACGTCCGCATGTATCCCGTGCCACCCAACGTGCTCCAGAAGGTGTAAGTCAACTACCCTGGCCAGCAAGATCTCCGGATCTGTCCCCCATTGAGCATGTTTGGGACTGGATGAAGCGTCATCTCACGCGGTCTGCACGTCCAGCACGAACGCTGGTCCAACTGAGGCGCCAGGTGGAAATGGCATGGCAAGCCGTTCCACAGGACTACATCCAGCATCTCTACGATCGTCTCCATGGGAGAGTAGCAGCCTGCATTGCTGCGAAAGGTGGATGTACACTGTACTAATGCCGACATTGTGCATGCTCTGTTGCCTGTGTCTATGTGCCTGTGGTTCTGTCAGTGAGATCATGTGATGTATCTGACCCCAGGAATGTGTCAATAAAGTTTCCCCTTCCTGGGACAATGAATTCACGGTGTTCTTATTTCAATTTCCAGGAGTGTACATTTATCCATATCATCGGACACATACTTGTTGTAAGCATCTTGTTTCTTCTTCTTGGGCGGTAGTTTAACCCTAGCCTCGTCACGTGACCTAGTTCCTTGCACTGCCGCGTCACCACTTCGCCTTTCCAAGCAATAGGTATTGTTGCGTTCTCTACAATGAAAACTACCGAATTCATTTCGGTAGTTGGCCGAGAGAGTCAAGATTGGTCAGAAGTACTTTCATTGCGTTTTGTAAGAACAGAAGAATTGGTGCTTCCGAATTTCTTGCAACTTGGGATGTAATAGGTAGGTGCTTTTCAGATAACATACAATTAGTATTGCGCATGCACGTTACTGATAAGTTAGAATGTTTCTCTTTCGAGATTGCAGGATAGGAAAATTTATTTTTCTTATGATCTGTTACTTCAAAAATTGGCAAGTCGGCGAATAAGCACGTGTCGTCCCAATAGCTAGAATGAAAATAAAGCGAAGAAAAGTGAAGTGATAAAGCGATGACTAATTTGTTACCCCTTATTCCATAATCAGACACGAAAGAAGTGACACATGGAAATTAAAACAGATGTCGAGTGTCATTTCTTTGAAATGAACAACCGCAGTGCAGTGAGTTAATATATTTCGACTAGCATTAGTACCCGTCGATGCCAAGGTGTGTATTTATTGCATTATTTCGTTACTCCATTTCCTTCTGCTTCCCCTCTCCATTGTCTTTTGCCTGATTCTTTGACCGTTTCACCTATGTCTGCAGTGAAATTCTGCCTGAAATTCAATTTCACGCAGCTCAATTCTTATGACTTCTTCTCCTGAACAGTGTATCCTACAGTAATACAATTTTATGTTTACGTGCAGTGGAATATCTGGAAATTGAAGAATGGATGAAATCACGAGGGAGGAGGTAGGCACTGCGTTTATTCCATATACAGGCGCACTCTCGGGGAAAATCGCCCGCATTTTGAAGAAACACTGGGTCGGAACTGTGTTTTGTCCTCCGAATAAAACTCGTGCACTGGTGGGGAGTGCCAAAGATGACCTCGGTTTGAAGAAGGCCGGCGTGTACCAGATTCCGTGTCAATGTGGCAAGTCGTATATTTGTCAGACGATGCGTACCGTCGAGGATCGATGCCGTGAACACCAGAGGCACACTCGACTGATGTATCCGAGCAAGTCGGCGGTCGCTGAACATTGTTTGTCGGAAAATCACATTATGGAGTATGAACGCACGAGGATTCTGGTACACACGTCGAGATACTGGGACAGCGTTGTTAGAGAGGCCATCGAAATTCGCGCCAATGACGACCTCATAAACCGTGACTGTGGCTATAATCTTAGCAAGGCTTGGGAACCAGCGCTTGGGTTAATCTAGAGTAAATCGAGCAAACATATAGTTGTGATGAACACGGCGGACAGAGCCATCACACCGATGTAATCTCAGACGCCGTCGCCATCTGTTCCACCGCGCGACCATGGCGCGGACGGCGGAGGGAGTGCACCGCGGGCGGACGGTATTTAAATCGGCTGCCGCCGCGACCGAACCCAGTTCCCCCTGAGCAGCCGTAACGTACGGATCTCCGTACCGGCACGTTCACAGGAGCTCAGTCCGTCAGTTCACCTGATGATGGCGACATGTATGATCGCCGAAATATTGTGCCCGTTGGATACTGTAGACCGGCAGTACACCCGTGGATATTTTGATTATCAAATACACCGGGAGAAACTCAAGAATCATATCTGAAAATTGTCTGCGAAGTGTGTTGCAAATAAAGTTAGTACACCGACAACAGTTAGTTTCACGTAATCGTTCTTTTTGCAGGCTGGATAGGAACATGGCCAATGGTAGAAAAAGACTGTCTGACAGTGAATATAGGAAAAGACGGGTGCTGGAGGAATATGACGATAAGAAGCAAAAGGATGCGCTACAACGAAATTTCAAGTCAAAGAGAGTACGATCTAGCAGCGGCGAGGGTGGAAAAATAGATCCTGAAAGTACAGAAACTACTGGAGCTACTGCAGCTACATCTTTATCTTCAGGACACGACAAGAAAATTGACGAACACAGTACTGCGACCACCGCATACAGTAGCAACGCTGACGGTGGGCCATCCACAACACGTTCAACAGACCTCGTTTGGACTCAAGACCTGCTTTGTGACGAAAGCCCTGAGATTGAAACATCAGGCAGAACTGAAATTAGGCGACCCGATTCGGAAAATACCGGAGGAACATCAGCCGAGGTACTCACCCCTGGAGAAGGGATTGAAGGTGAACTTGAACTGGAAGACACAATTGACTCAGATTCCAGAAGATGGCCGGAAATTATTACCGACTGCATTCGAACGACTTTCGTCATGCGAGGTCCTCCCGAGCACATTAAGGAAGCTGAAGGATGTCCTAAAACCGCGGACAACCGGCGTTTCAGCCCTGTACACTACAGCTATTCTTTGAAGAATTTAGAAGAAGCAGATAGACATTGGTTGGTATACTCAAAGGGCAAGGATGCTGTGTTCTGCTTTTGTTGCAAACGTTTTTCGTCATCTACAGTAAAAATAGCAAAGAACGGTATAAACTGGCGGCAACTTGCTTCGCATCTCTAAAGTCACGGTAAGTCTACCAAGCATTTAAATTCACATAAAAAGTGGATCGTGTTTCCTGAGGGACTGAAAAAGTCACAAACTGTCGACGCCCATCATCAAAGGCTTCTGAATACTGAAAGCGGACGTTGGAAAAATGTTCTTGAGCGCTTAATAGCAATAATTCATTTCCTAGGTTGGCAATGTCTGCCTTTGAGAGGAAGTACAGATACACTCTTTCAGCCTGACAACGGGAACTTCTTGAAACTCGTTGAATTAATCGGAAAGTTCGACACTGTGATGATGGAGCACCAGCACAGAACAAAGCAAGGTGAGAACAAGGGTCATCATTATCTTGGAAAAGAAACACAGAATAGAATAATTCATCTTATTGGATCATCTATAACCAACAACATTCTATTAATGATGAAATCTGCAAAGTACTACAGTATAATTCTGGACTGCACACCAGATATTTCAAAAGTTGAGCAGATGACAGTTGTGGTACGTTTCGTCCAGGAGACAAGACTCGACGGGGTATACGATGTCCGAAATCGGGAGCATTTCCTGGGATTCCTTCCAGTGGCTGATTCTTCAAGCTCCACTTTGACGCAGGTCATACTCAAGTTCTTGGAAGATAAAAAAATCCTATTGTGTAATATGAGAGGGCAAGGATATGACAACGGGGCAAACATGAAAGGAAAGAAGTCTGGTCTCCAGAAGAATTTCAGATATGAACAAGAGAGCATTTTATGTACCATGTAGCAGTCACTCATTGAATGTTGTTGTAAACGATGCCGCTATGTCTTCTATATATGCTGTTTCCATGTTTTCGACAGTGAAAAGCTTGTATGACAACTTCTCGTCCTCCGTTCGACGTTGGGATGTCTTTAAGTATCTGCCTAACCTGTCACTGAAGCCACTGAGCAATAGTTGGTGGGAAAGTCGCGTCGATGCACTTACTCCCCTGAGGTTTCAAACTGGAGGCGTTTATGATGCACTGGTTCAGATATCAGAAGAATTCGATGGCATGACCGCTCACGAAGCAAAGTCACTTGCGAATCAAATAAAAAATTACACCTTTCTCACTTCTCTGGTAATCTGGTACGACATTCTGCTTTACATCAGTGTAGTCAGTACGACCCTCCAGACCACTGACACAAATGTTCCTGACGGGGGTGGAAATGCTTGAAAAAACGAAAGCTTATTTTGAGACCTGCAGAACAGAAGAAAAGTTTGTGCCTTTCTTGACGGATTCGAAAGAATTGGCTACTGAATTAAGAGCTAGAAGATCTAACGTTACCACGGATAAGTGTTTCCGGCGACAAAGTAAGAAGCCAATAATACACTTTACCTATGAAGGAGGGGATGAGACAATAGATGACCCAACAAAACGTTATAAGAGTAAATTCTACTATTATCTTTTAGATATAGTAAGCACATCTTTGGATGACAGATTCAATCAACTGAAATCTCATTGTGATTATTTTGATTTTCTCTACGACATCGGCGAGCTGAAGAATGCACCTCCTGACAGCCTGGACACAAAGTGTAGAAACCTCGCAGCAATTTTGCAAGATTATGAGTCAAGTGAATTGAAGCACTGGAGTTGAGAGGAGAACTAAAAGTGCTTTCAACATTGTTGAAACCTGGAATAGGTCCAAAAGAGACTCTGAAGTTTACAGGAAGACATAATTTTTGCCCTGATGTTAGCATTGCTCTGAGAATTCTCCTTAAACACTCCCAGTGACAGTTGCGAGTGGAGAGAGGAGTTTCTTCAAACTGAAATTGATAAAGACATACAGCTGATAAATGATAGCCAAACTCATTTGGATGATCTTGCAACAGTATCGATTGAGCACGAACTTGCAGAGGACTTAAATTACACAGATCGTGAAAAAGAGTTTGCACAAGCAAAAGCCAGGAAGGTTCGATTTGTCTAGTATTTTTTTTTAATTTTTATATTATGGTCAAGTGTCTTGGTTATTTACTGTGTTGTTTCTTATTTTGTTCAACATTAAACAGGTATTGTAAATATTATTGTTCAAACCAAGTTATCGTTAAATTGTAAATATATTTTGTTTTCCGTTGAATACATTATCTGTTCACAACCATTGAAAAATGTTTCTTTTCGTTAACTGAAAGTTCATGCCACGCGGGATTAGCTGAGCGGTCTCAGGCGCTGCAGTTGTGGACTGTGCGGCTGGTCCCGGCGGAGGTTCGAGTTCTCCCTCGGGCATGGATGTGTGTGTGTGTCCTTAGGATAATTTAGGTTAAGTCCCATCAGATTTCACACACATTTGAACATTTTTGTAAATTCACAAGGCTTATTAAAATTAGCTAGATTTCTTCAATCAGGTTTGACTCCATTTTTGAGCTGGTGCCCAGCGACTGTTTTGTACTAATCTGTAGAGAATGTCACCAATCAGTCACAATTTTTGTTTTTATTTTCCAGATCTACATAGATTTTGGGCACAATATGGCTATTCTCAATGCTTTGAGTTATGTTTACATCTGTACCGTCATGCTGAACGTAACTGTCAACATGACGGTTTAGATGTAAGCACGTGTTAAAAGCTTTGAGACTGGCCACTCAGTGGCCGAAACCTAGGTAGATCTGAAAAGTAAAAACAAAAATTGCGATTGATTGCTGACATTTCCTACAGATTTGTTTAAATAAAATTCCACAAACGTTTTGTTGCAAAAAAAAAGGTGGGTGGGGGGGGGGGGGGGGGGGCAATTTAGCTTGCGCCGTAATATATTTCATCTTTTAAAGCAGAAAGTGCAGCAGTTACCAGAAACTGATATCATTGTTAATTTGTCTATGGATGAGATGTCACTAATGGAAAATTTGATATATTACAGCTCTAGGGATTATGTTATTGGATTTGAAGACATAGGTTTCATACGTACATCTGTGGTTGCCAATACTGCATTCGTTATAATGATTAACGGCATCATCTCAAATTTTGAATAGCCATTAGTATATTATTTCTCCAAAGGACCAGTAGGAGCCACCCATCTGACGTGCATATTTTTTGAAGTTGTCAAAAAACTCACAGAGATTGGTGTGGTTGTAAAAACATGTGTGACTGACCAAGGCTCGAATTTTGCGGAGGGGAGGCACAGACTGGGTATCACATCGGTTAATCCATGCTTAGTGCACGAAGGGAGTAAGATCTACTTTTTTTATGACACCCCACACTTGATAAAAAGCATATGTAATAATTTATTCAGGTATAACATTATCCACACAACAGATGAAGGATGGATTGGCACTGCTTCATGGAAGGACATTTGTCAGTTGTACTCAAGCGATTGTGAAAGGAAGTACAAGTTGGCCCCCAAGCTCACTAAAAGAGCTGTCCAACTGCCAGCATTTTCAAAACTGAAGGTAAGCATTGTAGTTCATGTGTCGAGTCATACAGTAGCAGCAGACATTGAGATACTTGTTACTTGTGGCACTGGTACTGCAGATTTTTGCCAAAAAGTAAACGATATTTTTGACATATTTAATGCATATAGTGTTAAAGGGCCTGTATCCTCAAGGAACTGCATTACAAGTGCCTCAAGACATTTGGAAATATTAAAGACACCGAAGCCATGGATACAGTCATGGAAATTTGTAGATGTTGATGGGAAAGATTATTCATCTAGGATTAGGTGTGTTAAAGACTTTTCGGTAACATAAGTGCTTTTAACATGTTTGTTGATGATGTTTTAGATGGAACCAAGCTATATTTATTAACACACAAAATTAATCAAGATCCACTGGAAAACGTTTTCTCAGTGATAAGGCATAAAGGTGGTTTTTGTAGCAACCCATCACCACGACAGTTTTGTACTGCATTCAATAATTGTGCTTTAAGCAAATTAATGAACACACACAGTGTAGCTACCTCCAATTGTGAGGGGATCAACTGGGGTCAGATAATTGTGGATATGAAAGCAGCACCCAAATTACTGCCGGCCGAAGTGGCCGTGCGATTAAAGGTGCTGCAGTCTGGAACCGCAAGACCGCTACGGTCGCAGGTTCAAATCCTGCCTCGGGCATGGATGTTTGTGATGTCCTTAGGTTAGTTAGGTTTAACTAGTTCTAAGTTCTAGGGGACTAATGACCTCAGCAGTTGAGTCCCATAGTGCTCAGAGCCATTTGAACCCAAATTACTTGTTTCACCACTGCTGGACATCAGTGACACATCAGACTACCAAATGTGAAGTCCAAACAGACCTCAGAGAGGCAAACAGCATGAGATACGTGTGTTTGTTTATGTATTAAAGGAACTGCTAACAATTCATGACTGTTATAAATGTAGGACAGTACTTGTAGATGGCAGCCAAGACATATGCATATGACAAAGTTTATTGTCATTTTAAAAGTTATGAAGGCAACTTTGGAAGCCTATTTATTAGTGCAGAAGATGTCAAAGAATAAGTAACTCATTGTGAGACTAAGATGACTTCTACTTTTGATGAATATGCTCACATAAGTAATTGTGGTGCTTTCTTTGTGGAAATGTCGATGGACATCCCCAATTTTCCACTTGCGTGCTGTGCTGAAACCAAACTGCTGTTAATAAGAAAGACTTAGTCTGTAGGATCAAGAGAAGAAATAAAGTGATGAACCTGGCACATTTGGGTTGCTAAAGTGTTAGGACTGACTCAATAATTAAATTTTATTTTCGTTAAATGTATCAATGGGATATAATAAAGTTTTAAAACAGTCATGCTTTTTATTGAGATAACCTGATACCACAAAGAATAAGACGGAAATTATATTTTTGGAAGCAGGCTTCCTGCAAAGCAGAACGTAATGAAAAGTGATGTGTCGCTTCATTTTTACACAAGGAAGAGCATCTATACACTTCATATGTGGGATATGCAGTGTGTATTCTCTTGCTATGGAATAAGTGCGATTGTATGCTACTTCTTAATTATTTCTTCAAGAATATGTTGCAGTTTATGTCACTTCATTCAATAGCTCATGCTCTGTTTACTTATATTTTACCATCATTTATGTCTCTCCCTGTTTTCCTAACACTTATGACGCAAAAATATACTAACTATTTTGTAAATTACGTACAAAACGAATTAAAAACAAACATTATTTTTACGTCGCATCTGCCGTCAGAGGAAGGCGAGCTTTCTGGCCACTAGGGGCGCTAGTGTCACGTGAACTGTCAAATGGTAACAACTTTCACAGCAATGAGTGTCGTGACTGTGGGAAAATAGAGACCAGACACAATGTCAGAAACATTTGCGAAACATCACAGAAAACAATGTTTCCAGTGCCAGTGTGCACGCGGCTGTAGCATTACACATTTGCCATAAACAAACACTGTATTGGAGTATTCCTCTGCTGTAAATTTGAAAAGCATCCCTATTTCATAAATAATCTACAAACTACAACAGTTCCTATGTGGTTTCACTTAAATACACTACTGTTGTTATGTTCTTTCGCTGAGCAATACAGAAAACTGACTCGTTTCAAGGTAAGGAAACGACTGAAATAACTCACTAACGGTTGCTAACAATGACAAACGTTTCTACATTCTTAATGGAAAGTAAACAAAATTACTTGTATAATAATCTTTGTTTCTCTGGTTGTTCTGGAAAACTACTGCAGCTACGCTCCTGAGGCATGTTTTATTAGATTCAGCAGATCAATAACAACAAAATAAACCGAAATCGTGCTTTGCTTTAATCTCTTACAGTTTTGCAATAGCTTCATATTAGTGAAGTTGTTAAGTTTCAGATAAAATCTTTTATCAGCCATAACTCCTAACTACACATTTGCGGACCTTTGTCTGTATGAACTTTTTACGCAAATTTTAATTGTGGAACAACATATTAAAATATTTGCATGTCTTCCTGAATCTATCACAATTCTAAAAGCAGAGCTAATATATCAATCAATTTAGATTGATACAACGGTAATTGGAGCTAATATATCATTCAATTGTAGCAAGAGACTATGGAAGGTGCAAACTTCGATGTGTGAATTGTTGTGGGTGCCTACTTAAAATAAGACACGTTTTCTGCGAATTGTTCAGCAACTGTATCATCTGATTAAGAGGGTTGGTAAAACGGACCAATTATTAATTTATTTGGATTGTCGAGTATAACCTCTACCCACACTAACCTCTTACAGGAACTATCTACTTCGATTTCACTACAAGGTAAGCTACTACTGTCAGTAATAAACACTCCATCAACAACTGTATTTAACCTATCCTTTCTGAATATGATTAGGTCAAAAAAAAAGTTGGAAGAATTTATTTTGGGCTTGGTTTCAATACCATTTTTTTTTAAATATTTGTTATTTTGAATGGGTCTTTGATGTATGTTGACTGGATGCCCACTGCCTGCACGTCTCCACAACTTTGGACATCCTGGGAATTTAGATGTCCAGCTATGACACACTTACTTATAGAAGGCTGATACGTCAAGCTATGATACATGCTTGCTGGACGTTTTGTTGCTGTATTTACATCTGTTTATCCTTAATCTAAGAGCGTGCTATGACCCGCTTTGAAAGGATTACACGACTTTGGACCACGAAACCCTCTTTTTTGTTGAATGTAATCTTTGTACTCATTTTACTACATATGTTTATGCTGTATTTTTTATGTAGTTGTTATATGCCTTCCTTTCCCTCTTATGTGTAAAAAAACTATTTTCATTTTATATTTTCTACTCCAGCTAATGAGTATAGATATTTGGTTACAATTTACCCCCAATGATGAACAGACTCCAGGCAATGACACTTTTGATGGAATGTTTCTTGCATTATTTCTCACAAACATTTTCTGGTACATAATTCCTACAAAACCAGACCCCTCCATTTTGTTCTAGCCATATACATACTATAGTTTATTAAATTATTACCTATCCATTTCATTTGCAGGCACATATTGTTTAAAAGATCATTTGCACTTTGAAATTTACTTCATTTATTGCATTTCTCTGGTTACATTTATTTACTCCTTTAACATCTACTCAACACACCTGGCAATCTGCTTTCCTGTTAGCATGAGCACACACTGCCCGTTAGTCTGCTTATTGCTCAGAATTCGACACTTAGTATTTGTATTTGTATTTCCTTATTGGTCCAGTAAATCGTGTTTAGGTACATATTTTGCACAATCGATGTAGGACAAGTCAGGTTGGTACAGTATATACACCATCATACATAGTGTTATTTTGAAAAGGTAAATAATTAAAAAGTATTCAAGACATGTTGAATATTGATGACAAAATTAATATAATGAAATAAAATGATAGATTGGTTAAGAATATTTTAGCAGTTACACTATACTTTTCTAGTACTCTAAAAACTCTGAAACAGAATAGAAGCAGTGGTCAAGCAAGTACTCTTTCAGCTTCACTTTAAACTTTTGTATCACTTTAAACTTTTGTAAATTTTGCATCTGTTTCAAATATGATGGTATGTGATTGTACAGCATTATGCCAGTACGATACACTGCTCCCTTACAAATATTTGTACTTACTGTATTTACATGCAAATAATGCTTCTGCCTAGTATCATGAGGGTGGTAATCACAGTTATACTTGAAGATATTTCCATCTTTTAAAATACTTTCTTTTGTGAAATTTAGTATTTCATACATATATAAGTAAGGAAGACACAGTATATTGAGATTTTTCAATATTGGTCTACAGGAGTGTCTGTACTTGGCATAGCAATCACTGATGCATGGCTTGTATTTTGTGAGAAGATTCTTACTGCATACATGTGTTTAACTTTTTATTTATATGATTAAGATGTGTCTCCCATTTTAGGTTTTGCTGAAAATGTATACCTAAAAATTTGTCGCTCACAGATAAAGTTTTTCCATCAATTTTAAAAATTGGTTTTGCAGGATGTAGTTTCTGTGAATTGAGGAAATTGACTGTCGCTGTTTTCTTCATTATTTATTATTAGCTTGCTTGTTCTGAACCATTGCGCTAAATTTTGTATTATACCTGTAGCTATTTTTTGTAGGCTTTCCTCATCACATGATTTGATTAGGATACTTGTGTCATCTGCAAAAAGTAGTGATGTCCCTTTAGTTATTTTTTCTGACAAATTGTTAATGTAAAGAATGAAAAGAATTGGTCCAAGGACTGACCCTTGAGAAACTCCATATGTAATGTTTTGTGCATTACTGTAAAAATTACAAATTTTTGTGTTTTTTTGTCTTTGTATTTTGAGTGATCTGTTGACTGTCATGAAGGTAGGAATGTATCCACTTGTTTGGCAGGCCTCATATACTCACAACAGACTGGTTGCATTTTTTGCCATGTTTTATATTGCTTTCACTGTTTATTTTTTTAGGCTTCACATACATAACATTTCATGTAATGGCACATGCTATTATTGCATTGTGGCTAATCTTATATACAAGCTGTTGCCATGTTGATGTGATGACAATGTATCTTTATCTAATTCTATGATCAAACACTGCACTCAAAATTGAAACTAACCCCCGCCCCCTCTCTTATTTTACTACATTATAAAAATTTCCTTTGAGACCTCAAAAATATATGCTTTCCTTCTCTGCAGTACAGTTTCTCTCACTCTGAAAGTAAATGAGAGACGTTAGATTATCTACGTACAGATATTGACACTATAATAATAACATTTCTTCCACTTATTCTGGGTTGATTGTCCATCAGTAGGCCTCCTCACTGTTGAGTCCTGCTTCCAAAAAGCACATCGAAGTTCCAATTAATTTCACACACATTACTAAATGAAATGTCACAGGCCATTAGTCTGAATCTTTTACCTTTTTTTGTTTTATACTCTTCCACATTATCCCAGTACCACATTAATACATATAAATGACAAAAAGTCTAAACTTCCACTGATGATCATCCAATAATATCAACGAAAACATTTTAGCAAAAACAACAGAATATGACTGATGTTACAGATTTTTGTAATATCTTTTCTAAATTTTTCAGTAATCAGTAATATTGATTACAAATTTATTAGCCTATAATAAAGAATATTTTCAAAGACTGAAATATATAAAGAAATATCCTTGATAGATGTGTGTACTTAACATAAATTACTTGAAAGTAATTACTAACAAAATGGACTCAACAAATAGCAGGTGAAACATTAATGTAACATATGGTTTACTAAAATGGAGTATCATGTTGCTTACTAAAATGAGTGAGAGCCATTGACTAGTTTCATTACAATGTCTACACTTGTTGAGTTTCTGCCAACAGTTTCAGCAGTCACCAAACTGTCAGTACTAAAATTCACTGATATAAACGCTGGGGACTATAGCAACAGTTGGTGAATGAAAATGCAGCAGAATTTAACCCAGACTTATGAGGATGGGGGTTTGCATCCTCACAGATGATATCTTCTATTTCCAGCAATCTTCTTTTATTTGTTTGGCCTACTAAGAACAACGTGAACAAACTTATGTCTTCTTTCTTTCTTTTCTTTCTGTAGATTTCTTCATTCTTTCCCAACATTTTTTCTCTTCGTTCTTCTATCAATATTTTGTCTGTATTTTTCTCTGTTTTCTTCTGGGAGATCTAGAAACTACCTTACCACAAATTTCCATTTGTCTCAGGTCTGTTTTAACTTCTTTGATCTCTGTCGGTGGAATTTTTGGATTTCTGTCAGAAAAGTTAAAAATTATTTTTCTTATTCTTTTTTCCATCTAGCATCTTCGTGTGTCCACAGAATGCAACTCTTCTCTTCCTCATTGTGTCTAATATTGGTACTATACTTTCATAAACCTCTATTTCTTCTTAATTTCCATTGCCCATAGACATATTTTGATTCCAATATTTTCCTGATTCTTTTCTATTTCACCTAATCATTTAGTTGTATTTAGCAAAACCCATTCTGAAGCATAAAAGCAGTCTGGTTTAATGACAGTGTCCTAGTGAAGGAGTTTTAAATTTAAGGAAATAAATTTCTTATTAACTAGAGAGCCACTTCCATTTTCCTCACCCTTGCTACGTTAGCATCTAGGTTGTAAAGCATTTGGTTTATAATAATGTTGTTCTACCAAGAAACGACAGAAGATTCTGTTAACATTTGGTATATTATTTCACCTAGTTTTTATTTAATTTAGGTAGCCTTTTTTATTCTTCTATAATTAGTTTCCACCTATTTCAGTGTCTCCTTCACATGTCACACACCTTTTTCTGAAAAGATATACAAAGGGCTATTTTTGAAGTTGTCTGTTACACAAGATTTATCAGCATTGTTGCATCTCCCACACATTCAGCTAAAATGGCAAGGTGATTTGCAAAAGACAAATAGTCGACTCTCAGGTTATCCCCTTTCCTCCCAATTATTATTTTTTTTTTTTAATTCTCTCCTCTTCTGTTCTTTTTCTCCATTCCCTGATAACCATTTCTAGTACACAACTGAACAGCAGTGGGGACAGTTATTATACCTCTTTATCATAGCCACTGATTTGTTCTCAGATACAGACTCTTGTAAGATGTTGAAAAACACTTCCCTGTCAACCGAATCACCTTATTTTTTGAAGTCTACAAATGTTAACTAAATGCCTTTGGCTTCCAGTATTCGTCAAGTGGTTATAAATTTCAAATTTACAATTTGTTCCACACAGGATCATTCTTTTCTAAACCCTCTTTGATAATCTCCTAAATGCTGGTCCAGTTGGCTTCCCAGCCTATTCTGTAATGGAATTTTGTAAGGAGGTGGTAAATTCCTCTATAGTTTCTTCAGGATAAATTACAGTGATCATTTGCATCAAGTTGTAGGGTCATGATGTTGAGGACGTTAGGGAGGAGCATGGAACAGTGGCAATGGGCAGGGGAAATGCATATGGAGTGCCAAGCATTGAAGTCACAGCCCCATCTTGTTATTCATGAGGGTTTGTTGTGTAAAACAACATGTGGACCACATTTGGTGTTCCAGCAGTTTTTCAGAAGGTAGTTTTGCAGAAAGCTCATGACCATATGTTGTTAGGTCATGGAGGACGACGTGCGACAGATAAGACATGAAGCAGGCAGTTCTGCTGGTAGAACAGGAAATGTGACATGTTGTTGTTGTGGTCTTCAGTCCTGAGACTGGTTTGATCCACCTCTCCATGCTACTCTATCCTGTGCAAGCTTCTTCATCTCCCAGTACCTACTGCAACCTACATCCTTCTGAATCTGCTTGGTGTATTCATCTCTTGGTCTCCCTCTACAATTTTTACCCTCCATGCTGCCCTCCAATACTAAATTGGTGATCCCTTGATGCCTCAGAACATGTCCTACCAACCAATCCCTTCTCCTAGTCAAGTTGTGCCAAACTTCTCTTCTGACCAATCCTATTCAACACCTCCTCATTAGTTATGTGATCTACCCATCCAATCTTCAGCATTCTTCTGTAGCACCACATTTCGAAAGCTTCTATTCTCTTCTTGTCTAAACTATTTATTGTCCATGTTTCACTTCCATACATGGCTACAATCCATACAAATACTTTCAGAAACTACTTCCTGACACTTAAATCTATATTCGATGTTAACAAATTTTTCTTCTTCAGAAACGCTTTCCTTGCCATTGCCAGTCTACATTTCATATCCTCTCTACTTCGACCATCATCAGTTATTTTGCTCCCCAAATAACAAAACTCCTTTACTACTTTAAGTGTCTCATTTCCTAATCTAATACCCTCAGCATCACCTGGCTTAATTCGACTACATTCCATTATCCTAGTTTTGCTTTTGTTGATGTTCATCTTATATCCTCCTTTCAAGACACTATCCATTCTGTTCAACTGCTCTTCCAAGTCCTTTGCTGTCTCTGACAGAATTACAATGTCATCGGCGAACCTCAAAGTTTTTATTTCTTCTCCATGGATTTTAATACCTACTCTAAATTTTTCTTTTGTTTCCTTCACTGCTTGCTCAATATACAGATTGAATAACATTGGGGAGAGGCTACAACCCTGCCTCACTCCCTTCCCAACCACTGTTTCCCTTTCATGCCCCTCAACTCTTATAACTGCCATTTGAAAGAGAGTATTCCAGTCAACATTGTCAAAAGCTTTCTCTAAGTCTACAAATGCTAGAAACGTAGGTTTGCCTTTCCTTAATCTAGCTTCTAAGGTAAGTCGTAGGGTCAGTATTGCCTCACGTGTTCCAATATTTCTGCAGAATCCAAACTGATCTTCCTCAAGGTTGGCTTCTGCGAGCTTTTCCATTCGTCTGTAAGGAATTCGCGTTAGTATTTTGCAGCCGTGAGTTATTAAACTGATAGTTCGGTAATTTTCACATCTGTCAACACCTGCTATCTTTGGGATTGGAATTATTATATTCTTCTTGAAGTCTGAGGGCATTTCGCCTGTCTCGTACATCTTGCTCACCAGATGGTAGAGTTTTGTCAGGATTGGCTCTCCCAAGGCCGTCAGTAGTTCTAATGGAATGTTGTCTACTCCCGGGGCCTTGTTTCGATTCAGGTCTTTCAGTGCTCTGTCAAACTCTTCACGCAGTATCATATCTCCCATTTCATCTTCATCTACATCCTTTCCCATTTCCTCAACATTGTCCTCAAGTACATCGCCCTTGTATAGACCCTCTATATACTCCTTCCACCGTTCTGCTTTCCCTTCTTTGCTTAGATCTGGGTTTCCATATGAGCTCTTGATATTCATACAAGTGGCTCTCTTTTCTCCAAAGGTCTCTTTAATTTTCCTGTAGGCAGTATCTATCTTACCCCTAGAGAGATAAGCCTCTACATCCTTACATTTATCCTCTAGCCATCCCTGCTAAGCCAATTTGCACTTCCTGTCAATCTCATTCTTGCGACATTTGTATTCCTTTTTGCCTGCTTCATTTACTGCATTTTTATATTTTCTCCTTTCATCAATTAAATTCAATATTTCTTCTGTTACCCAAGGATTTCTACTAGCCCTCGTCTTTTTACCTACTTGATCCTCTGCCTTCACTACTTCATCTCTCAAAGCTACCCATTCTTCTTCTACTGTATTTCTGTCCCCCATTCCTGCCTTTGTTCCCTTACGCTCTCCCTGAAACTCTGTACAACTTCTGGTTTAGTCAGTTTATCCAGGTCCCATCTTCCTAAATTCCCTCCTTTTTGCAGTTTCTTCAGTTTTAATCTACAGTTCATAACCAATAGATTGTGGTCAGAGTCCACATCTGCCCCTGGAAATGTCTTGCAATTTAAAACCTGGTTCCTAAATCTCTGTCTTACCATTATATAATCTATCTGATACCTTTTAGTATCTCCAGGGTTCTTCCATTTATACAACCTTCTTTTATGATTCTTGAACCAAATGTTAGCTATGATTAAGTTGTGCTGTGTCCAAAATTCTACCAGGCGGCTTCCTCTTTCATTTCTTACCCCCAATCCATATTCACCTACTACGTTTCCTTCTCTCCCTTTTCCTACTACGGAATTCCAGTCACCCATGACTATTAAATTTTCGTCTCCCTTCACTATCTGAGTAATTTCTTTTATCTCATCATACATTTCTTCAATTTCTTCGTCATCTGCAGAGCTAGTTGGCATATAAACTTGCACTACTGTAGTAGGCGTGAGCTTTGTGTCTACCTTGGCCACAATATGCATTCACTATGCTGTTTGTAGCAGCTTACCCGCATTCCTATTTTTTTATTCATTATTAAACCTACTTCTGCATTACCCCTATTTGACTTTGTATTTATAACCCTGTGTTCGCCTGACCAAACGTCTTGTTCCTCCTGCCACCGAACTTCACTAATTCCCACTATATCTAACTTTAACCTATCCATTTCCCTTTTTAAATTTTCTAACCTACCTGCCCAATTAAGGGATCTGACAGTCCACGTTCCGATCCGTAGAACGCCAGTTTTCTTTCTCCTGGTAACGACATCGTCCTGATTAGCCCCCACCCGGAGATCCGAATGGGGGACTATTTTATCTCCGGAATATTTTACCCAAGAGGACGCCATCATCATTAACCATACAGTAAATCTGCATGCCCTCGGGAAAAATTACGGCTGTAGTTTCCCCTTGCTTTCAACCGTTCGCAGTACCAGCACAGCAAGGCCGTTTTGGTTAGTGTTACAAGGCCAGATCAGTCAAACATCCAGACTGTTGCCCCTGCAACTACTGAAAAGGCTGCTGCCCCTCTTCAGGAACCACGCGTTTGTCTGCCCTCTCAACAGATACCCCTCCGTTGTGGTTGCACCTACGGTATGGCTATCTGTATCGCTGGGGCACGCAAGCCTCCCCACCAACGGCAAGGTCCATGGTTCGTGGGGGGGAATGTGACATAGAGCAGTATATTAGGGACTGTGTGCCATGCACACAAAGGACCAACATTACACATGAGAAAATGAGGTAGTAAAGATTACCAGAGGTGTCCAATCCGTTTTCTATTTTGGGGCTGGATAAGCTTAGACCATTTAAGAAACACCTGCAAGGAATAGGTATGATCTCATGATAATCTACCATTTTTCTCAATTTTTGGCAATGTTACTGATGCCAGACTAATGGGCTAGTACTGTGGCACAGGAGTTTGTAAACAACTGTATATTGAAATCTGGGGTACCTAATACTATAGTTATGGATCATTGTATGGACTTTGCCTGGGATTTAATGAAACAAGAATGCCACATGTTGTGTATAAGGAAGTTATGTTGGGGACAAGTCTGTTTCATCCACAGAGCAAGGAGGGAACTGGATACATGCACAAGACAATTGCAAAAATGTTGAGTTGTTATGTTAATTTCATGCAGGATGACTGGGACACCTATCTTCCCTATGTCATGTAGCCCATAATTTGAAGGTCCACACTGCAATGGGCTTGTCACCATTTGCTGTGATGTATTGCAGGAAGATGCTGTCTCCCTTTGACATTTTGACTCCTAAATTGAGGTCAGTTGGCAAGGCAGTAAGGAAGTTCACCAGAAGAATATGGAAGTTTGGAGGAATGCACAGAAGGCAAACACGAAGACACAATAATGGCACTGTGAACAGACACACAGACAAGCTGCCTCAGCACTGGGTGCGATAGTGGATAGTGGTCACAAATCCCTATACGCCAAAGGAGAAAACAAAGGAATTTTTAACTATGTACCATGGACCTCACTGGTCAGCAAGAAAATACGGTTCCTCACAGAAGCGTGTTACACGTATCAGTCGCAGAAAGCCTCTTAAAAGAATCGGCAGGGGGAAACTGCAGTTATCAGCAACCGACCAAGAAGGAAAAGTGACAAGGGGGGTGAGAAAAAGGGACCTGGAATTGGTGAGGAATATAAGATGCATGATGTGCCATATAGGTTAAGGTCACATAAGTAAGTTGTATGTTTGCAATTTGTTGTGGGTTTTATCTGGCTAGTGTATTGGTGTGAGTGTATTGATATTGCCATAGGGACGATCGTCCTGCTGTTGCTGTGCTCCGTCAAGGGTGAGGCAGGGCATGAACTGCCATTTAGCCTCTAGAATCAAGTGTGGTGTTCTTTAGACAACTAGATGTGTGGCTTACTAGTCATAAATGGACACTGAAAACAGTGGAGATCTGGGAGATTAGGAATGAGGTATGTAGGTTAGAAGATGCGTTCTCAGAACTATATATGGAGCCACAGAGGAATAGTTTGTGTAGAGAGATAAAGAGAGAATACCAGGAGTTGCAGTTCACTTACAGCAAATTACGGTCACAGTTGTTGGATGTTGTTCCACAAGACAGGAGTTTGCAGAAGAGGGGCTGCGTAAATGCAGGAGGAAAATAGTTAAAAAAATATTTGGAAGAGCAAGTAAAGTGGATGTGTACGAGTTAAATAGCACAAATGTTAATGTTCAGCAGATAACAAGTTCTATGAAAGATGTGTCGAGTGGTACAAAAAACAGTTACCAAACTTGGAAGCAGGGTGTTGAATAACACGAGACAAGTATGGGAATTGGCAGCAGTGCTAACCCGATGTGCTAGTGAAACGAGGTTACAGCTGAGTAATGATTTGGAGAGAATCCAGAAACAATTGAGTGCACTGGAGGACAATCTGAATATAGCAAGATTGCTATGTTGGCTAACGGACCAATTTGGGGATGCTAGAAGTGAAGTGGCAATGTTACAAGAGGTGATGTTTCATGCAGTAAACGGGCAACTTAGTCACATGTTGATTACAACTAGGGAATTGGTTGGACTGGAGGAGGAACGAAACTATATGGTCATCAGTCCCTCCGGCCTTGGAATAACTAAAACCGATAAAACCTCACACTACAAGAGGGAACTACAGTGGCCATACTATTACTAACGATTGACAGAAAAGGAAGGAAGAAGGCAGAAGAAGAGTGGAGGAGAGAAAGCAACAAATGACAGGAGCATGAAGGAAGAAGCACAGGTAGAAAAGATAGACACTCAAGATAAAACAGACCCCATTAGGGAAGGAGTGGGAAGGCAGGGGGGGGGGGGGGAGGGTAGGGTGAAAACCACCAAGCCCAGTTGAAGCCAGTCCAATTGGGGTGAAGGGGGTGGGGGGGGGGGAGGGGGAGCAAGGCCGACTGCCATCCCCTCCACCCACTGATAAGGTTTAAGATCTCACCCTTAAATAAAGCTCAATAGAAACCCCCATCATGAAGAAACTGTAAAATGAGATCAGCTGCTAAGGCATTGTAACCTAACACCAGAAGTAGCGAGTCAGGAAAGCCAAGAGTCCGTTGCAGGGCAGTTAAGTTGGGACAGTCCAGTAAGAGGTAAGTCGTACCCCAAATTTGTAGATGGGGTCTAGTATCGGCAATGTCGAAGGTGGCGCAGAACCATAAAGAGGACTCCCATAGTCTAAACAAGACTGGACCAGCGCTTTGTACAGCCACAGTAGAATGAGCGGTGTGCACCCCAGTGGGGGGAGCTGAGAAAGAGTATATGACTGAAACAGCTGTGGAAAGAATGGCGGCAGTCAAAGTATGTGTAGACTCATCAATACTGCTGTGTGGTAGTACAGGGGAGACGGTAGCAGAGGAGAAGGCATCCCAATCAGCTTTAAAGGCCCACCTGGGAGGTTCAAAATGGCTCTGAGCACTATGGGACTTAACATCTATGGTCATCAGTCCCCTAGAACTTAGAACTACTTAAACCTAACTAACCTAAGGACATCACACACATCCATGCCCGAGGCAGCATTCGAACCTGCGACCGGAGCGGTCACGCGGATCCAGACTGAAGCGCCTAGACCGCACGGCCACACCGGCTGGCCCCACCTGGGAGGGTGACGGAGTTAGGTACACTGAAGGAAGGTCAAAACAATCGGGTAATTATCGCTGTCACACAAGTCATTGTGGACACCCCACTGAATGGAGGGAAGAAGGCCAGGACTGCAGGTGGAGAGGTCAATGGCAGAGAAAGTGCCATGTGCCACACTTAAGTGTGTGGGAGCGCCGGTGTTTAGTAGACAGAGGTCAAGCCCCACCAGAACAGCTTCAACTGTCCTGCCCAGGGCAGTAGTCGTGTGACTACCCCAAAGAGTGTTGTGGGCATTAAAGTCCCCTAGAAGCAGGAAGGGAGAATGGAGTAGTTGAAGAAGGATGGTTATGCCAAAGGGATGTGGATGGCCTGTTAAGGGGATTCTGATTGGAGTGGCCGGATGGGCCCTAACAGCAATTGCTTCCAGAGTGGTACACAGGTGAATCCATTTACTAACAATGTCCTTGTGGACCAAGGTGCAAACACCACCAGAAGCCTGCAAGGGGCCAATTCAGTTTGGACAGAAAGCGTTGAACCCATGAAGGGTGGGTGAGTAAGAATTCATAAAATGGGTCTCCTGGAGAGCAATGCCAGCAGCTGAGGAGGAGGAAAGAAGGGGCTGCAACTCTGGGAGGTGACGCAAATATCCATTACAATTCCACTGGAGGATTCTCAAGCTGGAGTCCATATGGGAAGCAAACGGACCAGAGCCAGTCACGCCGCCGAGTTGCCATCTGTCACCGATAAGGATGGAGTAATGTCCATATAGGTGGGGTCAGACTCTGTTGGTTCATTGGCTGGAGGAAGGGAAGGCGACACCTTATGGGTACCGGAGGGGCCTTGCCCTTGTTCTTGTGTTTCTGCTTCTTCACTTGTGAAGGAAGAGAAGGGCAGACTGCAGCTAGGTCGGGCACGGAATTACACCTGGCAATATTACCGCCCACTGGCTGCAGATCATGCCGCCGATGTGGAGCTGCAGATCACCTTTCAGGGGGGTGCCGGGAAGAGGAGTCCTGAGAGGGAGCTCCAGCACCGGCAGCTTCCGAAGAAGGGGAGTGCTTCTCCAGCGTGGAAGGGGTGGGTATGGGTACTGATGGGGAGGGGGAAGGGGAGTGGGAGAGTGAGGAGGAAGATGTGGGGTGAATGGTTGGTTGGTTGGTTGGTTGATTGGGGTTGAAGGGATCAAACAGCAAGGTCATCAGACCCTTGTTTCGAAAGTGGTCTATTTGGACAGATTTACATCTCAGAAGAGTCATAACGATAGAGGGTAAAAGGCTAAAAAAACGTAAAAGTGCAGTCATATTGTCAATGGTGAAAATAAAAGGGGGGAAGTCACCAACTGGGCAAATAGTGTAAAATCGCGTAGTCTCCTTCCGCCGCCGAGCAGTGTGTCAGCAGTGCGCAAGTAGCAGCATTACTGCATTTACTAGGGAATCTTGTATTTTAATAACCGTTTAAATTTTGTGTCGATTTGTTTGCGCTCTCTGTAGATTATTTCAGACGTTCTTTGCACAACAGTTTTTAGCATGGATAGGGACTGCAACTGCTGTGTTCGGATGCAGGCTGAGTTGGCATCCCTTCGCTCCCAGCTTCAGGCAGCGTTGGCTTCGGTCACACAGCTTGAGGCTGTTGCCAATGGGCATCACTGTGGGGTTCCGGATGGGGGTTTGTCGGGGACGGCCAGCTCGTTCCACGCATCCCCCGATCAGACTACGACTGTGGTTGCCCGGGATACTGCCCGCATTGAGGCTGATCCCTCACCTGTGGTAGAGTGGGAGGTCGTCTCAAGGTGTGGCAGGGGGCGAAAGACATTCCGGAGAGCTGAACGGAAGGCCTCTCCAGTTTGTCTGACGAACCGGTTTCAGGCTCTGTCTCAGGCTGATACTGATCTTCGGCCTGACATGGCTGCTTGTCCTGTTCCAGAGGTTGCCCCTCAGTCTGCAAGATCCGGGCGGTCGCAGAGGGTGGGCTTACTGGTAGTTGGGAGCTCCAACGTCAGGCGTGTAATGGGGACCCTTAGGGATAGGGCAGCAAGAGAGGGGAAGAAAACCAATGTGCACTCCGTGTGCATACCAGGGGGAGTCATTCCAGATGTGGAAAGGGTCCTTCTGGATGCCATGAAGGGTACAGGGTGCACCCATCTCCAGGTGGTCGCTCACGTCGGCACCAATGATGTGTGTCGCTATGGATCCGAGGAAATCCTCTCTGGCTTCCGGCGGCTATCTGGTTTGGTGAAGACTGCCAGTCTCGCTAGTGGGATGAAAGCAGAGCTCACCATCTGCAGCATCGTCGACAGGTCTGACTGCGGACCTTTGGTACAGAGCCGAATGGAGGGTCTGAATCAGAGGCTGAGACGGTTCTGCGATTGTGTGGGCTGCAGATTCCTCGACTTGCGCCATAGGGTGGTGGGGTTTCGGGTTCCGCTGGATAGGTCAGGAGTCCACTACACGCAACAAGCAGCTACACGGGTAGCAGGGGTTGTGTGGCGTGGGCTGGGCGGTTTTTTAAGTTAGATGGCCTTGGGCAAGTACAGAAAGGGCAACAGCCTCAACGGGTGAAGGGCAAAGTCAGGACATGCGTGGACCAAGCAGCAATCGGTATTGTAATTGTAAACTGTCGAAGCTGCGTTGGTAAAGCACCGGAACTTCAAGCGCTGACAGAAAGCACTGAAGCTGAAATAGTTACAGGTACAGAAAGCTGGCTGAAGCCAGAGATAAATTCTGCCGGAATTTTTACAGAAGTACAGATGGTGTTTAGAAAGGATAGATTGCATGCAACCGGTGGTGGAGTGTTCGTCGCTGTTAGTAGTAGTTTATCCTGTAGTGAAGTAGAAGTGGATAGTTCCTGTGAATTATTATGGGTGGAGGTTACACTCAACAACCGAGCTAGGTTAATAATTGGCTCCTTTTACCGACCTCCCGACTCAGCAGCATTAGTGGCAGAACAACTGAGAGAAAATTTGGAATAAATTTCACATAAATTTTCTCAGCATGTTATAGTCTTAGGTGGAGATTTCAATTTACCAGATATAGACTGGGACACTCAGATGTTCAGGACGGGTGGTAGGGACAGCGCATCGAGTGACATTATACTGAGTGCACTATCCAAAAATTACCTCGAGCAATTAAACAGAGAACTGACTCGTGGAGATAACATCTTGGACCTACTGATAACAAACAGACCCGAACTTTTTGACTCTGTATGTACAGAACAGGGAGTCAGTGATCATAAGGCCGTTGCAGCATCCCTGAATATGGAAGTTAGTAGGAATATAAAAAAGGGAGGAAGGTTTATCTGTTTAGCAAGATTAATAGAAGGCAGATTTCAGACTACCTAACAGATCAAAACGAAAATTTCTGTTCCGACACTGACAATGTTGAGTGTTTATGGAAAAAGTTCAAGGCAATCGTAAAATGGGTTTTAGACAGGTACGTGCCGAGTAAAACTGTGAGGGACGGGAAAAACCCACCGTGGTACAACAACAAAGTTAGGAAACTACTGCGAAAGCAAAGACAGCTTCACTCTAAGTTTAAACGCAGCCAAAACCTCTCAGACAAACAGAAGCTAAACGATGTCAAAGTTAGCGTAAGGAGGGCTATGCGTGAAGCGTTCAGTGAATTCGAAAGTAAAATTCTATGTACCGACTTGACAGAAAATCCTAGGAAGTTGTGGTCTTACGCTAAATCAGTAAGTGGCTCGAAACAGCATATCCAGACACTCCGGGATGATGATGGCATTGAAACAGAGGATGACACGTGTAAAGCTGAAATACTAAACACCTTTTTCCAAAGCTGTTTCACAGAGGAAGACCGCACAGCAGTTCCTTCTCTAAATCCTCGCACAAACGAAAAATTGGCTGACATCGAAATAAGTGTCCAAGGAATAGAAAAGC
Source organism: Schistocerca piceifrons (assembly GCF_021461385.2). Taxonomy (NCBI): domain Eukaryota; kingdom Metazoa; phylum Arthropoda; class Insecta; order Orthoptera; family Acrididae; genus Schistocerca; species Schistocerca piceifrons. Next base: position 592,271,700 of record NC_060143.1, read on the forward strand.
AACTGAAATCACTCAACAGAGGAAAGTCCACTGGACCTGACGGGATACCAATTCGATTCTACACAGAGTACGCAAAAGAACTTGCACCTCTTCTAATAGCCGTGTACCGCAAGTCTCTAGAGGAACGGAAGGTTCCAAATGATTGGAAAAGAGCACAGGTAGTCCCAGTCTTCAAGAAGGGTCGTCGAGCAGATACGCAAAACTATAGACCTATATCTCTGACGTCGATCTGTTGTAGAATTTTAGAACATGTTTCTTGCTCGAGTATCATGTCGTTTTTGGAAACCCAGAATCTACTATGTAGGAATCAACATGGATTCCGGAAACAGTGATCGTGTGAGACCCAACTCGCTTTATTTGTTCACGAGACCCAGAAAATATTACATACAGGCTCCCAGGTAGATGCTATTTTTCTTGACTTCCGGAAGGCGTTCGAAACAGTTCCGCACTGTCGCCTGATAAAGTAAGAGCCTACGGAATATCAGACCAGCTGTGTGGCTGGATTGAAGAGTTTTTAGCAAACAGAACACAGCATGTTGTTATCAATGGAGAGACGTCTACAGACGTTAAAGTAACCTCTGGCGTGCCACAGGGGAGTGATATGGGACCATTGCTTTTCACAATATATATAAATGACCTAGTAGATAGTGTCGGAAGTCCCATGCGGCTTTTCGCGGATGATGCTGTAGTATACAGAGAAGTTGCAGCATTAGAAAATTGTAGCGAAATGCAGGAAGATCTGCAGCGGATAGGCACTTGGTGCAGGGAGTGGCAACTGACCCTTAACATAGACAAATGTAATGTATTGTGAATACAGAGAAAGAAGGATCCTTTATTGTATGATTATATGATAGCGGAACAAACACTGGTAGCAGTTACTTCTGTAAAATATCTGGGAGTATGCGTGCGGAACGATTTGAAGTGGAATGATCATATAAAATTAATTGTTGGTAAGGCGGTTACTAGGTTGAGATTCATTGGGAGAGTCCTTAGAAAATGTAGTCCATCAACAAAGGAGGTGGCTTACAAAACACTCGTTCGACCTATACTTGAGTATTGCTCATCAGTGTGGGATCCGTACCAGATCGGGTTGACGGAGGAGATAGAGAAGATCCAAAGAAGAGCGGCGCGTTTCGTCACAGGGTTATTTGGTAACCGTGATAGCGTTACGGAGATGTTTAACAAACTCAAGTGTCAGACTCTGCAAGAGAGGCGCTCTGCATCGCGGTGTAGCTTGCTCGCCAGGTTTCGAGAGGATGCGTTTCTGGATGAGGTATCTAATATATTGCTTCCCCCTACTTATACCTCCCGAGGAGATCACGAATGTAAAATTAGAGAGATTAGAGCGCGCATGGAGGCTTTCAGACAGTCGTTCTTCCCACGAACCATACGCGACTGGAACAGGAAAGGGAGGTAATGACAGTGGCACGTAAAGTGCCCTCCGCCACACACCGTTGGGTGGCTTGCGGAATATAAATGTAGATGTAGATGAACCCCAAGGCTATGCTAGAGGCAGGAAATATCCCACCTCTGATGCAGTACAGGCAAGACCACCTGCTATTTAAAAGTATTCAACCACTAGAATATAAATGCGTGTATCGTAAAAGGAGACTAACAACATCTAAGAAGTGATAAAAACAGAGTAAAAGGGAGAGACAAGAGGATCTTGGCCAGGGAGGGGAACCAGGAATCTCCAAACCCTCACCGCCCTGCCCCTACTCCAGAGGGACATTATAAACCTTGGAACTGAAAATAAAAACCACTTTCATGGAGGAAACTGAGAACAATTTCAACCATCCGGGAATCATCTGCCAATATTAAAGGTAAAGTGCGGGGAAGTCTGTACTTAGTATGCAGAGCCAAAAGAAGGGGGCATTCCACCAAAATGTGGGCTACTGGCACGAAGGCTCCACAATCACGAAGTGGGGGTGGCTCATTAGGCAAAAGAGCAGACACAGGGTGGTCGAGTCCTTTTTTCGAGAGACGGTAGGAAGAAGGCCATGGGACAGGTGTCACTGTAAATTCACAGAGTTTATTAGGCAGGGAATTGGCCCATGATTGTACAAAGTGGGATTTGATATGAAGCTGTAAATCTGCTGCAGGAGGGGTTACAAAGAAAGGGGGAGGGGAGAGGGGTAAGTGATTGCTTCCCCAGCCAAACGAGCAGCAAGCTCTTTACCTGGTTAACCCACATGGCCAGGGACCCAAAGGAAGTCAACGGAACAAGCAGCATGGTGAAGATCAGCGAGATGGTCATGGATGGCCGAGACCAATGGATGGTGAGAAAAACACCAGTCAATAGCCTGAAGGCCACTCATTGAGTCCGTACATAACAAAATTCGGTCGAGTTGGGACTGTTTAATAAAGATAAGGGCCTCAGAAATTGCCAGCAATTCCGCAGTAAACACCCCACATGCAGTTGGCAGGAGATGATTTTCCATGCCAACAGAGGATATCTCACACGATTAGCAGATTTAGAGCCATCAGTGTAAAAAACAAGAGCATCCTTCAAGTCCCATAAATTCGGCAGTAAAAACAACAGAACACCATCGAGGGGAACAAAATCTTTTGGACCTCGGCAGAGATCCATCCGAATCCGGGGCTGAGGAACCAACCAAGGGTAGGGGGGCGGGGGCAGGGGGAGGGAACGTGGGAGACAGGAAAAAGGCGGAGCCCAACCGGTAAACCCGCCCAAGGGGGGGAATCAGGTGGGCGACGTCCTCGGTCTTCGAACAGGATACAATAGGAAGGATGAGTGGTAGAGGAACAGGCAGCGATTGCATAAGAAAACAGAAGTTGGGACCGTAGAACAGAATGGGGGGCGATCCCAGCTTCAACCAGGAGACTATCAGCAGGGCTAATAGGGAAGGCACCGGTGGCGAAATGGAAACCATGATGGTGGGCCAGATCCAGGAGGCGCAGTGTGGAAGGAGCAGCTGAACCATAAACTTGACAACCTTAGTCCAAGCAAGACAGCACTAAAGCCTGATAAAGACGGACAAGAGTGGAATGATCTGCACCCCAAGAGGTGTGGACAAGGAAGCAAAGGACATTGAGTTTATGGAAACATTCTATCTTCAGAAGTCTGATATGAGGCAGCCAAGTGAGCTTATTGTCAAAAAGAAGATGCAGGAAACGAAACTGTGGGACCACAGGTAATCGTTGTGCATTGAGGTAGAGCTCCAGATCAGGGTGGACCGTAGTACGGCGACAGAAGTGGATCACTCACGATTTTAAAGCAGAGAATTGAAACCCGTGTGAGAGGGTCCATGCAGAGACATGCCGTATAGCACCCTGAAGCTGCCGCTCTGCAGTGGCCGTCAAAGAGGAACTAACACAAATGCAGAAATCATCCACATACAGAGCAGGGATGACCAAAGGACCAACGGAGGCCACAATCAATCTATAGCAATGAGGAAAAGAAGTACACTCAATACGGAACCCTGTAGGATGCCAGTCTCCTGGGTCCATGGAGAACTAAAAACAGTACCAACCCGAACCCTGAATGGCCGATGGAACAGGAACTGGAGGATAAAAATCGGGAGTGGGCCCAAAGCATCCCATTCATAAAGTATAAGAAAGATATGATGGCACCAAGCCGTGTCATAGGCCTTGCAAAGGTCAAAAAATACTGCAACCAAATGGCAGCGTTGGGGAAAAAGCCTGCCAAGCTGCAGATTCCACACGAAGTAAATGATCGATCAGAGACCATCCCTCACGGAAGCCACACTGGTAAGGGAACAATAGATCCTGAGATTCGAGGACCCAATGGAGCAGACGGGCTACCATCCATTCAAGTAACTTGCAAACAAAGTTTGTCACACTAATTGGCCCATAGCTATCGACAAACCGGGGGTTCTTACCAGGCTTAAGGATGGGAACCATGATGCTATCCCTCCATTGAGAAGGGAAGTCACCCTGGAGCCAAATATGGTTAAGCACCCGGAGAAGATGTTGTCATTGTGGAGTCTGGGCCAGGGGCCGTATCATGAGAAGAAGAAAGTGCGGAAAGAAGTTCCCATTCAGTAAAAGGTTCGATGTAAGATTCTGAGTGACAAGGATTAAAAGATAAGGCCGAAGCTTGTTTCAAATGGGGGATGAACAGGCTAAAGCCAGTCAAGCCAGTCATGCTGCCGGGTCACCATCCGTCACCGACAAGGAGGGGGGAGACATCCATGAGCAGCAGGTCAGAGTCAGGTTGCGAAGGTGGGGACGGGACCTCTGGCGACACCAGTGGCTCCTTGTCCCGGGAGTTATGTTTCTTCTTCTTTACTGTTTGAAATCGAGGGGGCTGTGCTACAAAAGGGAGCCAGCCATAGAAAGATCTGGAACAGAAAGTGAGCGGGCAACCTGGGGACCCACAGACCGGGGTTCTTGTGGTCGTTGTGTGGCAGCAGACTTTTGGCCTGGAAGGTGCCGGGAAGGGGGGTGCTGGGAGGGGCACCCTCGACCAGCAGACGTCGAAGAAGTGGGAACCGCAGGGGAGGGGGGGGGGGGGGGGGGAGCACAGGGGTTTGGGACAGGGGTAAGGGGGATCATGGATGCAGCAGGAAAACGTGTCGAAACTGTAAGCATTTAAAGCATCTCATCGGTGGTAGAACATAAGGTTTTACATCACACCGATACACCATCACCTTGCCCTTCTCTGGGAGGGTATCTCCTTGGAAGGTCAGGATAAAGGCGCCTGTACCGGTGCGATTGATTTTAGGGTCGCGTTGTACAGGGCGGTTAAATCAAACTCGTCGCCACTCGAGGTTTGTACAGAGCTCCTCATCAGTCTGGAGTAGACGGTATAGAGTTCAAAGATTGGTGGGGTGCGACGGAGACTGGGATGTCACCAAGATGGTCACAAGCACACGGGCTTCAGATTGAGCAGCAGAAGACGTCTTTATGAGCAAAGAATCGGACCGCATTTTACTCAAGGATTCCACTTCACCATACTTACCTTCAATCTTCTCCACGAAAAACAAAGTCTTGGTTGTGGAAAAACTTTCGCTACCTGTCCTGGTACAAACCACGTACCGAGGGAAAGGTTTCAACCCAAGCCGGCGAGCTTGACCCTCTTCCCAGAGGGTGGCCAAGGGTCAGAAGGAGTGTGGCCCACCCATCCACAGCAAGGGCTGTCTGGCACGGCAGCCATCGCCGGGAATTCTGATGCCCTAAAGTGATGAGCATCAACTCCTAGGCATACACAAGGCATTAACAGCTCAGGTACTAGCAGTGTGATCCCTGTGTTGTCAGGGGGCTCAGCCAAGTGGGTACTTAACAGGCCCACCACACGGACTGGCTACCGTGCTGGTAACCTCGCAGGAAGGGGGCCAGGGTGCAAGGGGAAAAGGGAGGGGAGGGGGAGAGGAGCCTGCACTATGGAAACTAGGTTGGTAGTTCATTCCCAAATGGCTCACACTGAGTGGAAAATGTTGGAAAGGCTAACGTAGTAATGTCACAGGTAGTGTTGGAAAGATGGACACGGGAAGGTTGTGACCTGTCCAGATGCCCAGGTATGGACTGATATGCACCCATGTGAAGCGAGTTTGTTTCTGTGGGAAGTAAATGGGACGAGTTGTGAGAACGAGCTTCTGCCACCTTGAACTTACTTCAAGAGACTGGGAACACATTGGTTATACCAAATATTCACAATGGAAACTGTATGGTTGAATTGTTACAAAGAAGGAAGATTGGTAGCGTTCGGAAAATTCATGCTTTAGGAAAGCAGAATCATTACTGATGGAACAACTAGTAAGGTAATTTGGACAGACTTTCAGCTGCTGGTACCACTCACAGGATCAACTCTTATGACACTATCATGGCATACGCTGTATTGACTGAAAGGATCTCTGAGGGTATTACTCGTTCAAAATTTAACCTACTTAAATAACACACTTCACCCAGAACTTACAGTCCTTGGACAAATTAAGTGTCCCAGCAAAGGGACATTTCAATGGAACGAAAGTGGCAGCATATATGCTATTTCCGGGAATGACAGCATTGTGAGGCCTGTTTCTAGCAGACTTTTGTATACTGTATTTCTGGGTAAACTGCAAGCAAGCACAGGCTGTAGATGTGTCAACACACCAAACACCAATAGAATGGTTAACTGACGCTGGCCACGGAAGCAATTAGTACTAAGGACTTAATCAGTATAGAAGGGTATAATAGGTTACATGGTAGTTAGTTAGGGGGACAATACAAGTGCGAGGAAAAGTTCTGTGTGGAGACACTTCACTGTGCATTTCGAAGGGGGGAGGGTGCCCTCAATATATTGGAGTTCAGATACTGTACTGGGAGCTCGATACTAAAGTAGGGAGAACATATGCGACGCCATGAGTAACTATAGGCATGGATTTATGGTATTCTTAATAACTTGGTGTAGCTATGGCTGGAAGGTACAAGTTAAGGGATCAATGGACATATCAGGTAGTGGCCACTGGTAACATTGTTATTAAGCAAACAGTTTAACAAGGCAGGTTAACGAAGCCACTTGCAGGCAAGAAAACACAGCCTGGTGGACATCGTAAACAGAAGTGGCATAATCAGGCAGAACATAGGGCACTGACGTGCTGCAAAAAACCTGTATGTTGCACTTACAACAGTGCCTAGCAACCTGCACTTGGGGCTGAAGTGGGCTGGAAAAAGCTGATGTTATAATTATTAAGGACACTCCAATTGTCCCCTCCAGAGGGACTAAGTCAGAATCATAGGGAAAAGAGTATAAATACGGCTGTCCAGACACTTGGGGCAGGCAGTTGTGTTGCCATTCTGTCCGCGTCCGGATGCGGAGAGAATGATGATTGTTTAAATTCCTGGCCAACCACAATGACTGTCCGGTGACTAATTCTGGCAGCCAACTGCCCCCTGAATCAACCTCAAAGCTCTGTGGCACATACACACCACAGCAATGATGAAGTGTGTCTGAAGCTCAGTGCTGCACGGGTGTGGGGAGGAGGGGAGCAGCCAGCCTCCACCTTCTGGGTGATGTCGTCAAACGTACTGCGAGCTGCCTTCTGCAAGGGTGGAGCTGGGGTGCAATCTCGTGGCATCCTAGGTTCAAAGCTGTCCTCAATCACTGACCAAGCTGCCCTGGTTGGCAACTGGAGCTGCCAAGGCTCTACTACATCGACAGCTGCTGGCTGTTAACCTTCGGCACTCTACATGGTGACCGAGAACAGCACTTCATGGAATAGCCAGCTGTGCTCCGGAGGGCAGGTGGGGCTTCCAATTCAGCCAAACAGTCTGCTCAGGATAGGACAGGCTGGTACATCATGCGCACGAAGTGGCTGGGTGCTGTAGTGGCAGACTGTCACTGGCATTTGCAATGACATGTAGACACATGCAGTGCTTCTGACATCCGGATCGGCTGAGGCACTGTGTATTCTTTGGCAGAATAAAAGTCGATGCCAAACTCTTCTCTCTATCTCTGCACACACTGGCAGGATTCACCCTCTCCCTCAAATCATACCTCTGTCTTCCTGGTGTGTTATGGCACCAGTGGCCAGGGGTCATAACAAAATGAACACATAGGAGAATTGCCCTAATTTAATCCTCACACCACTGAGATGATGAGTGAAATACATGTTAGTGTAAATGGTGCTGAGAAACCCATGAAATTGTTAAAACTGAACAAAGCTCCTGAGCCCAAACGAATCCCTATCAGATTTGATACTGAATCTGTAGCTGAGTTAGCACCTCTTCTAACCATAATGTACTGTAGATACTTGAACAAAAAACCATGCCTGGTAGTTGGAAGGAAGTGCAGGTCACACATGTCTACAAGAAGGGTAATAGGGCCTACAATGACCTACAAAACTACTATCCAATATCTTTAACATCCATTTGCTGTGGAATTTTACAACAATTTCTGAGCTCAAACATAATGAGGTATCTTGAACATAATGTCCTTTACCATGCCAACTAGCATGGATTCTGAAACCATCGATCATGTGAAACCTGACTCACACTTCTCTCACATGACATGCTGAAAGCTTCGGATCAGGACAGTCTACTAGATACAGTATTTCTCGATTTCCATAAAGCATTTGTCTCAGAACCACATCTACACTTATTGTTAAAATGGGATATTAAGTGAAATTTTTGAGTGGACCTTTTAGTAGGGATAGTGCAGCACGTTAACTTGGATGGAGAGTCATCGTCAGATGTAGAAATAACTATGGGAGTGCACCGAGGAAGTACGTTCGGACCCTTGTTGCTTATGTTGCATACTAATGAGTTTGTGGACGATATTAATAGTAACCTCAGACTTTTTTGCAGATGACACAGTTATCTACAATGAAGCTGTACAAATATTAAGTAACACTAAATTTCTTCATGTCTATGATCACAAACTTGTTAGGTCCTAAGAGTAACGGTTTTGGTCAGCAATAATCTCCTTCAGATCTGTTTTAAAATATGTCTTAATATAATGGTGCAGCACGCGAAATTAAAAAAGACCTCGATAAGATTTCAATGTTGTGCTATGATCTTTAGCTTGTTTTAAATGTTCAAAAATGTAAAATTGTGCACTTCACAGAAATAAAAATACCCCCCCCCCCCCCCACACACACACACACACACACACACACACACACACACACACACACACACACACACACACACACACACCGTATCGTATGACTGTAACATCAAGTAACACTTTGTAGGGGGTAAGAAATGGAATTCATACATAGGCTCATTCGTGGGTAAGCAGGTGGCAGATTTGAGATGCTGAAGAATCTTAACTGGGAGACTCTTTGAAGATACAATGTAAACTATCCCAACAAACCCTAATTACAAAGTTTCAAGAACCGGTTTTAAATGCTGACTCTAGGAAATATTAGAACCTCTTAGGTATTGCTCTAATTATAGCATACAAAGAGGCATTTAAACAATCTTTCTTCCCGTGCTCCCTACGACAGTAAATGGAGCAGGAAGACACCCTAATAACATGTACAATGGGATGTACCCCCCTGCCATGCATTTCACAGTGGTTTTGCAGATGTGGATAACAGAGGCATGGCACTATGGCCACGGCTTCAAAATCAATTACATACATGGGTGGGTGCTGTGGCAGCAAGAACTATTGAGACTAAGTAGACAGCATGGATATCATGACTTAGGTGTTCAATTGCTTCAGGCAAAATACTGGAATGGACGCTTCAATAAAACAGCAACCTTGTAGTACTCTTTTTAAGGAGCTTTCATACTGAAATGTCACTATATGAGGCCTACGTTTTTCCATGTATTAAGCTGACAAATCCTACAGGTATATCACTGTGACACCTGTGCCTAATACCCAAGACTGGAAAAAAAAACAGGTCACACATGTTTACAAGAAGGGTAACAGAAGTTATGGATAAAATAACTCTCCACTTTCATTAACTTCCATCTACAGCAAAACCGCAGAACATATTCCGAACTTACACATAATGAAGTATCTTTAACAGAATGACCTTTTCCATGCCAACAACATGAATGCCCAAAACATTAATCATGTAAAACTCCCAATTCATGATTTTCTCAAATGATACCCTGAAAGCCACTGATCAAGGAAACCATGTAAATGCAATATTTCTTGACTTCTGAACAACAATTGTTAACCAAGGTAAGATTATATGGGTTATCAAACAAAATTTATTGCTGCTTTGAGTATTTCCTGGTAGAGAGGATAAAGTATAACATCTTGGATGGAGAATCACTCACAAAAGCAGACGTTACTTCAGGTATGCCTAACCAGTGCATGCTGGTACACTTGCTGTTCGTGTTCTGTATTGATGACCTTGCACACAATATTAACAGCAACTTCATAAGCTCAATCATAGGCAAATCATATGGTAAACTCCAATTCATTGACAGGACTCTACAAAACCGCAGGCAGTTGACAAAGGAAACTGCTTGCATACAAATCACTTGTCATTTCACAATACTGTGAGCAAGTGTGCCCATACGAAATAGGATAACAGGGGATATTAAATACATGTGGCTGAATGACCATGGGCTCCTGCGATCGTCATGGTAACGTTGAAAAAATCTGAATAGGAAGACTCTTGAAGAGATATGCAAATTATCCCACGAAAGCTTACAAAATTTCAAACGCCAATATTAAGTGAAGAATCTAGAGATGTTACTCATCATCCAATTCCTCACTTCAATAAGAGCCATGGAAACAAAAGTAGGCATTAGGCACTCACAAAGACATTTAAGCAGTCCCTATCCCTATGCTCCATATGCAACTGGGGGAGAAATCTCAATATATGGTTTCATGCAAGCGACAGTATTTTGCGGAGTACATAGATGTAGAGGCAGAAAATTGTCAGTGACGAATAAATCGTGATACTGTTGGACGCCAACTTTTTTCTTTCTTTAATATGAATTTTCCATTATTTCCTATGTTTAAAGGCATTTTGAAACTTTACTTTGACGAACTAAAACCTAATTACACTGAGTCGTTGTGAACCAATTTCAGTACGTAAAATTCGAAATATAAACAAGTATTAACATATGCTTGGTAATCCTTCTTCAATATGTTTGTAACTTATATGGCAGTAAATGATCTCCACTTATATAACGTCTTGGTTAATCTGCAATATTATTGTGATTTGGTACTAGATATTTACGAACAATGCACATACAACAAAATTTACAATGTAAACAGTACCAATACCACTCTTACTTGTGTTCGTTATCAATAACTTTAAGACATAACGCAACATAACTAAAAAAAAAATAAAAAAACAAAGTTTGAGAGCATCATACGTGTAAATAACCTTAAATATAGAAAAACAGTTACACGCCCGTGACTTTGCAGTGCTTCGGAAACATCAACATGCGCGTGTTCCCAGATCATCAAAATGAATACAACATTGTGCTGTCAAAACCAGGTTTCTACAGTGCGACTACCAGGTGCCTTCATCCAATACAAACTGAACATAAACAACTTACACACGTTACTATGTCATGCAGAAACCGAAACGGTGGCTTTCTAAGCAACTTTTCGGTCAAAGGTGGCCTTTTGATGTATTTTCCTAAGGATTCCTGCGTTTTCTTAATAACTTCGGGTTTTACTTCTTCTGTCATACTGCCAAAACACTATAACAACCACCTTACGATTAATATACACAACAGCAGAAAAGAATGTGGTTATAATAATTTCTGTGCAAACAGGTGTGACATCATACGGGATGAGTTAACTTCGATCAAATAACTTAACTTCACACACTGATCATAAAAACTTCAGTAAAGGGCAATTAATGCTATTAATATTTTTCCAGTATCTCGTCTGACAAAATACTTATTCTGTATGTAGCTACATACATGTCAATATCAGCATTAATGACACATTCAGGTCGCGCTGTTGGTATTACGCAAGGATGTTAGAAACTCACGGCAAAGCATGGAGTCTAAAGGCCCGTCCACACGCAACGATCTGTCTGCGCAAATGTCTGCGCACATAAAGGTACGTTTACACTGGGATACATGTATCGCGACATGTATGAGCGACATGTCAATTTGACATGTCGCGATACATCACCTCATACAAAAATTCACGGAACTTGTATGCGGACCCTCGAGCTCATACATGTCGCGTATACATTTTGTATATCGCTTTTTGGCCATATACGCGACATGTATGAGCGACATTTGAACTCGCGCATGCGCAGTACTATCATTTCCTGTCGTCTTGTCGACTGCCGCTTATTTCGACGATTAGCGCGTGCGTAGTACCAGGCTCTTTGGCGGCTGTTTGAGTTTTGAAGGTGCCGACTGTCGTTTCGACGTTACTGTATCTGCATAGAATATCAAAAAGTGCCATGTGCAACATTATTCTTCGTGTTTGCGAGGCCATTGTGCAAGTTTTATCCCAAGAAGTGAAGGTAAAAGTTTTATATATATATCAGAGTATGTAATACATTATATAATTTTTTCATGCATCTGGCACGTATATCAATGTTTTGCTATTATTCCGGCGGCCTCGCGTGATAATGTTGACAACGGATGCCGACAATCGTGTGTGAGACGTTGGCATTAGCAATCGCGCGACAATGCAAATGTTTTGTCATGAAATCTTCGTTTTACGAGGAATCCTCAGTGGCTAAAAAACGGAGTGTTACTGCCAACTGATCCTCTGGTGGAATCGCTTCCCGAAAGTTTGTGATGGTTTTGGACACAAGAGGAGCCACAAGTGATAACAAACCGCGGAAATCCTCCATACTCATCCTAACATAATTTCTAAAATATGCGCCATCCTCTAGCGTTAATTCGCGAGAAACTCTCTGTGCCACCACCTACGCTTCCTCCGCCTTTTCTTCCTATCATCTTCCAAAAGAGCAAGTGTATCAGCACATAAAAATGTGAAATCTTCCAAATCGTCGTCGGAAGCTATCGCACAGTGATACATATCAACCAGTGTAAACGCACGCTCATACATGTATGAAGTCGATACTTGTCAACTCATACAAGTCGCGATACATGTGGCAAAGTCGCATATACATGTATCTCATACATGCGCCGATACAAATCGCAGTGTAAACGCACCTTAAGATCCACACGCAACGATCTGTCTGCGCAAATGTCTGCGCACATAAGATCTGCGCAGACAGATCGTTGCGTGTGGACAGGAGTTTTGCACCAACCTGAGGTGTGTGCAAACATGGAAGTTGGAGGTTTGAGCGAAACCTCTCAAATCTGTGGGTTCAAACCACATCTGCGCAGACAAGTTGGAGCGTGTGGACAGCAGATCGCCGCAAATCTGGCGCGAAACAGCTGTTTGCTTAGTCTAGTGTTTGTATTTGTGCGCACAGGGCATTAAAATGGCTGATACCCGTCAGTGTTCTCGAGAGTTTGTAAGTGAATTCATTGAAATATATATAAACCACCCATGTTTGTGGAAGATTAAAAGTAAAGAATATAGTGACGGAGACAAAAAAACAGCAGCATACAATGCTGTAATTGAAAAATTGCCGGCAGTTGCCGCCACGGCAAACAGAGAAACAGTAATAAAAAAATAAAAAAATTCGTTGCGAACTCTGTCTAGAATTCAAAGTGGAGTTTTGCATCCTGTAACAAAAGTTTGTAACAGGTTGCTTCTACACAGTAGCGAACTGAAAATGCCTACTCAGAAACAAAGTAAACCATAGCTCATTGGTCATGTAGGTATATAATCTCTAATAATATAGGCCTACTGTGTTTCAAACACGTCTACAACATTAAAAATATTATCTGTACCTTTGCAGACTTAATTTACTTGACTTGCGGACAGCGTAAATAGCTTCACATGTGTTGGGTATTATTTCACTCAACGCTTGTTTCGATATTGCCGCTGAAAATTCCAAATCATTGTAGCTCCTTCCTGTTGCCACAAATCTTAACGTTACTGCCAGCCGTTCATGAGGAGAAATTGCCATTCTCATGAAGTATTTTTTCTCATAATATGAGGGGTTACAAGCTTTAAGAGATAATGATAAGTTTCGACATCCATCCGCAAATAATTTCGACAGTCGTTAGGTTCGCCCTGCAACTCTCGCAGTAAATTTACGTGAGAAAACTGCTTTCGTTTTAGCAGCCACTGTCTACACCATTTTTACCGCTTTCTCTGTTTCCTGCGGTTGGTCTGAATGTTTTTTGCAACATAAGTTGCGAACACAGACCACAACAAAACTTCCTCCATTTCTATATTTCAAAATAACTGAATTAAATTTTTGACGTTTACGGAGAGCGTAGTCGCTTGCCACCGATATTTCTTTTCTACACCGACAGATGGCGGGCGAGTAGTAGATTGGGGTTTGTGTCGTGTGAACACACCACATTTGCAGCGATCTTTTGCATGTACAGACAACTGCGCCGATGTCTGCGCAGACATGTTAGACTGTGGTACCTCCATGCGGCGAAGAGATATGCATTGAACCTCCTTGGACGCCCCATATCTGTCCCAATAAAAAACTTGACAACAAAGTTGTGTTCACCCATGCAACTGAACTTTGCAAATACCAATTACTATTTCTACCTGCTACGGATTAAATTTCCAAAGGAACAGTTTGCACATAACTTCAACAAAACTCGCGTACGTTTAGCTGGGTTTCCAAATGCAGCACAAGTGACACCTCACCAGTGTCGCCACCGAAATTGCACATTGAAAGCACCTAAATTCAGTTCACGTCATTCTACACACGTCAGTTCTTGGCATGGGGGGAAACGCCGTTTTAGCTTTGTGACATAACTAGCTTTCTCAAACTATTTATTACATATACAGAATGCATATAAATTAATAACGTTTGTGGGTACGCCAGTGGAGAATACATAATAAACCAGTGGTGGCATATGTTCTCATTTACAATATCGCTATTAGAATGCCTATAGAATCTTACTGTCAGTCCAAATACTTTAATAATTTTTGATGTCGTAGCGACTTTATCAGCTTCGTCAGCTAACGTCTGTGCTCACGGATTTTGTTCTACTTTCATTTGAGAAGACTCTATACTTGTTCCTAACGAAAGGAAGTTTTGTATTGATGTATTCTTTTGTGCAGGGTAACCACTTGTTTCGGATAGATCCACCACCATCTTTGTTGTCACAAAAAGTGAATAGTGGCTACTACACATTCTCAGACACATATGTAAAGGCTCACTGAAACAGGGCATTTTTTCCATATAGACTGAAATACGCTATTGTTACACCATTGCATAAGAAAGGGGATAGATCTGATGCTAACAACTACCACTCAAGCTCACTTCTGACAGTTTTATCCAAATTTCTTGCTAAGGTAATGTATTCAAGAGTAGCATCACATAGTTGAAAAAATGAAGTACAGTAGAGTTCCGTTAATCCGAACTAATTAGGACCAGACCCTGTTCGGATTACCGATTTGTTCAGATTAGCCGGAATTACGGTGACGAGCTTATAGAATGAAGTATACCAAGCAGATAAGGAGGTACACAATGATAACAAACGGGAACAAGCGTGCATTTTTTCAAGATGGCGCCGAGTGTAAATTATGGTTGTGTTAATTACCGGAATAAACTCAACATAAACGTTAAAAAGTGCTTAACATGTAAAAAAATTGATGTATATCGTGATGATATGTGTATCGCGTGTTTTATTATTAAAAAAGCTAGTACCTCGTCTGACGAATCGCGAGACGAAATACAAAGACTTTGCTACTGCAAATCGCTTGCCGTGAAGGGCATAACGTGCATAAACTGTAAAACTGTACACCATTTCGCGTGTGTAAAGGCAGATGCAAGACGAAAACTATGGTGTTGCAGAAGGTGTAATGAATATGGCCTAGACAAAGCACTACAGAAGAGCGACTGCAAAGTTGAAATTATTGCTATGCTGTTAAAAGAGGTACACGCCCTGAAATGCAAATATACCAACAATAATCAATGTGAGTATAAAGCAAACAGTGGTCTTGTAATTGATAATGATATTAGAACAAATATGATACCAACTGTAAAAAATGCGGGAAAACCGCTAAAAGTGGTACAGTATGTGTAAAATGTGAAACAAAATTCCACTTTCGATGCGCAAAGGTGGACAGCTCACTACCGAGATACTAAGCAGGGCCGCAAATATCCCGCGAACAAACAGATTTGAAGTGCTCGATGTAGACAGTAACGATGATGCTCTTGAAGCTCACACAGAACATTCTCAATCATCGAATGCTGCAGTAATTCTTCCTGGAAGTACTACCGCTTCTGAACTTCAACAAGGAGATCTTCAAGTTCCGTGTGATGCTGCTGTTCCTGTCCCGGAAACCATCTGTCAACATAAATCGCATTATGGTATTCCGAAGAAGCTTGTGATTCTTGCCGATAGTCACGGTCGAGAGATTGCTTCTCGCATAAATGAAACTGCTGAAACTGTGAAGGCAACAGGATTTGTCAAGCCTGGAGCATCTCTCTCTCAAATATGTACGTATATACATTCAGAAGAAATCGGTAAGTTATCATCCAAGGATTTCATTGTACTACTCGGCGGCTCTAATGACGTGTACCACAATGAAACATCAGTAGCTTGCCAAGAACTGTAGAAGTGCTTGTGTTATCTAGGACACACAAATGTAATACATGTAAACATTCCACAGAGGTACGACTTACATCAGTCGTCTTGTGTGAACAGAGAGATCAAACTTGCAAATGAACAGCTGTCAAACGTATGTAAACAGTTTAAAAATGTAAATGTTCTAGATGTAAGTGGTGTTGGTCAAAGATTCCATACTTCACATGGGCTTCATTTGAACAGTCTTGGGAAAACGTTCCTAGCACAAAAACTAATTGAAAGAAGCACAGGCAACAGTTTTACTACAAATTCAACAGTAATGACAAAATTTGTTTCATCGCAAACCACAGCAAAGAAAAATAGTGATTTTTTTCCACAGCAACACATTCCAGTAATAGTCAACACTCAAATAAGATCTTTTTTAGGCTAAAGAACAGACGAGAGCACAGTGTAAATGTTGTACCTTTTGATAATTTAACTTGTGTGAAAACTAACATTAAGGAACCAGTTAAAAATACAATTGATAAGCTATATTGTTTAAAAATATTTCATCAGAATATAAGAAGTCTTTTGAATAAAAAAGAAGAGCTGATGCTTTCACTGCAAGAAACAGCTGACACAGACGGAATTATTCCTGATGTGCTCTGCTTAACTGAACATCACTTGGAAGCCGCCACAGAAATTAATCAGCTACGTTTAAATAGTTATAAAATTGATTTTTCCTACTGTCAGAGCAATTTAAGACAAGGCGGAGTGGCAATTTACACACACAATACTATTAGGTCACAAGTTATAGATGTATCTAAATATTGTATTGAACAGCACTTTGAATGTTGTGCCGTCAAATTAGAGCTTGAAACACAGTTCCTGATCATAGTGACAGTTTACAGGTCACCTATGGGAGACATTCAAAAATTTCTATCTCAGCTAGAAACTGTTGTTACTAAACTTTATAGAAACAATAGTAATGTCATCGTATGTGGTGACTTTAACATAAACTTACTCACACAAAATAACAACCAGAAACTATTAGAATCACTACTGTTAACCTTCAATCTGCTCCCCATGATCTAGTTCCCAACAAGAGTATATGGGCACAGCAAGACCCTGATTGATAATCTGTTCCTAGATCCCACAAATTACAATGAAGTGATGACACGGGCAGTTACAAATGGTCTGTCTGATCACGATGGTCAAATGACAACCCTAAAACCTGCTAGCAGAAAAACAACACATGACCATTGTAACCAAGTTAAATATGTTACATCAATAAATGCTGAATGTACTTGCTTCTTCAGAAATAGTTTATGCCATGAACAATGGGAGGAAGTATACCAGGCTGACACCGTGAATGAGAAGTTCAACTCATTCCTGAACTGATTCCTTAAACATTTTGGAGCTTCTTTCCCCCAAAGACAGATTAAAATCAAACCAACCTGTGGTAAAAGGAAAGAGTGGCTAACTACTGGCATGAAAAAACCATGTAACAAAAAGAGAGATCTGTATGTATAACAGAGGACTAGTACAGACCCAGCAGTAAAGTTACATTACAAGAAATACTATAAAATTGTAACAAGTGTAATCAAAAAGGCCAAACAGTTGCACTATGAACAAAAAATTAGCAATTCAAACAATAAAATAAAAACCATATGGCACATCATAAAAAGTGAGACAAATAGAAACATAAAACCTGACAAATATAAACACAAAGCTGCAGCCTCAGATTTCAACAATTTTTTTTCTCTCTGTGGCTGAAAAAACAGTGAACCGTAATAAACAGGCTCACACAGAAGCTATTAAACTACTTAACCACATGCAAATAACATCTAAAGTAGCACTTCATTTCAGAAGTACAACCCCTAAAGAAATTGAAAAAAAACAATAAAATTACTAAAAAAACTCAGATTCCTGTGGATACGATGGCATTACAAGTAGGATTCTAAAATCATGTGCAGACTTTATCAGTTATATATTGTGCTATTTGTGTAACCAATCTATGGAAAGTCGTGTGTTCCCAGATAGATTAAAACTGCAGTACTGATGCCTATCCACAAAAGTGGAGCAAGGGATGAAATATCCAACTATCGGCCCATGTCCCTCTTGCCAGTATTCTCAAAGGTATTTGAGAGAATAGGGTATGATAGGATTTATAGTCACACTACACAAAATGGCTTACTGGCTCCTACACAGTTCGGCTTTCATAAGGGCTCCTCCACAGACAGAGCTATATTTAACCTAACAGAAGAAATTTTGGGTGAACTAAATTACAAAAGGTATGCAGTGGGGCTATGTTGTGACTTTGCCAAGGCATTTCATTGTGTAGATCACAACACACTTTTAAAAAAGCTTCCACATTATGGCATTAAAGACAGATCTTTGACTTGGTTAGAATCATACTTACAGAACAGGAAGCAAAGGGTTGTCTTAAGGGGGACAGGAACAGCATTAACATCACACTGGGGAAATATAAAGTATGGAGTCCCACAGGGCTCAATTCTTGAGCCCTTAATTTTCCTGATCTGCATTAATGATCTACCAATCACAATTAACAACAGAGCAAAAATAATAATTTCTGCAGATGATACAAGTATCCTCATAAAAGGACCCAACTCAACAATGCAGGATACATCCATGACAGTGTCTACTCAAGTACACAAATGGTTCACTGCGAATAACCTAACCTTAAATATTTAAAAAACCAATATGATACAGTTTCTGACAAAAAATAAAAAAATTAAAGCTCCTGAAATACATGTTAACAATCACAAAATTAATGAAACCACACATACAAAATTCCTAGGTATCCAGATAGACAGTCACCTAAAATGGAAAGAACAAATTGATCAGCTGGTCAAGAAACTTAGGTCATCATGCTTTGCACTAAGAGCTCTCCATCAGTTAGTAGACAGAGAAATAATGTTGTTGTCATACTTTGCATATTTCCATTCTGTTCTCTCCTATGGCATAATCTTCTGGGGAAATGCTGCAGGTGTTGAAAAAGTCTTTGGAATACAAAAACGAGCAGTGAGGCTAATATGTGGGGTCCCTAATGGGACATCTTGCAGAGGTCTCTTCAAATATCTCAGGATACTTACCAGCACAGGACAGTATATATACTCACTGATGTTATTTGTAGCCAACAACAGGGAACTGTTTCAGAAAAATTGTGATATCCACAACCATGACACAAGACAGGTGAAAAATTTTCATCAAGGCTCTGCATCTCTCACTAAGGTACATACAGGAGTTACTGAGTCAGGTATAAAGGTCTTCAATAAGCTCCCCATCAATATAACAAAGGAAATAAATAATGTACAGGTTTTCGAAAGGAAACTAAAATTATTTCTCATCGAACAAACTTTCTATAAAATGAATGAATACTTAGAGTTATGATGTACAAGAGTGGGGGAAACTGCCTAAGAAAAGCACTCCCTCAAAGATAAAGTGTGATGTTGTTACTTGTAGTTTAACTGAAATTGCGGTGATAAAATGTAAATTTATCTGTTTCATTATGAGAAAATGTGAACTCCCATGTATCCCACTCTCTTGAGCATTCACTTAAACCTCTCCTTAAGGAATGCAGTTAAAACTTGTATTCATTCAAACCATGACCGTGAAGAAAATTTACTTCCTTATATATGTCAGTAGCATAAAAATATGCACTGTCACTTATTCTACTATTTTAAACAATCACTTAAACTGTTTTTAGCATAATGCAGGTTTTAATACTGCATGCAAGTAATTGTTCTTGTAAAATAAACCAATGCCTGTGCAATATGATGTATAAATGTTAATGTACTACTGTAATTGCATCAATTGACTTGTCCTATATTACTTGTACACTGGCTGTATAATATGTAATCAACAGGACCAAATAAATAAACTTCCTGCCCTTGTTGTACATTGTTGAGCCCTTTATAGTATGTGCGGTCAGTGAATTGCCAGTTGGCTCGCAAAGTGCTTGGTTATGTTAGTTATCGATCGCTGGCACACGTAACAGTTGTATTCTATTCATTCAGGTGTACTGGTTTAAGTATTTTCGTCATGAGTAAACGGAAACATACAACGTTAACTCTCAAAGAAAAAATGAATGATTTGAAGCCGATAGACAATGGTGAAAATGCATCTAAACTGGCAACGCTACTGGGTGTTGCTAAAGCAGCCATTTTTGATTGGAAGAAGAACCGAGTGAAGCTTGAAAAGTACTGTGCAATGTCTTCAGGAAAAACACTCGAAATTTTGCAGAATTTGAAACAGTCCCAGTACAAACAAGTGAATGAAGCTGTTTTCCTTCAGTTTACCTATGAAAGAGGAAGAGGAATTTTGAGTGGAGCACTGGTTCAGGAGAACGCTGTTTACCTGAAGAAGTTGATGAATGATGATGAGTCTTTTAGTGCGAGTACGGGTTGGTTGGACAGATTCAAAAAATGTCATGGAATCCGTCAGCTAACAATTACTGGAGAGAAGCTTTCTTCTGACCGTGATGTAGCGAAGGAATACTTTGGTGAGTTTGAAAAAATGATAAGAGAGGGAAAGTATTCTCCCCAATAAATTTATAACGCGAGACTGGCCTTAATTTAAGGTCATAGCCAACAAAAAGCCTAGCATCAAAAGCAGAACATACCCTTGGTTATAAAATGTGCAAAGTTCATGTGACTTAATTAGCATGCAGCAACACTGCTGGTAATCACAAGCTGCCTTTAATGCTGATCAGCAAATCTGCTAGGTCCAGAGCTTTTAAAAACTGCAACATGAAATCCCTGCCAGTATATTATCGCAACCAGAAGAAAGTATGGATGAATGGTAAGCTGTTCAAAGAATGGATTCACAGTCAGTTTGTTCCCTCTGTTCGACGGTTTTCTAAGGAAAATCATTTGTCTTCCCAAGCAATCCTTTTGATTGATAATGCGCCATCTCACCCCAGCACTGCGGAATTATGTGATGGAGAAATTGTGGCGACGTTTTCGCTGCCGAATGATACACCACTTCTACAGACGATGTAGATGAGTGGATGGCAGTGAATGGGGTGTGTGTGAAGAACCTTACTGACACTGATTTAGTTGCTGCTGTGACTCAAGACCAGGAAGAAGTGGACTGCTGTGACAAGAGTGACAATGAGCCTGGAAGCGACAAAGGAGAGCTGGTGCCACACAGTGTCGCAGCAGAAGCCCTTGACCTCGTTTTACGTTATTTTGAGCAACAACCCACTGCTAAACCTGCTCATTTGTTGTTTATGAGATGATGGCGCAACTATGCGTCATATAACAGACTGTCTTCATTATGCCAAAAAACAATGACTGAGTTTTTGTCATCTAAAAAGTAGAGATAAAATGTCTGCTGTCTTTTAGTAAGTTTGAAAGTTTTTCTTTCATGGTTATGCATTGTTTAAACCTAATGTTTTCTTACCAGTTTTTCTAATGCATGTTTACTGTATTGTGTGAATTAAAATACTGTGTATGTACAGCAGTTTGCCGCACAGTTTTGCATACTTAGATTAACATTTTTCGTGTTTGAAATAACCGAAAATTCAGATAACCAGGGTTCGGATTAATGGGACTCAGCTGTACTAACAAAATGTCAATTTGGTTTTCAGAAAGGTTTTTCAACAGAAAATGCTATTTATGCTTTTGCTGATCGAATATTAAATGCATTGAATAACCGAACATGTCTCATTGGGATATTTTGTGATCTCTCAAAGGCTTTTGATTGTGAATAATGAAATTCTTCTAGATAAGCGTAAGTATTGTGGCATGAGTGGGACAGTGCACAAATGGTTTAATTCATACTTAACTGGAAAAATGCGGAAGGGTAAAATTAACAGTACAGATAGTCTGCAAAAACCAGCAGAATCCTGTAACTGGGGAGGTATCAAGAATGGTGTCCCACTGGGTTCAGTCTTGAGTCCCTCATTGATCTTAATGTATATTAACGACTTGCCACTCTGTATTTCATGAAGATGCAAAGCTAGTTCTTTTTGCTGATGATACAAGTATAGTAATCACACACAACAAGCAAGAATCAGCTGAGGAGATTGCAAATAATGTCGTTCAGAAAAGTATTAAGTGGTTCTCTGCAAATGGACTCTCATTAAATTTTCAGAAAACACAGTTTATACAATTCTGTATAGTAAATGGCATAAGACCATTGATAAATATAGACTATAAACAGAAGTCTCTTGCTAAGGCAGAATACTCAAAATTTCTGGGTGTGTGCATTGGTGAAAAATTGAATTGGAAGATACACATTGATGATCTGCTGAAACAGTCAGGTTCAGCTACTTATGCTATTAGGGTTATTGCAAATTTTGGTGATAAACAAATCAGTAAATTAGCCTACTATGCCTATTTCAATTCACTGCTTTCATATGGCGTCATATTTTGGGACAATTCGTCATTAAGAGAGAAAATATTCATTGCACAACAGTGTGTAATCAGAATAATAGCAGGAGCTCACCCAAGATCACCTTGCAGGCATTTATTTAAGAAACTCGGGACATTCACAGTACCTTCGCAATACAGACATTCACTTATGAAATTTGTCATTAATAACACATCCCAGTTCAAAAATAACAGTGTAATGCATAGCTACAACACTAGAAAAAAGGATGATCTTCACTATTCTGGATTAAATCTCACTTTGGCACAGAAAGGGGTGAATTATGCTGCCACAGAAATCTTTGGTCATTTTCCAAATAGTATTAAAAGTCAACAGCTAGCTAACCAACATTTAAAAGCAAATTAAAAGAATTTCTGAATGACAACTCCCTCTACTCAGTAGATGAATTCTTAGATATGAAGTAGCAACTGTAAAAAATTACTCGTTTAATTTGTGTAAAGAAAACTTATGTTAAAATGACTCGTTCTACATCATTACAAAATGTTCTCTTCACGATCTTTGGAACAAAGATTAATGTATGTATGTCATGTGGAAATGGACCAATTGGAAAAACTGATTGTAAAGATAAGTTGAAAAAAATTTGAAGGGAATTTATGAAATGTGCACAAGCTTGGGTGAACTTTTAACTGATACAGACCTCTAATATCATTACATTCAGGGTCAATAAACGTAATTTGCATTACATACTGCTGCTTCGAGTAGTGTGCAGTACCAAATAATTACCGCAACCAATGAAACTGTCGCACGAAGCACAATATCCTAAGAATAGGTAAACCAAGTTCAATAGGTGCCTATCAAGTCTGAGTCATTACCTTCGCATAAATTCCATTGTGTTTAGCCTTGATTGTGACAATGTCGATGGAGAAACTCTCTTTCATATACTATGTGAATTATTCTTGTCTGTGCCGAACCTTTTGATGCAGGATCTCAGCAGCGAGTTAAGTGATTAACAGACAGGGTTTGAACTTTAACAGCGCAAATAATTATTCCTTTTCTAATAACTTTTTATAAAACTTTTAATGGATGGTTAACATACACATTTTTAACTGTGTTGGTACAATGGGTCCAAGCATATGTCTGTATGTTTCAACTGCCCGAAACAAAATGGTGACACACATGATTAAAAAACTGAAGAGCATATTTCTAGCCTTGTTTCATTTAGATATTTAACGATGCTGGCATTATCTGAACAATATATTTTGTGTAAGGCGGCAAAGTGCATCATGTGGAATATAATAGACCTCTCTGGTGCTATTGTACACTCTGAGTTTTATATGTGTAATAATAATCTTCCTTAGTTGTTGTGTTCGATGTCCTTTACCTCGAAGTGCACTAAACGTCTTTTACTCACTATCATTTATTCAACTGTGTCGACTCTAATAGGTTATGGGTCCAGCGAGGAATTTGGAGTAAGTAGAGTAAACCTTGGTAAGTTCGTGACATTGCTTCTTTCGTGATACTTCGTGGATTCCACTTCACACATTTCTCAACCACATTAGAAGTGCAGTCGCTGACCCACAAATAGCAGCACATGTCCCCTACCTGCAGCGGCATTTCATGCCACGCTACGAATGGTCTTGGCAGCACAGTGAGTTGTTTTCTTCCGTTGGGGGTAGTTGTCTTTCGCTTTCGCGCTGCAGAATCCCATGTGTTTTTAAAGAGCTGATTACTCCTCATATTAACAAGATAATATTTTTTGATTTTGCATAGTTGTTTATGTGATATAAATAAATTTTTCTGATTAAGGTTTGTGTTTTTGAGTTCGTTAGTTTAGACGTAATAGCTTTAGCTGCGCTAGTAAAAATTTTAGCTTTTTAACTGCCATCTTACGCCACCATAGACAGTCTTCGCAAATACTGGCTAATAAACGTATTTAGAAGCGGATATTTAATTATTTGTAGTAGCATGCCCGTGGTATAGATAGAGCACTTCATTTTAAACCAGGTAATATATTACATTTACATATCATGAATTAACCAAGTTATCACGAACTTAACCAGTTTTTTTCTTCTGCATGCTAGATGCCTCCAAAATATCGCAAACATGCCACCCCAAATATTATTACAGCAGCAAGGTTTTTAAAAGAGGAGAAGTACTCAATTTACAAGGCATCAAAGCACTGTGAAGTGCCATGGTCTACCCTGAAAGACTTTCTTAGCAGGACTGAAAGTGAATGTGTATGCCTACCTAAATTAGAGAAACTGTTTGCTTTACCTGTACAAATGGTACAAAGAATATGCAATTACATGCTTTCCATGCAGGAATTAGGATTCAGATTGACTGTAGTTCAAATTCGAAAACTGGCATTTAAGCTAGCTACAGCAACTGGTAGGAAACATCCCTTCAATGAAGATGAACAAGATGCAGGGGACAGGTGGGGGAAAGATTTTAAAACACATTATGGGCTTACCTTAAAAGTGCCTGAAAATATTGCTGCTTATAGGCCTTCTATGGGTTCAAAAATGGCTCTGAGCACTATGGGACTTAACTTCTGTGGTCATCAGTCCCCTAGAACATAGAACTACTTAAACCTAAGTAACCTAAGGACATCACACACATCCATGCCCGAGGCAGGATTCGAACGTGCGACTGCAGTGGTCACGTGGTTCCAGACTGTAGCGCCTAGAACCGCTCGGCCACCCCGGCCGACTTTTCTATGGGAAATAGGTCAATAATTACTGACTTTTATCAAAAATTAGAATCATTAGTCACAGATCTAGGAGTTCAAGATCGTCCAGATCTAGTATGGAATTGAGATGAAACAGGGCTCTCATATGTGGTGAAAGCATCCAAGATCGTTACAGCAGGTGGCAAAAAGTATGTATATAGCAGAACGTTTGCTGATCGAGGTGAACATCACACATTGCCTGCCTGTGTTAATGCTAGTGGTCACTGGATACCACCTATGGTGATATTTAAGGGTATTCGAATGTCAGAAGATCATCTGAAAGATGTAATTCCTGGTACCATTGTGAAACTATCACCAAAAGGGTGGATAAATGGAGAACTTTTTCTGGAATGGTTCAATCATTTCATACAATGTATACCTCCTGCAAGACCTATAATTTTAGTAATGGATTCCCATGGATACCATATTTCAGAGGAGGTCATTGACCTGGCCAAGAAGAACCAGATCTTTCTATTGACATTTCCTTCTCAAACTACTCACATTCTGCAACCATTGGATGTGGGGTATATAGGCAACTTAAAAGATCATGGGGAAAATCTTTAAATAGCTACATGGTCAAGAATCCAGGTCTCAGACTCAACAAATCTGATTTCCACAAATTGTTGAAACCTGCTTACTATAGTGCTTTCAGTCCTGAGACCATCATATCAGCTTTTAGGAAGACTGGGATACATCCATTTAATCCTGCCGCTGAGACTGATGAGGCAATAGCAACATCAAAGCTGACAGACAAACCTGCAGAAGACAATCTGGAACCAGCATTAGACGATTCAGAAAGTCATTCAGAGGTGAATGAACCTTTTGCTCTGCCTGTCTTAATAGATGATGGGAACAAAAGCAAGCGGAGGAGAAAGACAGATAGCAAGGCAAAATGTCTGACTCCAATTCAAGAAGCAGCTTCTGAAAGAACTGGAGGTAGGCCTATGCATTTTCTAAAATATTGTCTCACATGCTTCATTAACAGAGTTGACAGTTGTTTCTTTGAGTTGTTGTTTATTTATTTTAATGAAATTTATTGATTTACAGGTAGGCCATGAAAGGAAGATACATTAAATCCACAACCCAGCACCTCTGGTGTGACAAAGAAGAGGACGAAGGATGACAATAAATGTGGATCCCGTGGCCACAGTTATTTAGAAGACGTGAGGAAAAATCAGAGGCACTATGGATTCAATGTAGTTTTTGTTTAATGTGGTACTGTTCGAAGTGTCAACACACTTTTGAAGAGAGTGAGAACGTTTTTATGTGCAACAAGTGTCAAAACCTTTCTGATGAAGACTAAAATGAGGCTTTCATTTAATCAGTAAATTCAGTTCAGTGGTTTTGCTCATAACTTCGTCAGTGCTGTATCATTATTGTTACAAATAATCCTCAATGTCCTAAAATGTCAAAATAAAATCTTTTATAGAATTACAATGCTTCCATTATTTAATTATTGCATTATCACGAAATTATCCAAGTAATGTCACGAACTTACCAAGGGGTATCAAGAAATAACCTACAAAATTCTTAGTTGATGAAATCATAAGGGAGAGAATGAAGAATCAACTAATCATAATATTGTGCATATTGAGTAATGCATTTCAGGACAGGTTTACATATGTAATTCAGCAGGCTTTCAAAATATTTTGTATGTACTTTAAATTAACTTAATACAGAAATCCTCACGGAATTACCAAGTTTTACCCTACATCCATAATATTGTAGTGAGAAAGTATTGGAAAGGCTCCAAGTAATGCACTTGCGTGAAGTACGAGTTGTCCTTACAAGACGAACGCAACTCTTTTGTATTATTCATCAGTATTATTCTTTACGTTAAGAAAGATCAAAGTTACCATTAAAATGAGAGCAACACAAGTTCTGCAGGTCTGAAAGACTTATGAGTCACGAAAACTATGCAACGTCGAAATTTGCAGTAGAAGTGTATGTATGTTTGGACAACCTGTGGGATGTGGTGGTGGAACAATGAAATCCACACATCAGCAAAATCAAAGTTGATATTACTAGTTGACCCAGTGAATTATGTTCATGTTGAAAGAGCTGCGACAGCAAAAGAAGACTGTGACAAATTACGAAGTGTATTTGATGACGAAGGTCTTACAAGGAAAGTAGGATTATAACATGAGTTAATTAACACTCAGCTGGACAAATGCAAGAGTGTAGACGATACGTCAACAAAATAATAGCCATGTCAAACCGACTGAGGAACATTGGGATAGAGATCGCTGATGAATGAACAGGTACACTACTGTTGGCATGACTGTGGCCTAGGTATGCGCCTATGATTGTGGGGCTGGAAGGCTCAGGTATACCAGTCATGGGCGACAGTGTTAAAGCGAAAATCCTACAAGACATAAGAGTACTTCAAGCTGTCCTGTATTAGAGAAAAAAACTGCATGTGTTCTTTATTCAAAAAACAAAAGGAAGAAATCAGTGAGGTGCTATAGATGTCAGAAGAAGGGGCATGTTGCACCTCAGTGCAGAGAAAAAGTAAACCCAATGTCAGACATGCAGCAGAAGAAGTATGTCGCTGATAGCCCAGAGAGAGGGACCAATAATAAAGGTAATGCACTCTCATATTTTTATTCTTTTGAAGATGGGGGTAACCATCAAGTGGACTGGGTTTTAGACTCAGGTGCATCTGCACATATTGTTAAAGACAAATCTCTTCTTTATGATGTTAAAGATAAAACCATTTGGGAATATCTGCTGTTGATGGCAGGAAGCTCCAATGTCATTGGGCTGGATAACAAGGCCTACATGTAAGTGTAAATAATGAACCTGATATACACTCCTGGAAATTGAAATAAGAACACCGTGAATTCATTGTCCCAGGAACGGGAAACTTTATTGACACATTCCTGGGGTCAGATACAATACATGATCACACTGACACAACCACAGGCACATAGACACAGGCAACAGAGCATGCACAATGTCGGCACTAGTACAGTGTATATCCACCTTTCGCAGCAATGCAGGCTGCTATTCTCCCATGGAGACGATCGTAGAGATGCTGGATGTAGTCCTGTGGAACGGCTTGCCATGCCATTTCCACCTGCCGCCTCAGTTGGACCAGCGTTCGTGCTGGAAGTACAGACCGCGTGAGTCGGCGCTTCATCCAGTCCCAAACATGCTCAATGGGGGACAGATCCGGAGATCTTGCTGGCCAGGGTAGTTGACTTACACCTTCTAGAGCACGTTGGGTGACACGGGATACATGCGGACGTGCATTGTCCTGTTGGAACAGCACGTTCCCTTGCCGGTCTAGGAATGGTAGAACGATGGGTTCGATGACGGTTTGGATGTACCATGCACTATTCAGTGTCCCCTCGACGATCACCAGTGGTGTACGGCCAGTGTAGGAGATCGCTCCCCACACCATGATGCCGGGTGTTGGCCCTGTGTGCCTCGGTCGTATGCAGTCCTGATTGTGGCGCTCACCTGCACGGCGCCAAACACGCATACGACCATCATTGGCACCAAGGCAGAAGCGACTCTCATCGCTGAAGACGACACGTCTCCATTCGTCCCTCCATTCACGCCTGTCGCGACACCACTGGAGGCGGGCTGCACGATGTTGGGGCGTGAGCGGAAGACGGCCTAACGGTGTGCGGGACCGTAGCCCAGCTTCATGGAGACGGTTGCGAATGGTCCTCGCCGATACCCCAGGAGCAACAGTGTCCTTAATTTGCTGGGAAGTGGCGGTGCGGTCCCCTACAGCACTGCGTAGGATCCTATGGTCTTGGCGTGCATCCGTGCGTCGCTGTGGTCCGGTCCCAGGTCGACGGGCACGTGCACCTTCCGCCGACCACTGGCGACAACAACGATGTACTGTGAAGACCTCACGCCCCACGTGTTGAGCAATTCGGCGGTACGTCCACCCAGCCTCCTGCATGCCCACTATACGCCCTCGCTCAAAGTCCGTCAACTGCACATACGGTTCACGTCCACGCTGTCGCGGCATGCTACCAGTGTTAAAGACTACGATGGAGCTCCGTATGCCACAGCAAACTGGCTGACACTGACGGCGGCGGTGCACAAATGCTGCGCAGCTAGCGCCATTCGACGGCCAACACCGCGGTTCCTGGTGTGTCCGCTGTGCCGTGCGTGTGATCATTGCTTGTACAGCCCTCTCGCAGTGTCCGGAGCAAGTATGGTGGGTCTGACACACCGGTGTCAATGTGTTCTTTTTTCCATTTCCAGGACTGTAGTTACAGCACATGATGTTCACTATGTAAAAAAGTTGCGATTAACCTACTGTCTGTAGGGGAAATTGTCAAGAAGGGAAATACAATTATTTTTGACATGAACAGAGCAAGAGTAATCAACAAAGATGGTGAAGTTATAAGTACAGCAAGTAACAAAAAGGGGTATTTTTAAGTTGGATACCTATTTGGTTACAGCACATGTTGTTCATTACATGAAAAATGTTGCGACTAAGCTACTGTCTGTAGGGGAAATTGTCAAGAAGGGAAGGGGGAAGGGGGTGTCAACTATATTGAATCGTATTATTTTTCTTTCTTTTCTTACATATAAGATATATATAAACTGAATGAGCTATAAACCAAAGACACCATCAAAGATAAATTAACGAGTGATTTTGTGACAATGATTATTAGAGTTGACATGGTTGAATAAATAATAGTGAGTAAAAGACATTTAGTGCCAGTAACTATATTTGAACTTCCATGTAAAATAAATCGAACAGTACAACTAAGGCCTATAAGCAGCAATATTTTCAGGCACTTTTAAGGTAAGCCCATAATGTGTTTTAAAATCTTTCCCCCACCTGTCCCCTGCATCTTGTTCATCTTCATTGAAGGGATGTTTCCTACCAGTTGCTGTAGCTAGCTTAAATGCCAGTTTTCGAATTTGAACTACAGTCAATCTGAATCCTAATTCCTGCATGGAAAGCATGTAATTGCATATTCTTTATACCATTTGTACAGGTAAAGCAAACAGTTTCTCTATAAATGATGTACACAAAGATTAACATATGCGACCACTAGTAGATGGTGAAATGTTTATGCAAATTACATTTTTAAGTATTTTATAAGAGAGATGTTAAGTGCAACGCTCCGTGTTGCACATTTTTGAAGGCATTACATTAGTACTCATAATATAAAGAAGAAGAACTAGCGATATGAATTCTCGTAGTTACAGGAATAAGTAAAAGTGGCCAATCGTGTTTTGCTATACAAAAGATAGCATGACCCTTACAATGAGGATCATACAGTCCACATACTGAAGATTTTCTTGTTGAGAGGTGCAAACAATACCAGTGGTGGATGAAAACATTTTTTTGGTGGAACAATACGAGTTAACTCTGTCGCTTCATATTTGAGCCACATGTATTAAACTTGTACTTAGTATGAATAGGAATTAGATAAGTGTTAGAGTGCATTTCAGTACAAATTTTAATGTACATCTACACTGGCATATTTCCATAGTACTTTAACAAAGGTCTTTGTCTAGTAGTAAACTATGTATCTATCTTATGTTGATTTTGTCTCGTCCTTGTACTACTGAAGAACAATTTAGAAGTAGATTTTGTAACAAATTCTTCTGTAGGCGTTTTTGAATCTAAGTATCAGTATCTTATATCGGTTATCGCTTTAACAACACCATAAGTTTAGTGAAACCAGGGTACTCACTTGCCAAAAAAAGAAACACAATTCACCAATCTCTTCAAAGTACCATAAATCGTGCCTTAATATTATGCCCAATGTAAACTGAAGAACATTTTTTTAAAAATATTTAATTGTGGTAGTGGCGGTGGTGGATGTACCGGGCGATCAACAGCGTGTTCATCAGCGCCTGTACTCAACTAGAATAGTGCAAGTGTGGTTATCAGTTGTAAGAAGCATGCACCAAAATTAAATTAAAAAAGGAAACTGAAGGCATCCTGGGACTCAGTCACTCACACTGTCACACGACACAGCAAAACACAGATGTCTCAGGCAGTGGGTGAGTAAAATACACAGACGATAACCATGCAACATCTAAAATAGTGGAAGAGACTAATGTGCTTACATGATCAATTGTAAAATGAACAATGAAGCAACCACCGTAGGAACACTTCAAAATCTTATACCTAACACGCTATTGAGAACGCCAGACATCACACAGAATCTTAAAAAATTATGAATCACATTCGATTCGTCATAACCTAAAGAGAGGGCAGTGGTAAGTGCGTTTTGGCCATCAAGGATTTGGTATAAACTACATACACTTAAAATGTGGCATACAAAAATCCATAGACCTCAAGCACTTCATGCCTGTGGGTCTACCTGTGAGTCTTTCATGCATCAGACAGCAGTATCCTTTCTGGAGGTGCATGAAAAGTAGTTGCTCCCTGCGCAGCGGCCAGAATGAGGAACACCACGGTTATGTCATGGGTTCCACAGGCCTCATCATGTCGGTCTCCAACCCTAACCACACCTCCTCCCACAGATGCGTGGTGTTCCTCAATAACGAGGCAACTGTGTGGACAGGGCAGCACATTTCGAAAATGTAACTTCCAAATAGGCATCCTTGCTGCTGTATCTGCTGCTTCATTATTCTGAATGTTCATGTGCCCTGGTACCCAGCAGAATGACACATCCTAACCTGTCTCTGTAAGTGGGAAAGCGTATCATGAATCAGCTGAAGATACTTTTCAGCTGGCTGATAGATAGCCTGAAAGGCACTTAAAGAGTCAGTGCAGATAACGAACTTGGTAGCAGGAAAGCATCACATCTTCTCCAGTGCTTTAAGATCGCATATAGTTCAGCATCATACACTGTAAATGTACCTGGTAAGCGAATCTTGACTACAAAGTCTGGAAATAGCACGTCTGATGGAATTATCCTGCTTAGAACCAACAGTCTATTTGACCACACAATCACAGTGCTTGGCTAAAATTGTGTAAAACATAGATTTAGAAACACTAGCCAGATACTGTTTGCACAAAGAGCCATTAAGTCCTGCCACAGGTGAATGCCATTTGGCTTTGTTGCTCATGGCCTATATAGAGACAGTTGGGCTACAGGAGGGCTAGCAATAGTATGAAATGCCAGTGATTGTGACGTGAGAGTTTGCTGCACATATCACGCATCTTGAGGACCAGATAACAAGTAGTGGTTCACCAGCCTCGACACAGAGGCTAGGAATTGGATTGGTCATACACTCCTGGAAATGGAAAAAAGAACACATTGACACCGGTGTGTCAGACCCACCATACTTGCTCCGGACACTGCGAGAGGGCTGTACAAGCAATGATCACACGCACGGCACAGCGGACACACCAGGAACCGTGATGTTGGCCGTCGAATGGCGCTAGCTGCGCAGCATTTGTGCACCGCCGCCGTCAGTGTCAGCCAGTTTGCTGTGGCATACGGAGCTCCATCGCAGTCTTTAACACTGGTAGCATGCCGCGACAGCGTGAACGTGAACCGTATGTGCAGTTGACGGACTTTGAGCGAGGGCGTATAGTGGGCATGCGGGAGGCCGGGTGGACGTAGCGCCGAATTGCTCAACACGTGGGGCGTGAGGTCTCCACAGTACATCGATGTTGTCGCCAGTGGTCGGCGGAAGGTGCACGTGCCCGTCGACCTGGGACCGGACCGCAGCGACGCACGGATGCACGCCAAGACCGTAGGATCCTACGCAGTGCCGTAGGGGACCACACCGCCACTTCCCAGCAAATTAGGGACACTGTTGCTCCTGGGGTATCGGCGAGGACCATTCGCAACCGTCTCCATGAAGCTGGGCTACGGTCCCGCACACCGTTAGGCCGTCTTCCACTCACGCCCCAACATCGTGCAGCCCGCCTCCAGTGGTGTCGCGACAGGCGTGAATGGAGGGACGAATGGAGACGTGTCGTCTTCAGCGATGAGAGTCGCTTCTGCCTTGGTGCCAATGATGGTCGTATGCGTGTTTGGCGCCGTGCAGGTGAGCGCCACAGTCAGGACTGCATACGACCGAGGCACACAGGGCCAACACCCGGCATCATGGTGTGGGGAGCGATCTCCTACACTGGCCGTACACCACTGGTGATCGTCGAGGGGACACTGAATAGTGCATGGTACATCCAAACCGTCATCGAACCCATCGTTCTACCATTCCTAGACCGGCAAGGGAACTTGCTGTTCCAACAGGACAATGCACGTCTGCATGTATCCCGTGCCACCCAACGTGCTCTAGAAGGTGTAAGTCAACTACCCTGGCCAGCAAGATCTCCGGATCTGTCCCCCAATGAGCATGTTTGGGACTGGATGAAGCGTCGTCTCACGTGGTCTGCACGAACGCTGGTCCAACTGAGGCGGCAGGTGGAAATGGCATGGCAAGCCGTTCCACAGGACTACATCCAGCATCTCTACGATCGTCTCCATGGGAGAATAGCAGCCTGCATTGCTGCGAAAGGTGGATATACACTGTACTAGTGCCGACATTGTGCATGCTCTGTTGCCTGTGTCTATGTGCCTGTGGTTCTGTCAGTGTGATCATGTGATGTATCTGACCCCAGGAATGTGTCAATAAAGTTTCCCCTTCCTGGGACAATGAATTCACGGTGTTCTTATTTCAATTTCCAGGAGTGTATATACTCCTGTTGCCAACAGATTCCCCTCATTAAATTTAATGCACGATAAGAGCTTATCGTAACATGAATGTGTAAAGCAAATCAATGTTCATGTTGTTGTTGTTGTGGTCTTCAGTCCAAAGATTGGTTTGATGCAGCTCTTCATGCTACCCTATCCTGTGCAAACCTCTTCATCTCTGACTAACCTACATATCTATGAATCTGCTTAATGTATTCATCTCTTGGTCTCCCTCTACGATTTTTACTCCTCCTCCCCCCTCCCATGCTTCCCTACAGTACTAAATTTGGGATTCTGGGTGCCTCAGAATGTGTCTTAGAAAATGAGCCCTTCTTTTAGTCAGGTTGTGCCACAAACTTCTCTTCACCCCAATTTTATTCAGTACCTCCTCATTTGTTATGTGATCTACCCACCTGATCTTCAGCATTCTTCTGTAGCACCACATTTCAAAAGCTTCTCTTCTTGTCTAAACTGTTTATCATCCATGTTTCACTTCCATATATGGCTACACTGCATACAAATACTTTCAGAAAGGACTTCCTGACTCTTAAATCTATACTCAATGTTAAGAAATTTCTCTTCTTCAGAAACACTTTTCTTGCCATTGCTAGTGTATATTTTATATCCTCTGTTCTTCGACCACCATCAGTTATTTTGCTTCCCTTATATCAAAACTCATCTGGTACTTCAAGTGTCTCATTTCCTAATCTAGTTGAAAGACGTGCACTTCATTCACCATTCAGTGCTTGCACTTCATATTTCTAATCCACGCATTCTGGTACTCGGTAAACTAATAATTCAGGTAATATTAATAATTTCTATGGGTTGCCTGATTTATTTGACGATTTTTACAGCTTGTCTCACGCTGATGTGTGAGAGGAGCTTGGCGCCAGGAATTTTCTTTATTTATGGGCGAGGGCAGCAGTCTTCCTGGCAGCCACGATGGCTCCCCGTTTCCTTTCCTTTTCCGATCGCCGGGGTAGCACGTGGTGGCGTTTGAAAGTTCAGTAGTGGCCAAAGTTTCTCCTGCTCTCAGTTCCCCAACCTACCTTACCAGCCTGGTAACTGATATTTCTTCTCAACTTTAACGTCGCGAGGTCGCCTCCCTGTGAAATTCCGGCCCTATGATTGACCAGTTCAGGTGCGCAGCCGTTTTTCGCGGGCGGGCGCCAACCGCCCTCCGCGGATGGATAGTGGACAAAGCGGCAGTAGTGCAGTTCTGGAGTGATCGTGCCTGAGGTCGGAGGTGCTGCTTCCAGGAGATGAAGCTCGGTAAGCATGAGCGCCGACGAGCACTGTAGATTCGCGCCCTGCGGCCCAGAGGGAACCTTATAGGTCATTGCACTGATGTGCGCTCCTTGAATTACGGTTTATGCAATGTTTTCCGTGTTATAAGACTGTAGGGTTTTCCTTATACAGTCGGGCATAATGTGCGAGACGTGTTGGTTAGTCACAGAAGCTTGCAGTACGGCACTAAAGTGCATACATTCATGCTCACTTTTCCACTTCGTCCGACAGTAGCTCTTTCAGTCCTCCTGTGTAAAATTCGACTCAGAATTTATGTCTTCCTAGTTTGATAACTTGTGCCCTTTGTCCTACGCCACGTGGTGAGTGTCTGGCGCCCCTTCATGTTTCGTTAACGTAGTCGCACCGAGAGCCAAAGTTATATGAATAGTTTCGGGTCTTGCTGGTTGTATTCCTTTAGTACAGGAGGCTACCTAGCGACTCACCCATAGTAGCATCTTTCTCAGTGTTTGGCTGATTCATGGTGTTGGTCGTTGCATGCCTGCAACCCCTTCCTTTAGTAGATTGGACCCCATTTGATAATACGGCAATCGTCCCTAAAATTCCTTGTCTCCTGCTATCGTGGCTTATTATGAACGAGCGTTGGGGCAAGCTGCTGAACTCAATTCTTTCTTCCCCCCACCCCCATTTGATTGTATAATTGTTCAGTATTCAACTGTTAAATAAATGAGTCCTTTAATCTGTACATTCTCCCTTTCATTGCGAGAAACCATCCTTAGTGTCAAAGTAGAATAATGAAGAACTAGAACGGTTGCTACAAGGTCGTGCAGGTCTCGCGCCATTAATGATAGGATAAAGATTCAATATCGCGCGCCTGGCACGACCATTGCACGCATGGCACCGATAATAGTAATAATAATTTTCAATTATCCCCCATTGATAAACTGGGAAGAGTTCACTGCTCAGTGTTAGTACGTGAGCACTAAATCCACTTGATGTGGTGGAAGTTATGGCCTCTGTTTTACCTTGCTGGTTAAAAAAAAAAAATACAGTCTCTACACAGAGGGATAGTAACCTGTAAAATAAAACGAGCCACCGCTTTTATAGTCTCCTCAGCATCGCCTGATTTAATTTGACTGCATTCCATTATCATTGTTTTACTTTTGTTGATGTTCATCTTATACCCTCCTTTTAAGACACTGTCCATTTCGTTCAACTGCTCTTCCAAGTCCTTTGCTGTCTCTGACAGAATTACATTGTCATCAGCAAACATCAAAGTTTGTATTTCTTCGCCCTGGACTGTGATTCTTACGCCAAACTTTTCTTTTGTTTCCTTTACTGCTTGTTCAATACGTAGATTGAATAACATCAGGGATAGGCAACAACCCTCTTCTCAACCACCACTTCCTTTTCGTGCTCCTCAACTCTTATAGCTGCCATCTGGTTTCTGTACAAATTGTAAATAGCGTTTCGCTCTCTATATTTTACTCCTGCCACCTTTACAATTTTAAAGAGAGTATTCCAGTCAACACTGTCAAAAGCTTTCTGTAGGTCTACAAATGCTATAAATGTAGGTTTGCCTTTACGTAACCTATCTTCTACGAGAAGTCGTAGGGATAGTATTGCTTTGTGTGTTCTTACATTTCTCCATAATCCAAACTGATCTCCCCCAAGGTCAGCTTCTACCAATTTTTCCATTGTTCTGTAAATGATTCGTATTAGTATTTTATCAAACTGACAGTTCGCTAATTTTCACATCTGTCGACCTCTGCTTTCTTTGGAATTGGGCTTATCATATTCTTCGTGAAGTCTGAGGGTATCTCACCTGTCTCATACATCTTGCTCACCAGATGGAAGAGTTTTGTCATGGCTGGCTCTCCCAAGGCTATCAGTAGCTCTAACGGAATGTTGTCCACTCCCAGGCATTTTTTAAAATGCTTTATCAAATTATTCACCCAGTATCATATCTCCCTTCTCATCTTCCTCTACATCCTCTTCCATTTCCATAACATTGCTCACAAGTACATCTCCCTTGTATACTCTATATACTCCTTCCACCTTTCTGTTTTCCCATCTCTGCTTAGGACTGGTTTTTCAGCTGAGTTCTTGATATTCATGCAGGTGTTTCTGTTTTTTCCAATGGTCTCTTTAATTTTCCTTTAGGCAGTAGAAATCCTACCCTAGATCTACATCCTTCATTTGTCCTCTAGCCACTCCTGCTTAGCCATTTTACACTTCCTGTAGATCTCATTTTGTAAACGTTTGTATTCCCTTTCGCCTGTTTCATGCATTGCATTTCCTCCGTTCCTCTATTAAATTCAATATCACTTGTGCAACCCAAGGATTTCTACTAGCGCCGTCTTTTTATCTACTTGATCATCTGCTCCCTTCACTATTTCGTCTCTCAAAGCTACACATTCTTCTTCTATTGCATTCCTTTCCCCTGTTCTTGTCAATAATTCCCTAATGCTCCCTCTGAAAACCTCTACAGCTTCTGGTTCTTTGAGTTTTCCAGATCCCATCTCCTTAAATTCCTGTCTTTTTCAGTTTCCTTAGTTTTAACCTTCAGATCATAACCAATAAATTGTGGTCAGAGTCCACATCTGGAAATGCCTTAAAATTAAAAATCTGGTTCCTGAATCTCTGTTTAATCGTTATACAACCAATCTGAAACCATATGGTGTTTCCAGGTCTCTTCTATGTGTACAGCCTTGTCCCATGATTCTTAAACCAAATGTTAGCTATGATTAATTTATGCTCTGTGCAAAATTCTCTTTTCATTCCTTCCCCAAGTCCATATTCCTCTACATCCTTTACTTCTGTTCCTTTTCCTACCATCGAATTCCAGTCCCCTATGACTATTAAATTTTTGACTCCCTTAAACATCTGAATAATTTCTTTTATCTCATCATATATTTCCTCAGTCACCTACTCATCTGCGGAGCTAGTTAGCATATAAACGTGTACTACTGTGGTGGGTGTTGGCTTCATTTCTATCTTTACTACAATAATGCTTTCACTATGCTGGTCATAGTAGCTAATCCACAATCCTATGTTTTTACTCATTATTAAATCTACTGCTGCAGTACCCCTTTTTGATTTTGTATTTATAGCTCTGTATTCACCTTACCAGAGTTCCCATTCCTCCTGCTATCAAACTTCACTAATTCCCACTATATCTAACCTTAACCTAACCAATTCCCATTTTAAATTTTCTAACTTTCCTGGACGATTAAGGGATCTGACATTCCACACACTGAGCCATAGAACGCCAGTTTTGTTTCTCCTGATAACGACGTCCTCCTGAACAGTTACCGCCTGGAGATACAAATAAGAAACTATTTTACGTACAGAATATTTTACCCAAGAGGATGCCATCATGTTTCAACCATACAGTAGAGCTGCATGCCTTTTGGAAGAGTTATGGCTGTAGTTTCCCCTCGCTTTCGGCCATTCGCAGTGCCAGCACTGCATAGAAAGGCCATTTCGTTGATGTTACAAGTCCAGATCAGTCAATTATCCAGGCAGTTATCCCTGCAACTACTGAAGAGGCTACTGTCCATCTTCAGGAACCACACGTTTGTCTGGCCTCTCAACAGTTACACCTCTGTTTTGGTTGCACCTATGGTAGGGCTATCTGTATTGCTGAGGCATGCAAGTCTCCCCACCAATGACAAGATCCATGTTTATGGGGTGGGGGGGGGGGATCAATTTGGTTATATATGAATATATATATATAGATAGATGTATGTATATAAAACAGTCTAAACCTGTGTATCAGCAAACAAACTTACCTGTTACTGATACGAAGATAAGGATGGGATGATGTAAGCACCAGGAAACTCATAAGAAAAGTGAAAGTGTGACAGTTATGACGAATATTTATGAACAAATTTAAAGACATTTTATTCGTGTAATAAAAGTAAAATTCTGAGGAGGTGTAAGAAGAGGCAACTGAGACTGACTATGTGTGGTGTATCAAAAGCACAATGGTGAATGCTATAAGGTGAACAATTTCTGAGCGAATTCCAAACGTTGGTGCACTTCCCAAACTGATGTCTTGCTTAGAAACACCAAGGTTTGCTTCGTCTACAGTTTCCACTTTGCCGCAACTGAACCGTTGTGGTATCTTGGGGATGTGATTTATAGATTCAAGGCAAAAATTGGGTCCTGGCTTGAAATAACTGCAGCACACATTCACTTGCACCTGACGGAGAATCAACAACAACCCCATAGCTAGCGCAAACATTGTGGCGACGTGAAAATTGACCTTGGGAACAATGCGGCTCAATGTCTTGGTAATAAACAGGTCAGCCTCCTAATGTACTTTACATATTTCCACTCAATAATGTCTTATGGAATAGTTTTCTGGATAGCTCACCACTTAGACATAAAGTATTGATTGCACAAAAGAGAGCAGTGAGAATAATTAGTGGTGTTCACCGAAGGATGTCATGTAGGCACCTTTTCAACTAGTTAGGTATTTTAACTACACCATCAGAGTACATATATTTGCTAATGAAATTTGTTACAAATAATCCA
Organism: Schistocerca piceifrons; assembly: GCF_021461385.2. Lineage (NCBI taxonomy): Eukaryota > Metazoa > Arthropoda > Insecta > Orthoptera > Acrididae > Schistocerca > Schistocerca piceifrons. Next base: position 592,311,144 of record NC_060143.1, read on the forward strand.
TCTCAATTCGCAAAGAACAGTGATGTTCATATGTACAATACTAGAGGGAAAAATGACCTTTCCTATCTGTTATTGAAGCTTTCAGTTGCTAAAAAAGGAGTACATTATTTAGAAACAAAAATCTTTGACCATTTGGCCAACAACATAAAGTGTCTGCCAGGTAGCAGATCAAGTTTTAAATCCAGCTTAAAATCATTTCTTTTGGACAACTCCTTCTACTCCATGGACGAGTTTACGAGTTTCTGTTTCAGAAATGGTAAAACAAATTGTACCTCTAAATGTAGTTGCATGTGTAGAACTAAAAATTTCAGTAATATTAATATTAGCACTATTAATGTGCATATATATGTCTTGTAATCTGACTTGTTCCGCATCATATCGATAAAATAATCGGGAAAATGATCTACAGAAGATGACGTAACTAAAACTAAACTAAAACTAGAATATCGTAGCTGAGGTACAAGTGACGCCAACTGATCAGGACTTGAATAAGCCTAATTCATCATTTGTGACAAAGAGCACTCAACAATAGAAACAGTGCTTGGTATAAACTTAAATAAATGTAAAATCAAATATGAGCAATTAGTATCAAATATTTTCTTTCACTGTATGCAATTCTTGTATAATATTATATGTATAAATAGCAAGTTTTAGTTTTCAATTGGTCAACCCACAACTCTCGAGAGAAGAAAAGTATAGTAAATACCTCACACCCTCTCCTATACTCTCATCACATAATAAAAGGTACTTCCTTGGACCATATACATGCATTACCCATAGCTGCAAACCTGTTATTTTTAAAACCTTATAATCAATCTGTAAATTATATAATCACTGTAAGAATTACAACTGCCTACTGTCAGAAGCATGAACTGAAGTTCGCCCTTACAGCAGAAAGTGGGGCAGATGTGATATTACTTAGCAGTTGATAAAAATTTTGTAAAAGGAAAAAAGGTCATTCTAAACATTTGTAAAGGGACGTAAGTATCTACTGGAGAAACGTAACAGCAATCACTGAAGTTGCCAGAGAGCCGTTAATACAAAAGAAAAAGGTGAAGTTTTATGATCCTGTTTTGTTACTCCCTTCTTGGAGGTCATTTCTTGCTTTGCTTCGAAAAGTATGAACAGTACAATCCACATACTAATATATAAGGTAAAACATGTAAGTGTTTATCGATTTATTAATCACCTAATACTACATCAAGTCAGTTTTAAGTCAAGATCCTTAACAGTATTGATGCCTGGTTCGCCTCCATTGTGGCTAACACGACAGTGATTGTGAAAGGAGTGGTGATATAATAAAGCACACAAGGAAAGACAAGAAGATAAAAGATAGAGGTCAAACTTTATAATATTTACGAACACTGGATTGTGTGAAAGCGTCAACTTAGCTTTATAAATAATTCTCTAATGACAAAACATCCTAAAGCTTGCATGATTCATTTCATCATCTATTGTGACGGCAACAGCACTTGTGCAACTTCGTTAATCTTATATGTTACATAGACATTGACAAAGGTTACTTTTTGTATTTCATTAATCTACCTGGTATAGTGTTTCTTTAAGCATACACACATAATCGTAAGAATATTCTTGTAGTTAACAGCTATTATATAATGTTCTTTCTAATTCAATGCCTAAGCATTTAATTTTCGAGTGTGTCATTAGCTGGCAGTGATGCTGCATAGAAACAACGCATCCTTTATTCATAATTCCAGACTTATTCCTCTTCACGTTTACTCTTGAGGCAAGTTCATACACTCCTGGAAATGGAAAAAAGAACACATTGACACCGGTGTGTCAGACCCACCATACTTGCTCGGACACTGCGAGAGGGCTGTACAAGCAATGATCACACGCACGGCACAGCGGACATACCAGGAACCGCGGTGTTGGCCGTCGAATGGCGCTACCTGCGCAGCATTTGTGCACCGCCGCCGTCAGTGTCAGCCAGTTTGCCGTGGCATACGGAGCTCCATCGCAGTCTTTAACACTGGTAGCATGCCGCGACAGCGTGGACGTGAACCGTATGTGCAGTTGACGGACTTTGAGCGAGGGCGTATAGTGGGCATGCGGGAGGCCGGGTGGACATACCGCCGAATTGCTCAACACGTGGGGCGTGAGGTCTCCACAGTACATCGATGTTGTCGCCAGTGGTCGGCGGAAGGTGCACGTGCCCGTCGACCTGGGACCGGACCGCAGCGATGCACGGATGCACGCCAAGACCGTAGGATCCTACGCAGTGCCGTAGGGGACCGCACCGCCACTTCCCAGCAAATTAGGGACACTGTTGCTCCTGGGGTATCGGCGAGGACCATTCGCAACCGTTTCCATGAAGCTGGGCTACGGTCCCGCACACCGTTAGGCCGTCTTGCGCTCACGCCCCAACATCGTGCAGCCCGCCTCCAGTGGTGTTGCGACAGGCGTGAATGGAGGGACGAATGGAGACGTGTCGTCTTCAGCGATGAGAGTCGCTTCTGCCTTGGTGCCAATGATGGTCGTATGCGTGTTTGGCGCCGTGCAGGTGAGCGCCACAATCAGGACTGCATACGACCGAGGCACACAGGGCCAACACCCGGCATCATGGTGTGGGGAGCGATCTCCTACACTGGCCGTACACCACTGGTGATCGTCGAGGGGACACTGAATAGTGCACGGTACATCCAAACCGTCATCGAACCCATCGTTCTACCATTCCTAGACCGGCAAGGGAACTTGCTGTTCCAACATGACAATGCACGTCCGCATGTGCCACCGAATGTGCTCTAGAAGGTGTAAGTCAACTACCCTGGCCGGCAAGATCTCCGGATCTGTCCCCCATTGAGCATGTTTGGGACTGGTTGAAGCGTCGTCTCACGCGGTCTGCACATCCAGCACGAACGCTGGTCCAACTGAGGCGCCAGGTGGAAATGGCATGGCAAGCCGTTCCACAGGACTACATCCAGCATCTCTACGATCGTCTCCATGGGAGAATAGCAGCCTGCATTGCTGCGAAAGGTGGATGTACACTGTACTAGTGCCGACATTGTGCATGCTCTGTTGCCTGTGTCTATGTGCCTGTGGTTCTGTCAGTGTGATCATGTGATGTATCTGACCCCAGGAATGTGTCAATAAAGTTTCCCCTTCCTGGGACAATGAATTCACGGTGTTCTTATTTCAATTTCCAGGAGTGTATTTATTAACGATTCGTAGAACTTCCCTAACTCCATGATCATCCATGATTAGAAAGCCTACATTATCTGCATACACATTCAATATTTTGCTACAAATTATGGTAAATCCTCGTAAATGCTGGGTCAGTGTTACAAGCAAAGATTTAATGGCGATGGAAATAGAGCCATTGAGACGACCCTGTCTCAGAGAGCTGTTTGTTTTAATTTATTTAGTCAGGTGGCTACGCATCATCGCATTTGTAACATTTTTACTGAGAAGTTCACGAGTAAGGTTAGTAAAATTTATTGGATATTCCATTGTCTACATGGTGTTTACGAAACACTGGTGATTTAATGTGTCTAAAACTTTTGACAAATACTAACTCTACAGTACCTCTATAGAAGTAGCTACAGCTCTGTATTCACATACGTTGCGGAGGATAACCCTGTTCATGCCTAGACTCATCATGGTACCGATCAGTTATCGTATTCATTTATACATAAGTCTGCAGCAAATCCTGCGTGCCATGATTTTAGGGTTACTGTTCAATAACGTAATTGGTTTAAAATCCTTAGTTAATCTGACTTCCTGATGTTTAGGAATTAATGCAGTGATTCCCTCCACAAGCACTTTAATTCGTTATACATAAATAGTAACTTAGACTGCATTTGTTGTCGAAATACATGGTAAAATTTCGGACCAAGCCCATGGGCTCCTGGAGATTTGTTTCAGACTTCGTGATATTGCTTATTCCAGTTCCTCTTCCCCGATTTCCTTAATGAGGGTTTCAGCTGTGCTTAATTTTCCTTACAGTTTATGTAGCACTTCTTAGTGTATTCCTTTTCCAGTATGTGTCGTTGCCAGTAGCTCATCCAGGTCCGTTTCCCTGTGCAAGTCACTTGCCTTTAGCGTCATCACTTAGTTTTAGATGTGTTATTATTCTCCTTTCCCCACTCTTATTTTTATGGATTACGTAGAATGTGGATGGTTCTTCATCATCTATCACGTTCTGCGATCTGGGCCTATTTTATAGCCTTCTCATTGCTGTTGTTTAAGTTTTAAATATTCCGATTTGAACTTTTAACTGTTATTATTATTGTCTGTTACCGATGAGTGTAATTTGGGCAAGTCTCTGAGACAAGTAAAACAATATTCGGTTGTTTTCTTTTGGCATGAATACTTTTCCCTTGCGTTAACTTTAAACATTTTCGTCATTTTTTGTTTTGCATGTTTAAGCCACCATTCCGTTGCCAAGTTGTAATGTCTGCACTTGCTTCTGCATTCCATTTTTGTTCCTTCCAAGGCATGCTTACAGGCACGATCTTGGAGACGAGTGTCGTTGAGTCGTCACGCTCCTTTGGCCCGAAATTTTCCTTCATTGCTCACTCTAACAGCACATACACAGAGCGTCCCAAAACAACACTGGCAATACTTAATAAGTTGGGTGGGAAGGCAAACTGCGATTTTCAAGAATGAATGCATATGTGGAAATTCCCAGCTTCGGCGTTGGAGAGCGTTTGCTCCAATTCGTTTTGGTGTCTGAGTACAGAAGGCATGCAGCCCAATAACACACCTGCACATACACTACATTCCTCCATGCAGCCCTTGTGTGAGTGCTACCGCAGACTTTTCATGGTCTGTTAGTGCAGTAACGCTGTTTACAACAGTGTGACATGCACCATTAAACAGCTGTGGAAATTACTCAAATATTGCTTGCATACAGGATAGCTATGGAAGTTACTCGAATATTGCTTGCATACAGGAAAGCGCCCCCCCCCCCCCCCCATGAACCATGGATCTTACCGTTGGTGGGGAGGCTTGCGTGCCTCAGCGATACAGATGGCCGTACCGTAGGTGCAACCACAACGGAGGGGTATCTGTTGAGAGGCCAGACAAACATGTGGTTCCTGAAGAGGGGCAGCAGCCTTTTCAGTAGTTGCAGGGGCAACAGTCTGGATGATTGACTGATCTGGCCTTGTAATATTAACCAAAACGGCCTTGCTGTGCTGGTACTGCGAACGGCTGAAAGCAAGGGGAAACTACAGCCGTAATTTTTCCCGAGGACATGCAGCTTTACTGTATGATTAAATGATGATGGCGTCCTCTTGGGTAAAATAGTCCCCCATTCGGATCTCTGGGCGGGGACTACGCAAGAGGACGCCGTTATCAGGAGCAATAAAACTGGAGTTCTACGGATTGGAGCGTGGAATGTCAGATCCCTTAATCGGGCAGATAGGTTAGAAAATTTAAAAAGGGAAATGGATAGGTTAAAGTTAGATATAGTGGGAATTAGTGAAGTTCGGTGGCAGGAGGAACAAGACTTTTGGTTAGGTGATTACAGGGTTATAAATACAAAATTAAATAGGGGTAATGCAGGAGTAGGTTTAATAATGAATAAAAAAATAGGGGTGCGGGTAAGCTACTACAAACAGCATAGTGAACGTATTATAGTGGCCAAGATAGACACGAAGCCCATGCCTACTACAGTAGTACAAGTTTATATGCCAACTAGCTCTGCAGATGATGAAGAAATTGATGAAATGTATGACGAGATAAAAGAAATTATTCAGATAGTGAAGGGAGACGAAAATTTAATAGTCATGGGTGACTGGAATTCGTCAGTAGGAAAAGGGAGAGAAGGAAACATAGTAGGTGAATATGGATTGGGGGGAAGAAATGAAAGAGGAAGCCGCCTTGTAGAATTTTGCACAGAGCATAACTTAATCATAGCTAACACTTGGTTCAAGAATCATAAAAGAAGGTTGTATACCTGGAAGAATCCTGGAGATACTAAAAGGTATCAGATTGATTATATAATGGTAAGACAGAGATTTAGGAACCAGGTTTTAAATTGTAAGACATTTTCAGGGGCAGATATGGATTCTGACCACAATCTATTGGTTATGAAATGCAGATTGAAACTGAAGAAACTGCAAGAAGGTGGGAATTTAAGGAAATGGGACCTGGATAAACTGAAAGAACGAGAGGTTGTAGAGAGTTTCAGGGGGAGCATAAGGGAACAATTGACAGGAATGGGGGAAAGAAATACAGTAGAAGAAGAATGGGTAGCTCTGAGGGATGAAGTAGTGAAAGCAGCAGACGATCAAGTAGGTAAAAAGACGAGGGCTAATAGAAATCCTTGGGTAACAGAAGAAATATTGAATTTAATTGATGAAAGGAGAAAATATAAAAATGCAGTAAATGAAGCAGCAAAAAGGAATACAAACGTCTCAAAAATGAGATCGACAGGAAGTGCAAAATGGCTAAGCAGGGATGACTAGAGGCCAAATGTAAGGATGTAGAGGCTTGTCTCACTAGGGGTAAGATAGATACTGCCTACAGGAAAATTAAAGAGACCTTTGGAGAGAAGAGAACCACTTGTATGAATATCAAGAGCTCAGATGGCAACCCAGTTCTAAGCAAAGAAGGGAAGGCAGAAAGGTGGAAGGAGTATATAGAGGGTTTATACAAGGGCGATGTACTTGAGGACAATATTATGGAAATGGAAGAGGATGTAGATGAAGATGAGATGGGAGATACGATACTGCGTGAAGAGTTTGACAGAGCACTGAAAGACCTGAGTCGAAACAAGGCCCCGGGAGTAGACAACATTCCATTAGAACTACTGACGGCCTTGGGAGAGCCAGTCCTGACAAAACTCTACCATCTGGTGAGCAAGATGTATGAGACAGGTGAAATACCCTCGGACTTCAAGAAGAATATAATAATTCCAATCCCAAAGAAAGCAGGTGTTGACAGATGTGAAAATTACCGAACTATCAGTTTAATAAGTCACAGCTGCAAAATACCAACGCGAATTCTTTACAGACGAATGGAAAAACTGGTAGAAGCGGACCTCGGGGTAGATCAGTTTGGATTCCGTAGAAATGTTGGAACACGTGAGGCAATACTAACCTTACGACTTATCTTAGAAGAAAGATTAAGAAAAGGCAAACCTACGTTTCTAGCATTTGTAGACTTAGAGAAAGCTTTTGACAATGTTGACTGGAATACTCTCTTTCACATTCTGAAGGTGGCAGGGGTAAAATACAGCGAGCGAAAGGCTATTTACAATTTGTACAGAAACCAGATGGCAGTTATAAGAGTCGAGGGGCATGAAAGGGAAGCAGTGGTTGGGAAAGGAGTGAGACAGGGTTGTAGCCTCTCCCCAAAGTTATTCAATCTGTATATTGAGCAAGCAGTAAAGGAAACAAAAGAAAAATTCGGAGTAGGTATTAAAATTCATGGAGAAGAAGTAAAAACTTTGAGGTTCGCCGATGACATTGTAATTCTGTCAGAGACAGCAAAGGACTTGGAAGAGCAGTTGAACGGAATGGACAGTGTCTTGAAAGGAGGATATAAGATGAACATCAACAAAAGCAAAACGAGGATAATGGAATGTAGTCAAATTAAATCGGGTGATGCTGAGGGAATTAGATTAGGAAATGAGAAACTTAAAGTAGTAAAGGAGTTTTGCTATTTAGGGAGTAAAATAACTGATGATGGTCGAAGTAGAGAGGATATAAAATGTAGACTGGCAATGGCAAGGAAATCGTTTCTGAAGAAGAGAAATTTGTTAACATCGAGTATAGATTTAAGTGTCAGGAAGTCGTTTCTGAAAGTATTTGTATGGAGTGTAGCCATGTATGGAAGTGAAACATGGACGATAACTAGTATGGACAAGAAGAGAATAGAAGCTTTCGAAATGTGGTGCTGCAGAAGAATGCTGAAGATAAGGTGGGTAGATCACATAACTAATGAGGAGGTATTGAATAGGATTGGGGAGAAGAGAAGTTTGTGGCACAACTTGACTAGAAGAAGGGATCGGTTGGTATGACATGTTTTGAGGCATCAAGGGATCACAAATTTAGCATTGGAGGGCAGCGTGGAGGGTAATAAACGTAGAGGGAGACCAAGAGATGAATACACTAAGCAGATTCAGAAGGATGTAGGTTGCAGTAGGTACTGGGAGATGAAGAAGCTTGCACAGGATAGAGTAGCATGGAGAGCTGCATCAAACCAGTCTCAGGACTGAAGACTACACCAACAACAACAACAGGAAAGCGGAATGCAGTGGGAGAAATGCTGCTGCAATACTATATACATACCCCCACATCATTCCAAATTCGCAGCCATTGATAGAAGCCTCAGAGAAGCCAGAAAGTTGCATGTAGATATTTTGTGCCTGAGGCGTGTCCATTGCACAGTAAAGTTATATCCCTTCTATTTTTACAAATACTATCCCCATCCATACCATCTGCAGAACGTCCAGGCGCTACAGGAGGAGGACTACCAACGATGATTGCAGTTCTCGCAGTGGTATTTACAACAAAACATACTCCAGCCTCAATTCCTAAGCTTGCTGCTATTCATGAAAAATACACATTTACTAGAGATGGCATTTTAAACTTGCCTAATAAGCAGGTTGGGGCAGATGAAAAACAGTGTGCACAGGTGATTCATAATCACTAACACAGTGTTGGTATTAACATCTGGGCTGGAATAATTGCTGATCGTATCATTGGCCCATATCCACAGCCAAACACACTAATAAGACCGACCTACCTCACATTTATTAGAGATGTTTTCGCTACCCTATTGAATGTAGTGCCACTAAATTTGTGGATGGACATGTGGTTCCAGCACACTTTGATGTCGATGTGGTAAACACTTCAACATCGCATGTCCCAATTAATGGATTGGGAGGGGTGGACCAGTTCCACAGCACAACGGTTCCCATATATGATATCGCTTGACTATTTTCTGTGGGGTAGTATGAAGAGTATGGTGCATGTCGCACCTGTAACATCAGAGGAGGACCTTATTACTCGATTCTGCAGAGTGATTGAAATACGTCAGTCACACGTATTGGCTCATGTGGGTGAGGCTCAGCACTGCTTATGCAAGCCTTGCAGTGACGTACAGGGTACACAGTTCGAAACGCATTTGTAGTGTAGACAGCACCAAGTGCTACCCATGTTGGTTTATTGACATAATGCAAAATGCACACCATGTCAGACTTCGAAAGTGGGTTTCTTCTCGAAAACCAATCAATTTGCCTTCTCGTACAACGTATTAAGCCTTTCCAGTGCTTTTTGGGGACATGCTGCATATGAGCATATCAGAGAAAATTATCAGCCAAACATCATAGTGTAGACTTGAGTTGTTAAATGAATAAAAGATGTATTCTGACGACTTTGCCCCGAGGGGTTCAGCATTGAGTTGCTGGGTATGGGCTTGGCGACCTGAGAGTACTTGAGCTGAGGACAGTACGTGCCGCCAGTCCTCTCTCACTGCAAGCTTTGGACATACTTCAGCGACCACTCATGCAGCACGGTGATGGAACATCGTGTGTCACAGGGAATCCAACTTGGGTTGACCACCTCAACTGCAAGGATGGAAAAACCTCTAAAAAAAACACTTCAACCTCAACGTGTGCTGCGCACTGATGAAGTACATGGCTGTTGAATTGGAACAGTCGTTACCAGCCAACCTCTGGGAAACCTGCCGCATCTGATTTGTATAAGACTTACCTATGCATGTGGGGCTCTCTCTAGCTGGACTTTATTTCCCTAGCTGTTAGTGAGACCAAGATGGATCATTCGAAATTTTCTTTTCCCTCTTCCAGTGAAATGGGTGGGCCGCTGGAGGTTACCAACATCCAGTCTAACAAGAGGGCTCGTGTAGTCATCCCTCCTGACTCAGTTTTCCAGTATACAGTAACAGAAAGCATGTTGCTAGTCATAATGTGTTTTTGATTGTGAACCGAAAAGAGGGCAACTTTGAGAAGGTTTCGCCTTTTTGTATTCAAAAAGGTTTAGAGTCATTCTAGGTGCACTCATATCAGTCAAGAGATTGCGAGGTGCTGGGATGGAGAGGAGTTTGTACCTCTTTAATTCCGGCGAATTTTGCATGAGAACGAGACATGCACTCGATCCCCTCCTCACCTACCACCTAATTGATTATGTGCACAACGGTAACGAAAGGAATTGATGGGGGACCCTGCTAGTTGGTAAAATAAGGAGTGCACACTCACAATAATTTAATAAAAATCAAAATCCACTCATTAAAGAAAGGGAATTTTATCTAAATAAACGAAAGGAAATGGATTCTCCATTTATCTACCAAATGGTATGCTGATTATATGAGATTTATTATAAGTCAGGACATAAAGGTACCTCATTGTCGATACAAACAGTAGGCTAAAGGATAGGGTATACTGAACTATTATGAGAATAAAAGTTGGCTCGAGAACGAGGGGCTCCTACTCTCTATGATGCAGTAGATTGACAATAATGACTGGAGGTCCTAGTGAATGAAATGTTACTCCCCCAACTATTATGTAGTGAGAGCTCAAATGGGAACACGTGGAGAAACAAACAAGGTGGACTTGTAGCAAAGCGAGTGCGCGTGCTACTGAGGACTTCAGTATAAAAATAATATGCCATACAATGTCAGAGCCGCAAAATCCTTTACCAGTCCTGAAACCTGCAGCACGTCGTCGGTAGGCAGCGTTGTGATGATGTAGACGCCGACTCCTGCTGTGCAGCAGCTCTGTTTCAATCCCTGCCAAAAGCAGGGAAACTCCTGGATGCACGAGGATGTATTTCTATGAAGAGACACAGCTACACCACCTAAACTCGCCCTGTCGGCAACAGGAGCGAAAACACAGAGTAGGAATATGGGTCTTATGTCACAGAGTGAAACTGGAGTATGACAGAAGTCATGCTCATCAATGGTTTCGAAAAAGTGCGACCAAGTCTCAAGACAACAAACTCTGAAGTACGCTACCCATAATCCTCAACTGATGTAATCCCAACTGTAGCCTACCTGCCACTGGAGCATGCTCACGACTACTGATGACGTCTTAACTTGGCTAACTATGCTACCTACAGGCGCCACTGCACATCCCTCGCCGTCTCAGATCCCAGAAGCTTCGATGGATCCCTGAAACTGCTCAAGACACGGCGTCCGCACAAAAATACACAACGAACACATATTAGACGTGACAAAATTAGCTGCAATTGCCTTAGCAATCGAAATTAATGAAAATATTATACGTAACTTACCAGCTACACCTGTTTACGATACATATGCACATGTCCTGCCTCGTTGAGACAACTCAATGGATACTGCTGTCTCTGGCGTGGCCGATATGTTGAGTCGGTCGCCGCTCATCTGAGATGGAACTGGATATACTGACACTTACAGGTGCAAAATTTACACAAAAAACACTGCAGACTTCGCTAGTTACAATGCAAAGACTCTATCTCTGTAAATAAGTTCTTCTAAATATCATCCATTTGGACTGCTCTTGTGTGCTAGGTCTGACACTAAGACACCAATTACCAGACTTGTTGAGGAATTGCATACCTTCTGCATTACGCCGCTCGTACGATAAATCCTGACGACTCCACACGTTCAGAGGTGTGACGTACCATCGTACGAGAAACTCGCCACACTTCAGAAAGGTTACACCCAAGAGCAGTTGCATGTTTGGGCACAACGGTCACTTTTATATATCCCCCTCCAAACTCAAAGAGTATGGTGCAACGCACTGTGGTGTGCCCAACACGCCAACGAAAGAAAACATCACTGAAAATAGGCGCAACACTGCAATAGTGTGCCCATAACACCAGTAACGCATACCGCGAAAACAAACAAATGGTGCAACGCTGTAAGGCGTGCCAAGAACACTGTCGATATGCATCCAGTAGCTCTTCCTCAACAAAGAAACAGTAATAGGTATGGTGTAAAGACAAAACACACATGGAAACCAAGTTTGTGTTACCGTTGACTCAGAAGAATTGTGGCTACTCCATGTAACTAAAAGTCCAGAAAAGTAGGTTAGACAACACAACTCCTATCTTCACTTTCAGAAATAACCAAGATCGCGGAACAGCGTATGTCGCTTAGTAGCCCCTACAAGTTAAACATGTACATGTTAAAGAATATAAAAAGAGATTACCACAGCTTAATATCTAATATGTACACAACAGAAAGATGTGATTCTTGAGTTTCTCCCGGTGTATTTGATAATCAAAATATCCACGGGTGTACTGCCGGTCTACAGTGTCCAACGGGCACAATATTTCGGCGATCATGCATGTCGCCATCATCAGGTGAACTGACGCACTGAGCTCCAGTGAACGTGCCAGTACGGAGATCCGTACTCTATGGCTGCTCAGGGGGAACTGGGTTCGGTCGCGGCGGCGGCCGATTTAAATACCCTCCGCCAGCGGCGGACTCCCTCCGCCGTCCGCGTCCCGCGCCACGGTCACGCAGTGGAACAGATTGCGACGGCGTCTGAGATGACGTCGGTGTGATGGCTCTGTCCGCCGTGGTCGTCACAACTGGGTACTCAGAATGGCAGATTCAACGTGCTCTCCCCCCAACCACTACAGCACAACCTGTGGAGATGGATGAAATCACGAGGGAGGAGGTAGGCACTGCGTTTATTCCATATACAGGCGCACTCTTGGGGAAAATCGCCCGCATTTTGAAGAAACACGGGATCGGAATTGTGTTTTGTCCTCCGAATAAAAATCGTGCACTGGTGGGGAGCGCCAAAGATGACCTCGGTTTGAGGAAGGCCGGCGTGTACCAGATTCCGTGTCAATGTGGCAAGTCGTATATTGGTCAGACGATGCATACCGTCGAGGCTCGATGCCGTGAACACCAGAGGCACACTCGACTGATGTATCCGAGCAAGTCGGCGGTCGCTGAAAATTGTTTGTCGGAAAATCACGCTATGGAGTATGAACGCACGAGGATTCTGGTACAGACGTCGAGATACTAGGACAGCGTTGTTAGAGAGGCCATCGAAATTCGCACCAATGACGACCTCATAAACCGTGACTGTGGCTGTAATCTTAGCAAGGCTTGGGAACCAGCGATTGGGTTAATCAAGAGTAAATCAAGCAAACGTATGTTGTGTCGACCACGGCGGACAGAGCCATCACACCGACGTCATCTCAGACGCCGTCACAATCTGTTCCACCGCGCGACCGTGGCGCGGGGAGCGGACGGCGGATTGAGTGCGCCGCGGGCGGAGGGTATTTAAATCTGCCCGCCGCCGCGAGCGAACCCGATTGCGAGCTAGGATGCCCCCTTCACGTGGGACAAGCCCGCGTGCGCCGCGCTCTAGGTCACGCTCCCCCCTTCGCCCCCCCCCCCCCGCCCTCCCCACCAGACCTGCCCTTGACATGCCGGAGATACAGGACGCCGTCTGGGTCCCGCAACTGCTTGCGTCGTCGCTGATGACCGCCGCTGATATTCAGGAGGGGCTGCAAGAGCAATTAATTGCCCTCCGTGACGCCGCAGAGGAGGCGGACCAGCAGGTCGACAGTGTTCGGCTGCAGGCCCTCCTCTATCCCAACATGACTGCCGCGGCCGACGTCAGCGATGGCGGGAATCTGATGGAGTTTGATGACGACCATCGGCGCCCGGTCGCTGAGCATCGGAAGCGGCAGTTAGCCTCCTCCTCCGACTCTGAGGCCACTCAGCCTGCTGAACGCGGGCAGTCTAAAAAGAAGAAAGACATTGTTGACGCGGAAGGCTTCTAGGTGCCGCGTAAAACGGCACCCCGCCGTCAGTTCACCACGTCAGTTACAGATGTGCCCGTCCGCAACACATTTGCGGCCATTGATGGTGCCGCAGGCACCCCACCCTCAGCCACCCCCCTGCCCCCCCACCCATCCTCATACAACACAAGGGGCCCTACAAAGAGCTCGAAGATATTCTCATTGCTCACACCGAATACCCCTTCCGCATAAAATGGTCAAGCAATGATAATACCGCCTGTTTGTCCAGTCCCCCACTGACCTCACTAAGACCCTTCACATCCTCAGCAAGCTCAATATAGTTTTCTCTACCCCCCCCCCCAAAAAGATCTACCGCCTCCGGGTCGTCGTCACAGGGCTTCCCGTTGAGTACTCTGATGTTGACCTGAGGACGGCCCTAACGTCATTGAACATCATCCCTACAGTTATATCCAGAATCATTTCCCCTCGAACCCGTCGCCCCACCCCACTCTTCTTCGTCTCCGCCCCTGACACGCCGGAGAACCGTCCCCTCCCTACCCTCACCCTCCTCGATCAGGTCAGCATCACGATTGAGAAGCCCCACTCCAGGAGGATGACCCTGGTATGCTATCGCTGTCAGGGACTGGCACACGTTGCGGGTGACTGCTCCTGTGAAGAGCGTTGGGTGAAGTGTGCCAGTGGTCACACCTCCTCAGAGTGCCCCAAACCCTGAGACGCCACCCCCCCCACCTGCGCCTGCTGTGGCGGAAATCACACGGGCAGCTACATGGGCTGCCCAAAAATCAAGTCGTTTAGGGGGCCCTCGGCTGCGGCCGTCTGGGCACCAGTTACTCTGGTGCCCTGTGGGGGTCGACGCAGTGGGCTTACCCCCATCGTCACGCTCTGCTGTCCCTTACCTCCCCTCCACCAGGCGCTAAGCTCTGCTGCCCCCTCTTCCACCCCGGTGCAATCTCAGCAACACCCTCTCCCCACCCCATCCCCCATTCCCACCCCCTTTGGTGACCTCATCACCAATGTTGTCGAGGCCTTGATCTTGGCAATCTCCTCCACATTCAACTCCCTCCTCCAAACCATTCCACTCCAACTTGCCTCTGCCCTCTCCCAATCCATGTCCCCCACCACCACCACCCCTGTTCCAACCAGTCATGGCTGTTAGACACCACGGACTGACAGCCATGATCTGGAATGCCAATGGCCTCTACAAACAACAAGGCGAGCTCCGACAGTTCCTTTTTGATGAGGGGGTCGACATTTGCCTTGTTGCTGAGACGTACCTCAAACCTGGTGTTTTTGTCTGTGTAGCGAACTACTCCTGCTACAGGACAGACAGGCCCACCGCCTTTGGTGGCACGGTGGTGTACGTGCGTAGTTCCCTCCGCCACCTCCCCATCCCCCTCCCCCAACTTAACACCGTGGAAGCCACTGGCGTTGTAGTCCACATGGTGAGGGCTCCCATCACGTTTGTGGCTCTTTATAGACCACCACGAGGCCTTCTTGAAACACCAGACTATGAGGCATTGCTGTCGCTCGGCAACGACGTCTTCGTTGGTGGTGACTTCAATGCCAAACATGCTGCCTGGAACAGTAGATTAACCAACACATCTGGTTGTCGACTCCTCCGGGTCGCTGAGCGGCAGCATGCCCGCACCGCTGGCCCGCACGACCCCACCATATTCCCTACTGGAGGTCGTCCCCCAGATGTCTTAGACATCGCAGTGGTGAAAGGTCTACCCCACCCCATCACTGCAGCCACCTGTATCGCTCTAGCCTCTGACCACCGGCCGGTCATCTGTTCCATCAATCTCGTTGGAATCACGACCGCGCCGAGTGAAGTCCTGAACATTCACAGTATTGACTGGCAGTCCTACCAGCGAAGGGTCGAAGCAGCCCTACACACTATCCCTGCTGCCGAACAGACGGACGCAGATCGCATCCTCATACACCTCACTACCTTCGCCCTAGATGCTGCAGTGGCAGCGACCCCTCACCGTCCACATCAATCCCCAGACCATCTGTATCCACTCCCCCCCCCCCTCCCACATCCTTGCCCTCATCACTGAGAAAAACTGGACCATCTGAGAATGGCAGCTCACTCGGAACCCGGCAACCAAGCGCCTCATCAATAGACTACAGCGCCAAATCAAGGCTGCGGTACAAAACCACCGCAATCAGGCATGGGAGGACAAAATCTCTGCCATTGACCTGAGTGACCCGTCTGCTTGGCAGCTCACAAAAAGCCTTCTGAGACGAGAGCAACGGATCTCCCCCCTCCAGGTCGGCAATGCCTTTGTGTCCGAACCAGACGCCTTGGCCGATGTCTTCACGCACAACTTCACCCCGGTCGATGACCCCGTTGACCCCGACCATATCCGCCTGGTAACGGCATGCCTCCCTCAACTCCTTGCCGTGCAGGACCCTGAGGATGAAATCACCCCTATCAATGAAGAAGAGGTTGAACTGCAATTGCGGCACCTCAAATCCAAGAAAGCTGGCAGCCCCGATAAGCTGACAAACGCCCTCCTCAAGCAGCTTCCCCCAGCTGCTATTCCCATCCTGATGGCCACCTTTAATAACATCCTCACAACCAGGCAATACCCCACTGCCTGGAAACATGCCGAAGTGGTCGACATCCCCAAGGCTGGGAAGGATCTTCGTTCCCCTGCCAGCTACCGTCCCATCGGCCTCTTGCCCGCTATCTCCAAGGTGTTCGAGAGGCTATACCTTAAACGACTGCTCATCCACTTTGCCTGAGAACGAGTCCTCCCTGATGAGCAGTTTGGCTTCAGGCAGGGACATGCAACCACCCACCAACTCCTGCGCCTTGTAGAAGAGGCACTGGACGCCATAGAACGTAGGGACAACACTTTTTCCCCCATACAAAAACAACGTTCTTGGGCTCCTTTATCCACATGGGTTTTTCTGTCTTTAGCTGCAGCCTTTATTCTACTTAATGCCTATTATGCTATGGCCTGGTGTTGTCCAGAGGTCCTTGGTGGAAGATCCACCAGTTTTCGGATAAGATCCTGAAGCTGTCTGTTCTTTGGTACGGTGACAGGTACAAACTTAGTAATGCCATGGGGTGTCTCATTGATGACATTTAGGAAATGCTGCTTGTCACAGTACAATTGACATAAGTTTCTAAGATCTTTTCTGACCCGTTCTGGTAAGTTGGAGGTTGGGTGGTGTGACGAGATGACGATCGGCTCAATTTTGTGCCTTCTCAAAATCTCCTTCCACTTACTCGACTTGTACTGTGGACCATTGTCAAAGATAATCTTTTCCATGTGTCCCACCTGTGGCAGAAAGTCCCGAGCTATGGCGTGGGACACTGTTAAGTGCAGTAGCCGTTTTGAGTGGGGGTGGGGAGTAAACGTTACAAATTGCGATGTCAGTTCGACAAACACTAATATATAACTATACCCCCTTCGTGTCCTTGGCAAAGGTCCCATCAGGCCGGTCGCCACTAACTGTCTCAGTTTCGTAGGCACTATCGAGAACAGCAGTACCCGCAGGCAGACAGTGGTGTGTTTTGCTTTCTGGCAATCTTTACACAGCGATAGCACTCGCCGGATCCTTCACTCCATGTTTCCGAAGTGACGCAGTGTTCTGAGATTCAGGAAGCATTTCCGTGGTCCAAAATATCCGGGTGTGCAACACCACCTTATTGATTAAACGTTCTGGAAGACACAGGCACCATTCGACGACTCCCACACCACTCCGATGCACAGCAATCAATTGAAAAGTAATTTGAGCTCTCAGTACAAATACTCTAATCAGAGTAACCTTATTCGGCCCGTTTCCACTGTGAAATGACATAAAACATTAAGAAAATTGATTAAAATTAGAGGCAACATGCAGGAAAAGGCATGGAACCTATCAAGATTTCGTTACAGAGCACTGTTGTTTGAAGCTGCCAGTTCCCAACAAGCCACCAACCTCTAGAAAGTTAAGTGCCTTGAGGAATACTCCACAGAAACAGAGCGCAACAACACCTTGAACTGTAGCAATGGTCTTGTGACACATAGAGATCTGTTTGACATCCCAAAGAGGAAGTGAAAGATAAGTGAACTCAGGAAGGGATCGTGCAAAGTGTATTGAAAAGTGTGGATGGGGACCTCATAAAATCTGACTCATTCATCCTTGCCTTCAATAGCACGAAACACCCACAGCATATCAAGGCCACTTTCCTTTGCCTTAACATATGGAAATATGTCCCCAAACCAACGCACTGTTTTAAATGCCAGCACTTTGGGCACACCACCTTAGGATGTAAGGGAGAAGCCACTTGGGGCAAATGTCATAAGGCCACCCATGACAGAATCGGTAGCTTCTTCCCTGCTAAGTGTGTCAATTGTTCTGGCATCCCCCATTGGGAATAGGTACTGCAGTGTCTTCCTAGAAGAAAGGAACATACAGGAGATTAAAACATCGAAACGCATCCCATATGGCTAGACCAAGAAGATCTATAAGGCAGCCTCCCACACTCACTATAACTTTTGCTTCAGCCCTTAAAAAGCCTATATCGACCGCCAACAATTCTACACATGAGTACGTATGTTTGTCAGTGCACCTGTCAAGCTGCAGTTATTTCAGAGGCCATAGCCCTCCCTAGAAGGTCAGATAAAGCTACAGTTGCTAGCATTACGGAGCTCATGGTACCACCAAAGGCACAGCCTGCTAAAAAAATCGGCACTACCTCTACTGCTGCTGCTGTACCTCCTACAAAGCCCTTCCAGATCAAAAAAACAAATGGGAAGCTTCCACAGCAGCCAGAAACACGCTGTAAACCGTCATACCATATCGATTTCATTCGGCTTGACACTTCTACTGTGTCTACTTCAGAACTAATGGACTGCAAATGCTGCATGGCAACCAACTTTCTCTAATGCTGAACTTCCACGTTTTGGGAGCTCTTCACCCCAGTAGAAAGACAAAGTGAAAATGCAACCCCATGGCAAATACGTGGGTTCAGGACACTTGTGAAGGAACTGAAACTCGTGTCATAGGCAAACCCCCTATGCTTGTGTTTACAGAGCCACTGATGCCCCTGTGCTAAGAGGCTATACCCTCAACCGAAAGGATGAAATGACTGGGGAAAAAGCCAAGCGAAGGGTTGCTCTGTTTGTCAATAACATACACTATTTCTCTGACTTACAAGCAGTGGCTGTTGCTGTTCATGTGGATCAGAAGATCACTATTTGCTCCCTGTATTTACCTCCACAGGACACAATAGACTCTGAGGCTTTCACAGACCTTACTGAAAAACTTCCCCGCCTGTTTCTCCTACTGGGTGATTTCACTGCCCATTATATGTTACGACTTTCGACCTATACTGGCCCCTGGGGTAAAGCATTGGAGAACCTCATCATGTGACAGGAGCTGTGCATCCTCAATACAGCCAGACCCATTCATTTCTCAGCCTCTACTGCGTCGTCCTCAACAATCGACCTCCCTTTCTGCTCTACAGCACAAGCAGACTCAACACAGTGGGAAGCAACTGATGACCTTCATTTCAGGGACAACTTACCACTGTGAATCCACCTTCTGGTTGGAGGATTGCTTGAACAGAAGCCACCGAAATGAACAGTCAGCAGCTAATTGGACGCTGCTCAGGCAACTGGCTGTGTTTGAACACCGCAGCATCATCCAAGAATAGGTGGACCACATCACATGAGTGATCCATCATGCCGCTGACTTGTCCGTCCTAAAGTCTTCAGAGCATTTTAGGAGGTGACCTGTACGTGGTGGACTGATGAGTGACGTTCAACAGCGCGGTACAGGCGTGTAGTTCATCAACAGTTTAAATACATCACGTTAAATATCGCCTGACAGCAGACAACCTCACAGCCATTCGAGTCGTGAGAGCCAAGGTTTGATGTGTAATTAGGGAGAGCAGGATATAGTCATGGCAAGCGTTCCTGGACTCCATCAACCGTTCCACTTGTTCTACAGAATTATGGGAAGCCATTTGAAGGATTTTCAGTAAAAACAGCCGTTTACAAACAGCAGCAGTGATGAAGCAGAGGTGTCTCCAAATATCTCCTGGAGACATTACTCGGACGATGGCAGAGCATTTTGCAATGACTACTGCCGATGCCAGCCAGGATCTGGTGTTTCATCGCTGCTGTGTGATTGCAGATAGGGGCAAGAGGTAAACTTCCGATCCCGCAGTTCTGAGTCTTACAACTGCCCTTACTCCATGTGGGAGCTGGAATCGGCACTGTCTGGGACTCGTGATACTGCATGTGGTCACAGCCAGATCTGGTACTTCCCGGTTCGACATTTTCCAGCAGCATCAAATGAGTAGACCAGATGCAAAAGCCACTAAACCCATTTTTTGTAGATTTTTAGTTTGGCACACTGTCGTATAGATTTCTTCGGTGCCTACACGATGGAATAGTTTAAGGGTGCAAAACCCGCTATTAACCGTTGAAAATGGCTGTAGAAAATCGTGTTCCGTTGCAAAAGCCGGTAACTGCCCGTTGTCTTTGGGTGCAAAGCCCGCTAAATGTCCAACGATTGCAAAAGCCAGCAAGTTTAACAGGCGTGGCGGTCGCCATGCCATGTCTGGATGCAAAGTACGTCAACTGACATCAGACTTGCCAATCTAGACATTCAAAGCTACTTTTCGATTTGTTACGATTAGAAGGGATATTTTTCTTATTCAGAGTTAGGTTTGTTGCGCTGTACAGAACGCGTAGGCAACAATGAAGCTCTCACTGCATATGCGTTGTCCAAATATACGCCAGTAATCACAGCTGATCAGCTGGGCGTTTGTTAACGTGCTTGTGTGAGTGTTTTGAAGAAAATTAGGTCGAGCTCGTCGTAGTAGTAACAAATGATCAGAATGAGACAGAGGGAAAAGGAAGAGGCGTTCTGATCAGTGGAAAATAAATGTTTCCAAAACAGAAAGGTAAGAACATGAGAAGTATTATTAAAGCAGTGGTATGCAATGGGAACTGTTCAAATGGTTCAAATGGTTCAAATGGCTCTGAGCACTATGGGACTTAACTTCTGAGGTCATCAGTCCCCTAGAACTTAGAACTACTTAAACCTAACTAATCTAAGGACATCACACACATCCATTCCCGAGGCAGGATTCGAACCTGCGACCGTAGCGGTCGCGCGGTTCCAGACTGAAGCGCCTAGACCCGCTCGGCCACAACGGCCGGCTAATGGGAACTGTGCTAACACTATTTGATACGACATAACTTCAACAATTTCTTGGTATGATCTGTGCTCTGCTCTACATAGTGACGTAGTTTGACCAATTTAATGGACAATTCCTGCAAAACTGAAACTGGTAGCTATCTGGCAACAAAATAAGTGTAGTGCGTAGCAAAACTAAAGAAAATTTGAGTTAAATTCATTAGATCTCGCAGGGAGCAGCAAGTAGTGTATGCGATCAGTGTAGTTGTGAACGCACTACACTTACACTGTTGCCAGATTGCGCCCACTTTCAGTTTCGGAGGAGTTGTCCATTAGGGAAGCTTTTAAGCAATTACTGGGTGAGGGGGTTATGGCAGTAAAAATTAAATTTTCTACCGAGAATGTGGTTTAATCCCACCTTTTTTATATGCTACTTGATTTTTAACTTAGCTCGTCGTGCTCACTATCTCATTGATTTTACCTGCATGTACAGACTTTTCAAGAGCCGTGATGTGGTCGCCTCTCTCCCCTTCGTCACCACTTACTGCTTCTACGTACTTAAGCATGGAACTTTGTTCCAGACACAAACCAAGGCCTTCTCAAAGATGCCTGATTGTCACATCCCTTCGGAAAACATAGATGTAACGAGCTTACTGTGCAAGGCATAAGAAAACGTTTTACTAGAAGAGAACCCGAGAGTGGCATGGCAACTACATAGCTCAACATGTCTTCTACAAGAAGACCCAACAAGGATGAAAAAAGGAAATGAAAGATCACCACCCATTTTTGTTTATCGGGTAAGAGCGACTAGGAGAACGAAAATATTGCTGTTTTCAAAGTGACTTTTTTTTCAATTTAACAGATTAAGAAAGATAGAGATACTGGGTTGTGTCACCAAATCTTAGACCAAGACTAGAGGAGGCGACATAAGAACCAAGTTGTACGAAGCGAGAAAAGAGTGTGAGAAAAATCACACTAAGAAGTTCATCCCCTTAGAACGTCACTACTCTGTAGGAACCAACACCCAAAGAGTCTATTTAAGTAGCGAACTGAGCATAATTAAGAATTGGACCATGTATTATGAAGAGAATCACAGAAATGTTCTCAAACACGATTACTACAGGAACATATTTTGCCAAGATTTCAATATTGGCTTTGGCGCCCCATATGTTGATACCTGCTCGACATTCTCATAGCTGGAAAGTCGTGTACGCCAAAAAAGGAGATCCTGAAAACCCAGTTCAGAGTTCATAAAATGGGGGCTGAAGTGTTTTACACAAAGCTGAAAGAAAATATCGCGGGTGAAATAACTCTCAGATACGATTGTCAAAATAATCTAGTACTAACAAAGGTGTAGGACCAAGCGGCCTATTCTTCACGCCAAATGTACCTTTACATTTGATTGGAACAGGAATATGCCACAGGATCAAACGAAGTAGCTTCGATGGTTCACCACAGACTAACTCACCGAAACTTCATAGAAGCGAAAAAATTTCGGTTGTTTTCCGACGGATTGGGGGAGGTCAGAATAAAAAACAGGACGATTATCAGCATGCTATGTCCTATGTCACTGGTTTTTTCTCGAAACTCCCAACAATCTTGAAGAAACAGAGCCGTTGTTCCCAATACCACACGTCCATTCCACCTCACAAGATTTTTTGTAACATCGAAAGTCAACTTCGCAAGTTGAGCGCCGTTGAAAACTAGGCTGTATACATTCAGGCACATTGAGAAATTTGCGACGGTAGTATGTCCAACACAGAATGATTCAAAGATCCAAAAAAATCGACTTCACAAAAAGCAAAAGCAAGAAAATTTTCTAGTTCGTGGAAAGCCCTTCTAGTTTTGAAACTGGAAAGGAGAAGAGGATCCTGAAGAGGAGAAAACATTTCAGCAAATCAAATGACCCAACATCAATCGTAGCAGGTGTAGAACTTTCAGAAGCGAAACCCGGAAACGTCAGAAAGGCTTTGGAGCTCCACTTTGTTGAAGACTAGGCGACCAACAACAAATGCAAATTCTACACCGAGGTTCCGACGAGCTGGAAGGCACTCATAGAGTCTCTCCTGCTGCTGCCAAACCCCAGAACAAGGGCAAAGCCGGAAGCGATTTTGAGTTGACGAACAGTGTCGACGTCATTTAAAAGCAATTTTTAGTCAATTTCATTTTCTAGAACTTTTTGTAACTGTTTTAATTAAGAAACAACTTTCTGCCAATTTTTTAATTCCTAAAATTTTGACGATGTTTTACTATGATGCATTTTTGCACTTATTTTATTTTCTACAATATCTTGTGATGTCGAAAGGCTGAAGGTGTATTCTTTTTTTTTTTAAAAAAAAAAGCTAATGTTGAACATTAATTTTTGTTCTCTTTTTGACGTCAAATAAGTCAGATTTCCCTGAGAAAATAATGTCACTTTCGTGTTTTTATATGACAGTTTTGTAGAATTTTCGGACTTCTCTTTGAAGTAAAACGTATTCCGTTTATATTTGCAGCAATTAAATTCCATCACAGAATTGCGGGTTCTACAACCGAACGTTTGTTTCGAAATTTCATCGACACATTTGTAAAAGCCGCTAACTGCATAAATCGGATGCAACAACCGCTAAGACAATATTTCAGTTAAGATTTTAACGTATAAAACATAATCCAAGATGTCAATCATTAATACGGAGTAATTGTCTGCCCCCGGTAGCTGAGTGGTCAGCACAACAGAATGTCAATGCTAAAGGCCTGGGTTCGATTCCCGGCTGGGTTGGAGATTTTCTCCGCACAGGGACTGGGTGTTGTGTTGACGTAACGTTAACGAGAGCCCCGGACGGTGCACAAGTCCCGCCCAATCACCCCCCTCCACACCAATCCATATCCTAAGCTCCGCGCATGGTGTACCGCATGCTCCAAAATCAACGTTGCTCGTATCACAGATATTCCAGCCATAAAAAGGGAGAAAATCAGTAGTTAGTACGAAATACAGTTTTTCCAGTACCATTGTGAAAAGCATTGGAAATATGTTCATTGAATATGCGAGTTGAAAAATCATCAATAAGAATGAAAAATAAAAATAAAAATGGCATACACACAGTCTTTATTTATTTCATTAGCTTTCATCTGCACTATATCAAAATATCTGATATTTGTTAACTGCAGTGAGCGCAAATTTCCGTCACCTCGCGTAGTGTAAGAAATTCTGTTGGAAAATATTAATTGGTAGTATCGCCAAGGATGCTGTCCATTATCTCGATTGTCTAAAGTCAATGTTGTGCATAAACAAGGCAAAGTCGATGTCTTGGTTTGTTTCTGATTACGTCATTAAGACTAAAGAATATAAGAGTGGGATAATGTAGAAATGCGTAATGCAAGCAGTCAGATATTTATACAGTGACATTCTTCATTAATATTTGCCTGTGTAATGGGTGAATTTTTGCTTGTGAACTCTTATGACTGCTTGCTTATAGCAGACACGAGAATACTTTGAGTTCTTCTTCAGTGTTTCAGAGCTTTAGAGTTGCCTATTGTTAAACATATGTACATAATTTCATCAGTGTCATTCCAACACATCTTACCGCACTTTAATGTCTGTTAGATATCAGTTTTGACAGCAGTTGGCCACAACAGTCAAGATTAGGTACCTTGTATATGATAACGCTAAACAAAAAACGACGAACAGAAACACGGCAGCGACGAGGACTACCAAAGATCATATTGTTGCGCTCTTGGTTGGTGTGCGGGGGGGGGGGGGGAGGGTAGGTGTGGAGGGGGGTAAATGGGCGGGGCATGTGCAAATGTCAGAGGCTGTCGCTAACGTTTCCTGTTGTGTTTTCCTAATCATCATCATTTCATCCTCATCGACGCGCAAGTCGCTGAAGTGGCGTCAAATCGGAAGTCTTGCACCCTGCGAACGGTATAACCCAACGTGAGGTCCTAGTCACACGACATTCATTCACCTAGTAATTAATTATTTTTATTTATTTTTAAAAAAGAAATTAAGTCTTTAACTTTAACAATTTGGATGGAACGAGTTTTTTGCGATTGTCTCAGTTTCGCTTATGAGGCAATTAGCGGCTTTTACGTCTGGGCTACTCAAATGAAATCTTCCTCACATGCATTAATCTGAATTAATGGCAAAAGGGGCAACTTTATTCACTCATGGAGAGAGGTAATTCTGACACTTCCCCTCAAACCACAGTCTCAGCAGTTACGAGAACGTCGCCTTAACGAGCTGTGTAGCAAATACCCTCGAGTGAATGGTTAACCATCGTCTGGTGTGGTTGTTAGAGACCAGGCAGCTCCTTAGCCCGCTCTCAGTGTGAATTCCGGTGATTTCGGTCCACTGTCGACAACCTGACCTTACTAGACGTGGCTATTCAGCAGGCACTTCTGCGTAAACATCACTGTCTTGGTGAATTCTTTGATATCAGCAAGGCACATGACACTACTTGGAAGCACAATATTCTCGAACATCTACATCAACAGAGCTTTCGTGGACCCTCCCTATCTTCATATGGTCTGTCCTGTCTAAGTGCTTTATTGGGACCCGAGTTGGTGACCTGCTGTCGGATTGTTTTGAGCACGAGAATGGTGTTGTTCGGGCACAGTTGTAAGTGTTACCCTCCTTGCCATAGCCATAAACAGTATCATATCTATGGAAAGGAGTCCTGTACAGTGCTCCTTATTTGTGGACGAGTTTGCTGTTTTCTGCTCCTCCTCCAGCGTTCCACCTGTACCCCATGAGTTGCAACATACAGGGCAGAAGTGAGAGAAATGGGCTGCAAAGACAGGTTTTCAGTGTTCTGCAGATAAGAGTGTGTGTGTTCATTTTAATCTTTCTCGTCGTATTTTTAGTTTACCTGACTTGCATGTGAGGGGCACCATTCTACATTTTAAAGACTTGGTGAGGTTTCTGGGCCTCATTTTTGACTCCATATTGTTGTAGTACCACACCTGAGAGACCTGAAAGCCACAACTCAGAAGCCACTGAGTGCCACAAAGTGCCCTAGCCACTGGTCTTTGGGAGCAGACAGGATGCGTCTGCTCCAGTTTTATAAGGCCCTTGTGCATCCATAGCTAGACTATGGATGCACAGCATATGAGTCAGTGACGCTATATTATTAGAAAATTATCAATACTACCCACCATCAGACGATTAGGCTAACTACTGTTGCTTACAATACCAGTCCTACACCCAGTCTCTCTGCTGAGGCTAGGGAACCACCACTCCCCATC
This sequence comes from Schistocerca piceifrons, assembly GCF_021461385.2. Classification (NCBI taxonomy): domain Eukaryota; kingdom Metazoa; phylum Arthropoda; class Insecta; order Orthoptera; family Acrididae; genus Schistocerca; species Schistocerca piceifrons. The sequence continues at coordinate 592,337,213 of NC_060143.1, forward strand.
AGGCAGCAGCTCCTCATGGTGAGTCAGGCATGTAAATTCCTCAAAGCTCTGACCTCACCTGCATACCATACTGCTGGTTAGCCATCTCTGGACTACCTTTCCTCCAATCGTCATGAGTAACAGTGCTGTTTGAGGGCTGCATGCAGTGTGTGCTGGAGTCACTTGGTGTGGAGCACATACAATCCTAAATCCAGGGTATTAACTGCCTGCCGCCCAGGATAATCTTAGAGTTAGTGCAGTACAGGAAAGATTCCACTCCAGTATATGTTTTAATACTTTATTTTCTGCCCTTTTAACTGTGCATCACAATTCTACAACTGTCTTTACAAATGGGTCGAAACAGAGGGACTCCGTTGGTTGCCCTGTTGTTTTCCCTTATTTTGTCCTCAAGGTCCAACTTTACTGTATTCATTGTAGAACTGTATGCAATCTTGTGGGCACTGGAGTAGACAAGGTGTGCTATGAGTGCTTAACTCTTTGTCTGTAACGATTCTCTGAGTGCCCTTCACTATCTACAACGTTTTTACCCAGCAGATAAAGTAGTCCGGACGCAATTCTCCAACTACAAAGGCTGAGAAGGCGCTGTCTTTCTGCTGGGTACCAGGGCACATAGGTATCGAAGGGAATGAAAAGACAGATGTAGCAGCCACGGAGGCATGTAGCGATCCTCGATTATTTCAGTGTGCTATCACCCTGCATGCTGTCTCCTCGTTGTTGAGGTGCAGAGTCATGAGTCATGAGTGGCTGGAAGTGACTGATAATAAGCTGCATCTAGTAAAGTGCATTATGTGACTGTGGCATACTTCCTTTCAGCCACGATAACGGGATGATGTCCTCCTTACCCATTTTCGCATAGGCCACAACCCAATGACACATGTCTTCTTGCTATGGTGGGAGGCCCCCCCCCCCCCAATGTGTGGTGCTTGTGGCGTATAGATCACTGTGTACCACATTTTACAAGGCTGTGTTTTATTTTAAGACCAGAGGGTAGCGGCAGATTTGCCAACAGATCTGTTCCCTATTTTAAGTGACACTGAAACGAAGGTAGTGTGACTTTTAAGGGTTTGTGATCTGTCCACCTTTTTTCCCCGATTTCTGGGGAGATGTTCTTAATGTGTTAACTGTGTTACTGGCTCAGCCGTACTTTTTTTTATAAAGGGGTCAGCCAGCCACAGTCCACTGTGCTGTTGGTTTAGCTCCTCTGTCGTTTTACTTCTGTTTTCACCCCAGGTGTAGCACCTTTCACCATATCGCCTTTGCGAAAATGAAAAATGAGCATATGGCATCGTTGGCTGGGAGGCCCCATCCGGGCAAGTTCGGACGCCAAGTGCAAGTCTTATTTCAGACGCCACATTGAGGTAGGATGAACTGATGAGGAGAACAACACAACATGCAGTCCCTCAGGGATAGAATCTCCAACCAGGCCGGGAATTGAACCGAGTCCACTTGCATGGGAGGCAAGCCCATTAGCAGCCAGCTATTCAAGCCACTCTCTCCGTCCTACCTTACTCGTGTTGTCCCACGTAATAACTCCAACGGCAATTTTTTACAGAATGTGATATGGAGTTATTGTGTGGGACAACGTGAGTGAGGTAGGAGGGAAAGAGTGAGTGAGTGTGCGAACTCTTGTAGCCCTTACCAATATTTGGTACTTTTATATTAGTTAGGATGCTGATAACCTCGCTGTTGAGCTCTTGTAGTTCCAAATACAACAAGTTAATGGTCCTTGCTTGTGAGGTAATCCAACACAAGTCGCCATACCAAAATCAGTTCTTTCAGGGATTCTCTGTTATTGATATGTGTTTCTCTTTATGGGATGATAATGATTTTTTCAACAGTTTTCGGGATCCCAGCCATGTTATTATTCGTAACCATTTATTCCGCTCAGTTCCCTGTTTGTGTGTTCTGGCACAAAGTGTCTTCTGCTTTTTTAGGTCCATGGTGATCTGGCCTAGGGTGTTAACATGATCTTGTGATAGTGTTCTCAAGCACCACTTGGTATATTCTCATTGCGAGGGAGTTCGTTGCATCTACATCCATCGGGCCTGATGCAGATTGGCTCAGGTCAGAAATTTCAGAACTTTTCTGGGTCAGTTGCCTACTAATCGTTTATGCTTTTTCGGAAGTAGTGGTGCTGCTTCATTAGCATCCTAACATGGCAGTCTCTGCTTTTTTTTGGAGTAGATTCCTTTGCGATTTTGTTTCTTTTTGGCGTTCGATTTAGACTGTTTTATCAGAGTTTGTTCCTCTGTAACTACAGTGTCTGATTCGTCCTCATTACTGGATGCCTGGACTTCATGCAGAATTTCAGTTATTTCAGTTTTCTCTGGTTTGTCATTGTTATCTGATAATCATCACTAACACTTTTGGAGTAACACCTACAGTTTGACTTACAGGTTTGAATCTGGTTGATTATAGTTGAGAAAATAAATTGTGTAGTATTGCCTCATTGCGAGATGCTCAGTAATGTTGGACAAAGGTGGTCTAACGTTCATAAATTCCTAGTGCTTTAATGGATAAGGCAGGTGTAGAGATGTATATATCAGGGACAGAACTGTTGTCACAGGGGGGCTTATGGCTTTACCTGCAGGTATCTGGCCACTCTTCAATGTATGCACTGTGTGTGAACATGTGAACATGGCCAGGCTACTACAGCCACCACATGTGCATGATTGTCCATCATATGTTAGTATAGCATGGTCTCCACTACTGTAATATGCGAAGGTATGTGCTACTGAATGTCTACATTAAACTTCCTTATCCATTACATCACCAGGAATTTATGAACATTAGACCAACTTTTTCCAAAATTACAGAACACCTTGCCCTAACGTGGTACTACAGAATTTATCTTCTAGGCTGTAATTCGCATGATCGTGGAGGTGGAGCAGAGCACACAACTTGCGTATTATATGACAGGCCATGTTGGTGTCTTAGAACAACATTGAAGTTCTCACATGCACAATAGCTCTCAACATGCTCTCTGCCACAGTTCTTGCCCTGTTGAACTGTTTGATTGCAGTGAGTATCCGTGACAAGCTGCGCCTCTCGCTATCACCTCATTTGCCTTATTACAATTGTAGTGGTTCGTATTTCGTCGTTAGCCGCATAGTGACCAGTGTGAGAGTTACAACAGTTGGGTGGAACCACTCACCGCATCCAGTCACCTTGATGGAGGGGTACGAGCGCTGTCAGCGAAATCAAACATGCATATGGTGGGGGGACTCATCACAATTAAACCTGTAGGAAAACTTCCAGAAACGTTAATGTGCAGCCATTTTATTTGTACTGTAAAATCACATTTTCAACACTCCAGTGACGCTTAAACGTCAATATCAGCCGTTAGAACACAAAAATGTGCATTTACATTGTAAATGAAATGTAGAATCATATATGTCGGTCTTAATTGCAAAAACAGGCACAATTGATATTTGTCCTTTACAGCATCATCTACCACGAATGAGAAATGACTGTTAGATGAATCCATACATATTTTTTGGCATTGAATCCGAATATGCAAGAAAAGTGTGGGTTCCCATTTGAAAATACAAAGTTGATCCCACCCACACAGGAGGGGTGGTTAGGAGGTAGCCAGTTGAAGGGGAAACATTGTTACAAAAATCTCGAAAAGTTCTTGACCGATTTCCTTCAAGTTTTTACATCTTATCGTTATAAATATTTGGGCAGACACAGGCTATATATATATATATATATATATATATATATATATATATATATATATTATAAATGTATATATCATAGGGGTAGCTCACATGAATACTCACAAGCTTAATGCGTGTCAGAGGACTGACTTTCCACATGCCCTGGGCAACAGAAGCGCTAACATGGTCCTTTCTTGTGTATGAGTAGTTCAGTTGTCACCACAGTGTTGGCACCTCATAGCTTCGAACACTTCAGTTGTCCTTGAACACTGTTTTTATGGTCTGCTGTGGAGTGGTACCATGTATGTAGAAAAACAGCGTGTGTGTGGCCACCTCGCTCATTCTCTCCAGTAGTTTTTCATGTTGGAAAGCTGCCCTTTCACGAAGTCTGTTGGCATAGATCTTACAGTGTAGACCGCAATCGTTCATTATTGGAGGTCCTGCAGCAAAGCTTGTACTCATCCTTGACGTAGAGGACGATTATCAGTGGTGTGTGCTCAGATCGACTGGGATTTAATATGCATTGTGGAATGTTTTGTTGTTTCATTCTGTTCTGAACCTTTGCACTCTATCAGTCATGAATAAATCTTTATGCTGACGATTCTAGCTGGAAGTGTCGACCTCTTTCTCCATGCTCTAAGAAATTTCTTGAAAAATCTGTTAGATTGATTTGCTCAATTTTTGCTCATAACACGTAATTTTATACGCATGTGCGTTTCCTTTAAATATAAAGTTTTTACAGTTACATTGGTTTAGTTTATATTATTTCTTATTACATTATAAGTCATGATAAATTTAAGTTACAAGGACATTATTGGATAAGCCAGTGCTTGACTCACTTTTTAAAAGTATTCACTATCAATATCTTAACTTTATAGGATAACAAGTTACTAAAAAGAGCTTCTTTGACATAGGGGCTTTTCACGGTTAAAGTTAATCTTCTGTTAACCATATGAAAGACTTTTCTATGGTTTGTTTCATAGTTGTGAATATCCACGTTTCTTTTTGTGATCTTAGTATCTTCTTTCACTAGCATTGTAGTTTATAGTATATACATGGCAGAAACTGAGATTATTGTGTCTAACGGACAGGGGTTTGCAAGAAGTTCCTGGTTTTACTTTTGCTATCATCCGAAAGGCTCCCTTCTGTAGTATGAAAACAGTTTTCATATTAGTTTGGCATGTCCCATCCCACAGTACTGTTCTACAAGACAAGAATTGGTACACTAATCCATAATATACAGTACTTAGGGTTTTAGAATTAAGATATGGTGATAATCTTCTTAATACATGTAGACTGGGTGTTATTATTTACAGATATAATCAGCTTGCTGCTTCCATGAAAGTCGATCATCTATGCATAAACCCAAGACTTTACAATATGTACAGGTTTTTGGTAGAATTTCATCAATGACAATATTTTGCCTGTTGTGATCACTTGGTTTAAAGTAAATAATATTACTTTTTTCTATGTTTACTTTTAGGTTGTCTCTTTCAAAGTGATCTCTTGCCTTTTCAGTAAAATTTTGTATCCCTTAAACTATATTGAGCTCACTGTCTGCATAGTAGACACCAGATGTATCGTCTGTGTACGTAGTGATCGATTGCTTATTGCCAAGAGAACTTGAGAAATCATTTACATAGCATATGAATAGGACTGGATCTGAAACGGAGCTCTGAAGGACACCAAAATGTGTATTTCTTATACTTGACCTTCTCCTTTCCAGTATTTCTCCATTAGACTATATAATCTCCGTGCATTGCCATCTACCCTTTAAATATGTTTCTAGCAATTGCGTGAGTTTTCTAGTGACACCACTCTTAGAAATTTTTGATAAGAGCACTTTTCGATGTACTCCATCAACAGCACTTGACAGGTCCAGGAATACATAGCATATGAATAGGACTGGATTTGAAACGGAACTCTGAGGGACACCAAAATGTTTATTTCTTACACTTGACCTTCTCCTCTCCAGTATTTCTCCATTAGACTATATAATCTCCGTGCACTGCTGTCTACCCTTTAAATATGTTTCTAGCAATTGCATGAGTTTTCTAGTGACACCACTCTCAGAATTTTTTGATAAGAGCGCTTTTCGATGTTCTCCATCAAAAGCATTTGACAGGTCCAGGAATATTCCTGCTGCTTGGGATTTTTCATTTATTTTTCATTTATTTTAAACGTGAGTTTCTTGTATGACAGGTCCATACAAAAAGTTGTCAAAATTTTCTATACGGAACATTTTTTATATAACATTCCCCAAAGTGTGTTATACAAGGTCTTTGAGAAAGTACGAAATTTGTTTAGCTGCATAGTGATTATCGATATGTAGTAGAAGTTTCTCGATTATCTTTGAAAATATAGGTATGAGGGAAGTCTGTGGTGGGAGCACGTGAAAGGGAAGATTGTGTGTTGCGGTGGGATTGAAGTTGAGAAATAGACAAAATGTTGTTCGTTTGGAAATACGTTGGCCGTAAGGTTTTTGATTCTACTTACCATGTAACGGAATCGGCGAGTAAACATCAGTTTAGTACGCTTCTGAATAAGGTATAGGTTCCTGCGTTGCAGGACAAGTATTCATAAATCATTGGGATATCATATTGTTGGAAAATAATCTGCTATTGCGATTAGTATACAACTACATGTATTAAATGTTCAGGCTTGTACTTGCATTGGAGTTAGTGGTATTTACCTCCCTTTTTTTTTTTTTCAGGTCGCTACACCGGCTCTTGGCGCAAACCAAAATGTTACGCAATTTAGGCACAAGTAAGTACTATATATCAACTGCTTAAAGTTCAAAACCGTAACAAAGGTTCTAGTGAGATTATTATATTTACTTGCTGCCCTTTGTCGTTACATTGCATGATGCAATATATAATATTTTTACATGGCCGGTGTTAAATAAATTTGTACTGGAGAGAAACGATGTCATTGATGAGGCACACTGGCATGTTTTTCGTTCCAGGCGCGCCTTATGAACATTCTTAAAGATAATTTTTGCCGTGAAAACATTTTCTGGTCGAGTGTCGTGTATTGACGTTCTGTAACTTGCAAGTAATTGGAGTATGATGAAAATGTAATTCTCTGCATTATGTAAAAGTTTATCAGGCCAGAAAAGAGGAAATTGGTTTATGTGAGTTTGTAATTGCTGCAGTTGCACAAATTTAGTGATTTGGCTTTCTCAGTAACTTTGACCTCGTCAGTTAGTGAAATATAACTTATCAAGTGTTATATTTGATAAGACAAGCCAGTGTGTTTTGTACTTAGGTGTGAGAAAATGTTTGATGCTGAGTTGTTAGGCCTTGTTCCATGTAACAGGGTTGTGGTGAGATGTCATTACAATATTAAACCAATCTTTGATTGTATCCCTTGTGTGTAAATGCAGTTAACATCAGTGATTTCGAGTTTCTACTGCCCAAACTGAAAGATCAAATTCTGTTTTAATTGAAAGTCAAGCTTATGTTTGTAGTGCTGTTCTACATCTACATTTATACTCCGCAAGCCACCCAACGGTGTGTGGCGGAGGGCACTTTACGTGCCACTGTCATTACCTCCCTTTTCTGTTTGTCGCGTATGGTTCGTGGGAAGAATGACTGTCTGAAAGCCTCCGTGCGCGCTCTAATCTCTCTAATTTTACATTCGTGATCTCCTCGGGAGGTATAAGTAGGGGAAGCAATATATTCGATACCTCATCCAGAAAAGCACCTCTCGAAACCTGGCGAGCAAGCTACACCGCGATGCAGAGCGCCTCTCTTGCAGAGTCTGACACTTGAGTTTGTTAAACATCTCCGTAACGCTGTCACGGTTACCAAATAACCCTGTGACGTAACGCGCCGCTCTTCTTTGGATCTTCTCTATCTCCTCCGTCAACCCGATCTGGTACGGATCCCACACTGATGAGCAATACTCAAGTATAGGTCGAACGAGTGTTTTGTAAGCCACCTCCTTTGTTGATGGACTACATTTTCTAAGGACTCTACCGATGAATCTCAACTTGGTACCCGCCTTACCAACAATTAATTTTATATGATCATTCCACTTCAAATCGTTCTGCACGCATACTCCCAGATATTTTACAGAAGTAACTGCTACCAGTGTTTGTTCCGCTATCATATAATCATACAATAAAGGATCCGTCTTTCTATGTATTCGCAATACATTACATTTGTCTATGTTAAGGGTCAGTTGCCACTCCCTGCACCAAGTGCCAGTCCGCTGCAGATCATCCTGCATTTCGCTACAATTTTCTAATGCTGCAACTTCTCTGTATACTACAGCATCATCCGCGAAAAGCCGCATGGGACTTTCGACACTATCTACTAGGTCATTTATATATATTGTGAAAAGCAATGGTCCCATAACACTCCCCTGTGGCATGCCAGAGGTTACTTTAACGTCTGTAGACATCTCTCCATTGATAACAACATGCTGTGTTCTGTTTGCTAAAAACTCTTCAATCCAGCCACACAGCTGCTCTGATATTCCATAGGCTCTTACTTTGTTTATCAGGCGACAGTGCAGAACTGTATCGAACGCCTTCCGGAAGTCAAGAAAAATAGCATCTACCTGGGAGCCTGTATCTAATATTTTCTGGGTCTCATGAACAAATAAAGTGAGTTGGGTCTCACACGATTGCTGTTTCCAGAATCCATGTTGATTCCTACATAGTAGATTCTGGATTTCCAAAAACGACATGATACGCGAGCAAAAAAACATGTTCTAAAATTCTACAAGAGATAGACGTCAGAGATATAGGTCTATAGTTTTGCGCATCTGCTCAACGACCCTTCTTGAAGACTGGGACTACCTGTGCTCTTTTCCAATCATTTGGAACCTTCCGTTCCTCTACAGACTTGCGGTACATGGCTATTAGAAGGGGTGCAAGTTCTTTTGCGTACTGTGTAGAATCGAATTGGTATCCCATCAGGTCCAGTGGACTTTCCTCTGTTGAGTGATTCCAGTTGCTTTTCTATTCCTTGGACACTTATTTCGATGTTGTTATGAAACACAAAAGTTTGTGTTTACATTGCAGATGTAGCTTGCACTCTGAAATGCTTCTTTATAGAAGTTTTGGAAGGGGAAAGGAAAGTATGAATAATTATTTTTTTCTTGGGGACATTGTGTTTGTAGTTGGAGATCTGGGTTAAAGTGGAATGTGGTAGCAAATTTTCTGATGCTCTTGTAGTAGATTCCATCAGGGTTGTTATATTCACTTATTGTGGACGAGAACTATGCCACGCACTTTATTTACTGGAGTCTGATAATTTGTAATCATTGGAAAATATAATTTGAATTGTGTTACATGTGAAATGCAAGAATTAACCATATAAAGCAATATGATGTCATTAAAAAATTGTTGGATTTTGCTCCTTGGTGCATGTAAGAGTTCGTTCTACTCACTTTCTTACTTTTATTTTCAGATCAGAAGGTGTGAAAGGGGCTGTAGTTGGTATAGATCTAGGCACCACGAACTCGTGTGTGGCAGTAATGGAAGGCAAACAGGCAAAAGTAATTGAAAATTCAGAAGGTGCAAGAACCACACCGTCAGTTGTGGCTTTCACTAAAGGTATTTCTGTTGACAACAATTATATCTTCCTTTTGATGTGACTATCTTAAGAAAATCCCTTTTTTGTATTCACACTCTAAGATTGACTTGTGTTGTATTTTGTGGTAGTTTGTAGCTAAACTATATGCACAGTAATGTATTTAGGAAGAAACCTAAGCTGATGATCTGTTCTCTCTGTGCATATGTGACATCACACCCATCATTGTCAAAAGTCAGTTTTGACATGCAGTTATCAGTCAATTCAACCAACCATAGTTTTGATTTTTTATCAGAGTGTGGACTCTTGGAATTTTACCAAACAAGGTAATGGTTAAAATCCTTATCCAGCAGTCCAGAGTTGGATTTTCAATGCTTTTGCTAATGTCTATAGTTCCTTTGAAAAGACAACAATATTGCCAATGTCATTCCTCAATCTGAGTTTCGTGCTGTTTCTGATGTTGGCCTCACAATTTTAATCCTCCTTTCTTCTCAGAGTGATGGTAAAGCTCAAAGAGATAGTCTTTTTATCTGGGTAGGCATTTTGCTGAACATTTCTGTGTTGTGTGAAGTTGTGGTACTATATATCTATATCAATTTTTTTTTACAACAGTGTTGACACATCTTGTAATGTCAGTCATGTTCCACAGGTGAGTGAAGCCAGTGCAGTCTCGTCTTGCACTATTGCATTGCCAAAGTTAATTCAAAGACTTTGTACTGTGGATTGCAGAGTCATAATTTTATGAATTGCGTGGATGTCATGGGGAGATGTGTCAAACTTAAAAAAAGGCGGCAGTGTTGATTTCGCACTCAATTTAAATTGTACGAAACTGCGATGAGGAAAAAATGGATTAGACACTTGTAAATTATAGAGCAGAACATTATTGTAGTGTCCTGCTGGGTTAAAGAATATACATTAGAAACACTGCCTTTGAAACAGGATTATCTACAAATATTGTTTGTGGTTATTATGGTTTTGTGTGAGGTATGTAATGTTATTGTCATGGGTAACAGTGTTGCTATACATGGTGAAAATAAGGGTGTTGAAATAGATGAATTGCACGTCACAACCTGCAAGTAAAAGAAAGGACAAATTTTGAAAACCGAAATTGAACAGATATGGGTGTCTGGAGGTGTATAAAGGGTATCTCAGAAATGCTTTATAGTTAGTGTATTTGAAGAATAAAGATCAGGATTTTGAGTAAGGTGAGTTAAATTACATTTAAGTGCTTCATTGGAAGACATTAATCGTCATCAACACTGTAACCAAAATTGGTATCTTGTGCCATGAGTTGCGCTCTTGTTATCCATTGCTTGCAACAGATGTTGAAAATTACCAAGTCTACTGCCCCTGTGTCATTAATGTTACATTGTAAAGCTCACAGGTCTATGAATAGCTGTCAACAGTCTGTGGAATATGGTTTAGTGCTTTTTTCTGAATTCAGTAGTGCTCCAGAGATAAATACTGATCTTTCACAGTTGTGACTGGTTCCAGTGAACTGTGAAGTCAAATAATAATGGTTCTCTGCACATGTATGTGCATTCTTAGACGTAAAACCTGCCCAATGCAGAGACTAAGTCACTCGTTAAAGTGAAGCGGCCAATCAAACTGGCCGCCCTCAGTTGTGAGTCTGCCTATACGCATGATTTGGCAACATGGTAGAGTGCAGAAGTGTCTGGAGAAAATAGTGTCTCCTTATTGAGCTGTTACAGTATTGTATTAGCTCGTAGTCTGGTACAGGATGATTAATCATTAACACAACCACCTGGCAAGGGTTTCTTTCAGACATCTTTCTAAGGCTAGTGGGAATTTCCTGTGGCTCTGACCAAATGGCTATAAATTTACTGAAGTTACAGCCCACTTTGTTTTCGGTTGTATCATGATTCCACGAAGTGGATACATTAATTCACAAGGTAACTGTTACTGGAGTTCCAAAAAACCTAACATAATATGCTTGTACCAACTGCGTAATCAACAAATAGGAATGTGGTGCGCTATTAGTGGTGGAAGCAGTTAAGTGACAGATACGAAAAAACCTAACATAATATGCTTGTACCAACTGCGTAATCAACAAATAGGAATGTGGTGCGCTATTAGTGGTGGAAGCAGTTAAGTGACAGATACGTGCAAAAACATTTTGCAGCTTTTTTCCAAATTAACGGAGAAAGAACTTGCTTTTGCTACCTTTCACCAGGAATATGTAATGGCATATAAGGCCAGCTTATCATTATAGGAAATTGTGTATTTCAAGATAGTTATCACTAACACCATATGGCCTCCTTATTTCTCCAGTTTAAAACCCTGTGATTTGTCTCTAGGAGACATTAAATGAGAAAATGTGCAGATCAAATCGATGAACTTCAGATGAACTAATATACATCAAGAAATTGCTACCATGTCACGGAAAGAACTGCAGAGTGTAATGTTTATTTCCTAAGCAGGTGCTAGAAATTCATGAACAATGAAAGCAGCAATCCAGATCTCCTTCCTTAATGTATGTGAGAAATTGATTTTTGTTTTTAGGGCTTTATGTTGTGTATGTTAGAAATAACTTCCATGACAGACCACACTACATTTACCTGCAGACCTCCTATCACCACCCGCATGCCATGGAAAGTGATGGCTTTTATGAGTGATCACCCTGTAGTAAGTATGGCAAAATGTAAACACGAAGTCACAAGTTTGATTCCACGCATCTCCTTAGCTTTTAAACTGCATTTGTGCTGTCTGCCTGAAGTTATCGGTCCAAAACCTCAGAGGTAATTTGCATCACTTTCTAACTCACGTGTAATAGCAAAAACTTTTGGAAAGAATTCAACTCAGTTTGTGGCTGCGTCAAGAACAAAATAGAATATACTCAAGTGTTTTTTTGCCCTACTGCGTCTACTGGCCATCTCAGGTCAAGTGCTGTCCAAATGACTGCAGCACTGTGAGTGTATTTATCGACTCTCATTTTCTTGTTTGAAGTTCTAGTATTTACCTTGCAGTTACATATTATAAGTTGCATACTTGAAACTTATTAATGTTGTGTAAGCATTGTAAAATATTTACAACTGGAAAAAAGTTTCACATTTCTGACATATAGCTGCATATTCCTTGAATGTCATTAGATCCCTCATTGAGCATTCCTTTGTGGTATTGTTGTTGGTGACAATTTATGGCTGCTATTTGTTGCCAGCACCTGCGACACGTTTTGGTTGCAGTGTACAAAAATACTATTTTTTTTATACCATTTGTTTTTTGATTTATTGATTTTTGAAGTTTCCAAAGTTCTGCAAGCAATTTGTCACATTTTGGAACCTTAAAATGGCTATATCTCAAAAACTACTTGCATGACAGACCTGACATTTGTATTAATCTATTCAGTTTCTCCTAAGATTTACAAAAATATGCTATATTACTATATTCATAAAGTTGAATTTTCCAAGACCAAAATTTTTAAAATTGTAAGAATTTCAAAATTGGAATTTTTTCTTTTGAAATAAATATGTTAATTCTACACTGTGTGTAAATGTGAGGGTATTCCAATGGGAACATGTTAAAATAAATTTTATTATATTGGTAAGCGGAGCATCCAACATGATGTCCATAGGACTGCACACTTATTACGAAGCTGTAATGGAAATCTTACATGGCAAAAACCGTGTAAGGTTGTGTGGGGCACTGTGTCAGTTGCTTTTTGGAAATCCAGAAATATGGAACCTGCCTGTTGTCCTTCATCCGTAGTTCTCAGTATATCATGTGAGAATAGGGTAGGATGAGTTAAAGTGAACAATGCTTTCTAAAACCATGCTACTTTGTGGACATAAGGTTCTCTGTCTCAAAAAGTTTATTATATTTGAAGTGAGAACATGTTAAAAGATTCTGCAGAACACGGAAGTTATGGATATTGGTCTGTAATTTTGTGGGTCTGTTCTTCTACCTTTCTTGTATATGGGCATCACACGCACGTTTTTTCTAGTTGCATGGGACTTTGTCCTGAGTGAGAGATTCACGATAAACGCAAGTTAAGTAAGGGGCCAATGCCATAGAGTACTCTTTGTAAAATCAAACCCAGATTCCGTCGTTACCTGGTAATTTATTTGCTTTCAAATTTTTTAAATTGTTTCCCTATGCCACGAATGCTTGTTGCTATGTCGTTCATATGGGAGTCTGTACGATGGTCAAATGACAGTATGTTCGTATGATTCTCCTGTGTGAACAATTTCTTGAATGTGAAATCTAAAACTTTGGTTTTTGTTTTGCTATCTTCATCTGTTACACTAGAATGGTCAACAAGAGACTGAATGGAATCCGGCTGCTTTGTCACAGAATTGTTAAAAATCTAGCCTCCGGCAAGACCGGAACCACAAGTCAAAACAACCTTCACTTTACAGACAGCTACATTTGCTCAGAGCTATTGCAGGGCTACCGTATTTCTCTCTCCCTTATTGTCCCAGTGGTGGCAGTGGCAGATATGACAATGTATAAGTTGCTGTTAGTTGCCATTTCTCTGTGGAATAACTTTCCTGGACTCTAAAGACCATGCATTGCTACCATTAGTTTACACCTTCAGAGAAAATAACTCCATTTATACAATGGAAATGTCATGAAAATCAAGTGAATTTGGCACGACGATTCTGTGCTAACCAGCAGGTAACTCTCCTGTCGCAGAGACGCCAAACATACTCTGTGTTTTTGCAAAGATTTAGTTATACTACTAGCAGGAAGAATACCAGACAGCGAGTTCCCTGAGTAGACTAGGAAGCAACTATACCTTAAGTCTCAGACGCGGCTGTCGAGAATACACAAAGTATGTCAGTTAGCTTTACTATGATTTCTTTAATAGTATTTAGGGACTAGAGCATTGTTACCAACAATACTCAGGTGCATCGAATGAATAATATACTTGTACATAAAAAACTGTCATTATTTATATCAATATATTAATTTGAATCCAACAATTACGTTTGTTATTGTCACTGTTGCATTTCGAAATCTTTTCTGTCGTCTTATTTTCCTCTTTCTGTTTTTGCCAGTAGTTTCACTTTGGTTTCACTTTGAATTCACCTTCTCCTTTTTACCGTAATCTGCTATACTATTTTATCCCGCCTATATATATACTCAATAATACGTAACCCACTTCCAAACCATAACCAAAAAAATTTTTTGCCGCTTTCAGCACTACCGCCGCTATAATATCCACCGTTTTCTAGTTCACAAACAACTCCTTTCACCTTTTAAACAACCATTTCGGCCAGTTCTAATAACTTTCGCTTTATTTCCATCTCCGTTTTTCCCACACCACTGATCATTTTTAGCCGCTTCCCACAGGTTTTAACGCGATTATTTCTTCGTCAGACAATTGTTAGTCTCATTTTCATAATCTGCCACCACAATACCACTCCTGGTCTGCTTGTGTCTGTATGTGTGGATGGATATGTGCGTGTGTGCGAGTGTATACCTGTCCTTTTTTCCCCCTAAGGTAAGTCTTTCCGCTCCCGGGATTGGAATGACTCCTTACCCTCTCCTTTAAAACCCACTTCCTTTCGTCTTCCCCTCTCCTTCCCTCTTTCCTGATGAGGCAACAATTTGTTGCGAAAGCTTGAATTTTGTGTGTATGTTTGTGTTTGTTTGTGTGTCTATCGACCTGCCAGCGTTTTTGTTCGGTAAGTCACCTCATCTTTGTATTTATATATAACTGTCATTATTTATGTTTTCCTATCTTAAGTGGGGTCGGCTGAAGCGTCTGATCCCACCTGTAGGCTTTGACCCGTGACGTAAGGCTGTTGCGTGTGACATCATGCGGAGTGGAGTTTGGTTTGTGAGGTTGGCGTGTTTGTAGGTGTTGTCGTGTTGCTGTTTGTGGTGCCCTCTGGTGGTGTGTTTAGGGGTTTCGTGTTATGTGGTGGTCTTACTGATTATAGTGGCTGGTTCGCGTTTTGGCTGTGTTTGGAGCGGAATTGGTTTCAGTGAGTTAACAGTCTAGTGGTTTTGTGTGAAAGTTATTGTAGTGCTGTTTGCTGTAGTTAGTATTTTAATGTGAGTAAATTAATTTGTTGTTGGTCTTGTTAGGTATGGATATGACTGATAAAATAGTGTGCGACTGCATGCTATGATGTTGAAGCTGATCAAATTTCTACAGTTTTTGGGTTGATTGTGGAGGTCGTGAAGTGTGCTGTCGGAAGGAAGTGACATTGGCAGAAGTTCCGGCATCTCGGACCAGGGATAGTTGTGTGTGGCAGTGCCGTAGGGATAACCTATGGTGCTCCATACGTCACGGTTCCTGGTTCGAGAAGTCTAGGTTGGGCCTGTGAAAGATTGTGTTGTTGACATATTACTTTTGTTATAGATCCTCTCAAAGTTTTTGCGCATGAGACTGGGTGAGTGAGAGGAATGTGCTTGACTGGTTTTCGTTTTGCCGTGAAGTGTGTTCTGAGTTTATCAAGTATGGGGGTAAGTTGGGTGGGCCTGGGGTTGTGGTGGAGGTGGAAGAGTCACAGCATGGGAAAAGTATGGCAGGGTTGGTCTCTGGGGGTGGGGGTTCTGTTGTACCGGTTGGGTTGGTGTTTGGAATGTGTTTTCAGGGTTGTGGAGGGGGTGGTCTATGGCAGAATTAGTGTGGTTGGTTGAGGAGTTTGTAGAACCAGTTTCCACTGTAGTTTCAGATGCTTTTTCTTCTTATAGGGGGTTGGGTGAGAGGGGGGTACAGTCATTTAGTTGTTAACCATAGTTAAGAGTTTAAAAATCGTGAGACGGGGCTTGTGCGAATACTATAGAGGGGATGTGGGGGGGCTGTTAAGTCAGTTCTTGGGGGGGGGGGGGGGGGGAGAGGAAGAGGCGCTCTTTCAACCTTCTTTAGTCTCATTTAGATGAGTACTGTTGGCGGAAGAGCGTCCCTGAGGGCTTTTTTTTTAAAAAAGGGGGCTATTACTAAGATGTACAGGCCGAAGGTGGTTGGTTTGGGTTTGGGGGGGGGTTGTTGTTGGTACTGTTTGTGGGGGGGGGGGGGATGTGTTGGTTTGTGATTTAGTTGTGGAGGATCTATTCTGTTGCAGTTTTTGTTGAGTTGTAGTTTGTGACTGAGATTTTTTTTATTTTGCGTTTGGTTTTTGTTTATGGGTATTTTATTTTGGGGTGATGAGGGAGGTTGGGTTGGGGAGATGACATGTGGGTGGGTTGGGTCTTTCTTTTGGTTGTGTATTTTTTTTGTTGGTTTGTGGGTTTTTGTGTGTGTGTGTGTGTGTGTGTGTGTGTGTGTGTGTGTGTGTGTGGCCGACCTGGGTTGCGGTGCCAGGACTTTGTTGTGGTAAGTTTTGTTTTTCTTGTTTGTGCCCTGAAACCCCTATTGTTCAATCCTCCATCTCTTCTCAACTCTCATAGGAGCCGCATGAGAAGATACGGTTGAAGCCCTCTCTGAACCAATATGTTGAACTGTAAAACAAGCACACCGTGGAAGTAGAACGGGAGGCTTGGAGTGTCACTGAAGTATTAGTTGGCCCAGTGGGAGTGGATGGGTGAGGGGGCAAAAAATAAACTGTTAAGATTAAACTACAAAATGAACACAAGGGAAGAATGTTTTGGTTGTTTGTGACACAGTCTGCAAGACTTCGAATGGTACATACTTGGGATCAGTGAGTCTAGGCTCAAAGCTGCAGTACTACTATCCTCAAGTCTGGACACACCCTATTAAGTAATAACTGGGACATAAATTGGTATATTGGCGGCATAGCTCTGCTCATTTGCAATAGGACGAAACAGTTTTTCACCAAGTCTGACATTTCAGACAGTGATCCATGTGATCCTTAAGGTGAATTGTAAGGTTAGTCTTCAAATCAGTTGTGCTTATGCATTTACTTGTACTTCAACCTATGAAGAATTAGAACAGTCCTATGAAGATTTCACAACAGCAAAAAATTCAGAAACTACCGCATTTTCCGTAATACTTCAGTGTTAATACAAAAATGGGAGCGAAGTCTACAGAAAACGATCCCATTGTTGCAGACTTTGGATTTTCAGCACAACACCAGAGTGCATAAATTATGATTTTTCTTAACAACCACAGACAAGTTAAGAGGAGTGGAACTGAATGAACTCTTGACAGCACTCCAAAACCAGACAAATAGAAGATTCAGCTTTGAAACAACAGCTCATAGAAGAAAGGTGAAACACTGACAGACGCCATACACTCACCTCAACAAAAATGTGAAGAAGGCGATCAGAAGAGATCATTGAATGCACAACAAAAGACTGATCGAGGAGACCATCAAAATCAGTGTGAACAAAAAGTCCTTTTTACCAATCAATCAAAAGGGAAACTTAGCATCCACAAAATTCAGAATGGCTGAAGGGAAATCGTTACCAAGAGAGAAAATTATAAAAACTGTCGGACTTTCATTAGACGCTCTACTGTCACTGGCAAGCCAAAGCCTGCGTGATGAAATAAGATTTGTTATTAATGTGGGATCATAAAAACTGGAACCTATAAAAAAAATGAATTGAAACAGCTTTGAAACAACTCAACAATTTTAAGGTGCTGGGAGATCAGATCATGTGTGAGATGCTTAAAATTCAGGGAAGACAAAGTGGCACTCCTAGTTCAATTAAATAAATGTCTCAAGGAAGGAATATTTTCAGAGTCATGGAAAAATCCAGAAGTCATTCTCTTCTTCGAATAAGGTGACAACATGAACCCCGAGAATTAGTCTTTTTATCCATATTTTGCAAGCCGCTAACAAAAATCATTACGAACCACGGAAGTCAGAAATTTCTCCTCAGCCATTCTTAATGGTTTGTTTTACATTGACTGGAATGAAGGACTCTCATGCTCACATGGATTCTGATGGTGTTCTCGATCGGTCTTGTTTTGCACTTGCTGATCTCTTCTGATGGCCTTCTGTGTGTGTGTGGGTGGGTATCTGCTTGTGTGTGTGTGTGTGTGTGTGTGTGTGTGTGTGTGTGTGTGTGTGTGCCCGTCCTTTTTTTCCCCCTAAGGTAAGTCTTTCCGCTCCCGGGATCGGAAGGACTCCTTATCCTCTCCCTTAAAACCCACATCCTTTCATCTTTCCCTCTCCTTCCCTCTTTCCTGACGAGGCAACAGGTTGTTGCGAAAGCTTGAATTTTGTGTTTGTTTGTGTGTCTATCGACCTGCCAGCGCTTTCGTTCGGTAAGTCACATCATCTTTGTTTTTAGATATATTTTTCCCACGTGGAATGTTTGGAAACATTCCACGTGGGAAAAATGTATCTAAAAACAAATATGATGTGACTTACCGAACGAAAGCGCTGGCAGGTCGATAGACTTACCTTAATTAATCAAATTAATTAATTACATTATTTTCATGTTTAATTTTTAAGAATTTTGCAGCGAATGAATTGTCTTTCACTTTTAATTTACTGATCTTGTAAATTGTAAGTCAGTGGTGGCATAAACATACATCGATTTTGCTTGCTTTACGTCGTTGAGATTTACAGAATTTGGTTTTATGCTTCTTCTTCCACCATGACTACTTCTCATTTTTGACTGTGAATACAATACTGATTTTTATCGGACTTCCTCTTCAGATGCAGGCAGCTAGTGGCGTGACATTAACATAATGCACGGAAGAAAAGAAAACTTTCGTGGTTTTGCACTTAAAAGAACTCTAATACTTCCATAAAAATTATTGTTAGGTAGCAAAATGTCTACTACACACTTCACAAGGATATGTCTTCTCCCCATGAGAACTAAAGACAATGTCCTCTCAATATTATTATCAGTTATTTTATGGCCTTCATTGGACCACTGTAGTCAAAAATACAAAGTTCTAAACAAGTTGTTACACATGGATACAATTTGGTTCGACAATAACTTAATATATTTAGGTAATATAATTATTAGAGGCTATTCTTATATGAAAGGTGTTTTGCTCTTCTGTCTGCCCAATATTTCTTCATTCTTTCAGATATTTTCTTTCTTTCTTCATCTGAGACAACTCTTCCTGTACTCCTTTTATTGATTTTCATTTGTAGTCTGGTTTGCGGGTCTTGCAGTATTCTGGTTTTCTCTGTCTTGTTTTTTAGTTCATCTACTGTAATTTGAAGTTCTTTTACATCTTCCTTAATTTCTGTGATCCATTTAATGTTGCTCTTGCTATTCCACAATTTTTGTATTATTTTTTTACTAATTCTGTTTTCTGGAGTTCTCATCAGATGTCCAAAGAATGAGATGCGTTTCTTCCTGATTGTGCTCATGACTGGTTCTATTTTCTTATATACTGTTTCATTTGATGCTGTTCTCCAATGTCCATTTATTTTATACTGTTTATTTATACATGTCCTAATTATTCTTCTTTCTATTTTTAGTATTCTGTCAATTTCTGCTGTATTAGTTGTTTTGAAGATAGTTTCAGCTGCATATGTTATTTCTGGTTGTGTAACTGTTTTATAGTGTTTTAATTTTGCATCTATAGATAGTGTTTTTTTATGTAGTTTTGGTAATGGAATTTGCATAGTTCAGTTTTTTTATTCTATTTTGCCATGATGTCTTCTCATTTAGATTGTATTTTATTATTTCGCCTAAATATTTAAATTTATCAACAATTTTGATTTCCTGTTCTCCTATTGTAATTGTGTTTGCAAGTGGTGGATCAGTTAGCATAATCTCCGTTTTTTCAAATGATACTCTAAGGCCTACTTCCTCTATTTCTTGTAGTGATTTCACTTGTTACCTGGCTTCTTGAACGGTGTTGGCTAGGAGAGCAAGATCATCAGCGAATCCCAAGCAGTTTAAGCTAATATCATCTTTTGCACTTCCAGTTCTTATCCTCTTTGGATTGTCCTTGTACCATTCTCTCATTATGTATTCCAGTGCACAGTTGAAAAGGAATGGTGATAGGCAGTCACCTTGTCTTAAGCCTGTTTTTGTGAGGACTGGTTCCGAAATTTCTCCTCTAAACTTCACTTTTGATACAAATGTTATTGCCAGAGGTTTGTTCCGTTTCTTGTAGTATGCCATAATCAATTTTAAACTAATTATCTGCTCTGCACAGCTTCTCCATGGTCTTAAACCTCCCTGATATTCCCCTAACTCCTGTTCTAATTGCTCCTTGATTCTTTCATATAGGATCTTGGATAGAATTTTATATGTGCAATCTAGTAGAGAGATGCCTCTGTAGTTGTCTGGGTTGCTCTTATCTCCCTTTTTGTGTAGTGGGTGGATGATAGCTGTGGTCCAATGTTCGGGAAATTGTTCTGTTACCCAAATTTTTGTTAGAGCCATGTGTAAGGAGGTCTTGACTGTGTCACTTGCATATTTCCACATTTCAACAAAAACCTGATCTTCTCCACATGCCTTATAATTTTTTTGTTCTTTAAGAATTTCTTCTACTTCTTGGAAAGTTGGGGGGTCTAGTTTGTTAGGTTTGGTTTTTATTGGGGTATTTATGTTGATTTGTAAGGGTTCTTTGGGTTCCTCGCAATTCAGAAGTTTGTAAAATGCTTTTGCCA
The DNA here is from genome assembly GCF_021461385.2 of Schistocerca piceifrons. Lineage (NCBI taxonomy): Eukaryota > Metazoa > Arthropoda > Insecta > Orthoptera > Acrididae > Schistocerca > Schistocerca piceifrons. Next base: position 592,357,883 of record NC_060143.1, read on the forward strand.
TGATTTCTGCATTTTCCTTGTTACTGTGTCATTCTTCCATCTTCATCTTTCAGTATTAGTGTAGGGGCCTCATATTGTTGTAGTTGTTTCCCAAAGATTTTGTAGTAGTTCCTGGAGTTGGTTTTATGATAATTACCTTCTATAGACTTATAATATCTTTATGAAATCCTCTCTTGATTCTTCTAATATTTTGAGTGAATTTTTTTCTTTCATTTTTTAGGTTGATGGCATTTTCTTCAGTTTTGTGTGTTTGAAACTTTAACCATGCTTGGTGTCTATCTTCATGGAATTTGTCACATTCTGATGTCCACCATGCATGTTTCCTTCGTGGATTCAAGGGAGCTAGATTCTCTGCTGCTTTTTTAAGATTAGGCACTAGTTGTTCTAGATCATCTGTTAATTTGATGGTTTGTGTTATTTGTTGGTACTTATTATTTTTAATTTGCTGATGTGGGTCAAACCTCCTTTTTATTTTATTAGTTTTTCCGGTCCTCTTCTTTAACGGTGTGAATTTGATTTTAATTTTAACCATATAATGGTCTGAGCCTGTGTCTACTCCTCTCAGTGGATCTCCTTATGAAAATTTTTGTCCATACAGACATGGTCTAGCTGCCACTCGCCCTTCCTCCAGTCTGGATGTTTCCATGTTTTAAGTTTACTTGGCTTCCTCTTAAAGTACGTTGATTTAGATATAAGGTTGTGTTCTCTGCAGAGTTCTACAAGTCTTTGACCGTTTTTGTTTGTAAATTGACAAAAAAAAGGAATTTCCATTGTCATTTGCCTTCCGGTGTAGCAAAACACATCTTTTCTGACGCTTACAGCAGTCGCGCTAGTGATTATTATCATTGGTTTTAAATTTTTGTTTGTTAGGGCTTTTCCTTATGTACTTATACATATGGTTTTGTGTATTTTGTGTCTGTATTTGGGTGCGTTTGTCAGTGTTTCTGTGTTATTCCTCAAGCTCTTTTACGGTAGTTTCTTGTGTACTCATTGGCTAAACTCATTTCTTTTCTGTTTCAACTCATTTGTTGTCGGATCTTCCTTGGTATCAGATGTTTCATGAGTTGAGTGTTAATGTGGCTGCCGGCTGTTACGGAAATGGACAGTTTATAATTTGATGATGATTCTGAAAAAATTGAAAATGTACTGTTTACATTTTCCTAATCATATGCTACTAAAATGTTTTATAAATTGTAATGATTTCCTTTTGGAGTATGCAGTAAACCTGTCTATGAATGATTTCATAACAGCAACGTACTAAAGGTGCATTTATGCTGAGTTCAAAACATGTTCTGAAACATACTTCGCGGCTAGTACTGGACTGCCAGTATTCGCAACATGTTGTCAACATATTGGCAATACATAATCAGTGTTAATACAACTGTCTATATAGATCAAAGGTACATCCTTCCTGACCTGCTACCACTAAATGCTGCTAAACTGTGCTAGTGTTTTATTTTGCTGTCTGTAGTGTTGAGTGTTGTCTTTATGGATTTGTCTATCTCTTTTAGGCAGAGGAGTGCCTCCAGAATGTTTGGAGTGATTGCTATCAAAATATTAAACAGAAGAATGACTCCCTACAAAAAATGTTTTTCTTCACACCAGCAGCAGTGGTGTAGATAGAATAATTAAATCTCTAATTCCCCAACACTGCAGCAGCGACAGCAACAACAGGATTCGCGATCGAAGCGTGGAAAACTTTTGTCATCTGCAAGTTAGATGAGCCTTTGCTATATGAAAGGGTGGGCCGACAATAAAAGTAATTACAATATTTTCTGTGCAGCAGAAATGAATGTACATAGGTGGTAGCAGTCCATAGTAAATGTGGATGTGTCAGAGGAGTCATCACCTGCAGATTTTTTGTTCACATTCATTTGAAGGTGTGTGACATTTAGGCTGGAGTAGTTTTCTTTAGTAAAGATGATGATTTGGGTTAATTTTAATATGAAAATAAATGTCACCAGTTAATTGCATCTTCTCTGTTTAGATTCAGAATGTTTGAAACATAGTGTTTAAAAGCCTGTATCAGACTTCTTATATTTAAATTTTTCTGGCAGCTGGATGGAGTGTAGTGGATCTCCCCTCCATATTTGCCATGTTATTATTGACAGCCTCTTCTCAATGTTGGCAGTTGTGTGTTAGTATGGTTTCTGTTTGTAAATAGCCCATGGTTGTTGCTATATGTGTAAAAGATATTTATGAATGACACACCTTAGCAAAGTCGGTTGTTTGATATGATGTAATCTACTAATATCTTAACTGTGCTTGGAGGGCTTCTCAAGGTTCACTTGCTTTTTGGATTTCCTTTGTCAAATGTGTTCATGTAGAATAAATCATCTTTATTGCTGTTTGATTACTGGTGGTAAATTGTATCTGTAGTTCGTTCAGTTCCATTCCTCTTAACTTTTTTGGTTGGTTGTTAAAATTCATCATTATTTGCCCTCCCCTCTGTTTTCTGCGTAAAGTCCCAAATTTTCAATGCGGGGATGGTCTTCTATGGACTACTTGTATTTTGGTGTTGAAGTTGACGAGTATTAATGAAAATGAGATGGTTTTTGAATTTTTACCTGTTGTCAGATCTTCATAGAACTGTTATAGTTCTTCCTCGGTTGAGGTAGAGGTAGGTGCATAGGCACAATTCGTTTGTAGGCTAATCTTAATATTCTACTTCTACTCAGATACTGTGGAAATCACATTTAAGCACCTGGCAGAGGTTTCATCAAACAACATATTTGTTTAGGGACTCAAGTAATGGATATGGTATTTCTGATAGTGTACCCTCCTGTTATGAATTAGCAGAGCCATGCTGCCAGTACATGAAATTGCCTGATTTACTGTGAAACACTAGGTGCTGATGCTTGAGGGCACTAGTCATTTCGCTTTTGAGACATGTTTCACTGACTCCAAGCATGTTTTGTTTGGTGTTCTGTGATTTGTGTTACAAACAACTAAGATATTCTTCAATTTTCCAAGTGCTATTGTTATATGAGGTAGCAAAAATAGTTTTGTTCAAATTGAACCTATTTCCTGACTTTTCAGTGTGACATTCTTACCCTCTGGCTCTACTTGCCTCTGGCTATGCTTGTTTTAAAGGTTCAGGGAAGATTTGGACCATACATTGTTATGTTGATCCAGTGTGAGTTGAGAAGAGGTGGGATTGTACAAAAGTTAAGAGCTTTTGATGGATAAGGATTTTTTGGGACATGTTCCTTTCGGGTTATGCAGGTGAGGAAGAAAAAGTGCTCATGTAAGGTGCGGTCGCCACTCCCTGAAATGATCCTGCTCCTACCAGTTTGCGAGAGGGAACCAGCTGCTTTCAGAGTTTTCACATTGTGCTTTGATAATTATCATATAAATATTTTGCTAAGCTAGAGCCATCATTTATATGAACTCAATACAGATTAAATTGATAAAGCCTACGCTAACTGTGAAATGCTGCACTGAAAATTAGCACCATGCTTATTTTAGATAATACTGTTAACAGTTCTGTGTTCCTTGTTCAAAATTTTGATAAAACTGCTCCACCGGTCATTAGCTGGTTTGACTGCCTCCACGCCTTTTTGAGCCCACCGTTTTGCTCATGGCGTACGGTTTCTGTGCACAGTAAACTTTCTTGATATGGAACTTTTGTTATTTATAGCTCACAGTCTCTCTGTGGAAGTTTTTAGTGTGAAGTACATTTAAGATAGAAAAATATAAATAATTATGACAGTTTTTGATTTACAGGTATATTATTCATTCGATGCGTCTGAGTATTGTTAGTAACAATGATCTAGTCCCTAAATGTTATTAAAGAAATCATAGTAAAGCTAATTGACATACTTTGTGTATTCTCGACAGCCACGTCTGAGACGTAAGGTGAAGTCGCTTCCTAGTCTACTCAGGGAACTCGCTGGCTGGTATTCTTCCTGCTAGTAGTATAACTAAATCTTTGCAACAACACGGAGTATGTTTATCATCTCTGTGACAGGTGAGTTACCTCCTGGTTAGCACAGAATCATCCTGCCACATTCACTTGATTTTCGTGACATTTCCATTGTATAATTGGAGTCACTTTCTCTGAAGGTGTGAACTAATGGTAGCAATGCATGGTTTTGAGTCCAGGAAAGTTATTCCACAGGGAAATGGCAACTAATAGCAACTTATACATTGTCATATCTGCCACTGCCACCACTGGGACAATAAGGGAGAGAGAAATACGGTAGCCCTGCAATAGCTCTGAGCGAATGTAGCTGTCTGTAAAGTGAAGGTTGTTTTGGCTTGCGGTTCTTGTCTCACTGAGGGCTAGATTTTTAGTCATTCTGTAACAAAGCTAAAAGCAGCCAGTTTGAAAATCAGTAAGGAAGTCTAACAAAATCTTCTGCATCTAAAGTAGTCTTGCTACTTCCAGTAACACCATAGTGTAAGGTTGAACATCTAATGACACTGCACAATTGATGCCTCTTTACACTTTTGTGTGCATAATTATTGGTAACTCTTTATGAAATGCCAAATTTTCATTCTATTTGAGTATGACACAACAGCTAGTAAACATGGGCCATTTCAAAGTCCAAACAGCATTAACATATCTCTCGTCCATAGTGATACAGGCACACTCATAAATATTTTGTTTTTATTGAAATAGACTTTTGTCGTGTGGTTGATATGGCAAGTTGTATTTAATGTGTATTATTAAAGTGCAAATTTAAGTAGAGGTTTCCATTAGTTCATTAAACAGAACAGAAAGCACCAGCTATAAATTATAAACAATACAGGTTCTCCTATGAGGAATGGTCAGTATTTAGGGATATGGTACAAACTATCAGTTGAAGCAAGAAAGTTTAGTAGTCACGGCCTCTAGAATGCACAGCTTAAGAGCTGTGATCACATCATCATCATCTTCAGTACTGTGAAGCAAATCTCTTCTGCGTCGTTGCTTTCCTTATTTTGAAGCAAAACAAGAAAAATGTCCTATAGTGCAAACCATAAGAACTATTAGCAGTTGTTCATTGTTGCTATTGTGGAACACACCTCTTTTTCTGAACAAATGCTCATAGCTCGTAAGGTATAGTTTTTAGAGACTAGTCAGTTATTTTTCTCCTACTACCTCCTCCCAAAATACGGAGAGGGTAGAAAAGATTTTCTACATCTACTTACATACTCCGCAGTCCACCATGGTGGAGGGTACCTCTTACCATAACTAGCATCTTCTCTCCCTGTTCCACTCCCAAACAGAACGAGGGAAAAATGACTGCCTATATGCCTCTGTACGAGCCCTAATCTCTCTTATCTTATCTTCGTGGTTTTTCCGCAAAATATAAGTTGGCGGCAGTAAAACTGTACTGCAGTCAGCCTCAAATGCTGGTTCTCTAAATTTCCTCAGTAGCGATTCACGAAAAGAACGCCTCTTTTCCTCCAGACTCCCACCCGAGTTCCTGAAGCATTTCCGTAACACTCGGGTGATGATCAAACCTACCAGTAACAAATCTAGCAGCCCACCTCTGAATTGTCTCTATGTCCTCCCTCAATCCGACCTGATAGGGATCCTAAATGCTCAAGCAGAACTCAAGAATAGGTCATATTAGTGTTTTATAAGCGGTCTCCTTTACAGGTGAACCACAGCTTCCCAAAATTCTACCAATGAACTACCAACTATCCACCTTCCCCACAACTGCCATTACATGCTTGTACCACCTCATATCGCTCTGCAATGTTACACCCAAAGATTTAATCGACGTGACTGTGTCAAGTGCTACACTACTAATGGAGTATTCAAACATTACGGGATTCTTTTTCCTGTTCATCTGCACTAATTTACATTTATCTCTATGTAGAGTTAGCTGCCATTCTGTACACCAATCACAAATCCTATCCAAGTCATCTTGTATCCTCCTACAGTCACTCAATGACACCTTCCCGTACACCACAGCATCATCAGCAAACAGCCGCACATTGCTATCCACCCTATCCAAAAGATCATTTAGGTAGGTAGAAAACAACAGCGGACCTACCACACTTCCCTGGGGCACTCCAAATGATACCCTCACCTCTGAACACGCACCATCGAGGACAACGTACTGGGTCTTCGAGCCACCCGCGTATGTGGGAACCAATCCCATATGCTTGTACCTTAGTTAGGAGTCTGCAGTGGGGCACCGAGTCAAACGCTTTCCGGAAGTCAAGGAATATGGCATCCGTCTGGTACCCTTCATCCATGGTTCGCAAGATATGTGAAAAAAGGGCGAGTTGCGTTTCGCAGGAGCGATGCTTTCTAAAGCCGCGCTGATGCATGGACAGCAACTTCTCTGTCTCAAGGAAATATGTTCGAGAATCCTGCAACAAACTGATGTTACGGATATTGGTCTGTAATTTTGAGGATCTGTCTTTCTACCCTTCTTATATACAGGCGTCACGTGCACTTTTTCCATTCACTTGGGACATTACGTTGGGCAAGAGATTCGCGATAAATGTAAGCTAAGTAAGGAGCCAATGCAGTAGAGTACTCTCTGTAAAACCAAATTGGAATCCCATCAGGACCTGGCGATTTATTTTCAACCCATTCAGCTGCTTCACAACACCAGGAATGTGTGTCACTATGTCCTCCATACAGGAATCTGTACGAGACTGAAACGGCGGTATGTTTGTACGATCCTCCTGCGTGAAAGATTTCTCAAATGCTAAATTTAAAATTTCAGGTTTTGTTTTGCTGTCTTCCGTTGCCAGGCCAGACTGATCAGTGAGTGAGAGGATGGAAGCCTTTGACCCACTTACCGAATTTACGTAAGACCAGAATTTCCTTGGGTTTTCAGCAAGATCTTTTGCTAAGGTGTGACGGTGGTAGTGGTTGTATGCTTCGCGCATCACTTTTTTACAGCAGCACGAATCTCAACTAACTTTTGCCCGTCCTCATTTTCCCGATCTTTCTCTTACCGCGAGTGCAACTGTCTTTGCTTCCTGAGCATTCTCCAAATTGCGCTGTTAAACCACGGTGGGTCTTTTCCGTCCATAACCCACTTTTTCGGCACATACTTCTCCAATGCGTGATTTACAGTGTGTTTAAATTTTGCGCATAATTCTTCCATGTCCATCGTACCGGAAGTAAATGAAGTCGGTTCATTTACTAAGTGGGATGCTAACAACTGCTTATCTGCTCTTTCTAGTAAGAATACTCTCCTAGCCTTCTTGACCGACTTTTTAACTTTCGTAACCATAGTCGTAATGACAACATCATGATCACTAATCCTTGTCTCAACACTGACTCCGTCGATTAGGTCTGGTTTGTTTGTGGCTACCAGATCTAAAATATTTCCATTACGCGTTGGCTGTCGCTTTAGCTGCTCAAGACAGTTTTCGGATAATTTGTTCAAAAGTAATTCACACGATGGCTTGTCTGTACCACCTGTAATGAATCCATAGACATCCCAGTCTATACTAGGTAGGTTGAAGTCGCCTCCGACTAATATAGCATGATCCAGGTAATTCTGCGATACAGAATGTAGACTCCCTTTGAATGATTCTAGAACTGTCACGGTGGAACCTGGTGTCCGGTAATAACACCCAACAATTAACTTTATTTCTCCTAGCCCTGTTAAACGTGTCCAGATAACTTCACAATCATGCTCTACTTCGACCTCAGTAGACACAATATTTTTGTCAACTGCAATGAAGACACCTCCTCCTACGGTGTCTAATCTGTCTTTCCGATACACGTTCCAACCCTCACTAAATATTTCAGAAATTCCTATCTCAGGATTCAGCCAGGTGTGTCCCGAGAATAATTTGTGCACCACACGCTTCCTGGAGGGCAGTAAATTCAGGAACTTTATTCCGAACATTCTGAAAATTTACTGCTAGTATCTTGATAGCTGAAGTGTCTTTACACTGAGCACGTCCTGATATCCCTGCCTGCATGTCGACTGGTGAGTGTTCATCAGGACACCTCGCACTACTGCATAGCCTAAAAAACCCTCATGTGCATGCCACAAGTACTCTGCTACTCGAGTAGCCGCTTCCTGTGTGTAGTGCACCCCCGACCTATCGAGGGACGTCCTACAATTCCCCACCCAATAGAGCAAGTCTAGAAATCTGCAGCCAAGACCGTCACAGTCAATGAAGCCCTCCATTTGGCTCCAAACCAAATGACCCTGATCCACACTGGGAACGATGCTGCAAATAGAGAGCTCTGCTTGCACCCCGCGTGCGAGGCCAGCGGTCTTCACCAAATCCACAAGCCTCCTGCACGAACTGAGGATCGCCTCAGAACCCAAGTGACAGGCATAATTGGTGCCGACGTGAGCAACTACTTGCAGACGACTGCACCCCGTACGCTCGATAGCTGCAGGCAAGGCCGCCTCCACATCTTGGATGAGGGCCTCCGGCAGACAGAGTGCACGTTGGAATTCTTTCCAGCCATGTACGCTATTTCCCTAAGGGGTTCAATCACCCGCCTAACATTGGAGCTCCCAGTAACCAGCAAGCCTTTGCCCCCGTGTGTGCCTGCTCGGGCCCTGCTGAAGGAGCAGCCACCTGCCCACTGACAGTATCGAAGATGAAATGCTCATAGCTAAGGTATGCATCATAGAGCCCATGTTTACAAGGCTTTCTTGCTCCAAATGATTGGTTTGGTCATCTCCAAATATTTATCATTCCTCCTGGTACACCTTGCATATTCTTTTACATTACCTAAAATTGCCTGACAGTGCTCCTGTAGTTTACATATTCCAAGCCTGTAGGAAGCTTCCAAGCCTGTAGGAAGCTTCCAAGCCTGTAGGAAGCTTCCAAGCCTGTAGGAAGCTTCCAAGCCTGTAGGAAGCTTCCAAGCCTGTAGGAAGCTTCCAAGCCTGTAGGAAACTACTGGTTCTGATTTAAAGGTGTCGTCGAACCTGGTTTCAATTGCATTTTCATCTGGAACAGAACTTTTCTGATGGTTGTTCAATAAGAAATGGGAAAAGTAAACATTTGAGGGTGGAAGATCGGAATAATAAGTGTGCGAGGGCAGAATTCCCTAACAGACTTGTAGATAGTTTTGTTTGTGACATCAGCAGTGTGTGTTATTGCATAGTAGAAACACGTTATGCAGTTTTCTTAGTTATTTTTTGTATGTTGCAACCGAAAGGTATCTCGTATGTTGTCATCAAATACCAGCTGTGATGGACACATCCTTAGGGAGGAGTTCGTAGAGCACAACACCCATTTGGAGCCTCCAGCTGAAAAATATTATGTTGACTCTGCCCGTTGCTGAAGTAAATTCTTTTCTCAGGGCTCAGCCATTCTTGTGACATTGAGGTAAACACCTCATAACTCGTCACCAGTAACAATACTGTCCAGGAATGCTCAGCAGGAAAACCAGTGATGTTCATGCAAATAAAAGAAAGCAGTTCGATTTTGTTGGTTTGTGTTAGAGCATGCAGTACTTCTGGACGTTGTCTATTGAATGCAAATCTCCACAATGGGTTAAATGGTTGCAGTAAATCATATATGTCGGTCAATTATTGACACTTCCTGAATGCTGAAAATCATTCATGTCAGAACAAAGTGTCTTGAAACAAGAAAAGCTTTTTCTGACATGTTTTCCTGAAAGCACTTGTTGTGCACACAATACAAAGGATTCAAGCTGCTACAGCTGCCATCATTTCTAACGTGAAGCAAACAATAAGTCACTAATGAGCTACTCTTTCCCACTGGTGACTATTTTTCAATGCTTCACAACATTCATATTTTTTAATTATGCAAAATGCAATATAGTATTCCCCCTCTTTTACACTTGTCCAAGGATTGGAGGATTGGTGGGGCAAATGGGGGGGAGGAGTGTAAATGAGGTAAATCGCTTTCAAAGGTAGAAATGCTCTGGAACAGCCAGGCGAAGGTTTCGAAATGTTTTTTATTATATAATAGTGTACATTGATCTTATTTCTAGTACAGTGCAGTGAAAAAAAAAACTGCTGATATTGCTCTGCCTTCTAATTATGCTTATCCAGTGGCAAGTTGAATGGTACTAATGGTTGGAACAGATAGCCTTCATGTGAGCTGATTATTTGTTTGCTTATATAATATAGCATGAAAACTGGAGCTATCCATAATAGAAATGTTATGTCTTTTTAAGAAACAACCAGATTTTAATAACAACTCAGTATTAACAATTCAAAAAATCACAGTTGTAAGTATTATTGTTTACAAAAGAAATCCATAATAGTTTTGTTGAGCTCTTGTTTGATATGCCTCAGTCTGTTCCTCCAATTTGTAGAGAGTATCAAGTGTATATTCACGCCCTTCAACAGAAAAAAAAGTCTTCAGTACCTCCACCGCTGCAATTGCCTGAGCACTGGGGCACAGTCTTCTCCTCCATCTTCTTCTCAGTCACTGAGAGAGGAATTAGGTGGCAATTCTTCTGCAGTGAATTCCCCCATGGTTCTTTCTTCTGCAGTTATAATGTTGTCATCTACCTGTAGACATTCATTAAAAGTGCAACTTTGGCTGCAGTGTTTTCTGTCCCGCAGGAAGTAAGCCTTCGCTTTTTTCTTCCTCACCTTCTGGCAGCTGCCACCTCATACCCTTACTGAATCCTACTGCTTCGGTTTTTTACTGTATCCTTCACCAGCCTTCCACAACATAGCTGTGAAATACAGTGCTTTCAGAACTGAAATCCTGCTAATGTGAGACTATCAGGGACACGTCTTTCATTGAGGTTATTACTATAAAATGACGTGGAGTGTAAAATTCCCTGGGCTGCATTTGCTTGTGCTGTTAGCTAGGAAAAATTCTAACTGCACGTTTCTTAAGTTCACATTAAGAGGATGTGCAGGACAGTGATCAACTGAAAGTTTTTTCTGTTTTGAGCCCCCATTTTTGCATCAAGTGTAGCTAAAAGCTTTCTAAAAAGATGTGAGGTCATACAAGCTTTGTGATTGGCATCATATCTAGCTGGAAGTGAACATTTATCTACAAAATGAGGCTTTTTTTGAACTTGCTACTTTGTATCTACATTTTGTGACATTTACTGTTGGACCACGAGCTCGTACAACATTGTAACAGCTGTAGAAGACAACACTTTCGCGAGAAATCCGTATTCAATTGTGTTACCAAATCATGGGTATGGCTTAACTTGGAACTCTTTGACAGGTGGCTGGTTCTGTTGGCTGCCTTAAATGAACAACTTGGACTTACTTGTCTAAGACTGTACATGCATTACTTTGTTTGGGAAACACTTGAGTGACCCTGTCAACTCCCTGTCCCCCAACTATGCCATTGACAAACAATCTTTTTAAAGCATTGTCCACCAGATTATTATACATTTTTCCACTTTTGTATGATGTGCCACGTGCATATCTAATGATATCTTCCAATTAAATCAAATGTAATGCTCTGGAAAGTATTGCACCCAATCTCATACTTATTCATATATTCTGTAAGCATGTATTTTCTATACTATGTTAGGGTGCAGAGCTATATTAAACGCTGTCCAAACGTCAAGAAAGATGCCCAAATGTCAATAAACATTGCATAAATGTGTGTTCAGTCAACAGCGTCATTCTGTATCTTCTGGATTAACACCACTGGTGCTTGCGAAATCTGTGTTGGTTCCCACAGGAAAGGTCTGCAGTATCCAAATACAATAATCAGCTGTAAGTGCAAAGTAAGTTCCAGAAATTTCTGATGGGTCAGACTGGTTCTGTGCAGCTACTCTATAACTCTTCTTAGCCTGGAATAACCTGTACATCTAATCGTGTAGGACACTGTTGTTTTGCCGTTCTGTGAAGACTTCTCCTTAGATGAAACATTGTATCTCACTAACTCAGTTCTGACAGAGGCAAAAAAGAAAAATTATCATGTTGGGATTTTCTGTGATCTTGCTACTGCTTTCAGTTGTACGGATTAACACCATACAATTTTACAAAGGCATTGCACTTCCATGGATAGTTGTATCTTAGTGATGGAAAATGAGGATCACGTTGACCTTCTTTTCCAGCACTACAGCTCATGATGAGACGGGGCCTTGTTTGACCACCTATGTCATCTAATCCTCTCTTGACTTCACCAGCCTTATGCAGTCTGTACTCCTACCGTTCTCAGATATGTCGTCCAGCCATTGCAGTCTCGATCTCCGCACTGAGTGGCTTTTATCTGACTTTGCGGTTAGCACCTTCTTTGGCTGTCGTACTTCCTATCTTTGACATTTCTGACCTGTTGTGTTATTGTCCTTGTTCTGCACCCATACACAACTGGTTTTATAACTGTTTCGTAAACTTATGTCTTCAGCTGTCTTGGAATGTTAGAAGATTGCTACATGTTACAGAAGCTATAATAAAAAAAGAAGCTATAATAGCACCTGTTACCTGCAGCTATTCTTGCCCTTGTCCCTCTTGTTACTGTATTATCTTCTGTAACCATGTCTCCCAAATACTTGAACCAATTTACTCTCTCAAAGCTTTCGGTCTGCTCAACATCTCTCCACCTTGTATGGATTTGTTTTTTTCATACTCATGACCAAGCCAAGTGTAGCCACTTTGCATTCAAATACTACAGTTTTCCAGCGTAGCATAGCTGTCATCTGCAAATACCTTATTCCGAGTTGTTCTGTTGAAAAGTGTACTATTTATTTTGCTTCAGTTTTCACATGACAGCCTCCAGAGCCAAATTCATATTCTTGAGGGGGAAAAAACCTTGTTTCACAAGCGACTAGCATCCAGCGCACGGTAGTCTATCGATTATTCATATGTCTTTGAAATGCATACCTGTCAGTTTTTGAACACATTCTAAGTTGATTTCTGAATGAATGGTAAGTTGATCTGTGAATGTGTGTATAGTATACATGATGTCTCTGTCAGGGGAATCCTCGTCGCATATAGAAACAAACTTTCCTACAGACAAAAGGTGCTATACGAGCTGAGCGGAGTTAAGGCCGAGTGTTTATGACCTGTCGCCGCTCGTGGCATGACTTGCTTTTGTGCACGCTACCGCAGCTAACAATTACAAAAAAAAGAGAGGAATCGTCTCATTAGCAAAACAATGGCAAGAGACTGCTATTTGTTGTTACTTACACTGCTGCTTTCTTTGATAATGATCAACAAGAACCAAATAATAGACTGCATATGATAGATGTTCTGAACGAGAATTTAGCGAAAATTTTTCTCCATTTGAAAATCTTTGCAGATGCCTCTTTAGTACATTACATTCTGCACAGAAATTAGTCATCTTAGATTTAAAAATCCAGTCAGTTGCCTTGTTTCATTTCTGACTATCACTATTAGGCAGAAGAATAATACGAATATAAACATGATTTGTCTCACTCTAGTTTCGTAGTTTATTAGGCAGACAGGATTTAAATGAGATATCAGCAAACATGAAAGAATACATGGCAAAATGTTTATATTCGTATTATTCTTATGATGAAGAGAATAGTGCATGTGATTCACAATTCATAAAAGTTCCTATTAGCAACCATCTCTTCTCACAGGTAGGAAAAAATTCAGAACTTAGAGTTGGCCATATTGACAAACATCCCAAACAGCCTTGTCAGTCGGATTTTCGTAGTACATTGAAATGCTGTTGCATTCGAAGATGAACAATACAGAATTTGTATTTACTTCGTTGGATAATTTATGAAAATGCAGTGATCGAAACTCAGGGCGGAGAAAAAAAGCTCGTCTTCCACCTTTTTTAAATTTATCTACTGACGTAGAGGTTTTGGCGCCAGTATTTATCTTTGTGCCTGCAAAGCATGGCTGTGTAGCGCTACATATATTCGACGGCAGAAGTTAGTTGTGGCGGCACCTACCAACATTTTTCGGAACTTACGCTTACTTTGCACTCGATTCTAAGCGGCAGGCGTTTTTTGGATTACAAAAACTGGAAAAAAAGTGCGGCTTAGATTCGAGTAAATACGGTAAATCATACTTGGTTTGTTGTAATAGGTGCACAGGCAGTGATGGCTACATTGTTGTGCGCCCAAGTGAAATGGACCATAAACAGTAAAGAGGAGAGACTAGAAGCCTTTGAAATGCGATGCTACAGAAGAACGCTGAAAGTTAGGTGGGTAGGTTGAATAACTGATGAAGTGATAATTGAATTGGCTAAAAGGGGAAAAAAAGTTTAACTGGACTAAAAGAAGGCATAGGTTTGTAGGTTAAATCCGGAACATCAAGGAATTGTGATTTTGTCGTGTAGGGGAGTGGGAGGGGAAGGGGGTAAACATTGTAAAAGGAAACAAAGGTTTGACTACAGGAAGCAGTACAAGTTGTTTTAGAGTGTTACAGGTTCAGGGAGTTAAACAGGATAGTTAAGCATGGAAAGGTGCATTGAAATAGTCTTCAGACTGATCTCAGCCATTGCACTCTCACAATATTGGTGTCAGGTAACTCATAATTAAAAAGAATAATTCTCGTAATAATGGAGACCTATTTAGAATAATTAGTTTTTCTTCATAATTTGAGATTCTGTGTCTTACAGTGTGTCTTAGAATGTACTGATAATCCCCATTTTTACTGTTGGAGTAAATTTACACAAGTGTTAGGCTTGTTATGTGTTTACTTAGAACAATACTTTATCGCTTCTGAAAGCATGTTAAATGTGTGGACTCGGGCTGCATTACATCAAGAAATGAATGCACTAAGCTAGAATGTTTGTCTGCAAGTGTTTTGGACTGCAAAACATTAAAAGTCTAACTTTTTGTTGCCTTGTCATAGTGCTTATTCAGTTTTTGCTATGTTATGTATGTAGCTGAATACAAAGTTCAATGTTTCTTCACACTTATGAAAGCAAATTAGACTGCCGTGAAACAGTTGTAGATCTGTTTAGTGGTTTGTATGCACCACTGCAGTGTAGTGTGTGATCCTCTTTTGTGAATTAGGAAGGTAAGACTAGCCATATGAGGAAGATGATACACCAATTTAGATTCTTAAATAAAATTTTCTGGTCTGCACTATCATGTGCATTCGCAAGGTTATGGGTAATGCCAGAACAACTGCTTTTTCCTCTCATTTTTTTAGCTCAGCCAAAGCATCACTTACAAACATACGTAAATGTGATGTGCATGCAAAGCTCTGTTCAGAAAAGTGGCCCAACATTTTATAATACATTGCTTACTAGTAGAGATAAATGGAAGATTGTGTAATGCGTTTGTAAGAAAAGTTGAATTTCATAGTTTATGTTGACATTGCTAAATCATTGACTGGTAATGAAAGTGTATCAAAGGTCATACAAAAGCACAGCATTGTAGTACTCCACAAGTTACACTGCCATACACCAAGAATTATTGCATATTAAAGATATGATGATTACCGTTCCCTACTAAGGGATGTAGTTTTTCCTGCATTTAAACTTGAAATGACTTGTGTTACGTTCGATATGACTCCTGTAACATGGAGCAGAAAGCAATACTTAAATATGAATCTCCATATGCTCTTGCTGGCACATCTGCGTGAGTTATCCTTTGTGTTTTTAAGCTTCTTCGCTTCAAAGGTATTACTTCGTCATATTTTTTGTCTTACAACCATGCCCACCAAAGTGTCTTCTACATCTACTCTCTGCAAACAATCACGAGGTGAGTGGCAGAGGGTACATTCCATTGTATCAATTATTAGCATTTCGTCCCGTTTCACTCATGTACGGAACGCAGGAAGAATGAGTGAGTGAATGCCCTGTGCGTGCAGTAATTATTCTAATCTTATCCTCACAATCCCTATGTGAGCAATATATAGGGAATTGTTGTATATTCCTAGAGTCATCTTTTAAAGAAGGTTGTATACCTGGAAGAATCCTGGAGATACTAAAAGGTATCAGATAGATTACATAATGGTAAGACAGAGATTTAGGAACCAGGTTTTAAATTGTAAGACATTTCCAGGGGCAGATGTGGATTCTGACCACAATCTATTGGTTATGAACTGCAGATTGAAACTGAAGAAACTGCAAAAAGGCGGGAATTTAAGGAGATGGGACCTGGATAAATTGAAAGAACCAGAGGTTGTAGAGAGTTTCAGGGAGAGCATAAGGGAACAATTGACAGGAATGGGGGAAAGAAATACAGTAGAAGAGGAATGGGTAGCTCTGAGGGATGAAGTAGTGAAAGCAGCAGAGGATCAAGTAGGTAAAAAGGCGAGGGCTAATAGAAATCCTTGGGTAACAGAAGAAATATTGAATTTAATTGATGAAAGGAGAAAATACAAAAATGCAGCAAATGAAGCAGGCAAAAAGGTATACAAACGTCTCAAAAATGAGATCGACAGGAAGTGCAAAATGGCAAAACAGGAATGGCTAGAGGACAAATGTAAGGATGTAGAGGCTTGTCTCACTAGGGGTAAGATAGATACTGCCTACAGGAAAATTAAAGAGACCTTTGGAGAGAAGAGAACCACTTGTATGAATATCAAGAACTCAGATGGCAACCCAGTTCTAAGCAAAGAAGGGAAGGCAGAAAGGTGGAAGGAGTATATAGAAGGTTTATACAAGGGCGATGTACTTGAGGGCAATATTATGCAAATGGAAGAGGATGTAGATGAAGATGAAATGGGAGATAAGATACTGCGTGAAGAGTTTGACAGAGCACTGAAAGACCTGAGTCGAAACAAGGCCCCGGGAGTAGACAACATTCCATTAGAACTACTGATGGCCTTGGGAGAGCCAGTCATGGCAAAACTCTACCATCTGGTGAGCAAGATGTATGAGACGGGTGAAATACCCACGAACTTTAAGAAGAATATAATAATTCCAATCCCAAAGAAAGCAAGTGTTGACAGATGTGAAAATTACCGAACTATCAGTTTAATAAGTCACAGCTGCAAAATACTAACGGGAATTCTTTACAGACGAATGGAAAAACTGGTAGAAGCGGACCTCGGGGAAGATCAGTTTGGATTCCGTAGAAATGTTGGAACACGTGAGGCAATACTAACCTTACGACTTATCTTAGAAGAAAGATTAAGAAAAGGCAAACCTACGTTTCTAGCATTTGTAGACTTAGAGAAAGCTTTTGACAACGTTAACTGGAATACTCTCTTTCAAATTCTGAAGGTGGCAGGGGTAAAATACAGGGAGTGAAAGGCTATTTACAATTTGTACAGAAACCAGATGGCAGTTATAAGAGTCGAGGGGCATGAAAGGGAAGCAGTGGTTGGGAAAGGAGTGAGACAGGGTTGTAGCCTCTCCCCGAAGTTATTCAATCTGTATATTGAGCAAGCAGTAAAGGAAGCAAAAGAAAAATTCGGAGTAGGTATTAAAATTCATGGAGAAGAAGTAAAAACTTTGAGGTTCGCCAATGACATTGTAATTCTGTCAGAGACAGCAAAGGACTTGGAAGAGCAGTTGAACGGAATGGACAGTGTCTTGAAAGGAGGATATAAGATGAACATCAACAAAAGCAAAACGAGGATAATGGAATGTAGTCAAATTAAATCTGGTGATGCTGAGGGGATTAGATTAGGAAATGAGACACTTAAAGTAGTAAAGGAGTTTTGCTATTTAGGGAGTAAAATAACTGATGATGGTCGAAGTAGAGAGGATATAAAATGTAGACTGGCAATGGCAAGGAAATCGTTTCTGAAGAAGAGATATTTGTTAACATCGAGTATAGATTTAATTGTCAGGAAGTCGATTCTGAAAGTATTTGTATGGAGTGTAGCCATGTATGGAAGTGAAACATGGACGATAACCAGTTTGGACAAGAAGAGAATAGAAGCTTTCGAAATGTGGTGCTACAGAAGAATGCTGAAGATAAGGTGGGTAGATCACGTAACTAATGTGGAGGTATTGAATAGGATTGGGGAGAAGATAAGTTTGTGGCACAACTTGACTAGGAGAAGGGATCGGTTGGTAGGACATGTTTTGAGGCATCAAGGGATCACAAATTTAGCATTGGAGGGCAGCGTGGAGGGTAAAAATCGTAGAGGGAGACCAAGAGATGAATACACTAAGCAGATTCAGAAGGATGTAGGTTGCAGTAGGTACTGGGAGATGAAGAAGCTTGCACAGGATAGAGTAGCATGGAGAGCTGCATCAAACCAGTCTCAGGACTGAAGACCACAACAACAACAACAACATCTTTTAAAGCTGGTTCTTGGGACTTTGACGTTCTCAAGATAGTTTACATC
This sequence comes from Schistocerca piceifrons, assembly GCF_021461385.2. Lineage (NCBI taxonomy): Eukaryota > Metazoa > Arthropoda > Insecta > Orthoptera > Acrididae > Schistocerca > Schistocerca piceifrons. Next base: position 592,375,945 of record NC_060143.1, read on the forward strand.
TATCATCGAGTCTCTTCCAACTCGGTTCATTGTCTCTCTCTGTGACACCCTCCCACAGATTAAATAATCCTGTGACAATTTGTGCTGCCCTTCTCTATATACGTTCAATATCCCCCATTACTCGTATTTCGTATGGGTCCCACACACTTAAGCAATATTCTAGAAACAGTTACACAATTTGTAAGCAATCTCCTTTATGGGCTGATAGCAGTTCCCCAATAAACTGAAATCTGCCACCTGCTTTACCCATGACTCAACCTAGTTTTTTTTTTTATTATCAGTTCTTTGGTCAGCTTTAGTCTTCCTGTTATCTAATTAGACACCTGGACACCTCTATTGACACAGCAGTAATGAATTTTTCTTTTCATGCTTCATATGCTTACATGATTGTTTTAATTAAATCTGGTGTTACTATCATTATTTGTAGCCTATAACTGTTGTGGAATATTTACCTAGTTTGTTCCATGAGCACATTGCACACATTTAACCTCTCTAAATTTAACCTGCTGTATCTTGTGTTTTTGCTCAAATGCGCTAAGTCTTAACCATTGTATTAATCAAATAACTGAAGAAAAGTGTGAAAATTAAATGTGGCGTTTGGAATGCAGGTACTTGGTAGTTGCAACTATTTGTAAGGAAGGGTACAGTGATACGCAGACTTGACACATCATCAAACTGTGGTGAACTAGTTGAGACAGAACTGTGACTGTAATGATGAACTCTCGCCCCTCACACTTGGCATTCCATTTTAACTCATCTGTTTGAGATATGGTCAATCCTTTGAATACACTTGTATGGTGGGGTGTTTTTTACCAGTGATACTTGCTTTAGTGTTTTCTACCAGTGATACTTGCTTTAGTGTTTTCTTCCAGTCCTGTCTTGTCTGGAGTACAAACAGAAAGTTTGAGGAATTATTTGTAAATAAATCACGTGCATCATTGTAGGTTGTGTTGTAACAGAATTCTTCTTTTGGTATTTGGAGGTAAATATTATTTGCTGATAATTGTCAGTATCATTTAATAGTCACTAACAACCATTCACCATAAAATATTCCAGATGGCGAAAGACTTGTGGGAATGCCAGCAAAGCGTCAAGCTGTTACTAATTCTGCAAATACGTTTTATGCAACCAAGAGACTTATTGGAAGAAGGTTCAATGATGCTGAAGTGCAGAAGGACATGTAAGAATTGTGCCACTTCTCTAAAAGTTGAATTTTTTCTGTGCATATAATTTACTGTACATTGGATACTATTTGAGTACTAAATTTTGTGTAAATAAGAAACACATCACTTAATCCATGCTTAGTTATAATCCGGTTTAGAAGCATACATCACTCAAGTTTACAAAAGTGTTTTCTTTTAACATTCTTTGACAGTGTGTCTTTCCTTTGTCGAAGTTAATAAACGTTTTGGAAATGGCTGACTCACATGTTGACAGTGTGGTAACACAATGATACCTCTAACTTGGAGTAGTAGTATTGACACAGTATTTAAGACTGGCTGAATAGGTCCACCTCACCTGCTCTGTATTGCCCCCACCACTCTGAGAATATTCTCAGTCATTTGAGAAAATCGTGAAAATGAACAAAATACTGTTGAATGCTCAGACATACACTTAAAGTACTCTCAAATCCACATATTCAACAGTATTTTCATTTATCCTTGATTTGCTCTAATGGATTTCCAAAAAGTATACCAACACATCCATCTCATCATTTATATACACCCTTCTGAGTAAGAATGTATCCCCACAACAGAATAATGGAACATTCTGAAAACTAAAGAGTATTTGGGAAGTTACTACTTGACAGCCTTCAATGGGAGGCTGGCAGTTTAATATAAATGTTTAAATAGCTCATGTGAGAGAAGAGTACAGAATGAGCTACTTATGGTCTGCTCTTCATTTGGTTCTCTCCATTACATAGTAGTGAAATGCCTTAAAGATCAAATGGGTTGTCATCATGGGAATAAAATTCATTTCCATCTTGTGCTAAATTGATATGGTCAGAATCATGGTTGCATCTAATGATTTAGTGGAGAATAAAATATGGCTCAAGTCAAATTGGTTTATTACTTTGTTTTAATAAATGCGGCAAACTTACAAAAAATAAAATAAATAAAAAAATCATGATTGAAGATACTCAGTCTGAGGGTAAACTGTGATGGACATGGCCACTCCACTTATAGCACTAGTAATGCCTCTGTCTGTAAATATATGAACTACACTGATGATTAAAAACATTGTTTTGGTGTTTGTTACTTCTTGTGCATAATTGCCACATAGGCAGTCACTTGTCTTGCTTAAGGCTGGGATAACAAGGAACATGCTGCCAACAAGGGCCGAATGCAAGTTTTCCAGCTGCAGGCGACAACTTTTAAATCAGCCGCCGGTACTAGTAGCCGACAAATTACATTTGTAAGCTGCACTATTCAAACACTATGCTCCTCTTCCCCCCCTCCTCCTCTTCCCCCCTCCTCCTCCTCTTCCCCCCTCCTCCTCCTCCTCTTCCCCCCTCCTCCTCCTCTTCCCCCCTCCTCCTCCTCTTCCCCCCTCCTCCTCCTCTTCCCCCCTCCTCCTCCTCTTCCCCCCTCCTCCTCCTCTTCCCCCCCTCCTCCTCCTCTTCCGCCCTCCTCCTCCTCTTCCCCCCTCCTCCTCCTCTTCCCCCCTCCTCCTCCTCTTCCCCCCTCCTCCTCCTCTTCCCCCCTCCTCCTCCTCTTCCCCCCTCCTCCTCCTCTTCCCCCCTCCTCCTCCTCTTCCCCCCTCCTCCTCCTCTTCCCCCCTCCTCCTCCTCTTCCCCCCCCTCCTCCTCCTCTTCCCCCCCTCCTCCTCCTCTTCCCCCCCTCCTCCTCCTCTTCCCCCCCCCTCCTTCTCCTCTTCCCCCCCTCCTTCTCCTCTTCCCCCCCCCTCCATCTCCTCTTCCCCCCCTCCACCTCCACTTCCCCCCCCTCCTCCTCCTCTTCCCCCCCTCCTCCTCCTCTTCCCCCCCTCCTCCTCCTCTTCCCCCCTCCTCCTCCTCTTCCCCCCCCTCCTCCTCTTCCCCCCTCCTCCTCCTCTTCCCCCCTCCTCCACCTCAACCCCCCTCCTCCTCCTCAACCCCCCACCTCCTCCTCTTCCCCCCCACCTCCACCTCCCCCCCTCCTCCACCTCTTCCCCCACCTCCTCCACCTCCCCCCCTCCACCTCCTCTTCCCCCCACCTCCACCACAACCCCCCCACCACCTCCTCTTCCCCCCCTCCACCTCCTCTTCCCCCCCTCCACCCTCCTCTTCCCCCCCCCTCCTTCTCCTCTTCCCCCCCTCCTCCACCTCATCCCCCCCCCCCCACCACCTCCTCTTCCCCCCCCTCCTCCACCTCTTCCCCCCTCCACCTCCTCTCCCCCCACCACCACCTCTTCCCCCCCCACCACCACCACATCCCCCCCCTCCTCCACCACTTCCCCCCCCACCTCCTCCACTCCCCCCCACCACCACCTCTCCCCCCACCTCCTCCACTTCCCCCCTCCTCCTCCTCTTCCCCCACCTCCTCCTCCTCTTCCCCCCTCCACCTCCTCCTCCTCCTCTTCCCCCCTCCTCCTCCTCCTCCTCCTCTTCCCCCCACCTCCTCCTCCTCTTCCCCCTCCTCCTCCTCCTCCTCCTCTTCCCCCCTCCTCCTCCTCCTCCTCCTCTTCCCCCCTCCTCCTCCTCCTCCTCCTCTTCCCCCCTCCTCCTCCTCCTCTTCCCCCCTCCTCCTCCTCCTCTTCCCCCCTCCTCCTCCTCCTCTTCCCCCCTCCTCCTCCTCCTCTTCCCCCCTCCTCCTCCTCCTCTCCCCCCTCCTCCTCCTCCTCTTCCCCCTCCTCCTCCTCTTCCCCCCCTCCTCCTCCTCTTCCCCCCCTCCTCCTCCTCTTCCCCCCCTCCTCCTCCTCTTCCCCCCCTCCTCCTCCTCTTCCCCCCCTCCTCCTCCTCTTCCCCCCTCCTCCTCCTCTTCCCCCCTCCTCCTCCTCTTCCCCCCCTCCTCCTCCTCTTCCCCCCTCCTCCTCCTCTTCCCCCCTCCTCCTCTTCCCCCTCCTCCTCTTCCCCCCCCTCCTCCTCTTCCCCCCCCTCCTCCTCTTCCCCCCTCCTCCTCTTCCCCCCCTCCTCCTCTTCCCCCCCTCCTCCTCTTCCCCCCCCCTCCTCCTCTTCCCCCCCCCTCCTCCTCTTCCCCCCCCCCTCCTCCTCTTCCCCCCCCCCTCCTCCTCTTCCCCCCCTCCTCCTCTTCCCCCCCTCCTCCTCCTCTTCCCCCCCCTCCTCCTCCTCTTCCCCCCCCTCCTCTTCCTCTTCCCCCCCCTCCTCCTCCTCTTCCCCCCCCTCCTCTTCCTCTTCCCCCCCCTCCTCCTCCTCTTCCCCCCCTCCTCCTCCTCTTCCCCCCCCTCCTCCTCCTCTTCCCCCCCTCCTCCTCCTCTTCCCCCCCCTCCTCCTCCTCTTCCCCCCTCCTCCTCCTCTTCCCCCCTCCTCCTCCTCCTCTTTCTCCCCTCCTCCTCCTCTTCCCCCCCTCCTCCTCCTCTTCCCCCCCTCCTCCTCCTCTTCCCCCCCTCCTCCTCCTCTTCCCCCCCTCCTCCTCCTCTTCCCCCCCTCCTCCTCCTCTTCCCCCCCTCCTCCTCCTCTTCCCCCCCCTCCTCCTCCTCTTCCCCCCCCTCCTCCTCCTCTTCCCCCCCCTCCTCCTCCTCTTCCCCCCCTCCTCCTCCTCTTCCCCCCCTCCTCCTCCTCTTCCCCCCCTCCTCCTCCTCTTCCCCCCTCCTCCTCCTCTTCCCCCCCCTCCTCCTCTTCCCCCCCTCCTCCTCTTCCCCCCCTCCTCCTCTTCCCCCCCTCCTCCTCTTCCCCCCCCCCCCCTCCTCCTCTTCCCCCCCCCCCCCTCCTCCTCTTCCCCCCCCCTCCTCCTCTTCCCCCCCCTCCTCCTCTTCCCCCCCTCCTCCTCTTCCCCCCCTCCTCCTCTTCCCCCCCCTCCTCCTCTTCCCCCCCCTCCTCCTCTTCCCCCCCCTCCTCCTCTTCCCCCCCCCTCCTCCTCTTCCCCCCCTCCTCCTCTTCCCCCCCCTCCTCCTCTTCCCCCCCCTCCACCTCTTCCCCCCACCTCTTCCCCCCACCTCCTCCTCCTCCTCCCCCCACCTCTTCCCCCCACCTCTTCCCCCCACCTCTTCCCCCCACCTCTTCCCCCCACCTCTTCCCCCCACCTCCTCCTCCTCCTCCCCCACCTCCTCCTCCTCTTCCCCCCACCTCCTCCCACCTCCTCCCCCCACCTCTTCCCACCTCCTCCTCCTCATCTTCCCCCCTCCTCCTCCTCCTCTTCCCCCCCTCCTCCTCCTCCTCTTCCCCCCCTCCTCCTCCTCCTCTTCCCCCCTCCTCCTCCTCCTCTTCTCCCCCTCCTCCTCCTCTTCCCTTATTAACTTTGGCCTGTTTTCTTCCCTTTCCTCCTCTCACAGAACCGCTCCTTCTCTTCAGCCAGAGAAGAAATCTTCTCTGGCACCCACAGAGGATGGGGCTCCCACTAGAAATCCCCATCTCCAATGTATCCAGGACAAGAAACCTTTTATTTTGAACAGGACCAATGCTCTGTGGGCCTCAAGGCTGCTCATTCTTTCATATCTTACAATTCCTATGACTCTCTTTGCTACCACATCTCCTCACATCTCCTCACACCCTCCTTAGGAGGAGTAGCAGACGCATAAGTTCAGGACAAAGCCTCTCTGACATCCTATGGGGTGTTGCTCCCCCTCCCTCTGAATTCAATCATACATTCATTGATGACACTCAATGCTTACCTCTGACGGTCACTGACTTGGCACAGTGATCTATTCTGGCCTGTTCAGTGGCCATCCAGCCTCTAATACTACTCTCCTCTGATGAAACTCTTATCACCATCTTCCAGAATTGGTCTCTTCATTCTGTCTGCTATGTAGCTTTCGTTGTATTGCAGGAATCTTGTTTCATGGATACACATTGTGGTTTCCGAGCCTTCTGCCAGAACTGGGTTGATCCTTTGAGAGCCTCCAGTGTACATTGGTTCACCTGTTGCTGGAAGCAGTGGCTGTTCAGATCTGTTTAGACTCTGCTGTAAGAATATGCAATATTTTGTATCCCCCCCCCCCCCCCCAGACTGGCCTCCTATGCCTCCTGCTGTTCTTGCCCTCCTTAAACAGCTCCCTCCCCCCTTCTTCTTGGTGTTTTGGCACCCCAACCATCTGTTGGGTGGTATTGTGACCACTAACTGGGGCAGCACTAACCGGGGCAGGCTTGTTAAGACCTGCTGGCTGGGCTTCATCTCTGTCTCCACAATGCAAGGGCCCTGACACACTTTGGTGTGACACATGGCACTTACTCAGCCGTTGAGATATCCTTCTGTAATCCTGGATTCCTCCCCTCCATTCAGTGGAGAATTCATGACAATTTTTGCAACAGCGATCAATTTGCGATCATCTTATCTCTTCTCCAGCATCACTGGCCTTGGCCTTTAGTAATGTGGATTGGGAGGGCTTTTCCTCAGCTGCAATCCCAAGTGCTCCACCACAGGATGGCATTGATGATCCCTTCAGCAGTTGCTTCTGTGATTCCTTCTTCCTCAAATTCTTCCCCACAGAAGACTGTCCCTTGGTGGACCAGCAAGATAGGTGCTGTTTATAAAGTCCACCATCACACCCTCCGATACTACAAGCAGCATCCATCTGTCGATCAACCCCTGGCCTTTAAACAGCTTCTTATTTGGCCCAAAAGATTTGTAGGGGACAATATATCTCTGCCATAGGGCTGCATACTCCCTCTTGACAGGTGTGGGCAAAGATCAGGTGCATATTTGGCTGTTGTCCTGTTGTAGATGTCCTAGGAGTTTCCAAAAGTGGTGCCGTTGCTGAGCATTTAACCCAGGCCTCAGAATTGGTCCACTAACTGTCCACATTCAGTCTTCTCAAACACCGTCTGGAACAATTCCCTTTGTTTCTTTCCCTGCTGCCTGGAGCCTTGTAACACCCAGTTCCGTTAGTGGCAATTTACCAGTTCCCTTGCCATCTGCTCAGACATGGCTCCTGGACCAGTTAAGTCTCCTAGCAGAGGCAGGGGTTCCACGAAGTGTGCTCTGCACCAACAACAGTTGAGCGCTTACGCATTATGCATCCGCTGGTACCTGGAGCATCCGAACTCCCATCTCGTCTTTCCAGATATGTTGATCCTCCACCAGCAATGGTGGCCCACGTCTGGAGTTATGATCCCCACTGCTGGCACAACGTATATATTTGGGACAGTGTAGCCGTACAGATTAAATACACACATCAAAAAAAGTTTTGCTTCACCTCGATTTTATAACCTATACGGAAAACTGGAATAATAGTGATCAACATAAACGTCATTTCCGCCCCCCCCCCCCCCCCCCACCCCACCCCCGGCAGTAGCATGTCCTCTTGTATTGACTATCCACAATTTCATCAAGGCACTGTTGGTCCAGATTGGCTCACTCCTTAATGGTGATATGGCATAGATTCAATCTATCCCAGGCATGTTTGATAGGGTTCATGTCTGGAGAACATGCTGGCCACTCTAGCCAAGCAATGGCGTTATCGTAAAGGAAGTCATTCACAACATGTGCATGATAGGGGCACAAATTGTCATCCATGAAGACGAAAGCCTCGCCAGTATGCTGCCGATGTGCTTCCACTATCAGTCAGAGGATGGCATTCACATATCGTACAGCTGTTACGGCGCCTTCCATGACCACCAGCAGCTTACATCGTCTCCACATAATGCCACTCCAAATCAGCAGGGCACCTCCAGCTTGCTGCACTCACTGGATAGTGTGTATAAGGCCTTCAGCCCGACTGGGTTGCCTCCAAACACATCTCCGACGATTGTCTGGTTGAAGGCATATGACACTTACTGGTGAAGAGAACGTGATGCCATTCCTGAGCAGTCCATTCGGCATGTTGTTGGGCCTATCTGTACCATGCTGCATGGTGTCATGGTTGCAAAGATCGACCTCGCCATTTACGTCAGGAGTGAAGTTGTGCATCATGCAGCCTATTGCGCGCAGTTTGAATCGTAACAGGATGTCCTGCGGCTGCACGAAAGCATTATTCAACATGGTGGCGTTGCTGTCAGGGTTCCTCCGAGCCACAATCTGTAGGTAGTGGTCATTGACTGCAGTAGTAACCTTTGGGCGGCCTGAGTGAGGCATTTCATCGACAATTCCTGTCTCTGTATCTCCTCCATGTCTGAACAACATTGCTGTGGTTCACTCAGAGACGCCTGGACACTTCCCATGTTGAGAGCCCTCCCTGGCACAAAGTAACAATGCGGACGGGATCAAACTGTGGTGTTGACCGTCTAGACGTGGTGGAACTACAGACAACATGTGCTGCATACCTCCTGCCTGGTGGAATGACAGGAACTAATCGGCTGTCGGACCACCTCTGTCTAATAGGTGCTGCTGATGCATGGTTGTTTACATCTTGGGCAGGTGTAGTGACATCTCTGGTCAACGTCTATCTTCAGGAGTTCTGGGAACTGGGATGATGCAAAACTTTTGTGTGTGTGTGTGTGTGTGTGTGTGTGTGTGTGTGTGTGTGTGTGTGTGTGTGTGTGTGTGTGTGTGGACAGAGCCTATATTCTCCGGGGATTTTTTCATCCAGGACAAATTTGGGAAACAACCAAGAATTTTTGAGGATTTCGGAAATTTTTCGTTTCTTAGTTTTCAGTTAAATTTCTGTAGAATAATTTTACTTTTGTCTTACTACTGCAGAATAATACTGCAGCAATAAAACATAAACGAGAGAATAACACCAAAATAAAACTTTAATTGCAAAGAAACTGCACTGTTTGGAACAAAACGCAGTGGACATAAGTGTCTGGAACACAGTGGACATAAGTGTCTGGCAACAGCAAAATGTGCCAAGGCTTTAAGATTAAGAGTATATAATACTACAATAACAGCAAAGTGCTTTTGATGAACGTGATGTCAGAACTGTTTGTTTCTATCAAGTTGCAAGAAAATATTGTGAACCGTGGTTTGAAAAGCATTGCATAGTAAATTTCCTTTTATGTAAGACGAAATATGTTACGTGTGAGGATGTGCTATGAATTTCTTAAATTGTGGGTCGTTTGATGCTTTCGAAACTTAACACTTTGAGAACCAGCCACTCAGAAAAATTTCAGGCTCAGCAGGTCAACCATTTATGCCATCATTTAAAATTTTACCGGCACATTCGTATTTGATGCATCTGAAAGAGTAACGCACACTAAAAAAAGACAAATTTTTTCATATTTATCATAATACTTTCATAGATTACAAATTATGCAATAACAATGGCAAAAAGTATAATTATCCTTTAAAAAAAGTTGAGGTGAATTCTTAAGCATTTTCACGCATATTCAGCTTTTTTATGGAAATGTTGAAGTGCTCTACGGAACATGTATTCAGCCAGGTAACCCATGAAATGTTCGCTGCACAACAGCAGTCAAATTTATAATCGTGCTTTTCAGATGGTGCAGTTTAACCTGTGCTCTTAGGATCCTGGCTACCACACACTCTGAACAAGAGCAAACAATTTTTGACGACCAGTATTATATGTGAAAGCTTAGCCTTTCTTGATGAAAAATATCATCTAGTAGTCATATTTTGGAAAGCAAGTATAAATGTTACTGCATTATATTTTCCCGAATTCTAAGTTACTGCAAGCCCACTGAGTGCTATATGGTCTCTTTTTCCATATAGTAGCGTGGGTATTCTTGTCTTTTGATGTTCTGTGTTCGAAAATTACCTTGCTGTATTTGATGAATTTGTATATATACTTTTGTAGTGCCAAAATAAGCAGTGTAATTGTTGCCGCACATTAAAGATCTTTCATGAATGTGTTGTTTTTGCTGGGAGTGCCGGAAAGTTCTACACCGGTGTATAAAGTCTGTACCATTCAATGGAGTGATATCATTTACAGGTATACTGTGTGAGGGAGTGTTTGCTTTTAACAGAATATGGGCTGTGAGAAAGTAATTAAAAGGAAGTTGCCTGGTAGAATTTAGCACAGAGTGCACACATTTAATCATTGTTAGTTGGTTTAAGAATTGAGAAAGAAGGATGTAGGCCTACATGTAGAAGAGACAATGAGACAGTGGATGGTTTCAATTTTATTTTATAATGTAATGGTAAATAATGAAAGGATTAAAAGTAACCACTCACTGTACAGTGGTGGCATTGAATTGTCAGTAGGCACAAATAAGGACAGAATGTTGCCACCTTCTGCTTCACAATGCACACTCTGTGCAAAATTCTCCCATGTTGCTTCTGTCTTCCAGTTCATTACTCCAGTCCATTTTCCACTAAGGAATTTCCTTCCTTCCTTCCTTCCTTTTCTTATTACTGAATACCATTTCATTTTCCATCTCCCTTAAAATTACAAAATCACTTATTTTATTTCATCATAAATTCTTCAATCTCCATCTGCGGAACTAGTCTGCGTACATATTTTTATTTCTGTGAGGCTTTGTCTCTTTCTCGGCAACAGAAATACATTCACTGTGGTATTCATAGTTGTTAACCTGCAATCATATATTTTTTTGGTTCATTATTAGGCATACTCTTATATTGTCCATTTCAAATTTTGTTGATAACCCTGTACTCATCTAGCAAGAAATCTTTTTATTTGTGCCACTACACTAATTCCACTTCAATCTCTCCCATTTCAAGTTCTCTAACCTACATGTCGAATTAAGGGACATAATGTTGTATGCTCTGCCCTGTAGAATGCCAGTAGTTTGTTCTGTTCCCAGTAGTCCTTGCCTGTGATTTAGTTGCTGACCACACTGGCTGACAAGAGAAAGTGAAGCACATCAGAAGACATGGTCAGATATCAATGTAATGCCTTACGTACAACCACCGCCGGTGGATGTGCAAATGATTAAAGAGTTTGGCACTCTGGCATACAGAATGGCTGTCAGAATGCATTAGTGTTAGTGTTGGGTACCAAGCTAGGTAGAATATGATGGTGGCTGGGAAGTAACTATGTATCATTGAATTGATATTGGTTGAATAATATTGGAAACAGAACATTAAATAGTATAGTGATTTTCCATACCGCGTAATACCGAGGTGGTACACTCGACAGTGAGAAAGATGGCTGACTGCATGGATTGCTTCATAGTTTGAAGTGTGAAATTTGATTGTTCTTTTGGAGAGTTGCTGGCATACAGTGAAGGAAAGAAATGAATCAGTTCGTCTGGAGGCAATAAAAAATTGTCATTCGAAGATAATGACCACAGATTTGGTGAAGAATGCAGTGAAAACAGGTGATCCATCCATGTCATTGGTGTTCTGAGAATGTGACAATTCTGCAGAACTCATGCAGTGATAGCCTGAAGAAATCGATACAGCCTGCAGCATGTGAAAATGGACTCGTGGGGCACCTGTGCATCAAGTATTTTATAAAAAATTAAACTTTTGAGCATGGAAATCCCATTACATGCAGCAGCTGACACTGGAAGACTGTGATTGCAGGATGGAGAATGGGTGTTGGTATTGGATTGGCACTAAGATTGGCTCCAATTGTATCGCATCACCTTCTGGAGTGATGAGGCCATATTTCTTGATAAGTTTCATCAGTCAGCATTATTGCCAATACTGGGCGTCACAGGATGCTGATGTTACGGTGTAGAGGATGTATTCTCGTCCAAAAGTGACCATGCGGTGTGGCATATCAGCTACGAATGTCGTTGGCCCACATGTCGTTGGCCCACATGTCGTTGGCCCACATGTCGTTGGCCCACATGTCGTTGGCCCACATGTCGTTGGCCCACATGTCGTTGGCCCACATGTCGTTGGCCCACATGTCGTTGGCCCACATGTCGTTGGCCCACATGTCGTTGGCCCACATGTCGTTGGCCCACATGTCGTTGGCCCACATGTCGTTGGCCCACATGTCGTTGGCCCACATGTCGTTGGCCCACATGTCGTTGGCCCACATGTCGTTGGCCCACATGTCGTTGGCCCACATGTCGTTGGCCCACATGTCGTTGGCCCACATGTCGTTGGCCCACATGTCGTTGGCCCACATGTCGTTGGCCCACATGTCGTTGGCCCACATGTCGTTGGCCCACATGTCGTTGGCCCACATGTCGTTGGCCCACATGTCGTTGGCCCACATGTCGTCTGTGACACAATGAACAGGGAACACTACCTTTGACGCAGTGAACGGGGAATGCTACCTTCAAATACTTCATGATCACATTTGGTCCATGATATCTGGATGGGAAAATAATATATTCAGTATCTTCATGCAAGACGGTGTACCATGTATCTTTGCAATTGTTGTGTGGGACATTTCCTGGGGAGATATGGACATCACGAATGGCCTGCAAGAAGTCCAGACCTGACTTTTTATGGGGCTGGGCAAAAGAGGTGTACCAGACAAAACTTTCACATCGGACAGATCGGAAGTACGGATTCAGGAAGTTTCTTATTCTTATCAGCATCTCACACAACTTCCTTCAAAAAGCTGTGTATTCCATTCCAGATTGTTTGAGAAGATTGGTCGATGCCAAGGTCCCTACATTAAAATGTAATGGACTTTTAATGTACGCCTGATATTCTCATATAGGTGTATATAATTAATTTCAAGTAAACAATTCTGCAGGATAAAAGTTATGTCAGTTTCAGTACCAAGTTACTTCTCACCCATCCCGTAAAAGGGTTGTGAAAAGTGCCAGATGTGTGAAGGACACAGAGATGGTGCGTGATCGTATAAGGAAAGGGCTTCAGTGTGGGTCTCCATTTGGCAGGCTTATTGAATTGTGCAATATCTGGACTTGTGGGGGAATTCAGATGTTACAGAAGTCCAGTGTTGGACTGCAAGGAAACTCAGTGGGAGGCATACTTGTCTTAAGGATTCTAGTCAACCACTACCCCCAATAGAGGATTGCTGTATTAGGCACCAAGCACATTGTAACCCCTTCACATCTGTGCCTGCCATAAGAGAGTAGGTAATGGACTCCCTACAACTTTGTATGTCATCCTAGAGCATTGGTCAGAGATTAGGAGCAGCTATACTAGGGAATTATAGTCACATGTAGGCTGCTGCTAACACCTCAACACAAGCAACTGTTTTAGAGTGGTGCAATGACTGGGAAGCAGGCCTGCTGTGAAGGGTTTCATATTGTGTTCAATGGTGGATCACAAATCTTTGCTAACCCTGATGACTGTTGGCAACCTGGTGAGGAGAGCCATCAGGTGTTACTTAGTCTGGACTGGTAGTAATTGAGGGAACTCTGGGGGGCACAATGCTATGTCAGGGACATCCAGCATTCACGTAGTTACCTCTCGTGTCACATTATTGTGGTGGCAATTTCTCAACAGTAAAATGCTTGTCCACAAATGAAGTGTGTATCTTAGAGCTGTCTGCTTGATGTTGAGGCTTTACTGTGGTCTGCAAGAACCCAAATCTGTCTCCGATAAAATTTGTGGGACTAGCTTAGACATAAACGGTGATGCAGTGACAGTATCAAGGAGTGGCCACAACAGTTGAAGGCCAGCTTGCCTCAGGAGAGGATACTGTGGCTGTGTAACACCCTTTCAATCCAAATTAATGCATGCATGCAAGCAAGCCACTTATCATCCTGATAAGTGGGTTCCTGCTGCCAAATTATTTGCAAATTTGACTTGATATTGTAGTAAATAAAATAAAGTTTTGTACCTTTTCAACCACTGAGGTTTCATTTTCTTTCCACTGCCTCTTCTGGGGCTTAACTTTTTTGTCAGGCAATGTGTGTCCTTTCTCTTTAAGAAAGGCAGTGGGACGGTATTAACAACTGTTAACTATGGCATCTGCCATTTCCCTAGACATGTATTAATATATCAGGACAGTTGCTTACAACTTAACTTCACTGTTGCACAGAATCTACATCTATACCCTGTGATCCACTGTAAAGTGCAAGCCAGAGGGTACCAGTTAGTAGGGTTTCTTCCCTTCTGTCATGTACGGAGTGCAGGAAGAATAATTGTTTGAATGGAGCAAAGTGCACAGGCATAGGCATAAAAATATTTGACCAGCTCCCTTGTCAATAAAAGGTCTTAATGGATGTTGTAATTCTTCCTATACGACAACTCCTACTCCCTAGATGAATTTCGAACGACGACGTATTTATGTGGTTGGGTTACATTTAGCAAATTTTGCTGTTGATTAGGATTAAAACAAAGTCCAGTTATGTCAGTGTAGTCTTGTAAAGAGAAATTATACCTTATTTTTTGAACCTACTGATATTGCCAACTAAACTAATGCTACTATCTGTACTCAAAATGAAAGGTGGAAGGATTGCTTCCCCATTTGATCAATCTAATTTTGACTCTGTGATTTTTCTTAACAAATCAAAGAAATCACTTGGATGGTTTCATTGGAAGGGACAAGGTAGTTTTCCTTTTCAGTCCTTTAATTATGTGATCTTGTGCTCTATCTTTAATGATCTTGTCATTGGTGGATAATAAACTATAATCTGCCTCAAGTACTGCCAGTGTTTTCATGTCTCTTTCCCATCTTATTTCTGTCCAGCTTTTCCATTTGAGTTACTTTTCTCTTTTATGCTGGTATTTCTTTCCCTTCCTACACCTTCACTACTTACTTACTTTCAATTTTCCTGTTGGTTTCTTTGTCTATTCTTCCACGTTTGCTACTGTTTCTTAGAAAGTAAGATTTTTTTTCATTTGTTGTACTTGATTATTAAGAGCAATTCAGAAGCCACAAACCAAATTGAACTGTAATACTTAACTTCACTACTTGTAGCTTTACTGTGTGTTGAACGTACACAGCCGGTTTTGGAAGTTTGTGCTATTTTTAGTTGAACACCTTTATTGCATATTCTCTACTCTCTCCTGCTTTTCTTTCCTTTACCTTTACGTGGAAGGTAACAGTTCCATGGCACAACTTCGTTGACTTGCAATGAATGCAAGTTGCATTATTAACAGCAAAGTTTCGGACAGAAACATTTTTCTTTCGTAGTTTGAAGAGTGAAAACTTCACACACAGTAGACAGCTGTCCTTTGACACTACATATATCAACAAAATGTGTCTGCGTGCATCACGAAGTTATTGGGCCCTGTACTGAAGGGACTTGCTCATCATTCCCATGAAATTGCCTTAGAACAAAATAACTGGACTACTTTAACTAATATCTTCAAAGAAAGTTTCACTTATAGAACACACATTACAGAAAATATTCAGTTTTATACAAACAGTTTATACCAAGTACTCTACTGATAAATGAAACAGAAGAATAGAACTCTCCTCTTTTTCTATGGGCACACAAAAACTACTTCACATTATTCAGCCACTGTTGGCATTACCTTGTCAACAGAAAAACTATTAAATCCCCCATGAGAATCTCACAATATGAAATGATTGTGTGTCTCAGTGCATCAGTACTAGAAGATCTGCAGTTTGAGTTTCTATCTCTGATCACTTTTAGGATCTGTACATCAGTTATCACCTTTCACAGTGTTTGTTAATGTGAGATTTCATCATGTTTTGATGTACATTTTAAAATGTCAGTCTGCCTAAATAACAATAAGTTAGTTAAGGTCAGGGGAAGGCAGTACTGTACCACTTCCATTAGGACATGCTGAGTAAAACATGGCGCATCTCAAACCGACTTTCTGATTACACTTCACCTTCTTTTTTATGAAACAGTATGCTAATTAAAACATATTCTGGAAATAATACCGTAGCATATCAGTTTGCAGCTGTTCCTGTTCATGTTTTGCAAATATGCTAATAAAATAAGTCGCATAATTACTTCATTCTAGTGACTTCACAAATAAATTTCTGGTCTTGACAAGTCAGTATGAGTGAGACAGAATACCTTTTGTATGTTAATTCAAAATGCATGGACATTTTAAATGTGATGACCACTCATGAATACCTCTTGCATTGTGATAACCGTAAACTGTTTACATTTACAAATACTTACTTTTGCAGGAAAACAGTTTCATATAAGATAGTTAAAGCATCAAATGGTGATGCATGGGTAGAGGGCAGTGATAAGAAAATGTACTCTCCAAGTCAAATTGGAGCATTTGTTTTAATGAAAATGAAAGAAACTGCAGAAAGTTACCTCAATACATCAGTTAAGAATGCTGTGATAACTGTGCCTGCTTACTTCAATGACTCGCAGCGTCAGGTAAAGATTGTGTTTCACACCGCATCATACTTTACAAAAATTTTTGAAGTACCACAGTTTGTATGAACTACTGCAATGATGTCTTATTTTTCGTCTCTGAATTATGTATGAAGAGAGAATTTTCTGAGTCTGCAGACATTATAAATAATGATTACTCAAAAAAGTTGTAAGTCTGAAACCGAATGCATTCTCTATTTCAGGCAACGAAGGACGCTGGTCAGATTGCGGGCTTGAATGTGTTGCGTGTCATTAACGAGCCAACAGCTGCTGCATTGGCATATGGCATGGACAAAACAGAAGATAAGGTGTAAGTTTCTTTTACTTATAAAATTGGTATCAGACCAGTATAGTACATAATATGCTTCTTTATAATAAACAGAGCTGTCCTCCAGAATGAGATTTCCACTCTGCGGTGGAGTGTGCGCTGATATGAAACTTCCTGGCAGATTAAAACTGTGTGCCGGACCGAGACTCAAACTTGGGACCTTTGCCTTTCGTGGGCAAGTGCTCTACCAACTGAGCTACCCAAGCACGTCTCACGCCCTGCCCCCACAGCTTTACTTCTGCCAGTACCTCATCTCCTACCTTCCAAACTTTACAGAAGCTCTACTGCGAGGTCCCGAGTTCGAGTCTCGGTCCGGCACACAGTTTTGATCTCCCAGGAAGTTTCAGAACTGCCCTAACAACATACAAAAGGCAATTTTATTTTAAACTAGTGTATGGCGTTATGCAGTGATGTCTAATTTTTCGTCTCCGAACTGTATATGTGGAGAGAATTTTCTGAGCATCTTTAAAACAAATGCCAGTACAACAAACTTGAGATGTGATATTACCTACAGATTTGGTTTTTTGACCTGTTTACTTTAACAGCTCTCTTGGTAGCCTACTTTCACAGTATGTTGATGGATTACTGTCAGCTGTTGGTTTCATAAGCAATGTCAGATGAGGACGATGGTTCAAACCTTTCTTGCCATCCTAATTTAGGTTTCCCGCAATTTCCCTAAATCACTTACGAAACATGCTGGGATGGTTCCTCTGAAGGGGCATAGCCATCTTCCTTCCTCATTCTTCCGTAATCCATTGGGACTGATGACGTCGCTGTTTGGGCTCCTCCCCCAAATCAACTAACCAACCAATGACGGGTGACTTCATTTTATCAATTTAAATGATTATCGGTCCAGGACCTATAGCTGAAAAATCTAGAATACAGAGAAATTTCATTATTAATGACAGATAATTCATGTTATGATAGAACACCACCAGTTTGGGAATACATAACTTCTTTTCGGAGTACATAATGTCGCAGGTTTACCGTAGCTAAAAAGTATGTCGGCCATTAAACTGTAAATCCACTTCATGGACACTTATGTCAGAAATTTGGAATTTGGTCAAATAATGTACACACATTGCACACATCATGGCACAGTGTAAATACCCAGGCTGTCAGTAACTACTGTCAATGCACACTTCAAGAGCTTAGAATGATAATGGGTTATAATCGGCCATTTGATGCCCACTGGAATCACACTCCAGCTCCCAAAGACAGTAGTAGTGTGGGGGGGGGGGGGGGGGGATGGACTTGTCAGAAAGTTAAATATTTTGCTGTCTCTTTGATTGTGCCTGTCTGCACACCTCAACACCACCTCCCTACGATAACTAGCAATCTATCCTTTCCATTTTGTTGCAATGTTATGAAAACAATAGATTCCTACTCACCATATGGCAGAGATGTTGAGTCACAGGTAGGCACAACAAAATAATGTCAAAGAAGTAAGGTTTTGGCCAAAAAGGCCTTCAGAAGAATACCCTCTCTCTCTCTCTCTCTCTCTCTCTCTCTCTCTCACACACACACACACACACACACACACACACACACACACACACACACACACTCTGTATCTGGGTGGTATCCCGCTGTCCGCTGAACCTACACAATATCCTCATCCATCCCTACACAACTCCTGATAAATCCTGATCCCAACCCCCTTGCCTCATGGCTCATATATATACCTGTAATCGACCTTGATGCAGGACCTGTCCCATACGTCGCCCCACCACCGCCTACTCCAGTCCACTCACAAGCATTACCTGCACAATCAGAGGCAGCACTGTGTTGCGTTCTATGTCGGCACGATGTGACAGCCAACAAGCTGTCAGTCAGCATGAATGACCACTGATAAACCGTGGCCAAGAAACAGCTGGACCACCAAGTTGCTGAACACACTGCCCAACATGTTTCTTAATTTAATGATTGCTTTTCAGCTCTTGCCCCTTGGATCCTTCCTTCAAACACCAGCTTTCCTGAATTGCGCAGATGGGAAATGAATTCTTCCTGCAATATATTCTATGTTCCTTTAAGTTTCATGGCCTCAACCGTTGTAAGTCCTTGTTTACACCCAACTAATTTTCTTCCCTGTTCCCACTCCAGTACTACACAGCCTTCTATTCCACCAACATAACCACAGTCTTTATACTTCTCTCATTTTCTGCTGCCCCGCCGTCTGTCTAATTTCCTGACTGCATCTAGTTGCCCTACTCTCTCTCACTCCACCTTGTCTCTGTATGCTCGCACAAGCAACACTTACCATCCCGCACTCCTATCCTGCTGTCCCTCCCCCCACCCGTCTCCTCCTTATCCCTGCCACTGAGATTGCATCTCCCATCATGCGCTGCTGCTCTCTGTCTGGCCTCGGCAGTCAGAGACTGTGGTAGTGGTGTGTGAGTTGCTCATTTGTGTGTGTGTGGGGGGGGGGGGGGGGGGGGTGGGGTGTGTCTTACTCTGATGAAAGCGTTTTTGATTGAAAGCTTACTTGTTTGACAGTCTTTTTGTTGTGTGTATCTACAACTCATGTCTGTTATATGGTTAGTAACAGTCACTCTTTTTCATAAGAGTGTCATTATTCCATCCAAGACTTTCCATTTTGTTGCTATTTAAATTCTTTGAGTGTGTTAGGAAAGACAGTGAGAATTTAGTAAAGAGCGACAACTTACAGTAACAGAACGATGACTATAACTTAGTTTTAGTAGAAATCACATTTGGACATTTAGGATGACATAGGAGCTAGCAGAAATATAAGTAGGAAAAAGTAATGTAACCATGTTGGTACACAGGCCTGAATGATTTACATGGAATATGCCATAATTTATATTGAAACAAGTTTAGCTTTTAGAAACTGATAGTCCGTCAATATTTAAACGCCGTTTTTAATTTTTCGTTGTTCATAATAAAGCCTGGTCCCCAATTTCTCTCTGCATTGTTCCTCTGTAACAAGGCGTGTCTAGTTCTCATTTCTATATTGGCTGTCTTTCTTCCTTTGAACTTCTGATAACCCTGCTATATATTATTTATTTGTTTTAATACAGTTTCTGCGCTACTAAGATGCCTTTTGATTGTTTAAACTTTGGCAACTTATTTCTAGCTACATGGAAAGTAAGAATGTCGGTAACAGATGGAAATGTTACTGCTCACTCAGCAAAACTTTTTGCGAAAGAAATAGCAGGGGATGTCCGCTGGGCTGAAAGCATTACTAGAATTCTCTCAGCCCACTTCTCCTCATAATCCAATATTATGAAAAGTATAGTTGTTATTCACCATATACTGGAGCTGCTGAGTCGCAGATAGGCACAGCAAAAATAGTCGGAAAGTAACAGAAAGTAAGCTTTTGGCCAGCAAGGCCACTCTCTCTCTCTCTCTCTCTCTCTCTCTCTCTCTCTCTCTCACACACACACACACACACACACACACACACACCACACACACCACACACCACACACACACCATATGACTGCTGTCTCTGGCTGCTGAGGTCACTTTCTGACGGCCTTTTTGTTGTGCCTGTCTGCGACTCAGCATCTCCGTTACATGGTGAGTAACTGCTCTCCTTCATAACATTGTTACATTCCATCCTGGATTTTCCATTGTTGAATTTCTCCTAGTATTCCTTCATCCAATCCTAAACACTGACGTCCCAGGAACTCGCATATAACCATGGTAGGGCCTTGAGAATTTGGTGAGATGCATGATCAGTGTCTGCTAAACTGTTGCAGAACTATGCTAACAACAATCTCAGCCTAGATCTGAGTGCCTGCGAATATGAGCAAGGAATCAACACAACCTGTTCACATACCAAGCATGTGCTAGCAGAACCCTGATCTCTCCAGTTAAGTGTCATTATTTGGCATTTGGCTAGTCTGTGGCCTGTAGTAGGTTTGGTCCAGATTAGTGAGAGTTTGACACAGGAAATTATCTGCAGTGCAGATAGGTTGTAGCTTCTCCCCGATGTTATTCAATCTGTATATTGAGCAAGTAATTAAGGAAACAAAAGAAAAGTTTGGAGCAGGTATTAAAATCCATGGAGAAGAAATAAAAACTTTGAGGTTTGCTGATGACATTGTAATTCTGTCAGAGGCAGCAAGGGACCTGGAAGAGCAGTTGAACAGAATGGACAGTGTCTTGAAAGGAGGGTATAAGATGAACATCAACAAAAGCAAAACGAGGATAATAGAATGTAGTCGAATTAAGTCGGGTGATGCTGAGGGAATTAGATTAGGAAATCAGACACTTAAAGTAGTAAAGGAGTTTTGCTATTTAGGGAGTAAAATAACTGATGATGGTCGAAGTAGAGAGGATATAAAATGTAGACTGGCAATGGCAAGGAAATCGTTTCTGAAGAAAAATTTGTTAACATCGAGTATTAAGTGTGAGGAAGTCGTTTCTGAAAGTATTTGTATGGAGTGTAGCCATGTACGGAAGTGAAACGTGGAAGATAAATAGTATGGACAAGAAGAGACTAGAAGCTTTCGAAATGTGGTGCTACAGAAGAATGCTGAAGATTAAATGGGTTGATCACATAACTAATGAGGAGGTATTGAATAGAATTGGGGAGAAGAGAAGTTTTTGGCACAACTTGACTAGAAGAATTGATTGGTTGGTAGGACATGTTCTGAGACATCGAGGGATCACCAATTTAGTATTGGAGGGCAGCGTGGAGGGTAAAAATCGTACAGGTAGACAGAGATGAATACACTAAGCAGATTCAGAAGGATGTAGGCTGCAGTAGATACTGGGAGATAAAGAGGCTTGCACTGGATAGAGTAGCATGGAGAGCTGCATCAAACCAGTCTCGGGATTGGAGACGACAACAACAACAACAACAATTGAAGTCTGTAACATGTATGTGTTGTGTTTATTAAACTTAGGCAGCAACGTAATATGTTATTTTTATCTTATTGTAATTAATTTGCTGGTCTTCTGTCATTACTTACTCTGTTCAGTTCCTCCGTCATTTGCTGAAGTTCTGTTGGATTCCAGGTAAACCACCATTTGCAAATCAAACTTGGTTCTGAAAAGATCCATTCATCCATACTCCTGCATCATCGTCATCTTCGTTTCCCCTCTATCCAACATCTGGTCAGGTTGGGGTATCAATGGTACTTCGCCACTTTACTAGGTCTTTTCACCATTCTTCTTCCACAATTTGGTTCCATGGCAGGTTTCTCCTCCTGAAACTCATCTTTGTTGTATCAATCCGTCTTGTTCTTGGTCTTCATCTTGACCTCTTGCCTTCACTCTTGAACTCTTATCATTCTTCTTGGTATTCTTCCTGCTCCCATCCTCTTCACATGCCCAAACTGTTTTAATCTATTATTTTCAATTTTTTCAGTCAACTTCTCCAATTTCCTTCCTAACATCGTTTCTCTCTCTCTCTCTCTCTCTCTCTCTCTCTCTCTCTCTCTCTCTCTTCTCTCTCTCTCTCTCTCTCTCTCTCTCTGTCTTGCGAGCATACTTCTCAGAAACTTCATTTCACTGGTTGTATCCTACTCTCCTCTCTTCTACTCATAGTCAAAGTCTCTGAGCCGTGAATTAGTATGGTTGTGAAGCAAGTCTTGTATAGCACCAGCTTGCACTTCATTGGCACTTCCCTTCCCCACACCAAGCCCCTCACACACAGGTAAAATGTACTACTCTGATGTATTCTTTTGCCAATTTCTGTCTCCAAACGAGAATTCCCCATTAATATACTTCCCAAATATTTAAAGCTGTCTACTATTTTAATATCCCGTCCCTTAATATGAATTTGTCTCTTGCCCTCTCTATCCCCTCTGGTTACCACCATGGTCTTGCTTTTCTCCACACTAAATTTCATTCCATATTTCTCAACCATATGATTTAGGATGTATTTGTTTTTGTACCTCCTTACTTTTTGTTCCCCACACTACAATATCATCAGCAAATAGTAACAGCTTCATCTCTTTCCATCAACTGTCTCATACTAAAGATTAGGTCCACTGTTTATCTACCATGAGAAAAGCCATACTGCTCCTCTTCTAACTGCCCTTTCACTTTTTCTCTCTCTCTTCTTTCCAGTATCCTCTCCATTAGTTTTGCTATTTGGGATATGAGTGTGATCTCTCAATAGTTGTCACATACTTTCCTCTCACCCTTCTTGAAAACTGGGGTTATTATTCCCTTTCCTCATTCTTCAGGTACACATTTTTGGTTCCAAATGCATCTTATTAGTCTATATAGCCGCTGTAGCCCAACTCGTCCAGCTGCCTTTATCATCTCTACGGTCATTTCATCTATCCCAGGTGCCTTTCCTGTTTTCATTTTTGTCAGGGCTAGTTCCACTTCTAACATCGTTATATCCTCTTCTTCTGGACCCCTGCCTTGCTTCTATTCCCTTTCCATTCCCGTTCTTCACATTTAGTAATTTATCAAAGTACTCTTTTCCATCTTTTCCTTATCTCCTCTGGTTGCATTAATAGCTCTCCGCTTTCCCCTTTCACTAGTTTTGTGTGTGTTTTTTCCTTCCTCATACTCTTTGTAATTCCATATATCATCCTCTTACCACTAGTAACAGCTTTCTCCAACTCTCGGGTGAATTTCTCCCAGCTTTTCCTCTTTTCTTCTGCTACCATTTCTTACACTTATTTCTACTATTCTGGTATTTCTTTTTACTTTCAGCTGTTTGGTCTCTGTTCCATTCATGTCAGGTTTATTATTTTCTTTTACTGCCTCCTTCATCTCTCATTCCACCATTGTGTCTTCTTTTCCTTTACCCTTCCAGACACTCTGCCACAGGTCTTCTCAGCAGAGCTTACAGACGCTTCTTTGAACTTACCCCATTCGTCTTCCACATTGCCGTACTCTGTGTTAGGGATTTTACACTTAGGTGGCTCCTTAAACTTTTCTTGTACCATGCCATCCTTTAGTTTCCACACTTTTTTCCTTTTCCTTTCTTCCTTTATGCCTTTCAATTCATCGAATCTCATCTTTGCCACCACCACTCGATGGTCTCCATGAAAAGCCTCTCCTGGGAGTGCAGTTACATCCATCAACTGTCTCCGATTTTTCTTTTCCATCAGAAAGTAATCGATGACTGTCTTCGTCCGTCTATCACTCCATCCATATCTAGTTACCATTTGGCTATTCTTTTTATGGAACCATATTACCCACAATCAGCCAGTTTCTTTCACAGAAGTCAATCAGTTTCTCTCCTTCCTCATTTTTCCTTCCATATCCATATTGGCCAGTTATCTCCTCCTTCCCTACCCTTGCTTTGCCTACCTGCGCATTCAGGTCACCCATTACTATTGCTTCCACACCTATATTTTCTAATACCTCTAGAAAATCCTCTATTTCCTGTTTGTGGTGCATATACTTGGATGAAGTCCTTCACTACATTCCTTGTCCTCAGCCGAATCTCCTAGGTTTGGATTTACTATGATACCTACTCCATTCACCTCCCCCCAGGGGACCCACAGTCCCTTTTGTGGGTATGTGTGTGGTGCGCACGGGGCCTCGAGCTATTGCAGTCTTCTTCCTTTTTCCAGACTGCATTACCGTCTGTGTTCCTCTCCTTCCCTGTCCTTGCTCCTTTCTCCCTGCCCCCCCCCCCCCCCCCCCCCCCCCTCCCCACCCTTCCCTTCCCTCTCAGCGGACTTTTTTATATCGACCTGGCTATCCTCTCTGCTTTGTTTTTTGTATGTGCAATTGTTTAGTTTGCTGTTTACATCTCCTTTTCAGGGTTTTTGGTCCCCTTGGGGTTTGACCTCCATTTCAAACGTTTTCCGTTCAGTGTGAGCCATTTGGGGATGAACTCCCAACCTAGTTTCCATGGTGCAGGCTCCTCTCCCTCTCCCCCTCCCCTCACTTTTCCCCTAGCACCTGGCTCCTTTCATGTTAGGTTCCCAGCACGGTAGTCAGTCCGTGTGTGGAGCTGTTAAGTACTCACTTGGCTGAGCCCCCTAACAGCACAGGGATCACACTGGTAGTATGCGAAACATGAAGACAGTTCTTCCCCTTTTCCACTGTTAGGACTTGTAAAATCCTCTTCCACTTTCCAACCGTTGTCTGTCTTCAACTGTTACCCTGGCGAGTGGCCCTTACAGGGTAATATCATCGGGAGCCAGATGGACCCAGGTTTTTTAATGAGGGTGTTACTCCTCCGCCTCCTCTTTCCTCACCACTTACAATGTGAGGCCCCAGGCTTGGGACTGGCACTGGTGGAGTTCCATACTCCTGCATCCAATCTAAATGATTTTAAGACCTCTTCCAAGGCTGTTATGGTCACCTCACGCGATGCCTTTTCAGTTTCTCTTTTAAGATTCTAGATGTAGTCATATGGATGTTGTATTCTTGAATTTTTTCCTTCTGTGAAGATTTTCGAAGATGTCTTCAGATAACTTCAGTATGGTCTCCTTGTTTGTCACAACAGTGCAATCTGACATCCTGACTGATGTGAAAGATCCATGGTATAATTACCTGTTTCATTTACTTCATTTTTTGATTATCAGTTGCTGTCTTAATAATCTTATCGTAATACATTTTGACATTTCCTTGTGAGAAAGTTTCTGAATATTTTTAACAATGATGGAAATTCCTGAATCGAGCAATGCCCAAAATGAGGGAAAGGCAGCCACTCACTTATAGCAAATCAATGTGTGAAACACAATAACACAACAGTAAACAGCACTAACACTAGTTTTTCAAGAATTAGCTCTCTTTGTAGCAGTACACGCGGGTGAATCCACGCACGCATGCACACACACGTACATTTCATGGCAATGGCAAGTCTTGCTATGGCCACTGGAGGTTGTATCTGGGTGTCAGTTTGGAAGCTGGCTCTGGACATTCTCTGCCATACCCTGCATGGGATGCACAATTGCTGTCTGATAACGCCAGCACACAAAACTGTTCTACATGAAGTGGACATAAATGTTCAGTTGCAACTACAAAGTGTTTTAATAAATTGCTATACGTGAAACTGTAGAAAGGCTTTACTTAAAATAAATGCAATTTTATAGCTCATCTAAATTGCTTGCTCTCCTGATTTTTCTTCCTCCTCATCAGTGAGCTTCCTTTAAAGTTTTAAAATCACTTGTAAATGGTCAAATCACTCATATTTTCTGTTTACATATTCTTTGACATTACAAGACTCCCAGTGCCTTTGTAAATTGGCTTTGATAAACTAAACATTTTGCAAATTGATACTTTTGTGTAAAAAGATCTGATTCGTCGCACTGCAGATTGAAATGTGAATCCGTGACCCCCACTAAGTCGCAACTGTCGTGCCCTGAGAGAGAGAGAGAGAGAGAGAGAGAGAGAGAGAGAGAGAGAGAGAGAGAGAGAGAGAGAGAGCGCGAGTGCAGGGAGAGTGCTCAAATGATATTGTGAAGCTCTGCTATACAAAAAGACAGTCCCTCACTGCTGCTCTGATAGTGTTCATTTTATACCACCTCTGCTACCCCACTGCATCCCTCTTGATATTATTTAGTTTCAGTTGCTGTAACCTATCTTCAGTCCCATGTATCCTACTGTTTAAGGTCCCTGTATGGAATGTGGTAAAAGCTGTCTTGGAGTCACAGCAGTTTATTTCAACCAGTTTCTATGCAGCAGGATGCAGGTGTACCCTGTGTCATGAATACATTGCCATAGTTCATTAAGTCCAGTGCTTCCCACATCCCTTAATCCGGTCTCAGATAGTGACACTCGGGAACTTTCACACGGCACGTTTGCCACCTCATAACCTGGAAGGCCCCTAAGAATTTGGTAAGACACATGTCTGCATCTAAATGTCACAACAGCAGAGATTAAACAGTTTCGTTCTGTTTTTGACAGCTTCTAAATGTAGATGATGTGTTTGCGTGTCGGCAAGGAACATTCTTCTGTGGTTAATTGTTGTCTCCTGTCTGATTAGAAGGGTGCTGATGCCAATGCTTTCCACACTCTTGTACTCTTGTGGTGCAGGTTGGATAGTTGCTTGCATGTGTCTGTTCACTAAACTTAGTATTTTTCAATCATCATCACATAGGACTACGATACAATCAGGTGAGCTGTGCCGTGAGGACTTCAGTGTTCACCAGGACTGTAGACATGGACCAGCAGCATACTTACGTGTTAGATGGTTTGGGCAAGGGGAGAAGGATAGTAGGGAGGAAGAGAGGGTAGGGTGGTTGTTGTCAGGAAGGGGCAGGAGAGCAGTGGGCATAGAGGATAGGAAAGGTGCATGGGTCGCCTCACTTTGGTGGCATTTGTCTGCCGTGTCCTGCGGAACCCAGAACTCGAAACACTATTGTTTCATGTAACACGGCCCAAGTGAGCTCTCCTTATATTCCACCAAAGAATGTATATTCACTATAATGTATACATGAATGTTCAGTGAATGAATGTGTATCCATGAACTTCACACCTTAAGTGGGAGTAACTGGTATTTATGTCTAGAACTTCAGAAACTGTGAGATGTTGTGCGATTAATTGGGAAACAACTTACTGACATGCTGTTATTTAGGCTCAGATTTAAGAGACAGGGCAAGAAACAGAAATTTAAGCTTTTTGGTAGACTTAGTGTGAACGTGCCTCAGATTCTGCCAGAGGTGCAGTGTAGTAGTTGCAATGAAAGTTCTGCACTGTGTATGTGCACATAGGGAGAAGGGGAGTGAAAATGCTCAAGGATTTGTAATAGGGAAAGAAGTATAAAAATTGAGTATTCAGAAACTTTTTCCAGACCATTATGAATATCTTTCCTCAAGACTGATGGAACAGTATTGATATCAAATAGGGCTTTACTTTATCTGGTTTTGAACCCACCAATGGCTCCATTTGTTGAGGAGTTGCAATTGGTATTTCTTGTTATTGCCATAGCGAGATCATCCAGGTTTAGCATTGTTTTGACATTGCACAGATGGGCATTCAGTACTTGGGACCATAAGATAGCTCAGATTTCCTACACCATACACACAGCAGTGGCTTCAGTGGCCATTGAGACACAATGTTGGAATGTTTTCATCAATGAACAAGGATTGTAGCTTCACTTTTGGGATCCAGATGAAGTTATAAACCTAAACAACCAAACTAAAAATTTTAAAAAATCGGGGCAGCAAAGGTATAGTGGATGGAGGAAAGGCAAGAAGAAATTAAAAAATAAAGGTTGGAGGACTAATTCAGCATATAGAAAACTCAGACATCCTCTGGCGAAATTAAGAGAAAAGGGTAGTAACTAAGAGTGCAGCAGGAATTCCACTCTTAAATGCGGGAGGGGGAGAGGATGGGGGTGGGATAGGGTTGAAAAAGTACACTGAAGGCATCTATAAGGGGGAGGAATTGTCTGATGACGTGGCAGAAGAGGAAATTGGCGTCAGTAGGTATGTCATACGGGATCCAGTATTAAACTGTTACTCCCTTAATCGTAACAAAAAACTTCATGTGAACATTACACTATGTATTCTTCCACATTTTCTGGAACTTCATTGGATTTCATTTAACATGGAGCACAAGCCAAGCTGTCTCGAGTACAGTCAAGTATGATAATGAGGATACATTTTGTCCTGTGTGTTACACGTACATCGACTCAGTGATATGGGGCAATGGCTTTACCAGCTCTTTTGGGAAACTTACCCTCATTAAGTTTGCACAACCAGTTTTGTTGCATTGTCACCCAAGTTGCCAGCAGTTTAATTCTTCAGTGAGTGGTGATATTTCTACATGAAGTACAAGATTCCATTCCTTTCTAGAAATTACTAAGCCCCATCCCCTTCTTTGTTTCCCCATGTATGAGTGCAGGGAGGGGGGGGGGGGGGAGTTGTGGACTGGCACAGAACTTGTTTTAAAAGCAGCCTTCAGGTTGATTGTTGCTTCGGTTTTGCTTTACGAATTATTGCACCCTAAGTACCAGATCACTTCCGTGGTAGAAATTGTCAGCAAAAGTTGTATTTACTTCAGTTAGTTACTGGTTGAAAGTTCAATTTGTGAATTATCTTGTGTTACTGTTTCAGGGTAGCTGTTTATGATCTTGGAGGAGGTACTTTTGATATTTCTATTTTAGAAATTCAGAAAGGAGTTTTTGAGGTAAAATCGACAAATGGAGACACATTCCTTGGCGGAGAGGACTTTGACAATGTTCTGGTCAACCATTTGGTTGCTGAGTTCAAGAAAGATGTAGGTTTCCTACAGTTTAATTACATATATTTTTACACAATTAAATATTATTGCTAATTTTGTGAGTTGTGTTCATGTAATTTGTTCTTATTCTGGTGATACATATTCTTGCAGCAAGGCATTGATATTACAAAGGATCCAATGGCCATGCAACGATTAAAGGAAGCTGCGGAAAAAGCAAAGATTGAACTGTCATCTTCCCTTCAGACTGATATCAATCTTCCTTATCTTACAATGGACGCTTCAGGGCCCAAGCACATGAATCTCAAGGTGGCTTAGTTTGTCTAGTCTTATTGTACACAGATAGTTTTGTAGAACGTCAGCTAATTGAAATCTGATTTCAGCTAACTCGTTCAAAATTTGAAAGCCTTGTGGGGGATCTCATTAAAAGAACCATTCAGCCTTGTCAGAAGGCCCTCCAGGATGCCGAAGTGAACAAGAGGGATATTGGAGAAGTATTGCTTGTTGGTGGCATGACAAGAATGCCTAAGGTAAGAACAAGACTATGTTGTATGTGGTGTGCTCTATACTTGGTGCACTACGAGTGATGTATGAGAGAAGAAAGTAACATGCTAGTATTGATATTTTATGATGTACAGTTTCATCCAAAATTTTGTGGTGTAAAAATGTTCAGTGTAGTTGTATGTTGTAACTAAGTAGTTGATTTCAGTACTTCCTATGTGCTTATGCACAGACTAGGTTATTTGATGGTTAGGATATCGATCATTTGTGTAGGGGTAGTGATGATCGAATCCCTGCCTATCAAACCTAAATTAGATTTTCTGCGGATCCCATAACCATGCGATGTGATTGCAGAGTGTGTTTCTCAAACAGTACTGCAGTAACTTTCCTACATGTCAATATAAAATTCCTTTATACCCTCTCTATATGACTGATACTGTTGGACCATGAAACTATAACCTTACTTTCATTATTTTGTGTAACTAAAATCTCCATAGACCATGAACATCGATGAGGAGGGATTGTTTGCATGCTTCAACAACACAGGTAGCCATAACTTAGATAGAAGTACAATAGAGCAGTATCTGTGGAGAGGCCAGACTAACCTGTGGTTCCCAAAGAGGGCCCGCAGTCTGGATGATTCACTAATCTGGCCTCATAGCACTAGCCACAGTTGCCTTGCTTTACTGGTACGGTGAACAGCTGAAAGAAAGGAACAACTAAAGCTGTTGTTTTCCCCATGGGCATGCAAGTCCACTGTATGACTTAATGACGGCGTGGTCATGGGTAAAATATTCCGGAGTCCCCCTTTCAGGTCTAATCAGGATGATGTCATGAGGAAAAACCAAACTGTCATTCTATGGAGCAGAGTGTGGAATTTTAGATCTTTTAATCGGGTAGGTACACTAGGCAATTTGAAAAGGGAAAGTAATAGATTGAAGTCAAATTTCTGATTGGTTGAGTTGAGGGTGATAGGGGTTGCAGGAACAGAACTAATTATGAACAATAAAACAAGAATATTGGTAAGCCATACAAACAGTATTGTGAACACATCAAAGTCGAGATAGACACAAAGCCAACAGCCAACGGAGTAGTAAAAGTTTGTACACCACTGTCTCTGCAAATGTAGAGATTGAAGGAATGTGTGTTGAGATAAAATGATTCATTCAGGTAATTAATGGAGACAAAAGTATGTGACGAAGGTGGAATTCAATATTAGGAAAAAGAAAAGGTCGTAAAACAATAGGAAAGATGCTTCTCGCCTAAATGTTCATAGAAAAAGTACCATAAATCATCTTCTTTTCCAATAAAGCTATGATGTAAATGTGTCAGGACTGCTCTTGTTCTTGATATAAATAAATTATCTTACACACATATATGATGTGCAGCAATCTGAAACTGCTTGCTGACAGCCACCTTGAAGGTCACTTACAGGGGAAGCGAATTGTTGACTTAGGTTTATTGGGAGAATCCGAAGATAAGAGTAGCTCACCTGTAAAGGAAACTGCGTGCAGAACACTTTTGTGACCCAATCTTAAGTACTGTCAGAGTTGGGATCCCGAACAGCCCAGACATCAAAGCAATTAGGAGGCATGGTGCGAGATCTGTTACCATTCAGGCAACAGACTACAAAACGGTCCTACTGCCATCTGCATATGTCTCATATAAGGTCTATGAAGGCAAACTGAGAGTGGAGCTTATGTGGAAGCATATAGACAGTAGTTTTTCCATCACACTGTTGAGAGGGAAACAGGATAAGGGAGGGCTAGCAGTGATAAGAGGCACCTTCTGTCATGCAATTTATAGTAGTTTGTAGAGTGCCTATGTGGATAAATATATTTCATTGCCACCTAAAAGTAATCACAGAAATAAACTAATGTTCTTGGTTGCACAGGAAGATGGTGAGGAAAATCACTAACTACGAAGCTTATGGAATGCTAAGACTTTATTCGAATCAGGCTTAGCTCGGCAGACAGAAACAAAGAAAGTTTTCAATCAGTTATATAGAGGAGGGAATGCCAGTCTTAAAAGTGGAGTTGAACCTTTGTGCTACAATTTTGAGGTCCTTTGCAGTGTTTGACAAACATTCCCAACTGTGCCTAAATTCTGTCCAGATTTTTGAAAGTATTGGACTCTGATTTGAACCCATAAAGGACGTTGTGCCATTCCTAAAGACTATTACTATAAAAATCTCAACTTCTAGCTGCTGCATTGTAACACCTTGGGGAGGGAGAGGTGGATTTGTAAGGCACCTCTATTTCTTAAGTGCTGGAAATGAAGGGATGAGTAAAGGTATGATAGTAAATTTGAATGAATTTTCATTGTGTGTCTAACCCATAAAACTTAGTCACTATTTTATTCCCATTAAGTGACTTTATTGCACAATGTGACAAAAACGTCAGTGATATCAATGCCAATTCTGACCATCCTGAGATTCTGCGGAACTGCAGATTATTTGTGTAAGAGGGAAATAATGCAATGGCTGTAGCTTCAATGGTTGGCACACTGGACTCTGGACTCGCATTTGGGAGGACGACAGTTCAAATCGGCATCTGGCCGTCCTGATTTAGGTTTCACTCCAGGCAAATGCCAGGGATGGTTCCTTCCAAAGGCATGGCTGATTTCTTTCCCCATCTTTGACACAATGTGAGCTTGTGCTCAGTCTCTAATGACCTCGATGTCGATGGGGTGTTAAACCTAATCTTCCTTCCTTCCTTGTAGAATCAGATCAGCCAATGTTGATTTGTTGAGGTTGTCTTAAATTGTCAGTATGCCCTGCTTTTCTAGATTATTGTTTGTGCAGTTGTTGCTTTGCATATGTAGATAGTTTGCTCCCTTAGGAATTCACACACTTTTGAACAGATGTAGATACATAGAGAAATATGAAACACTAATGAGGGATGTTACATGCATACTAACATCAGTTTCTCTTTCCAGGTGCAATCAACAGTACAGGATATATTTGGTAGGCAACCTAGTCGATCTGTGAACCCAGATGAGGCTGTTGCTGTTGGAGCAGCCATTCAGGGAGGTGTTCTTGCTGGTGATGTAACAGATGTTCTCCTGCTTGATGTCACACCTCTGTCTCTGGGTATTGAGACACTGGGTGGAGTCTTTACGAGGCTTATATCACGAAATACCACAATACCGACAAAGAAGAGCCAGGCAAGTTTAAATTTAGTTGTGGTGCGTGGAATGCGTGTGTTTTACTTAAAGAAAAAAAAAGAAAAAAAAAAAAAAAACCACTTTGGTTGGAATATGTTGGTGTTCCATTATTGTTTTGTGTAATGTAAGGAAGTGGGTGTGTTATGTATCCAGAGATCGAAGATTACTGCATTGAGTAACTTTCTGAAGTTTGAATTGTGTACAGGCCCCAATAGGATTTTTAAAAATTCCATTAAGTAATTAAAGATAATGGTATTAATAACTTTAGTGGAAATAACTGGGAAATCCTTTTTGGACATTCCAAGGTCCGTAGAGAGCATTTGGATACTGAGGTAATGCTTTGCCAATTGTTTCTGTACCATTATCAACAGTAGAAATACAGCTCAGTGGTGATTGATAAATATATTTAAATCCCCTGTCCTTTGTGGAATTAATGTGATTCCTATAAAATAATTTATAGCTGTGCTGGTGGAACAGCATTGCTGGAAGGGAAAAGTCCTGTTTCACATAATTATAAATGCAAACTTCATCACACCATCATGAGAGGATGACAGTGGGAAAAACTACAAAGGGCACGTGATAGATGAGAACGTAGTGTGTTGGAAACCCAGATTTCACACAGAATGGATCAGCGACAATTCCAATAGAAGTCGAGATCAAAACAACATTATCTAACATAGAAGGCCACTTGTAACAGAGGCTTAGAATGCATAGCAAACAAAACTACAAAACTGTTCAGTTGTTGTTGTACACAAAAATGCAGAACTGTAAAACCAAAGGAATTACAGATTGGAGCATTATTGGTCACGAAAAGAACTAAGTCAATAAAGCAAATTATATTCAGCTTCCTGGTAATGGTAACTGTGTGCAGATGTTAAAATTAAAGTCATTGGCTGCTAAATGCAAAGTAGTTCTTCCTAGTAGTAATTGAAGTGATTTAAAAAAAGAGCCAGACAGCTGATCCATTAATTAGGTGGGCATCACATACTTCACAACCAGACATGAGTTTACCCAAATTCTCTATTAGAGAGAGAACAAAAATCATTAGTCTCTGGAGAGCTGTAACTCTCCTGGTTAAGATGATACGTCGACCAAAGTATCAAAACTTTCAACACAATAATATAATTGGATAGATAAAGTCTATTCACCAAGTGGCGGCAGCACACACACACACACACACACACACACACACACACACACACACACACACACAAACAAACAAACCTAAAAGGAGGTTATAATTAGGCAAGCTTTCAGAGCCAGTGGCTGCTTCTTCAGGCAGAAGGGCTGAAGGGGAAGGAAGAGGGGTGAAGGAAAAGGAATGGGGAGGTCTAGGAAAAGGGGTGGATTTCAAGAAAGTCACTCAGAACGGCAGGTCACGAGATACCAGATGGGATGAGATGGAAGGACTGACTGTTGGGGCTGCACCGGATGAGATTTGAAAACCTGAGAGCTTAAAAGTGGAAGACAGGGTAATACGCAAGACAGAGATTACTACTAAAACATCGTGCACAAGTTAATAAGAGTGAAAAGCTAAGTGCATTGTACGTAACGAGTGGGAGGGGGATGGTGAAAAATAGACAGGTAAGAAAATGAAAGATGTAGAAAATCAAATGGAGGAAAGAAGAGTTGTTACTGTGCAGAAATGCAAAGGTGGAAGAAATTAACACATACTAATGCCGAGTGGGTGGCAGGAATTAAGGACATGTTGCATCACTAGTTCCCACCTGCAGGGTTCTGAGAAACTGGTATCTGGGGGAAGAATCCAGCTGGCGCGTGTGGTGCAACAGGCAACAAGATCACGGTTGTCATGTTGTAGTGCATGCTGCGCAACACGATACTGTGTGTTGCCCAGTATAAACCGTCTGTGTGTGCCTATTCATCCTAACTGATAATTTGGTGGTATTCATGCTGATGTAAAAGGCCGAACAATGCTTACACGTGTCATTTCACAGGTGGCTCTCCCTTTTGATAGTGTGTGTTTTGCCAGTTAAAAGGCTGGTATAGGTGGTGGTGGTAGTAGAGTGCATATGGCAAGTCTTGCAGTGGGGTCAGTCACAGGGGTAGGAGCCATACGGTAGGGAGATGGGTGCAGGAGCAGCATGGAGTCTGACGAGAATACTGCCTAGGTTAGGAGGGTTGTGAAGAGCTGTTCTAGGTGTGGTGGGAAAAATCTTGTACTGAAGGGATCTCATTTCAGGGCCTGATTTTGGGAAGTCAGTGCCTTGTCAAAGTAGCTGATTAATACATTCCAGACCAGGATATTATTGAGCGACCAGTGGTTTGCTCCAGAGTTGTTTGGAGGGATCAGCAGTACCAGGATTGAATGTGATGGCCCAGGAAATCTGCTTTTGAACTAGGCTTGTGGGGTAATGACGTTCAGTGAAGGCTAAGGTGAGAATGGTGGTATATTGCTGTAAAGAGTTTGCAGCTGAACAGATATGTTTGCCTCAAATGCCAAGGCTGTATGTAGAAGTTAATTTGTTTTGTACTTCAGTTTCTTGGTATTTTACTACACTCTTTTAATTTATTTTAAACGAATCATCTAAATATGACTTGGTAACAAATGAAAACCAGTAATGGTACTCTTCTGTGATCTGAGGCTGAAACATACAATAAAAAAAATTACGAGGCAGTCACTGTGTTTTCCTGTGTATGAAAGCAGTATATCTTAAACTCAGTTCTGGTAGAGCTGAACAAGAAAGTTTTTCGTGTCTGCATTTTCTATGATGCCAAAGCTTTCAGTTGCCCATTACTCCCCCCCCCCCCCCCCCCCCCCCCCCCCCACACACACACACACACACACACACACACACACACACACACACACATACACACATGTATCCTAGCTTTTAGAAGTAATAGTTACTGCCATGGGGAGGAGAGGGAGATAGGTTGGGGAAGGTTAAAAGGGAAGAGCAGGTAATGCAGACCTCAGGATGAGAGGGACCGGCCTATTGTGAGAGTCTGAGTGACATGCCCTTCCTTTTTAACATTCTCCAATCTATCTTCTTCTCAAGGAAGGAAAGATTAGTTGATTAGTTCCAAAAGCTACGAAGGTGTGTGCACTGTTATGTGTGCATCTATCAGCAGTACTGACATTTCTCATAAAGGTAAGTACTCATCAGCAGTTTTGTTGCAGTATTTTATAATTTTCTTGAGAGAATTTTCCCTCTGACACAGAACAGGCTTAAAACTATTTCACAACAAACAGCTTAGCTCATAGTATAAAAAGACTTCTATTAGAAAATTCTAAGCAAATAAAAATGGTTTACAGGTATCAGAAGTGGAAATCAGCAGGCACCTACTATATGAAACTCCATCTTTGTAGTTTTTAGGTATCATATTGCAACAGCATGTGGATAAGTTTACAAAAAGCCTTAGATCCGTGTGTGTTGCACTTATAAGTCTCTTCCCTTGTTCTGATGGGATTGTTAGCATACTTCCACTCAGTACTGTCACATGGTGTAATTTTCTGGGGTGATGCAGAACTTGCAGCAGAAGGCTTTTGTGAGTCTTTTGGATTCTTAAATATTTGTCAGTGTGTCACACTGTAATGGCATTTGAGGGTAATAAAAATATTTGTCAGTGTGTCACACTGTAATGGCATTTGAGGGTAATAAGTTAATTTTAAGGTGAGACGTGAAATTCTTGACCACGAACTAGAAGTAAAATGTATTTTCATACAGGCCATTGTGTCCTTATCTAGGTCTCAGGATGGAGTTTTATATCAAGTGTGATGATGTATAACAGTTGGGTGACAGATGTCGCCAAAAACTGCAAGGCCCCAGTTGTGTGAATTGTGTCCTACGACCCATCCCTCTAGGGGAGATTTGACCATTATTAATAGAAAAATTGTTGTTGGAAATAAGTCATTTATTTAATCACTTTAATCTTTATACTTTTTTTTCTTCCAGGTATTTTCAACTGCTGCTGATGGACAGACACAGGTAGAAATTAAGGTCCATCAAGGAGAACGAGAGATGGCAGCTGACAATAAATTATTAGGTCAGTTTACGTTGGTGGGCATCCCACCAGCTCCACGTGGTGTTCCGCAGATTGAAGTCACTTTTGATATTGATGCTAATGGAATTGTCCATGTTTCGGCCCGAGATAAGGGAACAGGAAAGGAGCAACAAAGTAAGATTCCTGTTATTATTTATTGTATAAGTAGTATATCTAATAATGAAAATAAATTTATCTGAATACATAGAGAGCACACATTAGTTCTACATGTGACTCTAAAAATGTAAAGCTGAAGCAGTATATTGAAATGTCACGTGTTTCCTGACATGTAAGTTCTCAGTGGGTGAAAATGTACATTACTTACTGATCACCATAACTTTCATAAAAGATATTATGAGGTCTGTTGAAAAAATTCTGGAACTTTGTCCACAAAATTTTTCTACACTTACCTTTCACTTATTGTGCATGGTTTCCTTCGAAATACTATCCTCTGCAATTGATAGACTAATCCCAATGCTGTCCACTTCCCGAAGCAGTCTTGGTACACCTCTTGCTGGATTGTGCGATGTGCAATCTGCGAATTTTCTTTTATCTCGTCTATCATTGCAAATCTCCATCCTTTCAACAGGGTTTTCAACTTCAAAAATGAAAAAAATTCGCAGAGACCATGTATGGAGAGTACAAATTATGATTAACACAGTGATTTTTTTGCAATAGTCACATACAAACAGGGATGAATGTGCAGGTGTGCTATTGTGATGCAAGAGCCATGCATTCTCCCACCACATTACTGGCTGTTCCCTTCTCACATTTCCTCACAGGCGTCACAGCTTGTCCGAATAGTACCAATAACAGTTTGTCCCTGTGGCATGAATTCATGATGAACATATCCTTCAATAGGTGTCGAAGGGTGCCGTGAATGAGAGTCATCTTCAACTTTTGTCAGACCATTTTTAAATGGTGTGAACCATTTTTAACACTTGAGTACAGCTTAATTACTCATCACCATTGGCTTCCTGCATCACTTGGTGTGTGTCTGTAAAGATTTTCTTGAGTTTCAAGCAAAATTTAATGCAGAAGCGTTGCTCCAACACAACGTTCTATTCAGTGCAGCACCGAACAATAACGAAAAGACATACTACAATTAAACTTCCGGCAGTTACACATTAAACGCAGGCATGTGCAGGGATGCCAGCCGCATTTCGCTGCAACACGCCATTGGTGCAAAATTATGAACACTCCATAATTTTTTTGAACAGACCTAGTACGTCACATTCTGATATTGAATTCTACAATTAAGTTAATACCAAAGCTGCAGAATTGAGTGAGGAAGGGGATCACTAAACAGGTAGATCACTAATTAAAGTGGAGGGTCATTGAACAGGAAAAACACTCAAGGCATGGAAAAGATAACTATGTGGTGAAAAATTATGTACAGTTCCTATAAGCAGACAAATTGGTGACTGAAAGTAAGTGCCAAAAATCCTGTAAAACTGAAACAAGAGATGGTTAAATCTACTGCAATTAGTGGTGAAAAGCAAATAAGACTGTCATGTTAACTACAAATTGATTTTCGTGAAGTGATTCTCCATGAATCCTGAACTGTGATTATTGGTTAGTGTTGTTAGCTGACAAAAACAGACATTAACACATTGATATTGTTGTATTATTACATAAGAATCATTGAGTAGTGCTTGCAGAGGCAATAGGTTAATAACCAGCTTCACGCTTAGCATTACCGACATCGGCAGTAGGGTGTATGTTGAGGAAAGGAATATTATTTCCAATTGTAACAATAATGGTAGTGATCTGGTGGTAAGTGTTATGCATTGTTTGAACAATGAAATAAGTAATCCTGCAGTGAAACGGTCAGTAACAAGGACATGACAGAAGACAAGCTTTTGATTTGCCACAACAGGTTGCTCCACTGGCAACTCCCAGTAGCAGTAACAATGATGGTATCTGTGAACATACAATAGAAAATGAGGTGCGCGTAGATCAGGAACCATTGCCAACAGATTGAAATGTAGCAATACCACCACCAGAAAAACTTCCATGAGACTTATGCAAGCCCATAGATAATGGTCTGTACATAATTTATTTATAAAGCTAGAAAACTGACACAAGGAGTATAGGAAAAATTATTCAGTCACATGCTAAGGATCCGTGGCCACTATGTTAGTATCTCACAAGCCGGCAGAAACAGTTTAAAAATTGAAGCCAAATCCCCAGCAGCTGCATATTGCTTAGTACAGTCAGAAATGATATCTGAGATAAATTTTGAGTCAAATGTTCATAACCATATGGTGTTGAAACCTGGAGTAATTCAAGGTGTGTCTACGGAACGTTGTGAACTTCCAATGTTCATGTCATCAGAGTAAAGCGAAAGACGAAACATGTCACTCAGAATTACATATGTTGTGTTATAAATTTGCAGGCTGGTACTCTCACGTTTTACTCAAATCCTTCCACGGTATGTGTATATTCATAGCATGCCCTGTGACGTTACTCAACATGTAACAGCAGTGAATCGATGTTTCCAGTGTTCGTTGTGGGCACACAGCTTGGCAATGTTGCAGTCAATATCATTGCTGTCGGTGTTGCAGTCAATATAAAAGAGAACAGCGCCACAATGCCAGTATATCCTGCGTACATTGCTGTGATGGACATGAAGATATGAAGAAAAAATGTAGTATCTTCCTATTTAGGAAAAGAGTTAATGAAATAGCAGCTCAAGACAACTGGTGCTTTAAAGAGATTAAGAATTAATTACGCAATGCAACCTATTCTCAGACTGTTCAGTCTTTTCCTCTGCTTGCAAATATTAATCTACCTCAATTTCAGCCATTTGGACTTTCAAAATTTACAAAGGAATTGGAAACACACACACACACACACACACACACACACACACTCTTTCTCCAGCAAGAATGGTCTGAAAAAAAAGGGAGTGTAGAGGCCCTCAGAATCATACAATATAATAGGTATGACATGTCAACAAACTGCTAATCCCCCCATTGATAGAGCAGAATTGCTGCCAGAAAACACTTATATTGAGCAAACAAAAGAATCACTGAGGCTATAATTATCCACACCACTTGTTAATAAACCCAAGAGGAAGTTACGGAAATGCGATCCCAGATAACACACATTCTCTGGCTTTAGAACCACAGAGTAAACATGGTTGGGGTTTCAGTGATACTCTGGATGAAAAACTCTACAATGTAGTACTTCATTGGATGGAACAAATAAACTGAAAAAAATACACAGCTGTTGTTAATAAAATCATCAATTGATGACCTACTGGTATCAAGTTATAGGGTTGAACATTTTACAATGGAGCAGTTGTTCCATTATTTCAAGTAAAGTAAACTTAGTCAGAAGGCTACAGCTGTGCTGCATAGCAACAACAACATTATCCCGAACGCGGCTCCAGCCGAATAAACAATTTTTAGTGAAAGGCTATTGTACTGCCCACCATCGCATAAAAAAAATCCTGCTCAACGTGTATAGGACTCTTGTGAGATCGGTCTTGGATTGTGGATGCATATTTTTATCTTGATGGGGGGGCAGGAAATTCAATATCGAAACTATACAAACTTCAAGTACGTATTCAAATATCCACTGGAGGCATGTTTTTCCACATCTACCAGTGCTCTCTTTGTTGAGTCAAGGGAACAGTTACTGAATACTGGAAGGGGGAAAACTTGTGAATAAATTCATTTTGAAGCGAGTCTCGCAGACAGGACACCCTTTAATAAATGGCATAATGAAATATTGGTCAGACACCGAAAAACTTAATTATTGATCTGAAAAGAAAAGAAACCAGTCAGTTATTAAATCCCTTGAATGGTGAACCTTGTATGAAAAGAAACTACGAAAACATGATTCTTACCAGAATTTCTAGCCCCATTCAGGTACTGAGAAGAAAATGTTCTGATCTTTTATAACATTGCACAGTATAAAAAGTCTCCAAATTTGAAGACTGAAATCAACCCAGTTTGCTCAATATTGTTTTCTTGAATTCAACGAAGATTTACACCGATCGATCCAGGACCATTGACAGCAATAAAACAGGATGTGCAGTATACAACCCTGCAGAAAATTATCAAGTCTTTTATTCTCTACCCTTGGAGGCAACAATCTTATTATGCAGAAGCCATCACAGTTAAGGGAAGCAGTAAAGTACATGATGTCTTGCAGATGAAGCAGTAAGATGGTATTAGCAGATACACTAACAAAATCCTTGTGGATTCCAGAGCACAGTGCCATCTTTCATAATTCAGTATTAGACAGCTTAGAGAAGCAAGCAATGAACTTAAGTGAAATTCTAAGTGAGAGACTTCCTTATCAAGGTATGCTTAGATTAATCAATGAAAAAGTGATACACGACTGATAGAAACTATAAGATTCAGCAAAGATATCAAAAGATGTAAAATGTGGCCAGCTGCAACCTAAAATAACTGTGTCCTCTTGGTTTATTGATTAGAAAAGAGCAGAGGATTCATAACCATTTCGTGCATGTGCTTAAATCATGACACATTCCCAACCCACCTGTTCTGAGACTGTGAAGGAGACTTGAATCTTCTACTGTTCTTGTGTACCAGATACAAGACACAGCAACCCCCCTGCGGGTCCGGGGTAAGAATAGGCCCGAGGTATTCCTGCCTGTCGTACGAGGCGACTAAAAGGAGTTTCAACCATTTCGGCCTTCCATGTGATGGTCCCCCTTGGGGTTTGACCTCCATTTTTCAAAATTCTACAGAAGTACGAGCCTTCTGGGGAAGGACACCTTACGTGGTGTACCACTGGTCCTAAGTGCACTAAGACCTTGGCACTCAGTATTGTACCGGCGTTGTAACCATACCCACTATTCCTCAAATTGGGCCTAAACGCCTGATGGGTTGTCCAAGTTACGCCCATAGTGCATCTCCATCTGCCCCAGCGATCATGATGGACTTTCCATGGCACCAGAAATCCAGCACGGTAGCCAGCCCGTTGTGGTGGGGTCGTCATGTACCCTCTAGGTTGTAGCCCCCTGACAACACAGGGATCGTACTGCCGATACCTGAGCTGCACCCTCCCCACGTCGGCCAAGGAGTAGATGCCCGTCTCCTTGGGGCATCAGGACTCCCGGCAATGGTCATCCTGCCAGGTGGCCCTTGCTGCGGCTGGGTGGCGCCCGTGGGGAGAGCCCCTGATCGGAGTGGGTGGTATCGGGGCGGACGTTTCGCAGATGAAACGTAAACACGTATCAGGTCGCTCTGCGGCCGAGTCTTTCAAAAGAAAAGGTACCGTTTCTAGTCCTGGTTCTCCTGCCCTTTCCCCCTTGGCCACTCCATGGGAGGAGGGACAGGCTTCCCCCGCTATTTGGTCTGTTCTCGAACCGATGGGGGGACATTCGCCACCTCCAAGCCCATGTTCTTTGTTCAGCACATTGAGGACATCTTCGGGGAAATCGAGGCTCTCAGCAAGATGCGTTCAGGGTCCGTACTTATCAAGACCACCTCCGCCACACAGTCGGCGGCGCTCCAGGTGTGCGACCGCCTAGGGGACATCCCAGTATCCATTGTCCCACATCTGGCACTAAATAGGACGCAGGGGGTTATTTTTCATCGTGACCTCCTGCTACAATCTGATGAGGAGCTCAGGGCCAACCTGGAGCGCCGAGGCGTGCATTTCGTCCGGCGAGTCCAGCGCGGCCCCAAAGACCGTCGCATCGACACCGGGGCCTTCATCCTCGCCTTCGAGGGGGACGTTCTCCCGGAGAAGGTAAAGGTGATGTGCTACCGGTGTGACGTGCGACCTTACGTCCCGCCTCTTACGCGCTGTTTTAGGTGTTTGCGCTTTGGGCACATGTCGTCACGGTGTGAGGCTGAGCCCCTTTGTGGCGATTGTGGACGTCCTCTTCGTGAGGAACTGCACCCCACCACCTCGGTGCATTAATTGTCCTGGCGTCCACTCGCCTAGATCCTCAGACTGCCCCGCCTATCAGAAGGAGAAGAAGATACAAGAAATCAGAACTTTGGATCGGCTCTCTTATTCTGAGGCCAGGAAGAAGTATGACCGCCTTCATCCCGTGCCATTGACCACTTCGTTTGCCTCAGTTGTGTCCACTCCTTCCGCGGTATCCTCACCCCTATCCTGTCCCCCCTCCGCCTCCTCCGCCCATCAGGGGGCTCTGCCCCCGCCTCCCAAATCCCTCCCTTCCAAATCCTCCTCCCCTGTGGCCCCCACCCCCTCTGCCCCAGGGGCCACCCTTCCTCCTCCTCCTCCTCCTCCTCCTCCTCCTCCCCCCACGCCACCAGAGAAGCGATCCTCTTCTCAGGCGTCCATCAGGGAAACGTTCCGAACCCCAATTTCCGAGGTCCGGCGTTCCAAAACGGACCCCGCGCGTGAGGACCTTCTTCGGGTCCAGCCCACCATCCCTGTGCCTCCTCGGCCTTTCAAGAAGGCCTCCAAGAAGAAGTCTCTATCCCCCTCTCCACCCCGGCGCGTTTCGTCTGACGCTTCATCCGTGAGTCGCTGCTCCCGGCCGTCCTCAGTTTCGCCAGGACGCTCTGCTGCCAGGCGCTCCGCTGGCCTTTCGTCTGCAAATGATGCGGCCCCTTCTACACAACCAGGGACAGTGGCCGCAGCTGGCGAAGAGTCGATGGAACCGGATCCGCATCCCGTCGGTTGTAGCGTTGTTCCCTCGCAACCTGGCCCTCCGCTGCCGTCGAGGTGACCAGCTCTTCCCCCGTCTCGTTCCCCCAACTTTTTGACTAGCGATGGCGTTGTTTCATTGGAACATAAGAGGTATTCGATCTAATTGGGAGGAATTACGACTGCTCCTCCGCCTGCACTGTCCACTCGTCCTTGGTCTCCAGGAAACCAAGTTGCGCCCGACTGACCGTATTGCCTTTACCCACTATACCTCGGAGCGGTATGACCTCACCCCTGTGGACGGTATCCCAGCTCATGGTGGGGTCATGTTGCTCGTTCGGGACGATGTCTATTACCGTCCCATCCCATT
This sequence comes from Schistocerca piceifrons, assembly GCF_021461385.2. Taxonomy (NCBI): domain Eukaryota; kingdom Metazoa; phylum Arthropoda; class Insecta; order Orthoptera; family Acrididae; genus Schistocerca; species Schistocerca piceifrons. The sequence continues at coordinate 592,419,139 of NC_060143.1, forward strand.
GACCACCCCACTCCAAGCAATAGCTGTCCGCATTACTCTTTCTGCTTTTACTTTTTCAGTTTGTACCATCTACACTCCACTGTCATCTGCTGTTAGTCGGGCTGACATGATGCACCTGATTGTTCAGCCTCCCCCGCCGTTCTTATTGTTTGGCGACTTCAAGGCCCATCATCCCCTTTGGGGCTCTCCTGCATCCTGTCAAAGAGGCTCACTCTTGGCGGATGTCTTCAACCATCTCAATCTTGTCTGCCTCAATACCGGCGCCCCGACTTTCCTCTCGGACTCTACTCATACCTACTCCCACTTGGACCTCTCGATCTGTTCTACCACTCTTGCCCGTCGGTTCGAGTGGTATGTCCTTTCTGACACCTATTCGAGCGACCACTTCCCCTATGTCGTTCGTCTCCTGCACCACACCCCATTCCCACGTCCTTCGAGCTGGAACATACTGAAAGCTGACTGGGGACTTTACTCCTCCCTGGCGACCTTTCCGGACCACGATTTTCCCAGTTGTGACAGGTCGAATACCTCACGGCTGTTATCATCAATGCTGCCGAACGTTCCATTCCTCGTACTACTTCTTCACGTCGCGTTTCCGTCCCCTGGTGGAACGAGGCTTGTAGGGACGCTATCCGTGCTCGACGACGTGCTTTACGCACCTTTCGCCGCCATCCTACATTGGCGAATTGTATTGAATACAAACGACTCCGAGCGCAATGCCGTAGAATCATCAAAGACAGCAAAAAAGCTTGTTGGGCCTCTTTCACCAGCTCCTGTAACAGTTTTACTCCCTCTTCCGTTGTTTGGGGTAGCCTGCGCCGGCTGTCGGGCATTAAGGCCCACTCCTCGGTACCTGGCCTGACCTCAGGTAATGAGGTCCTTGTTGATCCTGTGGCTGTCTCCAACGCCTTTGGCCGCTTTTTCGCGGAGGTTTCAAGCTCCGCCCATTACCACCCTGCCTTCCTTCCCAGGAAAGAGGCAGAAGAGGCTTGGCGAACTTCCTTCCACTCACTGAATCTGGAAACTTATAATGCCCCCTTTACTATGCGGGAACTCGAACGTGCGCTTGCACTGTCCCGATCCTCTGCTCCGGGGCCAGATGCCATTCACGTTCAGATGCTGGCACACCTTTCTCCGGCGGGCAAAAGCTTCCTTCTTCGTACCTACAATCGCGTCTGGACCGAAGGTCAAGTCCCCAGGCGTTGGCGTGACGCCGTTGTTGTTCCTATACCCAAACCCGGGAAGGATAGACACCTTCCTTCTAGTTACCGCCCCATTTCTCTTACAAGCTGTGTCTGTAAGGTGATGGAGCGCATGGTTAATGCTCGGTTAGTCTGGATTCTTGAATCTCGACGACTACTTGCTAATGTCCAATGCGGCTTTCGTCGCCGCCGCTCCGCTGTTGACCACCTTGTGACCTTGTCGACATTCATCATGAAAAACTTTTTGCGACGGCGCCAAACGGTGGCCGTGTTCTTCGACTTGGAGAAGGCTTATAATACCTGTTGGAGAGGAGGTATCCTCCGCACTATGCACAGGTGGGGCCTACGCGGTCGCCTGCCCCTTTTTATTGATTCCTTTTTAACGGATCGAAAGTTTAGGGTACGTGTGGGTTCCGTATTGTCCGACGTCTACCTCCAGGAGAACGGAGTGCCTCAGGGCTCCGTCTTGAGCGTAGCCCTTTTTGCCATCGCGATCAATCCAATTATGGATTGCATTTCACCTAATGTCTCAGGCTCTCTCTTTGTCGATGACTTCGCGATCTACTGCAGTGCCCAGCGAACATGCCTCCTGGAGTGCTGCCTTCAGCGTTGTCTAGACAGCCTCTACTCATGGAGCGTGGCAAATGGCTTCCGGTTCTTTGAAGAGAAGACGGTTTGTATCCACTTTTGGCGATATAAAGCGTTCCTTCCGCCATCCTTACATCTCGGTCCCGTTGTTCTCCCATTCGTGGACACAACTAAGTTTCTAGGGCTCACGTTGGACAGGAAACTGTGTTGGCCTCCACATGTCTCTTATTTGGCGGCCCGTTGTACACGTTCCCTTAATGTCCTCAGAGTCCTTAGTGGTTCATCTTGGGGAGCGGATCGCACTGTCCTGCTTCGCTTGTATCGGTCCATAGTCCGATCGAAGCTGGATTATGGGAGCTTTGTCTACTCGTCCGCTCGGCCATCCCTCTTACGCCGGCTCAACTCCATCCACCATCGGGGGATACGTCTTGCGACGGGAGCCTTCTACACTAGTCCTGTCGAGAGTCTTTATGCTGAAGCTGCAGAGTTACCATTGACCTACCGGCGCGACGTACTGCTGTGTCGGTATGCCTGCCGGCTGTTGTCTATGCCCGACCATCCCTCTTACCAGTCCTTCTTCGCCGATTCTCTCGACCGTCAGTACGGGTTGTATGTGTCTGCCCTGCTGCCCCCCGGAGTCCGCTTCCGTCGCCTGCTTAGACAATTGGATTTTGCCCTCCCTACCACCTTCAGAGAGGGTGAGAGCCCGACACCACCTTGGCTCCAGGCTCCGGTTCATATTTATCTCGACCTCAGCTCACTCCCGAAGGAGGGTACTCCGGCTGCAGTGTATTGCTCACGGTTTGTCGAACTTCGTGCTCGCCTTGCCGGTCACACCTTTATTTACACCGATGGCTCCAAAACTGAAGATGGTGTCGGCTGTGCCTTTGTCGTCGGGGCCGCCACCTTTAAATACCGGCTCCTCGACCAATGTTCCAGCTTTACGGCCGAGCTTTTTGCTCTCCATCAGGCCGTTCAGTATGCCCACCGCCACCGCCATTCATCGTACGTACTCTGCTCTGACTCACTCAGTGCTCTTCAGAGCCTTGGAGCTCCCTATCCAGTCCATCCCTTGATTCAACGGATACAGCAGTCCCTCCATTCTTTCGCTGATAATGGTGGTTCTGTCAGCTTTCTGTGGGTTCCCGGACATGTAGGAGTGCCTGGGAATGAGGCTGCTGATGCTGCAGCCAAGGCTGCAGTTCTCCTGCCTCGGCCAGCCTCCCATTGTGTCCCGTCATCTGACGTTCGTGGGGATGTATGTAAGAGGCTTGTGTCGTTGTGGTGGGATGCTTGGTCATCCCTCCAAGGAAACAAGCTCCGGGCAGTAAAACCGCTTCCAACTGTATGGACAACATCCTCCCGACCATCTCGGCGCGAGGAGGTCCTTCTGACCAGGTTGCGGATTGGGCATTGCCGGTTTAGCCACCTCTACCTGCTCTCCGGTGACCCAGCCCCGCAGTGCCCTTGTGGTCAGGCATTAACAGTGCGCCATGTTTTATTGTCGTGTCCCCGTTTTAGTCAATTTCGTGTTGTCCTGTCCCTGTCATCTACTTTACCGGATGTTTTAGCTGATGACGCTCGAGCAGCTGCTCGTATTCTGCGTTTTATAACTTTAACTGGCTTGTCCAGACATTTAACCTTTTTACTTATTTTATCTGCATCTTTGTCAGGTCCTTCTGGTGTCCCCCCATCCCCTTGAGTTGTAACAGATTCCATGTGCTCTAACAACAGTGACTGGGCGCTAATGACCTCAGCAGTTGAGCGCCCATAAACCCAACCAAAAAAAAAACACACACACACAGCAAAAATCCTTTATGATCACATTGGTTAACGCAAAGATTCCACTTTCAACATCCGCTGCTGTGTTTTTGTCGACAAAAAAGAGTGTAGGGTTTTAAATGTGTTCACCCACTTCTATCTATATGTGTGACTTCACTATCTAGAGACACGGAATTTTGTATATTGTTTTCTTTCTTTTATTATTGTGGTGTGTAACTCTGAGTAGTTGATAGTGGTAACATGTATCAATCATTTAGTCACACCCTTAATATTTTTGCATCTATCAATTCATGAAATGTATAGTACGATAACAATAAAGGTAGTTTGCAAATATGATGGATGGCTGTATGGCAACGGCCAAATGCCAAAAGTAGAAACAAATAAAACTGAGGAGAAAGACAGGTTGTAATATCAGCAATAGTGATACTGTTATAAAAAATTGCAATTTATGTTGGTTATATTTATTTAGTAACAAAAATAATCACTTCCCTATCATGCCACCCATGTAAACTCTCCTGACCCTGGGTTCTGGGCAATGTTTCCCTCTCCCCATTTCCTAAATGTCACTAGTCATTTTCCTCCCTCTTCCTTTCCCTTCAACACTTCCCTGCAAATGCTATCCAGGGAAGGATAGCATCAAAAGAAATAATAGGTTGACAAGCAACTTTCTAACTGTAGTATTAATAATGCTGCTCCTTGTGTGAGTTGGATAGATATTACATGGGATTTGTTGTTGCTAGACTTCAAATGAGATAGAGCATAAGCACTACTGCCTTTGCTATTGTTATTGATAGCATAGTATGATTGTTTGTAGACCGGTTGAACCGTCGTAGATTTCAGTGTATGTGTATTGCTAGTAATAAGGGACCGCAATTTGTAGCATCTATTTTTAGCCAGATTAGCATCTATTTTTTGGCAACAATTAGACCGATAAAATAATCTCTTTTCTCACTGTTACATCCTATTCTTGGCAACTGTTTCATTTAATGCTTCTGCACAGTCAATGTGTTTGAGGAGTGAAAGAAAACTGGTATTTTACAACAGACTTTTCAAAATATGTGTTATTGCTCGAAGAGTACCAATTTCAGCAGTAATTCCATTATGGTTACAGCAAATTCTATTCCTCAGAAGAAAGAGTATAAATTTCTGCACTACTTTCTTTTAGATTACATCTCTTATCAGTTACAATTGCATTATAGTGAGGTGGAATTCGCTCACTGTCAACATTGTTTGTGGGTGTCCACAGAAAATCCAAACAATGTTTGGCAAACATTTCATATGCGCTTTCTGTTCTCATGACCCTAAAACCATTGATCACATCAATTCAGTTGTGTTCCTTGAGCTCCTTCTCAACAAGTTTTTTGATACATGCATACCCACTAGACACTGTGTGTTCTGTTGCTACTGTTGGAAACTCTGAAGTCTTTCAATTTGAAGTTCTTCAGCACTATTCAGAATGACATTTCGTGGATAAAATGCCCGTGCCAAAACCTCAAATTCTTTACAATTAGGATCCCCGCTTCAGAGTGCTGCGAGCTTAATTTCTGCAGCATTGGCTACCTTAAAAAAAAATAGGGGGGGGGGGGGGGAACTAGCATAGCAAACAAGGACTATTAATGTAACTGTTTCATGAATTTCTCATTTTTATGGCAGCTTATTTTGAATAATAATTCACTTCTCACAATATGACACGTATCGCCAAAGAAACATGATACAGCCTTTTTATGCGCAAAAACCACATATTCGAGAAGTATACTCTTCACTTTGATAGCTCTGCTTAAATTTAAGGCAACAGTGACCAGAAGACTTGAATATGCCGTTTAATTCACTACTAAAAGTCTGCAAATAACGATATATTCGTGTTGTACACAACTCACATATTTTTCATGTAAGATTTAACGCACCAGACACGAGGCGTAGCTTGCTTCCCTTATTTCTATTGTGCACTATAATCTAAAATCACAAAAACAAATGGCTTATGTGGGAAATATCTCTCATGCAGGGTCTTCCCACATGCCAGTTCTTCATTGGAGAATCAGAAGTCCACTATCATAAGATGGCATTTTCCAACTTCTCCAGTGGAATATTGGCTTTCAAAAATGCCTCAACAGTTTCTTTTACTGAAAATGTAATCTTGCTTACTTCTTTCAGCTTTGCTTAAGCAATCAGCAGTCCATGATTGCCTCTTTCGAGAAGCAGCAGCAGCATTTTCTTGGTGGTGGGAAGAAAGTTTGTCTGATTTAATATGTTTTTTGACATTACCTTTCCTATCCCACTGCATGTGACAGTTGCAAAATTTGCAGAACACTATTTGGAAATCTGTAGCATATAAACCGTGGCTTGCATATTGCTGAGTCCTGTCATGTGCTTTCACAGATCTGCGATCCATAATTCACGTACAAACAATGAAACAGTAAAAACGAAACGAGATCCGAACTTCACCGCGTGCTCTCGAGCGAGAATTTCGGATTCGGTGAGGGGACTGGTGTGAGCAGAGTCAATTATGGAATTACATGGACCAGCATTTATTGGTATCTGGTCGCTACCATTAGTAGTTATCAGATTACATTGTGTTTGGGGCAGTATGCTGTGGATGTGTCATGTTGTCAGTGTTGTGTTTTAGAAGTGTCCATAAAGAATTTATAATCGGTGGAAAGTGGGATGGGTAACAACAATATTATAACAAGGATAGACTACTGCCCCTGATAAAGAGAAGACACTCACTCATAGACATGGTCAACAAAAAGACTGCTGCATGTTTAAGCTTTTGGACAAAAGTCTTCCAGAAGTAAAAAACACACACACACACACACACACACACACACACACACACACACACTCACTCACTCCACAATCTCTATCTGCTGTGGCTGGAAGTTTTCTTATCTAGCACTTCCCATACTTTGTACTGTTCTTCGTAAATCAGTTTTGTGATCTTGCATTAATTCAGTCACACCAATATGCCTAACACGAGTAATCTTTATTTTAAATGTGCGCAAATTACGGTACTGGTAGGTACCTCATTAATATTTAAAATTTTTGTTTTCAGTTGTTATCCAGTCATCAGGTGGCTTAAGCAACGACGAGATAGAAAATATGATACGGAATGCTGAAGCATTTGCTGCACAGGATAAGGTAAAGAAAGACCGTGTGGAAGCAGTTAATCAAGCAGAAAGTATCACTCATGATATTGAGTCCAAGATGGAGGAGTTTAAGGACCAATTACCAAAAGAAGAGGTATGCTAAAATTCTACCAAATTCTTTAAATTTAGTTGTTGTGCTCTATACCTAAGAGATCACGTATATAATCTGAGCATGTCTCAAGGCCTGACTCCCTTTCATTGTCACTGATGGGTCCACTTATTATTCCAGAACACTACTGCCAGAATTTGTCAAACGGTGTGTGAGAAAAGTATCAGTCGTTGAGAAGAGGTGGTGGAGGACCATGTTTTACACTGATAAAAGCGATTGATATATTTTTGAAAGTTGAATCAGCATTTCTGACAGCATTGATATAATTTCATTTCTGTTCATTTATTTCATTAAACATTTGCAGTGTCATGGTACAGCCACGTAGCTCCATCATCTCCGTTCTTCTAATGTGGATATTCCCGCATAGCCTTCGAGTGAACAGCTAGTGTTTGGAAACCATAGTAAGTGGCAATATCAGTGACATTAGAGGTCTGCTCAGGTGGCCTAATGGTTCAGGCGACTCCTCATGATAAGCAGGAAATTTGGTCTGAAGTCGTAGTTTGGTGCACACTTCAAATTGCCAGTACGTATTCATTACATTGCGAGTTCAGCTAACCTGGACAGTTTACATTCGTATCAGTGCATTGAATTCATTTCATTATGAACTGTCCTCTGGCATAATGGAAGACGAATAACTAAAGCAAGGCATAAAAATAACTTTAGTCTACAGATGTCTCATACATTTATAGGAAAACTGTGATCACAGATTCACAATGATGGTGATGGTAAATTAATTGTAAGTAACGTGTAGTGAATAATGTCCCTTGACTACTTGTTAGTAATGGTTTATATTTGAAATAATAAAAGCCATGGGTATCTCTTTGTTGGGATAAAAGTAAAACATTATTATTAACTGATCATCAAACAAATGCTGTTATAAATTGTAGCTCAGATTTGTAATTCTGTGTACATATTTTGCAAGGAGCCTTCACTGTGCAGAATGCACATACATACATTAAATAAGCAAACTTCACGAACTGAAGTATGATTTTAAGCTTTCCCAGTGTATGATTTTGAAATGTTATTGGGTATTCAACCTAGTTGTGCCCTTCCATTTGGAACCCAAATTTGAGTCAACACAGGTCCTAGAAGTCTGCAGAAATGTCATCAAAATGTTATGCTGTGATATCAGACATGTTTTTTAGTGGGTTGCTACTGCTAAATACAGAACAGTTGTTCGCTAGTTATTGTCTCTCTTGTTGCAAGGGAAAACGTTCTCCATGAAAATTTCTAGCTTAAGGCAGAAACAAATCTCTGGCTTCTTTTGCTGCTGCTTCTTCCCACATTGGGCCCCTCTAGAGCCAGTGTTCTAATTTAAAGTCTTCATCTTTCCTTTCAGTATTGTTTCACTATGCTTATTTTTGCTTTCTTCTTTATACCTGTTGTTTTTCTTCCTCCATTTCTGAAACTTTCTTCCTAAACCTTCTCTGTAGTATGTTAACAGGGCTTCTAAGCTGCAGATTTGAAATCAGTGATCTGCAGACTTTGCAGTTGTCGAACTGGGCGAGAGAAGGCACACCTGAACTCAGAGAACCACACTGTTCACCAGTGAAAAAATGCTGCCGCATCTCAACAGAAAACTTACAGCCAACAGAAGAAAATGAGCAAAGACTATTTCACAAAAGAAACTTTCGATTTTTTTATTTATTTTTTTTTCTAAAGCAAATATTCCACTCAAGACTTATTAATAAACAATAAAACTGTGTACTCTTTTTGTTAGTACTGCTATTTCTAATCAATGTTCTTTTATTTTTTTGCGATCAGTTTCATCTTCAGGCATGCAAATCTCACCAAAAAATAGATACATTTCAGGTCCCTATGTTTGAGTACTGTACGTTTATCTGACTCACTAGTGTTATTTTCTTTTGTTGTTTTCTGTGGCAATAACAACAATGTTAATAATAACTCTTTTTCAGTGTGACAAAATGAAGGAAGAGATACAGAAAGTTCGTGAACTAGTTGCCAAGAAAGATGAGACAGACCCTGAAGAAATACGTAAAGCAGCAGGTTCTCTTCAACAAGCATCACTAAAATTATTTGAAATGGCATACAAAAAGGTAAATTTACTAAATTTCTTAAAAGATGGTGTCGTACAAGTGTTTGAGCTTATAGAACAAATAAAAACTTGTCATTGTTTTGAACTTTGAAGTCAGTTATTGCATTGCTTCAGAAAGTTTCTAATAAGTTTGTGTGGTAGGTGTTTAATTTTGTAGTGGGGTTGTTACAAAAGCTTCCAAAACGAATAGAAACTTGAAGAGAAGCTGTAGAAGTTTCCTCTGTCGTATTGTTACAACTGATAATGGGTTCTGAGTTAGAGACAAATCAGTAGCATGTAATATTTATTTATCCATAATGGTGAACTTTAGCCCTCCCTCCCTCAGCCCCCCCCCCCTTTTTTTCATTTGCCGCCACTCCTCAGTTAACAAAATCATACCACAAAAGGCATGGAATATGTATGAAAAAACTGCATGTGTAGGTATTGTTAATTTATGGGCAGTTGGTTTGTGGGCATTGGTGTCTGCTAGTGTCCCAGTTGGGTTTCATCAGATGCAGGTAAGATGAATTTGATGGTAAAGACATCAACGTGAGTTTACTATCATGCTCCTCAAACCATTGCAGCACGAATTTGGCCTTGTAACATGGACAGTTATCCTGCTGGAAGGTGCCACTGCTTTTGGGGAAGACATAAAGTGTGAGGGGTAACAAGTAGTCCCTGATAATGTTCATAGTCCACAGCTCTCATGGTGCCTTAGATTACTACTGCACGTCCCTTGGAAGCCCAGGTGAATGTACCCCATAACGTAATACTGCTCCCACTGGCCTGAGTGTGTGGCGCACTGAATGTTTTGAGCAGCCATTTGCATGAATCATGGTATATCTGAACACAAGCATCAACCAGTTTTAGCAATAAACTGGATTCATCTGACCAGGCGACATGATTCCATTGATCTGTGAGCCAGTTTCTATGAGCTCCTGCCCACTGTAATGACAATTTGCCCTCAGTGCCAGCAGGCAGTATACAACCTTGCAGTGGACAATGGTCATAATGTTTTGGCTCATCAGTGTAGCCTTAAGTAAATATTTACAAATATTGGCACTGGGTGCATACCAAAAAATTGTATCATGGACAAGAATTCCAGCCTGTTAAAGAAATGTTCCAGCAGCAAATGGGCTGTGATCAGTTACCCCCCCCCCTTTTTTTTATTTCCTAGTAAGGAAAGTGTGTGACCTTGAACACTCAGAACTGTATGAAAATGTGCTTACAACATAAATTGGTGATCCTAAAAACAATGACAAGAACCATTTGCATGCGAGCTGCTCATCTTACCACAAGAGACGTTCAAATGATCACCAATTTGAGATCTGAGATAGAGAATTTTGTGACATGAAGAAGCAAAATATGGATATAATTAGGACCATAAACACATGTTTCAATGTCATGACTTATTGCTGTAGATCCCTCAGTTTAAAATGATTACAATATAGGAACAGCAAAATTTTTCTGCTGATCGCATAGTGTTGTACCATGATTGTTGGGATGATGAGTTTATATTCTTAATACATTTCTGAACATAACACTGAATGTGTCTACTCATTATGTTATACATTCGTCTTTATGTAATTATCCTAAGACAATACACACTGTACAGGGCTACTATTTTAATGATTCATTCATTTTCAAAGTTCTGTATTCCCCAAGGTGTTACGTGTACAAATATGGTTGATGTCCAAATAAAACTGTAAACTCACGGAGTTCGCATTGTGCCTACCAGTTGGCATTGACAAAATTGTGACAAAGCAAAAAGTTTTTGTGTTGGAATATGCAAGATGTTTTTTACAACAGTGTAGAATGTTTTCAGAAAGAATCATGGACAAGAACCATCATGTAAACAGAGCACTGTGTTGGTATCAAGAATTTAGGGGCACTGGTTGTCCCTGTAATTATAAAAGTACCAGTTGACAAAGTCTTCCAAATGCTATCTCTTTAGAGGATGAAGTAAAGCTTTTTATGCAGTCCAGTCAACAGTATATGCAAGTCACAAACTTGGAGTACAGCAGCAAACCATGGGGAAGATTTTACGGCGGTAGTTACATTGCAAGTGTGGTCTGCAGCTTGTACAGCAATTAAAACTTGAAGAGTAAGGCCTGCACCTTCAATTTTCCATCGCAATGCAGGAAAGAGGATGAACATTTCACCTCCAAGCTAATGTTTGTGACAAAGCAACCTTCCGTTTACCTGGAAAGCCCCACAAAATTAAGGTGAACGAATTAGATTTGTCAAAGGTTAGTGATTTCTGTACCACGTAACAGAGAAGGTATATAGGCAGTGTTTCTTCTATGAGAAGTTTAATAGGTACCTCTTAACCTGATGTAATGCAGCTCTGGTTGTTTCTACAACTGACTGCCAATTCCAATAATTACATCTTCCAACAAGACAGGGCAGACCCTCATCAGAGCATTCAGTGTTTGTCACCACCTAAACAACAAACTTCAGCATCACTGAATTGATTTAGTAATAAAGATTATGTGGCTCTGTTCTCTTGGCTCCCCAAAACGCCTTGTGATTTTTTCCTTTGGAGGTCCATTAAGGACCAAGTTCCTGTATCTCCATTGCCTAGAACACTGGAACAGCTTTGAGAATGCAACAGTGCTGCTGTGATGACCATTGACAAGATGTTGCTACATAAGGTATGGAGCAATCATGAGTACCGCATAAACATGTTATGAGACCTGAGAAGCATTCGCAGAACATGTGAAGAGTGCCAGTTGTAAACTGGGGGAGTTTACGGTTCTGTTCGTGCACCAAATCATATTTGTACACATCCTACTTTGGAGAGAAAACTAATTGCTTACAAGTTCTAATATATGGGTGTGAAAGTTGGGACAATTCGTCTGGTGGTGGTAACAATAATAATAATAATAATAATAATAATAATAATAATAAATAGCCTATAACCTGTTCTTCTCACCTCCCCTCAGATGGCTGCAGAGAGGGACTCCTCCAGTACTGGAAGTAGTGGCAGCAGTGCAGATAAACCTGAAGAAGAAGAGAAAAAAGCGAAGAAAGAAGAATAGAAACAAATCGATATTCCATTGCATTAGCAAAATATAGTGCAGCTTTCTGCTTGGGAAGCAGAATCTCTGTACATAAACTGCTGTAGGTGTACAGTGGGCCACTGACTCCAGTGCTTGAACGTTACGGACAGTGTACATAAGATAAATTTCATGGTCGCATATTCACTCATGGAGTCACTGAAAATGTGTACAAACTGTGTGTGTGTGTTTGTGTGTGTGTGTGTTTGTGTGTGTGTGTGTGTGTGTGTGTGTGTGTGTGTGTGTCAAGAGAGATTTTTGTTAATGAGTTACTATCATTGAAACATTTGCAACTGCTGTAGATGTAATGTTGTATTTTAAACAGAGCTTAAGTTTTGTTGAGCTGTTTATTCCTGTAACAGTGTAAACATATTAAAGATTTTTTTTTATTTCTATCTTGGTCAGTTTTTATTAACATGTGTTAACGTTTCATTCCTGGTTCCTTTTTCAGAGGTATTTTGTTACTGAATTGTTACCCATTTATATCCAGCAGTTAGCCTACATTGAATCTTAGTTACATTTGGATCAGAATAAAAAAAATGAGTGACAGCTACTTGTTTCGTAGATAGCAACTAACTGGAGAATGAGTGTAGCTGCACCTTCTTTTTTGTTCATGGGTGTCATATCTTGCTGCTACCTCAGATGCCAGTTGCCACAGTCAGTTTGCAGATGACATTTCTGGCTGGTAACATAACAGTTGTTGTTTGTTCTCATTGTTTACATTTTCTCTGTGCAGTATGTTTATTTTGAACTGAATGTCTTAAACTAGTTGTGAAAGGGTGCAGGAAAGTGAAAAATATTTCCACTCTTCTAAGTAAACCCATTAGTGCAAGTTAATGGACAACGTGTGAATTTATCGAGATAAGAAAGGCCAGGCTTTTTGTACCACAGCTGTATTGTTCGGGCAGACAAACTGTAACTGACATCACTGCCCCCTTCTGTGCCCGACTGTCAGTAATTTTGTTAATGTAATTGAGCTATTGACAGTTTGAAAAGGTTTTTTTTTTCCACCTCCTTCGTTCTCTGATTATAACACAGACCTATAAAGACAAAAGTTGAATGGCAGATGAATGCTCCTAGATTTCCAAGAACTAGGTATTGCTTGTATTTTATCCCTGCCACCTTCAGAATTAAAAAGAGTGTATTTCAGTCAACAGACTCAATAACTTTCTCTGAATCTATAGATTTTAATGATTACAGATAGAACATCGCCTATTCTAAGAGCTTACTGACCTGAACATTACTGGACTATCAGTTTAAAAAGCCATGGTAGCATAACACTGACACACAATTACAGAAGACTGGAAAAACTTGTAGATACTGATGTTAGGAAAGATACATTTGGATTGCAAAGAAGTGTGGTTACATGAGGCAATGCTGACCAAAAGACTTATGTTAGAAGAGAGCAAACACACAGTTATGGTATTTGTTGGTTTAGAAAAAGCATTTGTGACAACATTGACTGGAATATACTCTGAATCGACAAGAGGTCCCCGTGATGGAATTGAGTTTTTTAAAGTATCTATACATTAATGTTGGTTAGGGTCCCAGGTATCTCACCTTGCAGCCATTCACCCTGATGATCCATCATTTGCAAGTTATTGATGGAAAAAATTTCATAATTATGTGAAACTTCAATAATTACGAGGGCAGTTCAATAAGTAATGCAACACATTTTTTTTCTCGGCCAATTTTGGTTGAAAAAACCGGAAATTTCTTGTGGAATATTTTCAAACATTCCCACTTCGTCTCGTATAGTTTCATTGACTTCCGACAGGTGGCAGTGCTGTACGGAGCTGTTAAAATGGGGTCTGTAACGGATGTGCGTTGCAAACAACGGGCAGTGATCGAGTTTCTTTTGGCAGAAAACCAGGGCATCTCAGATATTCATAGGCACTTGCAGAATGTCTACGGTGATCTGGCAGTGGACAAAAGCACGGTGAGTCGTTGGGCAAAGCGTGTGTCATCATCGCCGCAAGGTCAAGCAAGACTGTCTGATTTCCCGCGTGCGGGCCGGCCGTGCACAGCTGTGACTCCTGCAATGGCGGAGCGTGCGAACACACTCGTTCGAGATAATCGACGGATCACCATCAAACAACTCAGTGCTCAACTTGACATCTCTGTTGGTAGTGCTGTCACAATTGTTCACCAGTTGGGATATTCAAAGGTTTGTTCCCGCTGGGTCCCTCGTTGTCTAACCGAACACCATAAAGAGCAAAGGAGAACCATCTGTGCGGAATTGCTTGCTCGTCATGAGGCTGAGGGTGACAATTTCTTGTCAAAGATTGTTACAGGCGATGAAACATGGGTTCATGACTTCGAACCTGAAACATAATGGCAATCAATGGAGTGGCGCCACACCCACTCCCCTACCAAGAAAAAGTTTAAAGCCATACCCTCAGCCGGTAAAGTCATGGTTACAGTCTTCTGGGACGCTGAAGGGGCTATTCTGTTCGATGTCCTTCCCCATGGTCAAACGATCAACTCTGAAGTGTATTGTGCTACTCTTCAGAAATTGAAGAAACGACTTCAGCGTGTTCGTAGGCACAAAACTCAGAATGAACTTCTCCTTCTTCATGACAACGCAAGACCTCACACAAGTCTTCGCACCCGAGAGCAGCTCACAAAACTTCAGTGGACTGTTCTTCCTCATGCACCCTACAGCCCCGATCTCGCACTGTCGGATTTCCATATGTTTGGCCCAATGAAGGACGCAATCCGTGGGACGCACTACGCGGATGATGAAGTTATTGATGCAGTACGACGTTGGCTCCGACATCGACCAGTGGAATGGTACCGTGCAGGCATACAGGCCCTCATTTCAAGGTGGCGTAAGGCCGTAGCACTGAATGGAGATTACGTTGGAAAAATAGTGTTGTGTAGCTAAAAGATTGGGGAATAACCTGGTGTATTTCAATGTTGAATAAAACAACCCCTGTTTCAGAAAAAAAATGTGTTGCATTGCTTATTGAACTGCCCTCGTATAAAGGCATTTTGGTGGAGTGGTTAGCATAAGTGTGTGATGTGTAAAATATGGTGGGTTCAAATCTCGTAAGCTGCTTTTGAATTTATTTTTATATTTTTACCAAAATGCCTTTGATTGTTGTTCGTATTCAAATAGTTGGTTTATAATTTTTTGTCATGTCATTTGAGTCACTATATTGTTTTCATTTGCTTTCATCTTTTTTCTTCCTATCACTTTTTTTTATTTGGAGTCTTTGTGCAAATGGTTTTTTTATTGTGTGCATTTTAGTTTCTTCCATTTGATCATCTTATATGTTTGTCCATATTATTGAATTTATTATTTCTATTCCTGACTTTGCGTGAATATCATTTTAAATATTGTCCTTTCTTTTGTTTACATCTTCATCTGCATTATTTTGATGATAGTGCAAGAAGAATTTTGTTGTAATTGTTTGTGTGACAATTATCATCCAAAAAATGTGCATCTTGTCAGCAACAAAAAATACATTTTGACACCATTGCAAACTAATGTAAATATTCTTTTGTGTTTTGGTTTTTAACCGATAGGTTGGCATTTTCAAACATTTAAATGTTATGAGGGATAAATAAAAGTAATTGAAATCACATGCACAAAGATTCCAAATGCAAAAAAGGATGGAAAGAAAAAATGAGAGCAAATGAAAAAGTTTATATTATGATTAAAATGAGGTGACAAAGACTTAGAAATTTAAAAAAGTACATTTAAACCAATTAATTAAATAAAAATAATAATCAGTTATTTCTATAAAGATTCAAAAATAAAAAATTTTGAGGCACTTGACAACATTTTGAATCTGCAGCCTTCTACACAGCAGGCTGACTAGTATGCTAATCATAACACCACAGTTCCCATATGATTATTTTATTAGTTTTAATGCCATAGAATAGTAACAAAACAAAAACGAGAGTCCACCAGGGTGAACAGCTGTAGGCTAAAGTACCTGAGACCCTAACCATATAAACAATTTCTGAAAGTTGTTCCCATCTCTGGGGCATATCCTTGTTAGAAGTGAAAACTAGTATGAAGATGAGTGTACACTTACAGTTGAACAGAAAAAGGAAGCAAGAGTGAAATGCTTACAATGAAGGCAGTATGAAATGAATACGGAATACAGGCAGCAAAAGTGTGTGGGAGGAAAAATGGAAAGTCATGATCAAATGTGGAGATGGAAGACCATTACTAATAGTGTGAAAGCAGAATTTTTTTAAAGAATATTAAACTCAGGAATATAGACCTAATGGTGCTTACGGATAAAGAGAGATTTTCTGACAGATAATCATGTTCTGGCTGGATGGAGAGAGATTTATCAATGGAATTTTGAAAGACATTCCCACAAGAAGTGAGCAGTTACCTTATAATACTGCAGACTGAAAGATAGATCAATTGAGAAGAGGTCGTGAAGGGAACCCATCTCCACAACTGAATCTACATACTTCAGTTGATACGAGATGTGAAAAGAATTCCACATTAAACTAAGGGGTCAATCCAAATGAAGTGGTCCAATAAAAATTAAGATCGTTGCTTGACCATTTATAATTACAGTATAACCTTGTTAGCACGAACTTGCGGTTAATGTGAAAAAAATATTGGTCCCACCAGGAATACATTAGTTTTTATGGTATGTTTTATCGGTTAACACGAATTTCGGTTAAGGCGAATTACGAACTCTGTTTCCATTCCTAGCGTAATTAAATTTCACTGTAACACAAACTTCTGACCTTAGAGTGTTCTAAAGCATAATTATTTTTCCAAAATGAATGTAGGAAATATAGTTACAAAGCTAATTATACTTATTGTTGACTCGTTTTTAACGTGTTGTAGGTCAGTAGCCACAATCAGCATATGCTGTACATTGTAGGACATTCAATAATGTGTGCAGCAGCATTTAGGAACGTACTCAGTGCCAGACTTGACAGGTCTTCTGTTAGTCGTAGCCATATCGAGTTGGAATACTGAATAAAAACTACAGTTACAACCAGTACCGTAGCCCATGAAAATGGCAAAGAGTTAACAGACAGCTGTAAATGTACAGTTAAAGCTTAAGATTCTAGATGCACTGTGGTACCAAGAAAACAGCAGTTCCAGGGCAGTTTGGAATACCTAAATCTACTTTATCTATGATTATTAAGAACCGAGAAAAAATTCTTAATGCTGCGGCATCAGGTTCTGGAAACAAATCTAAACGACTTCGTACTGCCAAGTATGAAGACATCGAAACATTACAGCTAGAATGGTTCAGTCATATGCGTGCATCTAACATCCCTTTAACTGGCCCTGTGAGTCAGTCAAAAGCAAATGATACTGCTAAAGATATGGGCATCGAAGACGTCTGTTGTTCTGCTGGTTGGTTGTATCGGTTTCCAAAAGAGACATTCAGTTTCATCTGTACAAATTTGTGGTGAAGCAAATAAAGTTGATGAAGAAAGTGCGAACAGCTGGTTGCATCAATTCAACCGAGTCAGGGAAAAGTATGCCTCATGTGATGTGTTTAACATGGATGAAACTCGATTTCTACAATATTTTCCCAAATCACACCCTGGGGATAAAAGGTGATTTGTGTCACAGTGGAGCATGAAGCAAAAAACGTGTGACTGTTGTACTGTGCTGTAATGCTGATGGCAGTGAGAAGTTTCGCCCCTGGGTTATTGGTAAATCCGAGAAACCACGTTGCTTTAAAAACATAAATATGGACACTTTACACTGCATCTACTCTCATCGTAAGAAAGCTTGGATCGATGGCACATCATTTCACTAGTAGCTTCTTCATTTCAACAGTCAAATGGTTGCTCAAAATAGACATGTTGTTCTTACATAGGACAGATGTACTGCCCATAACATTCATGATCTGAACCTATCCAACATAAAGGTTCAGTTTTTTCCACCCAACGCCACAAGCCGCCTTCAGCCTTTGGACCAAGGCATAATCTCTCTCATAAAGAGAGCTTATCACAAGCGACTTGTAAGAGCTGCAATTCGTGCTGCTGAAAACAATAGTGCAACCCCAAATTGGAATATGCTTGACGTAATAAAACCCATCGCAGCAGCCTGGAACTCAGTATCACCACATCATATAGGGATGTGCTTTAACAGAGCTTGGAGACATAGCAACACTGAAGATGTCCACGAGTTAGAAGATGCCACTTCACCTGATGAATGGACAGTTCTGCAAGACGTTGCGAACCCTGGGATTAGTTTCGAAGAATTCATTAGTGTAGATGACGATGTTGCCGTATGTGCTTCTGTGGAATCGGATGTGTCAAAAGCTGTGAACGAAGTGAAAGAAGGGCCATCAGAAGAAAGTGAAGAGGAGGAGATTACAGATACCATTCCACGTACCCGTCAGGAGATGTTTGCCGCCTTGGACTTTTTAGAACGGTTCGCTTCAACATCCGATGTCACTGCTGGGTTTACGGATGCTATCATTACAACTGGTTGTGAAATTACAAAATATTAAGGTTCCCATGAACGTCAGCAAACAATGACCGAATTTTTTTCCAAGAAAGTAACGTACATAATTTGTGAGTACTTATAATTTTACAATCACTTTATAGTGTTATAAGTCTACAATAACTTGATTGATAGTGTAGTGTATTACACATTAGTGTACTGCTGCACATGTATACTTATTAAAATCTGTGTTATTCATGTAACACAATTTTTTTTAACACGAGCTCCTGATTTTTCGGTCCCTTCAGATTTGTGTTAATGAAGTTTTACTGTATTTTAATTTTTTTGTGTGTGATTATCCTGTAAATGAGAAGTTCAAAACAGTTTTTAAACAATTTTTACCTTTCAGCTGTACTAAATGGCCATTTTCATTTGTAAGCACAAGACGATGTTTCAGTTTAGAGACGTTAACAAAATATGAATATCTCTGCGCTGGGTTAAGTTACATCATCACAACTGACATGACTGTTTTTAGAAAAGCATCCTCTACAACATTGTCTATTACACAAAATACCCTAAATTCAAGAATAACCAGTCAAAATGACCTCCCAAAGTTTAGAATCCAAATTTTCTAAAATCTACTTTTTAGGCCCGAAAATAACAAACAAGGAGTGATTTATGAGTCTTTTTTCCTATAGTCAGTTATCATACACTACTAGCCTCATATAGAGCAAGAACACTTACAAATGTTTCCTTAATTTTTTTATGAATTTTTGAAATTAGTATCCAAACTTTGTCACTAGTAGATTTCTCAAAATGATGATCTTGGGCCAGCATGGTGGTAAAAATGCACAAAAACATCATTTTCCAAACTTATTCTTTCAACCTCTGCAAGCCCACACTGTCCATCATTCACACATACCACTATGTCATTCAACGTTAAAGATAAATGTAATTTTACTGACACAATGATCCTCATAAATTTCGGTTTCTGATGTTACATAGCATCAAACTAAGTTTTCCGCAATGCCAAGGAATTTGTGGAAAGCATTGTTCCTTTTATTGCTATACAGTTTTCAAATTTGGTTTGAAGTGTTGTTTTCATATGCAGAACTGCTTCTTTCTTGATCAGAAAATAGGCAATTCCTTTAATATTATCCCTGTAAAAGACATACATGTCCTGCACTGTGAGAATTTGGTCCTACTCCATCACATGCATTTTTACCATGGCAAGATGCAAAAAAGTGCCATTCAGCCTCCAACCCAAAGTGTACTTTGTAGTTGCACAGCTTTAAAAAATTCTTTTTGTTCTTATATTGACTACCACTGCTTCTCAACCTTGGGAAAATTTTCTTTTGTGTAAGTTATTACATACTTTTGAAACACATGCACGGCGAAAGTGTTGTGCACGGTGAAAGTGTTGTTCTCCAAGTAGTCGGTAAGAATGCAAATTGAAGAACTCCAAACTTCATCTTTTTCATTTTTAAAGTAGAGAACAAATGGATGCGCTGTTGCCTGGTCATTGACCCAGTTTTACCCTTGTGATTGCATCCTGAATCACAAAACTAAAATTTTCTGCAAAATCAGCTAGCACTATGCATTCAGTTTCATGAAGTTGTGCTTTTTTGTCCTTTAAAAACTCACTTTGGATTTTAGAAACATAGTGGTGACTTTTGAGTTTTTGTAAGTTATCAATTAAAGATTCCAAGTACTCTTTGTGAGATTTAACCACTGTTATCATTTCTGCCCTGTCAGTTGTGACCCACTGTTTGAAGGTTATACTGTCTGGCATTTCCTCCTCATATTCATGAAACAATTCAATAACGGTTTCCTTACCAGGGCATTTGTTACACAAACTCATCATGCAGTCATAACTGTTAGTGTTACAGATCATTAAATCTAATAACTCTTTGTAGTTAAGACCACGGAGTTTAGCACCCGCAATCATCAGTTTGACATTTTGATGATATAAACAAACACATATGGAGTGTGTCCCTGAGGACCCAGCCAAAATACACCACTTAGGGCGGAGGTCACAAAATTTTGACCTTCCAATTTTGCACTCGCGATGAGAATTTTTTAAAGCTACATAAAGTTTATTTAAATTTGACAGCACTAGTCGTTTCTGCTTAGTTACTTTAACTCCATTTATAACAACACTCTTGCTGTCTTTGCAACCTTCAAAAAACTGCTGGATATTTTTAATGGTTTCTTCACTTACACCTACTCCTTTCCTAAAACTGGAATGCATAGCTCTTTCACTAATTTTCGGTTTACTTTAACCAAACGATAGGGAACGTTGAATTCAGGAACTATTTTTTCTCTTCACCATGAGTCAGGGAGCAAATAAAAATCTTTACTTTTGCTCTTTAGATGTCACTGAACATTTAATTTTTAATTTCTCTATTAAGCTCAAATTTTCAGTGTCAGATGATGCTGGTGGTAGGTTTCCTTCTTCTTTAGAAATAATGTTGGTATCTGTATTATTAAAGCATGATTCCAAGTCTTTTCTAATTTTGTCTGAAATTTGTTGTACCTTATTTTCAATAGCTGCTTTTTTCTTCTACTTAATTTTGTAATTTTCAAAGCAGGAGATACACCTAAATTAGAACAAGCAAAATCCAATATGCTAACAGTTTCCTCGTTAGGAATATAAATGTCATTAGCAACGTCCTACATGATTCTGGTTCTGGATTCACAACAAATATTTTTGAGTAACAATTTGGGCACAGTGACTTTCCAGGAATCACATTACATTTCACTTGGGAAGTTGTTCTACTCTCACATAACAAGGACAAATGTTCAAGTTTTGTTTCCCTCAAACCTTTAGTAATAGGCTTTTTATGAACTTTAAGTGGATCACGGCACTTTCTTCCAAAAATGTGGTTGTACTTCGGAATATATTTTTTCTGATGATACTCAAACACTGGTGTTACAGAAGAACTTAATCGAAATTTAAACAAAGTTTGTCTAACTTCATCAAAGTCATTGACATTTTTTAAGTTTTTTGAAACTGAACCATAAACTGTTTTGTTACACACTTCACTTGCTATCTGTCCAACAGAGCAATGTTTATCCATGTTATTGCATTCCAGTTAATCTCTCAAAATAAATTACAAATTACACACAGAACAAAGTACACAACACATTCTACACACTATACATCCACTCTAACAGAGGTTTCAGAACAGACTGACTACAACAATGCCACACCCAGCAATAATGTACTTCTCTATTGACAATAAACCTAAACGTAAATGGGCTTTTTTATTACCATAGAAACAAGGCAAAAGCTCCTTTCGTTTAATATTGCATTATTAAAAATAAACTAAATCAATATTGGGTGATAGTGTTAACTAAATATAGGTCACAATTAAATTTTATTACAGTGAAACAATAAACCATTTAAATACTCGTAGGCAACAGCCATAAGATCAGTAATGTGAATTATTTCCTCATTTTCAAAAATTCATATCTTTGTTCACAGTCAGATATCAATGTTGAAATTTCTACAGTACGTTGCTATCATATAGGTGTACAAACTGTGCAAAAATCATATTTTTATATTCAGTTTCACCTGAGATAACTGACCCCAAACTTTGAAAAAATGAAAATTTTCAAATTTCAGAAATTCATAAGAAATTGAGGAAACTTTTGTAAGTGTTCTTGCCTATATGAGACTAGTAGTGTATGATATCTAAATATAGGAAAAAACATACTCTCATAAATCACTCCTTGTTTGTTATTTTTGGGCCTAAAAAGCGGATTTTTGAAAATTTGGATACCAAACTTTGGAGGTCATTTTGACTGGTTATTTTTGAATTTAGGGTATTTCGTGTAATAGACAATGTTGTAGAGGACACTTTTCTAAAAACAATCATGTCAATTGCAATGTTGTAACTTTACCCAGTGCAGAGATATTCCAATTTTCGCTAATGTCTCCAGACTGAAAAATCGTCGGGCACCTACAAATAAAAATGGCTGCCATCCAGTAAAGGTGCAAGATAAATTATTTTAAAAACTGTTTTGAATTTCTCAAATATAGAGTGATCACATGTAAAAAAAATTAAAATATTTAAAAATGGTCAAGCAACCATCACTGGACCACTCCATATAGATTGACCCTAAGATGCAATGAAGGAAACATGGCTGCTGTTTGAATTTCTGGGGAATGGCTTTGCTAAATGTGGGGAAAATTTTTTCTAGTGGTATGTACTATAGAACAGCAGGAGACAGTTTGAGAGAATATCAGTGTGACTTTGGTGGTAATAGGTCAACGGTAGATGAAGTATTTATCATGAGACAAATACATGGAAATGGAAACATGAAGTATGCTGTTGCTGCGTAGGTCTCACTCATTTGAGCAACTATAGCTGGTCATGTCATATAGGCACAAAATATACAAAGATACATGCATATGTAAATGATGTAGCAGTTATTAATGGAAGAAGCTCATTTGAGAGAAGAATATTATATGAGCTGAAGGATGCAACACAACCTCAAAGGCCTTGCTTTCAATAGTGAAGTAAAAGTCAAGTTGTGTGGCATGTATGGATGGGATACATTGAAGGGCAGGCTCAGCCACCTAATTGGAAAAGTTTTTCTCTATCCTTTATACCCACAGACACCTTTCCATTGGGAAGTATGTCTGCCATGTGCGTATCTTAAGTGTAGGTGACTGTCGATGAAAGTACATGATATATGCCAGTAAGGAAACAAATAATTATTAGCAACAAGTTTCAATTCTGATTGTGTGTAGCACTATTTGTAATTTAATGTTAATGTGCCAAATTTCATGTCAACTGAAATATCAACAACATTATATTAAATTGCAAACACAGGGTGATTAAAAATTCCTGTTACAGGCTTCTATGGTTGTAGAGAGGACTTAGTAGTATTAGTTTTGACAGGGAATCCATGTCCGTATATGCACTGTTTGGGTGTAAAATCAGTTTAACAATTTGATCACTTTCAAATGTCACACTTCACAGTATGCACACAGTGAGTTCTGACCTGTGAGCTGCCGGAGAACATGATGTGGGCAATGTCTGGAGTACTTGGCCTTCGGTTCTCTTCTATGTGATGAAGGTTGTCCTCTTCAAATTCAAGAGTGCACTGCGTCCATGGAGCACCACAGCCAACCCTCCTGGCTTTAAATGTACCAATTTCTTGCAGCCATTATAGTCATATGAAGGTGTTTAGAGATGTCATAATTACAACAGGGACTGACGATGGCACACTTTTCTTGGCTTGTGTGTGTACCGTGAAGTTGGAGATTTGAAAGCGATCATATCTTCATACAGACTTTATATCCACATTGTGCAATTCTGGACATGGGTTCCTCATCAGAACTTCACCAGTAAGCCCCCTATAAAAACCCTAGAAGCCTGTAATAGGAATCTTGGATTGTTATGTATATGTGAAACTGTGCATTAAGTACTGATAAGCAGCAGCTTTGAAGATTTGAATGTAAAATTCTATGCAAGCTGTATGGCCAGTTTAGGATAATACTGGCACATGATCTAGAACAAACTGAGTTGGACTGTTGTATACAAGAAGCTGTCATTTCAAGATAAAAAAAGTAGGGTGTGTTCATAAGGATGAATGCTGGAAGAGAGAGATTTATGAACACAGGCCAACTGAAAAGAGGAGGAAGAGTAAGAAATCAGTTAACAGACAGTGTAGGCATAACATTGCAATGGGATGGTGGTGTTGGGGTTTACAGGCATACATAATCTAACATTCCAATGAACAAAGTTCATACTTTTATTATGCACTAATATGTAAACAGAAAATTCAATCAAGAAGTGAAACCCCAGTCAGCCTCACAAGAGAATCGATAAAAAAAATTTTGTAACAATTTTCTGAATGCTGAACAAATAACGCTTAGGTTTTTAAAATAAAACTATTAAGATCAATGAGCAAGGAAAATTTCAATTCAAACTTTCATTCCCACTTTTTCTCTAAGAAACAATTAATATAAGGACAGCAGCTAATGAACTGGTATGACATAAGCATACTTGGAATCAATCAAAACAACTTTTATATGTACTGGGTTCACCTTCATGCATATAGAATAAACAATTTTAAAGTGCCCACAGATAATCTTTACATAAAAATAAATCCCATCAACTAACATTGCAGACAAATCGCACACATATCACTAGCAGTTAACAAGAGAATATTTAAATTTACACACTGAGTTTACTCTCTTGCATTACAGAATAAATGATATTAAAATGATCACACAATTAAAATGATTACACAATAGAAAAGTCCATTCCTACATTGAATGGATAGTACATACATCAATATTACCCATATACAGCCCTCCCCCAAAAATCTGGAAGACACCTTTTTCAACAATAATTAAATGAATAACAGGGTACACAATACTCAAATGAATGGCACATAGTGTAAATAAATGATTCTTGTCAAGGCAAGCACACCCATCCAAAACTACATGGACTCAGTACAATAATCATGATGCGTACCATTAGCATACTTCATTACAATCAACCAAGTTACTCATGCGTCCGAGCAACAAATACACCTTTACAAGCAGTAACGGCCACTCATATTCACATAGGCTAAACAGTTGCAAACGTCCATTGTGACCAACATCACCTTTTTTTTTTTTTACATGGCTGTTTAATTTCATTTAGAGCCCACAATTCCACGAATGGCGGTATGCAGCAGTTCCAGTGGCCCCCTTTGTAAAACTCTGCATGCCCACTTGATCCAACAACAGCTTGGAACCTCTTGTTGACCAACCACGCTCCCCCGATGATTCCAATGGATCACCAGGGTAAGGACTGCAGCCAATTTCCATCGGCCGTCTCTGTTGCAATGAGAAGTTTACGTCATCCACCTCTGGAAGGTTCGGCCGCATGCTACCAGCAGCATGCATATGGCTGATCCCGGAGTACCCTCTGTCATTGCAGAGACGCCAGTCAGTGGGCATTCGAAGTGGTGGCTGCTGGTGCTGGAATCAAATTGAACTAGAATGCTAAAATTCTCACTTCCCATTTAGTGATGTGCCTGGTACGCCTCGGTCTTGCCAACACGCAGCTAAGGACCTGGTTATTTGTTTGTAAGACGAATGGATGGTGTGAGATACTAAATTTTTCAAATGCAAATAACACCGCATGAAGCGTACGCAATAGTGCAACGCCCTTGTCCTCCTCCTGCAGAAGGACAGTTGCAACACCTGATGTCGATGCATCAGTCTGTACTATGAACTACTTGTTAAAGTCAGGTGTTACTGACACCGGAGCACTCACCAAAGAGGCTTTCAATGCCTCAAATTCTGCTTCTTGAGATGGGCCACCACTCGAATTTTCTCCCTTTCTTCCTAAGATCATTTAAGGGAGCCACTAGCTGGGCAAAGTTAGATATGAATTTCCTATGACAATTTAGCATTCCAATATAATGTGCCACCCCTTCTGTACTCTTTGGAGGACAAAACGAATGGATGGTTGCTGTCTGGCTTGGATCCACCTTGACCCCCTGGCTGGAAAGTATGCCTCCTAAAAAGGAGATTTCAGATTGGGCAAACTTCATTTTGGCTGGCTTAACAGTGAACCTACAGCCTTTCTAAGAGACTCCAAAATCTCTCTAATATGCTCAAGATGATGTTTGAAATTCTCACTAAACATCACTAGGTTATCAAGGTAATGTTAAATACATCTAAATTTTAACCTGGAAAAAACATTACGTAAGATTCTGACAGGACTGTGGCACCTGTGAAAAGCCCAAAGATTCCGGTCAATAATGAAAGCTGTCATGGGTTTTGATTCTTTGGCATTCTTAAACCAGCTAAAACACACATGCAGATCATGTAATGGTACTGATTGCATAACTACCTCCTTATTCAAGGCTCTATAATCCACTACTGGGTGTACCCCATCCTTTCCCTTGGGTACCCTAAGTGCGGAGGATGCATAGTGTGATCTCGACGTCCCCCTGTCTCAACATTTTCGCCTATGTACAACTTGAGCTGCTTAATATGAGGCGGAGAGAGAGAGGATACAGTCGGTGCTGTACCAGCATGTTGGCAATAAGCTCAATCTTATATTCCTCCCCTTTCACTACACTCAAGCAATCAGTCAATTCATCACCAAACTTACTGCACTACTGGTGTAACCCCCATGCCTGTTCAGAGGATATAAGACTAAAATCATAACCAGCCTTAACTCTCTCCATCGTAACCACTCTAGACTAATTCCTGACCGCTGCTTACAATACTTATAATGGTGCATCCTATCAAAGCCAAAAGACGACTTGCCCCTCCTCCAATCAGGAATGTCCACAGCGATTGGTCATCTGGCTAGTGTTACAGCCTTTGGATAACGGGGTCCCAGCTAGTGTTACTTAGACATCGATAAACTATAGATTAATCGATAGCATCTGCACCATCGTCACTATCAATAGTCTGGTTTAACTATCGATAGTTCTATCGTTTATAATGTATTTCTTTTTGAATTGAAACCTGAAAATTTGTCGGTTCCTATTACCTCTATGGCGTTTGCAGTGCTTATGTGGAGGTATTTAATCAACTATAAATACGGTGGTGCCTTAGCCAGACTAAATTGTTTATAAACTATGATGTTAATCTATTGATCGCTGTGGGGGAGGGGTCGTGAAAGAGGGAATTTCTTGTTTGTCTTTCAGTGATGACAACTCACGGTCGAGCAAATCTCATACCGATCAGATGCTTATGGTAAAAATTACACACACAAATAACATGGATTCGTGAATGTGCATTATACTGATTTTCATCCTCAAATGTATGAGCTTGCTTGCTTGTAGCAAGGAATACAAATGTAATTAAGGGTGCTGTAACACAACGCTGTTAGTAGAAGAATAAATGACATTTTAAAGATTTGTTAAGTGTTTCTGATTGTACTGTAAAATAAGTACAATTATTGTCATTATTAATTAAACACACCTGCCACTGTCCTCTTCTGTTTCTGAGTCCTCATTGTACTTACAAGTGTTTTTAGTTTAACATGTTAATCTGTAAAGCGATTCGAAAACATGGACGCAATCCTAATGCCCCTGTGTCACTTCAGATTTTGCAGAACCACAAATATTATTCGTATGTCGATTGCCCATGTTCGGGTCGATTAGAGGAGCTTGTTCCTTCAAGGACGCACCAGCTCCCGAAAAACTGAATAAAGTAAAAGCACAACGCATCGAGTGTCAAACTTTATTATTTGTATGGTGAATGGGCATAATCATTAAAATATACAGCTGTATTTACGTGCTGTCTGCTTTTGCAGCATTGCAGTGCATATTCGTAAGTAATTCGGGCGAAATGGGAATGTTTCAGTGGATGTGAGACAAAACTTCTTGCCAAGAGTTAACTTTGAATATTCTGGAATGTTTTTGCAAAACTCCATATCCTGTAGATATTTCTTAAGCTTTTGCACGTTAGTGCTGAGACCCCTTGTTTGTGCAGTGGGTGAATAAGATCACCATTATTTTTTTTCATTTTTTTGCGTTTACATCATTTTGCAACTTGATTAATAAGTTTTCGAGTGTCACAAGCAAGAATTCTGCGTCTAAAGCTTCTAGCTCTACAGGGTATTGTAGGAGGTGACTTCAGTGAGCCAGCAGTGGCTTCTTCGTCACTCATTTCGTTATCTAAATGCCACACAACAGGATTATTCTTCATTATGCAACTATAGTGCCACAACTGTTTAATCGATGTTGTTGGCAGCAGTGAGACAAAGAACAAAGTAGCGAAGAAGTGTTCCAAATGGAGCCGACAAGAAACGATCAGTACTTTTCCCACGCCACCATATGCACGCCACCGATACTCTCCGTTGGCTGAGGAAATTCCGCCCTTTCAAGATTATTTTGTTAATGTAAGAGGTGCGTAAATATAGTTTTTTGTTACTGTTTTGAAAGTGAACCATAAAAATCAATTATCTGTGTGGACTTTTTTTTTTCCTCTCTCTCTCCAAGAAAGTGGGGGAAAGTTGTCAGTTTGTAAAGTGTACCATCAGCATTAAAGATTATAAACATGGTCGGGAATAGAAGTAATTTAAGAGACCACTAAAAGGAAAACATGGGAAAAAATTAGGAACTAGGAATTAGTAATATAATTGAAAGGTGAGGGATCAGCTTGTGAGCTATAACAAGTGCAAGAAGTGCAACCAGGAGAGTTAAGAAGCTCTATAAAAAATTATTTTAGCACAAGTCACTTGTATGATGCCAGTTTAAATGTAAGAAAAGAACTTGATTCTCTTGATAAAACCACACTTAAATGTTTACTGATCTCAAAACTAGAGGAACGGAGAAAGAATAAATAGAGAAAGCTCTTAGAGGATGTAATTTTTTAGTGTTACAACAGATATGTGGTAAAACAATGCGGATGAAGGTATACTGCCACTGACTTGCTATTTATTATAGACTAAAATTACTTTCACTCATATTAAAATTGACAAAAACTTCAGGTCATCACAACGCAGCATCTAGGCATACGAAACTAAAATTTTTGAAATGTTTCTTTCTTTAACTCGTTAATGCCATGCTGAGTTTTGTTTCGTCCTTGTGATCGGTAGATGTCGGTGTAAGTCAAGTCAGTGTAACTTGTGAGGTATTTCGTGGCAGTTTTGTCCCTGCCCTCCCCGCCCTCACTTCCCCTCACCAGTCTTGTCCATAGAAATCTGAAGTCATCGTGTCATTTTTGTTCTGTTTACGGATGCTGCTAACCATAACAAATCATTGAGTAATTGTGTTACTACAGGCTTAATGTATTTTCTTATTCATTACTACAAATAAACAACACATTTGAACATAGATGTCTCTATGATGTGCTTCCTCAAAACATTGTTACTTCTGCAACCAATGTTTTCATTTGAGAGTTTGTGCGATAGCAAACCAGCAAGTGAGGAACGAACACAAACCCCAACACCATATGAACTAAAACTAATACAGCATAGCAAAATCAGCTGCCTGTGGCATTACAATTACTGTGTTGCTGTCTTCCGAGTACGTAAACAACTTGTTTTTGTGGCGATTTATGCGGAAGTGCTTCCATTGTGTTAGCGAATTGGAACAGAATTAAAACTTTCACTGCTTACAGAACAGCATATTAATGTATGCATTTTTCAAAAAAGTCTAACCATAGCAAGTTGTAAATATAGGCCTTAGTAACCGAATCAGAACTTTGCAGTGGTTAATGGAGAACTCTCAGCTGTTGTGTAATGGAAGCGGTTGTATCGCCACTACAGTGAGGCCGACGAAACGCCATCAATCAGGTTCTGTCGAGTGCAAACTTGGAGCCGCGTGGGTATAAGATTGGTAGGATGGGTGAAGGTGCCAGCACTGCTGTCACTCGCCGCACCTTTCCTTACACTTCATTAATACCGCATTGTGCTCTTTATACCACTCTGTGTGCTTCCCCCGATGAAAGGCAAAACACCCAACAGAACTTCTACAAGCTACACACTTTTAATGTCGAGTGCACTAAGATCACAAGTGCTGCTGATCTCAGTGATTTAGCAACTGTAGCACTGCAGTAGAGTGATGGCTTTTTTGTTTTGTATTGGGTGTCAACTCAACTGAGAAAAAAACGTAATGAATGAGGAAGCCACCCTTGATCTCTTCAATGCAGTTTCAATCTTGTTATTCCCATGTGCAGTTTATACTGTATCTGCTGCAGTTCATCGGCAAGCTTGCACACCTAAGGTAGCAGCATTGCATGGCAGACCAGTGAACACTTTGCCTCTCACATCCCCATTCCTTATGATGACTGTCCACCCCCGGTAGCTGAGTGATCAGTCTGCCTTCGGCAGGGCAACAGAGCGGACGCGTCTGTGTTGACTGTGTGCAGAGCGCGAGCTCGCCTTGTTTACATTCTGACGGCCGTTGCTTAAGTGCCAGCTTACCTTGTACGATCCATGGTGAACCTTACCGTAAATCAACACTCCGATTTACTTTCTGCAACGATTATGCCCGACCCAAAGCACTCGAGGTAGAGCGTTTTCTGTGAGAGGAAGTGAAGATCCCAGCAACCGATATTATCGGTATACATTTTTCAATCGTGAGCAGCACGGTCTATGTTAAAATAATTAGTGACGCGGTCTGCGAACGCATACTACGTGAGACCAAACAGGGGCTCTGCTTCTGTCATGCTGATGGCAATGTGGGGGAGGTAACCGTCGACCACGCAGGCTTAGGTATGTGAACGATATGCATTTTCGAATTGCCATTCGAACTTCCTGCTGAGGAAGTCGTCATGGCACTATGCCCATACGGCACAGTCCGTGGCCACATTGCAGAGAAGTGGACACAGTTTCGGACGTATCCTGTCCTAAACGGGGTCCGACAGGTCACCATTGATCTCTGAAGCCACGTCCCATCCTACTTACAGATCGGCGGATGCCCTGCAATAATTATATACGACGGCCAGCCTCGGACCTGTTCCGGGTGCGGCAAAGAAGGCCACCTTAGATCCTAATGCCTACAACGGCGTATTACACAGCTTCCAGCTGCCAAAGAACCACCTACGTCGCAACCTACAGTGCTACCGGTGACCTACGCCGCTGCTCTAGCATCTCCTACCGCTTTGCAGCGTCGCCCAGTCACCACAAATGACGCCACCAACGAGCCCGACCAGACACCGACGGAGAGCACCTCGGACGGCCCGCCACCTCGGCCGGCAATCGACACCACTCCAACGATGCCAACGCAACCGGACGCTGACCCTAACCTTGGCAACACGATGGAGATTGACTCATTCATCATTCCTACAGCGGCCTTTCTGCCAGAGCGACGCGACTCCCTTCCGTCGTTGGACACGGAGGGTCGCACAAGGAAACAGCATTCTCCGAAACGTCGCAAGCGATGACGTCGCACAGATTCCAGCCAAGAGGAGACGTTACAAGTCGAGGAGGACGCAACCATCAACCAGCATGAGGCCTCAGAACCCGCTACTGCTGACGAAGACGTTATGAGCGCGGAGACATTTACTGGTGTGCCTGCCCCCCGCGCTGATGCTGAACTAAATCATGAACGTATCACAGGCGACACAACACCACGCACCATTACAACATCTTCTGTGGACAAAATGGAAGATACACCAGTGTCCGCTTCCACGGCGTGGCACGAGGAGGAGGTCGAGGAACAGGACCCGTTACGAGACCCTGCGCCATTGCGGCCGCACCACTAATCATACTCTCCCCAGAATCCCCTGCGGACCAGTGGGATAACGTTCCGCTGCGACGCCCATGCCCTTGCGCGGACGGCAGAGTGGACCAGCCTCCAGCAGTCCGACACCAGGCCTACCGGATAACAACCATCAACATCAACAACATCCGTTGCAGGGTGAAAATCCACCTTATGCAGGAAATGTTCTGGGCTTTGGATAGTGATTTCGCCCTTCTGCAGGAAGTTCACTTGGCTAGTCTCCCGGATATCAATGGCTATACCGCACACGCCTCCGCGAGTGATCCTATGGGCCGCGGGATTTCTGTGACCGACGTCGCCTTCCTTCCATCAGCTCGGGGCATGGCACTCACTGCCATGGGGACACACATCTTTAATGTATACGCTCCCTCAGACACCGACCGATGGCATGAAAGAGCCCAGTTTTGTTCCAAGGAAATCGCTCCCCTGTTTTTAGGGCGTTATGACCACTGCCTATTATGAGATGATTTTAACTGCGTTCTGCACCCCAAAGATCAGATTCCCCACTATACTACATGCCAAGAACTACGTATAGTGGTGCGAGACCTCCTGCTCCATGATACCCGGGAAGTTCAACATGGCGACCGTTCTGGCCATACCTTCCTTACCAGTCATTCCGCAAGCCGACTAGACAGGATATATGTCTCACAAACTCTCAGATATGCGATACGGGGCGCCGAACGCTGGCTGCTGGCCTTTTCCGACCATTGTGCTTACATCTGTACGGTCCTCCTTCCGCCGCAATCAGTATGGCGCAGCCATGCACCATGGAAACTCAATACTTCACACTTTCATGACCTGGCATGTCGCCAACAAGTCACTGAAATGTGGACAGCCTGCGAACGACGCCTTCCCCACTACCGCTTGACATTGACGTGGTGGTTGGACTGTGCCAAGCCGGCAATCTGGAGGACATTGATGAGATACGGGAAGGACATGGCCGACTGGCATCGCAACACTGTTGACTTCTATTATGCGATTCTCCGAGATCTGGACGCTCAACTGCCAACCCCAGACAACCAGTTGGAATGGCAAAGAACTAAGGCGAAGATAATTGCACTGGCACGCCGGAAACTGCAAGGGGTTGTGATACGGACGCGACGCCACGATCACGCGGATTTAGAAATTCCATCCATGCATCATATAGTGTCTGACGAATGATGGCGTCGTTGGCAGATCATCAGCACTCTGACCACGCCTCATGGCATGCAGGTGACCACTCAGAATGACATCGTCCATGCATTCGTCGAGCACTACCGTCGTACTTATAGTGAAGAAGACGCTGAAACTGCAGCAGACGACTCCATTCTGCATTACGTCGCACGCACCCTCCCCCACACGGAGGCAGATGCTTTGACAGTGGCGGTCACGTGAGACAAAGTCAACAACGCAATCGCCAAGGGTGCTGTCAACAGATAGCCCGGCATTGACGGCTTACCGATTGAGTTTTACCGTACCTTTCGGGACCTCATGGCACCACGGTGGACGACTATGTATCAAGAACTGATTACATCTGAGCAAGCAATACCACCCGCCTTTGCTGAGGGTATCATCATACCGGTCCACAAACCAGCCCATGGTTCGATGGTCACGAGTTACAGACCACTCACCCTACTCAATGCCGATTACAAGATTTTCGCGCGCTTACTGGCAATGCGGCTCCGAACAATACTCCCTCATATCCTCTCACCAGAGCAAACGACACCTGGAGGACAGGTTAACATACAGACTGCCACAGGGGAATGCCGCAACTTAATTGTGATGGCTGTGGCCTGCAGACTCCGTGCAGCAGTCGTCGCTATAGACTTCGACAGCGCCTTCGATAAAGTGCGTCATCGTTTCCTGTTTTCGGTGGCAGCCCGAATGGGCACCCCCCTCCATTTCTCGACGTCATCCGGCGTCTTTACGACAGTGCCAGTTCACGTGTCCAAGTAAATGGTCGTTTAGCAGGGCCGGTGCCTATCTGCCGTTCGATACGGCAAGGGTGCCCTCTCTCTACCCTACTGTAAGCCATTGCCCTTGAGCCCCTTATTGGGGGCTTGACGATCAAGCTCTCTGGCCTCACCCTACACCAACACACTTTTCGCTGTCGGGCATATGTTGATGACCTCCTCCTCCTCATTCGCTCCGGCTCTGAGATTCGAGAAGTCCTCGAATTGATTACACACTATGGGGCTACCACTGGCAGTGCCATGAATGTCGCCAAATCCTCTGCAATGCACATTGGACGAGGCCTCCAGGAGGGCGAAGTGGCACCCCTGCCGCTTGTGCGGACTTTCCGGTACCTTGGCATTACCTTTACCCCCACGGTCACATGCACAGCGGCAACGAATTTCCGTCACCTGTTACACGTCATCCGCAATGACGTCCGCCAGAACCTCTTGTGCCACCAGGACACACTTCAATGGGTTGAGTTTCTTAATCTTTATGTGGCATCAAAATTGGTTCACATCGTGCAAGTTCTCCCTCTGCAACTGCAATTGGGCGCAACCTTCAGGCGGCTTTTGGCTATTATCTCATGGCTGGTTCCATGTTTAATGTCCATTATGAGACACTTACCCCGCCCTCACGGGATGGTGGTGTCGGGCTCGTCAATGTCCGTATGCGAGCTGCAGCCTTGTACATGAGTACCATGAGAAAACAGTGGATGGGCCAGGGTACATCTCTAACACGCAGCTTGCTTGAGGTCCTCCTACCTGCTTCCACCTTACCACTGGTGTCTGTTGGCCATATCGTGCCTCATTTGTCTCACATTTTGACCTTTTTCGTCGACTACAGTTACATACATACCAGTCTGCCAGATACGCGTCCACCCAGGACTAAGGATTTTTACAGCCTGCTGCTGCGCTGTGTTCCCCGGAATGTGATGGAGACCAAACATCCCTCCATCCAGTGGCCCGTAGTGTGGACTACCGTCCACCAGCCCTTCCTTCCTATGAATGTCCGGGCACTGTGGTATCACATAGTCAACAGGAAATTTGCCACAAATCAGCGACTGCACAACATTGGCTTGTCAGAATCCCCTCTTCATCTCATTTGCCAGCAGCTGGACACTGATGAACATCGTTTGACATGCGCTTCATCGCAAGATGTGTGGCGCTTTGTGCAGCAAATCATTGCCTGCTATCTCTGGGTGCCACCAGACACAATCGAACCTCGAATGTTTCTATACCCGGAGGACAGACATTTTCCCGCCGCCAAATATCATGCTATTACGTGGGTCAAAGGGTGGGCGGTCGCTTATCTCTTTCATGAGGGACCTAAATCCCACCTCGACTTCTGGACCTATTTATGAACAGCCCATGCAGCTCTTGAAAACACGCCACGTTACCGAACACTATTTGCTAACAATCTTTGAGCGGTCTTTGTTATACCTCCACTGAGTTGGGGGGTGCCTGGCTCAGAGGACACCTACCCCTCCTCCCCCGGCGATGTCTGAGTTTAAACCGCCTACGATCTATTCTACTTCTGACCTCCGCGGATGGGAGAGCGCGTCGCAGATTGCGCGGATTTTATTTCTTTTTGCTTTTCCTTTTTCTTTTCCTTTTCTTTAACCAGAATTTATATTTCTTTTCCTCTTCCGGCTGATGTGTTTCACATAATTTCATGATAATAGAGAATATTACAAAAACACATGCAAATAAATAAATAACAACAACGCCTTCCACTACTGTTGATTCCTGTGCCTCCCACTTCCCTAAGCACCACAGGATCGGTGGTGGTGAGGTGGACACTGTGACCAGGCCTCGGGTTTCGACCCCTGCCCACTTTGCCCCCCGAGCCCCCACCGGTACACAACCTTAAAAAAGAAATAAAAGAAAACAATACAAAAAAAAAGAAAAAAAAAGTGGTCAGCGCGACAGACTATCGATCCTAAGGGCCCGGGTTCGATTCCAGGCTGGGTCGGAGATTTTCTCCACTCAGGGACTGGGTGTTGTGTTGTCCTAATCATACTCAGAATTTTCCCCATCGACGCGCAAGTCGCCGAAGTGGCGCCAAATCGAACAACTTGCACCAGGTGAGTGGTCTACCCGACGGGAGGCCCTCGTCACACGCCATTATTATTGTTATTATTATGACCTTCCTCTTTTCTTCTTCTTCGTCCTGCTTTTCCTGAGGTTCTAAGACGCTGAAGCTCACCTTAAATCAACAAGTAATATATTGGCCCAATTTTTATGACAATTATTTTTTTTATATGTGAAAGTAATTTTTCAGATAACAAGACGAAAAAAGAAATTTTTTGACAATATTATGCAAAATTTTGGATATATTGACAGGGAACTTTAACACTACATTTTTTTTCAGGTCATCAATCAGATCTTACTAGAATACAATGTCCGTGATAAGACAGTAGTAGTGGGTTACAGACAACGCTGCACTTATGAAAAAGGTGTCTAAACTTTAAGGATTCAACATTCACCCCATCTTACCCACTGCATCAACTTAGCGGTACAAAATTATTTCAAAGCAGAAACATTTTCGAAAATTTCACTAAAAACAAAGACTATTGTGACTTTCTTTCCTAGCGCTACACTAGCCAGTGACAAACTGTGCATTGTTCAAAGAAGAGCAAATAAAAAAGAACTGAGACTGATACAAGAGGTGCTGAATCGGTGGAACAGCTCATTCCACACACTCAAAAGAATTTTGGAAGTACAAAATGAGCTTGAGACTGCGATCAATGAAAGTTAAAAAGCACTGCCTACCCTCACAGCAGAAAATTACTTAGTTATACAAGAGAAAATAGATCTTCTTGAACCTTTTGAAGTAGCAACAACAACAATCTCAGGGGAGTCATACATCACTGCTTCCTTAATTACCTCTTATATGAGGTATTGCTGCAAAGTTTTCAGACACTTAAAGCACCTTAACTACTAATGAAGGACAAAGTGTTCTTGGTTCCTTGAAAAACCAGTCAATGAAAGAATGAAACTATTTAACGCATTGACTGTTAATATGTTGTGACATTATCAGATCCTAGGATAAACTTAAACTTTCTCCCGCTAGTGGTCACACAGCCCCAGCAGTCTCTCCAAATGGAAAGGCCTCTTATGATGCAATAAAATATGATCACAATGCGTTCCCTATGTTGGCCATGTGGTGGGAAGACCTCAGGCTAGACGGCAAGGAGAAAAATCCTCCCTCCAATTTCTGGTCTGTACCAGGACCAAGGGGGGAAATCTTTTTGGCCATAAAGCCATTATTTTTTGTTGAACACATTGAAGACAAATGCTGGGAAGTTGCAGCCATCTCTAAGGTGAAGATTGGTGCCCTCATGATTAAAACCTAATCTCCTGCCCAGTGACAGGTGCTGCTCTCTTATGAACAGTTGATTGACATTCCCATGACTGTCACCCCCCACAAGAGCCTTAGTGTGCTCCAGGGTATCATCTTCCAGCCTCAATGTGGTCCAGGGCATCATCTTCCAACATGATCTTCTTGTGCAATCTGACGATGAGCTGCAAGGCAACTTAGAGTGATGGGGTGTGCACTTCATCTGTTGTGTCCATAGGAGACCAAGGGAAAACAGAGTTGCTACTGGGGCCTTCATCTTGACTTTTGAGGGTGATACGATGCCTGAGAAGGTCAACATGATGGTCTACCCATGTGACATGAAGCCTGTAATCCTCCCCCAATGAGATGCTTCTAGAGTATGAAGTTCAGACTTCTCATTGCACCAGTGGGCCTTCAGAGGTGCCCACTAATACCTGCCCCTGAGGTGGTTGGTGGTCCTTCTGGTGCTTCCACTGCAGCCACTTCAGGAGTGTTGGCCCCCCCCCCCCCCTCCCACCTGCCAAGGACACCGGTCCCCATCCCCCAGCTGGAGGCACCTCATCCTCCTCCAGCTTCTCTGGCTAGCAAGAGGTCCCTTTGGACTCTTCCTTCCATGGTTCCTGCTGGTCCACAGCCAGACGCCAGCCTGTGGTTGAAGGAACCACAGGCTGTCAGACTTTTTGTTCTTCCTCTGTCCTGGAAACCATTTCAGGGAAACCTTCCCAGTTCTCATCTTCTAAGGAGAAGGAGGACAAGAAGGACAAAAGGAAGTCCTCAAAGGCAAAGGAAACTCTGGTGGTCTCCACACAACTGGAAACTGCATAGCCTCCTTCTGTGCCCAAGATGGAGATTCCAATGGCCCCTGAGGCACCAGATCTCTCCAGGCAATGTGCCACAGAACCTGTGTCAGTGGATCCCTGACGTCTCAACCAGTGGCAGCACATGACCCTATTTCATAACCAGCTCTCCCCTGGTTGCTTCATAGCCCCACAGTGTTTAGACAGTCTTATCCTCCAGTGGAATTGTAACAGATTTTTTCACCACCTGGCTGAGCTATAGCAAGCACTTATCCTGCAATCTGTATTGCCATCCAGGAAATATGGTTTCCAGCAATGTGGACCACTGCCTTTGTGGCTACCGAGGTTATTTTAAGAATCTTACTGACTTTGAGAAGGTATCTGGTTGAGAGTGTATGTATGTGCTGGACTCTATATAGTGACCTTGTGCTGCTTGATACACGTTTGCTGGCTGTGGCTTTTGGGGTAAGGGCACATCAGGATTTTATCATCTGTAAGGTTTATCTCCCTCCCGATGATGGTGTGTCCCAGAATGTGCTGTCCGCATTGCTCTCTCAGTTCCTCCCACCTTTCCTAGACTTGGGTGACTTCAATGCTGATAATCTTTTGAGGGCTGGAACAGTTATCACTGGCTGTGGTAAAGACATCGAAACTTAATAGGCACAGCTTGATCTTTACTTCTTGAACTATGGTGCCCCACACTCTTCACTGTGGCACACAGAACTTATTTGGCCATTGATCTTTCCTTTTGCAGCCCTGGTCTTCTACCATCTATGCACTGGGAGGGTGGGGGTCCACGATAACCTGATCTTCCTGTACCTCCCTCATCATTGCTCCCTGAACCCCATCCAGATGGGCTCTGTGTAATGCTGACTGGATCGGTTCACCTTTGCTGTCGTCCTTAGCTCCCTATTGCAATGCAGTATCGATGCAGCTGTTCAGCACATAATGGCAGCTATTCTTTTGGCTGCCAATCAAGCCATCCTCTCTTCCTGGGCATACCCCCACTTCTTGTGGATGCCCCCAAGAGAAGACAGAACCTTGGTAGACACCTGAGATCGATGTGGCCATTACAGAATGAAGGCAGGCTCTCCAGTGCCATAACTGACACCCTTCACTGGAAAACCTCATTGCCGTTAAACGACTCTGTTCCCACATCTGCTGCCTCATAAAATGATGAAAGCAAGAACCCTGGGAATGGTATGTAAAATATCCGCCGTACGAGGATAGGAAAATCTCAGAGTGTGAGTTATAGCGTTTTTATTTAAACTATAGTCTTTCTTTGAAGTTTACAAAACAATATTCGTGAGGTAGGACTGATCCTCCAAGCCTACCAATAACTAAATCAGAGATTCTTCCAAATATAAACTGTCTGTAGTAACCATACAACTTCACCAAACCAAGCCCCAGGCGTCTTGTGAAGAGTGGCACAGAGTCCACGTTGCCGTCACCTGAGTCCGAGGACAAGCAGAGGCCCTGTGAGGATGGCTCTGGTACGCTGGCGGCGGTGGCCGATGACGCGGTGGCTACGATGACACCAGTGGGCTCGCTCGGCATGAACTGCCTCTCCAGGCTCCTGCACCAACCTAAATACTGCTTGGCACATGGATATGGCTGGCTCTGTTTGCAGTCACGTGTCGAGTGGAAGGAAAGAGGTCTGCGGTTGTAGCGACCTCTTGCGGCACCGTGGACACCTCCTGGTGGTCTCTGGGAAGCGTCTGTGTTTCCGGGACGACTGGCCAGGCTGACCCCTACTCGGTCTGGGGCCCACTGTACCGGTCTGCTTTGCAGGAAGCGAGAGTTGCAGGCGTTTAGTCTGGACACAGTAGTATGTTTTCATCATTGGATCACATACCTCTCCATCATGGGTATGGGTAAAGATCAGATGCCTCTACGGCTTCCAGTCCCAAAGTATTTTCTTAGGTCTTACCATTTATACTGATCCAGGCTCTTTCACCAAACATTTCACTGAGAATTATGTCTGCACATCTGCATCTGAGAACTACCACCCAATCTTTTGGTTCATAAAACCGTGGTTGGAGTGAATGAGCTTATCTTTTACTTCCCGCAACCTGCTCCAGTCAGTGAATGGGAACTCTCCAGTACACTAGCCCTTTTCCTGGGCACAGGGCCAGACTGCATCCACAACCAAATGCTGAAACATCTACCAGCAGACTGTCAGAATCACATTCTTGGCCTCTTCAATCAGATCTGGAACAAGAGTGAGCTCCCATATCAGTAGTGAGAAAGCACTGTAGTTCTTAGAGGTGGACAATTATCGCCCAATCAGCCTTACTGACATTCTCTGTAAGTTGCTTGAACACCTGTTGAGCAAGTGGCTGTGTTGGCTCCTTAAGTCTCGGGGCCTTTTGGCTGCATCTCAGGACAGTTTTCACAAAGGCCACTCCACTGCTGATAATTAGGTTCATCTGGAGTCACAGACAGCCTTTGCATATCATCTGCACCTCATCGCACCTTTTCGGCCTACAGAAGGCTTATGATACAACATGCCGTCATCACATCCTTACTACGTTACATAAGTGGGGTCTCCGGGGTCTACTTTCGATTTGTCACATCGTACTTTCTGGGGTCAAGGGGGTGCTTCACTCATAGCTCCCCTCCCCCCCCCCCCCCCCCCCCCCCAATATCCAAAAGAACAGGGTCCCACAGGGCCCTGTACAGAGTGTCCCCCTCATTATGGTGGCCATCAGTTGCCTAGTGGCAGCTGTGAGATCTTGAGTAGCACCTTCCTTACATGCCGACAATTTTTATCATTCCTCTAGTATGGGCTACAGGGTGCGATACTAAGGGCACAGTTATAGGCTCTCACTCAGGGCTTTCAGTTTTCAGGTACCAAGACTCATGTAATGCACTTCCGTCACTGTCGTACTGCCCATCCACACCCAGAACTTTACCTAGATGATCAATTGCTTCTTGTAGCTGAGACACACTGCTTTTTGGGACAGGTCTTTGATTCCCGGCTGGCGGGGCTTCCCCACCTTCCCCATGTTCACCAGCTTAAGTGAAAGTGCGGGCGACACCTCAATACACTTTGCTGCCTCAATAGCACTAGCTGGGGGTGCAGGTCGCTCTGCCCTTTTGTGGTTCTACAAAGCTCTGATTCTGTCCTGTCTTGGGTATGAGAGCCTTGCATATGGTTCAACATCATCCTCAGCATAATGGATGCTGGACCATTTTCATCATTGTAGGGTCTGACTTGAGACAGGAGCCTTCCAAACTAGTCCTGTGAACAGTTTGCTAGTTGAGGCTGGAGTCCCTCCATTACCTATCAGGTGCCAACAACAGCTGCTGGATTACACAACACATGCTCGTAGGTTTCTTGAAGATCACAAATACAGTGTCATTTTCCCTGGAAGGGAACTGAAACTTCCTCCACTGACACTTCTGGTGAGGGAGGCCTAACATCTGCCCCCATGGCTTATGCCCCAACCTCGGATTTGTCTCCAGGTTTCCTTTGGTCCAAACGATTCTATTGACTCCACAATTTGTTGCCACCTGTTCTTGGCTGCACTTGAGATGTATCTGGATGGAATTCACCAATGGCTCAAGAGTTGACAGATAAACAGGCCTTGCACACACACACGCA
Organism: Schistocerca piceifrons; assembly: GCF_021461385.2. Lineage (NCBI taxonomy): Eukaryota > Metazoa > Arthropoda > Insecta > Orthoptera > Acrididae > Schistocerca > Schistocerca piceifrons. Next base: position 592,460,326 of record NC_060143.1, read on the forward strand.
TGGTGCACTGCACTCCACTCCATCCCAAACAGTTGCAATGTCTTCACTGCTGAATTGATGTCCATTAAACCAGCCCTTAGCTACATTCATTCTTGTACTGTAAAGAGTATGCTAATCTGTAGTGACTCCCTTATCAGCCTTCAGGTTATAGACCAGCGCTACTCTCATCACCCACTGGTTACAGCTATCCAGGATCTTGTCTCTGGCCTCTATCAACCTGGATGACCAGTCGTTTCTGGCTGGACCTCTACTTCTACTTGAGCCAGAAGAGCTCACTAAATATTTTACAACTACAGTAAATGAATTAAAATGGAAAATTAAACAGTCAGACATACCAGCAATTGATATATTTGCGATCAGCTACTTAAAGGGCATGAATTTCACATTGACCCTGTCACACCCACAGATATAATAAATGTTGTTAGAAAATTATCAAACTCTAAAAGCATGGACTACTACTGGCTATCTAACTACACAATAAAAAGGACAATATGCCTCATGTGTAGTCCACTTGCTTTTATTCTGAGTAAATGCCTAGAAGTTGGAGTTTTCCCTGATCAGTTCAAAATTTCCAAAGTTATACCTATATACAAAAAGGGGGAAAAACACCTCCCTGAAAACTAAAGACAAGTGTCTATTGTACCAATCTTTTCCAAAATATTTGAAGCAATTTTCCACAAACAGCTAAGCAAATATTCTGAAAAGTATGACCTTCTCTGTAATAGACCCCATGGTTTTTGACAAAGGAAACATACCACCTCTGCAGTCCTTGAAATAGTTTATCAGACATTAACTGCATTAGAAAATAAACAAACAGTCTCACGTGAACTTTGTGATCTGAGTAAGGCATTTGATTGTATCCCCTTTGACATCCTACTAGCCAAACTAATGTAATATGGTATAAATAATACAGAGTTTGAAATAATCAACTCTTATCTAAATATTACTTTATTACTAGATCTGTGTCGTTTACCAGTCATGACTGGACAGACTGTGTCAAGATTAATTACATATATACATTTAAAAAAATATTCACAAAATTAAGACATTTATACTTAATAGAAACAATATTTGTTTGTCCATTCACTTTGGTCACTATTAAAGAATTCACCAATGAAGTACAATGGGCGTTCTTTCAGGTCCTGTGCTACTCTCCTTCTGAATGTTCCTAGCGGCAGGGATTGCAATTGTTGAGGCAGTGAGTTGAACATCTTTAGGGCAACCACTGGAAAGCTGTCTTGCGTTCCCGTCAGTCGATACCTGGGTATTTCGATGCTCCTCTTGTTACAGGTATTGTGATTGTGTATATCTTGCCTCATCCTGAAGGCTCCTTGGTATTCTTTCACGCTGATGAGACATAAAAACACATACTGGCTGAATACTGTCATAATTCCTAACTGCTTCAATATGGGCCTGCAGTGCTCCTGTCTTTTGCTTGATGTGATTATTCTGAGAGCTTTTTTCTGTAGAATTAGCACATCCTTACAACCTGCAGAATGTCCCCATAACAGTAGGCCATAATTGATGTGGGTATGGAATAGGGCATAATATACTGTTATGAGATATTGGTCACTCAAAACACCTTTTAACCTCCTCAGAAGGTATGTTACACGGGAGAGCTTCGAGCACACGTACACTGTGAGTTTGTTCATTATTAGTTTCCTGTCTATCATGAAGCCCAACAGTTTGACAGCCTCCATATTATAATGGCATCCGATGTTGTTAAGGGTGCATATCAGATGATGTGTTTTTTTCTTCATTCATTTTCATCTTATTTTTGATGAACCATTCTTTAATGTTTTGAAAGAGTACATCTGTTTCTTGGAGCGATTCTGCAGCAGTTCTTCCTTTGGTAAAAAGGGTGGTGTCATCAGGAAACCGTAACATATTGTTGTTATGACCCACATCATTGACATAAATAAGGAGCAGGAGAGGCCCTATGATGGACCCTTGGGGTACTCCATATTCCAGCTTTTGTTCTTGTGATGTTGCTCCATGAATTGATACCACTCGTCTCTGGTTTTCCAGATAAGACTGAAAAGTTGCCAGAACAACACCTCCGACACTGTAACACTTCAATTTATTGTGCAGTATCTTGTGGAAAATGCAGTCAAATGCCTTGCTAAGATCACAGAGTGTCAGTGCCACACTTTCTCTGTCTTCGAATCCTTTCCTTATTTTTCTGGTTAAGTCCAGTGCTGCCGTAAACGTTGACTTTCCCTTGCAAAAAGAGCTTATTTATTTCAAAATAATTCTGTAACTGGAGTTTCATAACAGACTCCATAACTTTAGCTGGAATAGGAATGATAGAAATTGGTCTGTAGGTGGACACTTCGCATGGGTCACCTTTTTTGTAGATTGGTACTGTCCATGCTAGTTTAAGAAATTTTGGGAAGACACCAGAGGATAAGCATTTGTTAATTGCTATAGATAATGGCTGAACAAGCTCTAGAATAATTATCTTCAGCATTGTGCAAGACATACCATAGATATCTACGCTCTCTGAGTTCTTGTACGAGTTAACTATTTTTACGATATCCTTAGGGTGCACTTCCTTCCAGTTTTCAAAAGTGCTACTGGTTATGTTTCTCATTTGACTTGTGGGGACTAAGCCTGAGTCAGGTATTTCATTAATACTATCTTTCACTATCCTAACAAAGTACTGATTGAAGGTGTCAGGGCTACCAGAATTTAAGGCTGAGGTGAGCTTTTTTCTGCACTCGTTTACCAGATTCCAAGCTGCTTTGCATGGATTGTGAGCCTCTTTAATGAACCTGTCATTGTATCTCTATTTTACCTCCTCCACTTGCTTTCTGTAAATTCGTTTGGCTCTTACATATTTACAATGAAGCAGGTCTCTAGATGGGATATCTCTAGCTGCTTTCATACAGTCCCTGAAAATTAGGACAATGCTTTTTAGTTTATTTAGCTCAGGGGTATACCACATCTTCCCTGTAGTAGGGTTGTTCCTTTCTTTAGCTTTGCCTGTAGGATACTTCTTGTGGATTTCTGGAAATAAATCATCAAATTTAGCTTTTAATGATTGGAACAGACATTTGAATGAGGCACTGGCCCCCATTCCTGCAATTTTTTGCTGCCAGTTTACACTTGACAGGGCTATTTTAAGGTCATTTAGCCTTTTTTCTTTTATGATCCTTTTACTAAATGTATAACTGGAGTGCAGTGAGCTTGGTTGCAGTTGACTTGAGCATCTCATACTTATTTCCATTACTAATGCACTATAGTCAGCAATCATTGGTTCGACTACACTGATATTATAGTCCCAGGTATTGAGGTTAGTGATAATTTTGTTTAGGCAGGCGTCACCTCTTGTTGGCAGTCGGTTTGCAACAAACAGCCCATAGCTATTTATCAAAGTCATGAAGACTCTCTCTTTAGTGCTTCCATCACCTATATGGATGTTGAAATCTCCACACAGTGCAATTTTAGATTTAAGAGATGTTAGGTAGGACAAAAGGTTTCCATTTGAAACTTCCTGGCAGATTAAAACTGTGTGCCGAACCGAGACTCGAACTCGGGACCTTTGCCTTTCGCGAGCAAGTGCTCTACCTACTGAGCTACGCCCCCTCCTCACAGCCTTACTTCCACCAGTACCTCGTCTCCTACCTTCCAAACTTTACAGAAGCTCTCCTGCAAACCTTGCAGAACTAGCACTCCTGAAAGAAAGGATATTGCAGAGACATGGCTTAGCCACAGCCTGGGGAATGTTTCCAGAATGAGATTTTCACTCTGCAGCAGAGTGTGCGCTGATATGAAACTTCCTGGCAGATTAAAACTGTGTGCCAGACCGAGACTCAAACACGGGACCTTTGCCTTTCGTGGGCAAGTGCTCTACCAACTGAGCTACCCAAGCATGACTCATGCCCCGTCCTCACAGCTTTACTTCTGCCAGTACCTCGTCTCCTTCCTCAGTCCGGCACACAATTTGGTTACATTTTCAGTTTTTGACAATTTGTGTCAATTCAAAATAGACACTCTTGTACTAATAGTGCCACATCTGGTGTACCTCAGGGCTCTGTCCATGGTCCTTTCTTCTTCATTGTTGCAATTAGTGGTTTGCCATCTTATGTTGGGCCTGAGTCAGTTATCTGCTATGCAGATGATACAACCTTAATCAGCACAGATTGAGATTTATCAAAGCTACACCAGAAATCACAGGACAGTCTCACCTTAATACTAAGGTGGTTCTCAGCTAATAAACTTCTGTGTAATCCAGATAAAACTCAGCAACTGCAGTTGGGACTGGCTAAAGAGGCAGAACCAAAACCCAAAAAACTGCGTGGAATACACATTGATTCCAAACTTAACTGGCAGCCCCCTATCAAGCAAGTCTGCAAAAAGTTATCAGGGGTGTCCCATGTCATCTGGAAACTGCCTGATCCAGTGAGTAACAAGTATCTCAGAACAGCTTACTTTGGAATATTTCAGTCTCATATATATTACGGGCTGTTACTATGGGGCCACTCAAGTCATATCAGTGATGCAGAAAAAGGTGCTATGAATAATGTGCTAGGTTGGTCCAAGGAAACGCTGCCATCCCTTAATCATCAAAATGGAAATAATGACAGTGATAAATCTTTACATTGATGCATCACTGATATGTGCTAAAAAGAACAGAACAAAATTTAACACCAGAGAGAACATACACTTTCATGACATCAGAAACAAAGAGAATATTGAGATTCCTAGGCATAGGCTGACAAAAACAGGCAACTGTCACAAAGTGAACTGTTTGAAATTATTTAACAAACTACCACATACTACACTCAATACACCTTTCAATAATTTTAAAAGTAAACTGCACAAATGGTTGATAGAGAATTCATACTACAATCTTACAGAGTTCTTGGATACTTGTAACACAGAAATTGAGTTTTAAGCCTATGGTTGCACTACTGTACAACTGATTAATGTAGCATAAATAATTTGAACTTATAATGTAAACACTAACTAATATAGCAACTTTTATGTATCATGACATAATTGTAAAGCCTATTTCACTACATGTGGTCAATGGCAAATAAAGAATTTGAATCTGAATCTTGTCATGTTGGGATTTTGGGAAATTAGTGAGTTGGCCAAGCTAGCCACCAGGATGCTATTTCTGAAATGGGGGTCCCAGAACCAGACCTTTGGTTGTTTATATGCCATCGATTGCTGCAAGCCTGGAACTCAGAATGGTCTGCCCCGATTTCCCCTAACAAACTAAGGACAATTAAGGAAACCATGACCACGTGGCAGTCTTCCCTGCTCACTTGTCACAGGGAATCCATCATTCTCTGTCGACTCCACATTGGCCGCACTTGGCTGACTCGCAGCCACATTCTCTGGCATAAGGATCCTCCTCAGTGCTGATACAGAACCCACTTACTCACAATCTGCGTTAATTTGGCTGCTTTGAGACTTAATCTTCATGATGTGCTACATCTGGTGTTAGCAGATGATGCCAAAGTGGCTGAACTGGTGTTGCATTTTGCTTGTGAAGTTGGTGACTATTCATCCCTGTAAGGTAGGGCTTTTTGGCCTCATTGACCGCCTGAAGGCTTTGTGAGGTGCATCCCTCTCCTGTTCCACCCCAACCAGTGGCAGATACAGAAAAACCCCAAGGAGGGGGCGCTAAACGTATCTTGAGCTACCTTTATTTTTAGCGTGACAAAAAATAATCAAGTCACATGCAAAGCTTAAGAAAGTTTTATTTAAACTGATTATACACATATACAAGGCAATGCCATCTTATTATATAAAAAATTTACAGTTGTGGTTCTCTTCCTTAAACAATGAATTCTGTGCACCTATTCTTTCTGGCAAATTGGTTAATTACATTGTCATAGGACAGTCATTGTCAGGGGGCAGCGCAGGTGGCAATGCCGACGGCCCCACAATTGAGGGGGTGGAGGGGGGGGGGGGGGAGAAGGTGCACGCCCCCCATATTTATCTGCCACTGCCCCCATCCCCACCCCGTGGTCGCTTGGCGGCCCTTGCTTGGTGGCTCAGCGTAGCCTCCATCCTTCCCTTTTTTTCTCTTTATTCGTTTTTCATTTCCCGATTTCCGTGCCATGTCTTGACTGATCTCTTAACATCTTGTCTGTGCTGTCTTTTTTCTGAGCTTTCATCTCTGTTTTTGATTGGGTTAGTTACATTTAAACTTTCCAGGATTTCCCTTTTGCCTCCTTTCTTTGACAACCAATCCTAGTTTGCCCGTTAATGGATGAAGGGACTGATGACCTTGCAGTTTAGTCCCTTTCACTCCAAACCAACCAACCAACCAATGACACAAACCAAAGAAATTATGGTAGTTTGTAAAGGCTGTTAGTGGCACTAAAGTTAAGTCAGTGTCCAGTCCCTAGTGAACGAGACAGTGAGGGTAGCAAAGAAAAAGCTGATATGCTTAACTCCATTTTCAAATGTTTCTTCACAAAGGACAAGCACTGAAAAGATGAATGAAATAAGTATTAGTGTCAATAGTATTGAGAAATTGCTGAAATCATTAAAACTGAACAAAGCTCCAGGGCCCGGTGGAATCCCTGTCAGATTCTATACTGAATTTGCGGCTGAGTTAGCCCCCCGTATAACTATAATCTATTTTAGATCCCACAATCAAGATAGCCGCCGAATGAGATCACAGGTATTTTCTTTGTCTGCTTAAAGAACTTATTTAAGAGAAAATAGTGTCAAATTTTAATTTTCTTTGTTTTGCATACTTGCTGTAGTGTCTGTTCTTGTCACACAACTGAATATTATCGTCCCCTTTTTCTTGAAAAACTTGTTCTTTAGCTGAAAGGAAGATCTGCAGCAGATAGGCACTTGGTGCGGGGAGTGGCAACTGACCCTTAACATAGACAAATGTAATGTATTGCGAATACATAGAAAGAAGGATCCTTTGTTGTATGATTATATGATAGCGGAACAAACACTGGTAGCAGTTACTTCTGTAAAATATGTGGGAGTATGTGTGTGGAACGATTTGAAGTGGAATGATCATATAAAATTAATTGTTGGTAAGGCGGGTGCCAGGTTGAGATTCATTGGGAGAGTCCTTAGAAAATGTAGTCCATCAACAAAGGAGGTGGCTTACAAAACACTCGTTCGACTTATACTCGAGTATTGCTCATCAGTGTGTGATCCGTATCAAGTCGGGTTGACAGAGGAGATAGAGAAGATCCAAAGAAGAGCGGCACATTTCGTTACAGGGTTATTTGGTAAGCGTGATAGCGTTATGGAGATGTTTAGCAAACTCAAGTGGCAGACTCTGCAAGAGAGGCGCTCTGCATCGCGGTGTAGCTTGCTGTCCAGGTTTCGAGAGGGTGCGTTTCTGGATGATGTATCGAATATATTGCTTCCCCCTACTTATACCTCCCGAGGAGATCACAAATGTAAAATTAGAGAGATTCGAGTGCACATGGAGGCTTTCTGGCAGTCATTCTTCCCACGAACCATACGCGACTGGAACAGGAAAAGGGGGTAATGACAGTGGCACATAAAGTGCCCTCCGCCACATACCGTTGGGTGGCTTGCGGAGTATAAATGTAGATGTAGATGTAGATGTTAGTCCTGATAATCGTGACATAACCCAAAATTTTTCATGACATAAACACAAAAAATTCTATTCAAGTTTCCTTGATAGTGCAAAATTTGTTTAAAAAAACAGCTATAAGTTTCATCAGTGTCTATTGTCAGAATGAAATTGGAATTAAACGTTTCTGAATCGTATTTAACTAACACATTTCATATTGCAGTGAAATTGGTATTGTGAGGCCGAAAGTGCAGGAGGTCAGGTCCATGTGTAGGATACGAGTGGAGAAACTTCAGGATAAGGAAATCAGACACTAGTACATAACAGTGATCTCAGAAAGGTACCAGTTAGTTGAATGTAGTCAATTGCAGTCACTGGAAAAGGAATGGACAAGGTACAGGGACACAGTACTAGAAGTGGCCAAAGAATGTCTTGGAACAGTAGTGTGTAAAGGTAGGATGAAGCAAACAGCTTGGTGGAATGACACAGTCAAGGCAGCCTGTAAAAGGAAAAAGAAGGCGTATCAAAAATGGCTACATACTAGAACTCAGGTAGACAGAGAAAGTTATGTTGAAGAAAGAAACAAAGCCAAACAGATAATCACAGCATCCAAGAAGAAATCTTGCGAAGACTTTGGAAACAGGTTGGAGACCTTGGGTCAAGCTGCTGGAAAACCATTCTGGAGTGTAATTAGCAGTCTTCGAAAGGGAGGTAAGAAGGAAATGACAAGTATTCTGGACAGGTCAGGAAAACTGCTGGTGAATCCTGTTGATGCCTTGGGCAGATGGAGGGAATATTTTGAAGAATTGCTCAATGTAGGTGACAATACGATCAGTAATGTTTCAGATTTCGATGTACAATGGGATAGGAATGATGATGGAAATAGGATCACATTTGAGGAAGTGGAGAAAATGGTCAATAGATTGCAGTGCAATAAAGCTGCTGGGGTGGATGAAATTAAGTCGGAACTCATCAAATACTGGCTACACAGGATAATTGAAATGGTGTGGGAGTCAGGACTGGTTCCATTAGACTGGACTAAAGCAGTAATCACACCAATCTTTAAACACGGAAACAGAAAAGATTGTAACAACTACAGAGGTATCTCTTTGATCAGCATTGTGGGTAAAATCTTCTCAGGTATTGTTGAAAGGAAAGTGCGAGTATTAGTTGAGGACAAATTGGATGAAAATCAGTGTGGGTTTAGGCCTCTTAGAGGTTGTCAGGACCAGATCTTTAGCTTACGGCAAATATTGGAGAAGTGTTACGAGTGGAACAGGGAATCGTATCTATGTTTTATAGATCTAGAAAAGGCATATGACCAGGTTCCTAGGAGGAAGTTATTGTCTGTTCTACGTGATTATGGAATAGGCGGCAAACTTTTGCAAGCAATTAAAGGTCTTTACACAGATAGTCAGGCAGCAGTTAGAGTTGACGGTAAATTGAATCCATGGTTCAGAGTAGTTTCAGGGGTAATACAAGGCTGCAACCTGTCTCCACTGTTGTTCATATTATTTATGGATCATATGTTGAAAACAATAAACTGGCTGGGTGAGATTAAGATATGTGAACACAAAATAAGCAGTCTTGCATATGCGGATGACTTAGTTGTGATTGCAGATTCTATTGAAAGTTTGCAAAGTAATATTTCAGAGCTAGATCAGAAATTTAAGGACTATGGTATGAAGATTAGCATCTCCAAAACAAAAATAATGTCAGTGGGAAAGAGATATAAACGGATTGAGTGCCAAATAGGAGTAACAAAGTTAGAACAGGTGGACGGTTTCAAGTACTTAGGATGCATATTCTCACAGGATGGCAACATAGTGAAAGAACTGGAAGCAAGGTGTAGCAAAGATAATGCAGTGAGCGCTCAGCTATGATCTACTCTCTTCTGCAAGAAGGAAGTCAGTACCAAGACTATGTTATCTGTGAACCGTTCAATCTTTCGACCAAATTTGTTGTATGGGAGCGAAAGCTGGGTGGATTCAGGTTACCTTATCAATAAGGTTGAGGTTATGCATATGAAAGTAGCTAGGATGACTGCAGGTACTAGTAGATGGGAACAATGGCAGGAGGGTGTGCACAATGAGGAAATCAATGAAAAACTGGGAATGAACTCTACAGATGTAGCAGTCAGGGCGAACAGGCTTAGATGGTGCGGCCATGTTACACGCATGGGAGTAACAAGATTACCCAAGAGACTCATGGGTTCAGCAGTAGAGTGTAGGAGGAGTTGGGGTAGACCAAGGAGAAGGTACCTGGATTTGGTTACGAATGATTTGGAACTAATAGGCTTAACGTCAGAAGAGGCACCAATGTTAGCATTGAATAGGGCATCATGGAGGAATTTTATAAGGGGGACTCTGCTCCAGACTAAATGCTGAAAGGCATAATCAGTCTTAAATGATGATGATGATGATTTCATATTGCTTACTAGCAAGATAGACGCGATCTAGGCCTAAATTTTCCGAGTTATAAACATTTAAAAACCTGACCAAACACGACTGATAACATAAATTCTCTAAAAGCAAAGTAATTACAAATTCATTCTTCTGTCATTGTATCTCTAAATCAGTACAAAAACAACAACCATCGCACATAAGACCTTTGTGTCGTTTTTTGTTTACACACTGCCAATCTCGCGCCCTTGACAAATTTAAAACAGTCTTTAAACTTAATTATTCTTTCGAAACTGACCATGAGTGAGAAATGTCGGAGCTGTTATAGGGGATAGAGGGATTTGTTGCCAATCTTGTAGGAAATATTTTCACTGGGGGTGATGCAGTGGGGAGAATGTTGGGAGAAGAGACTGGAGCTGCAGAGTATGCAGTAGGAACATTTTGATTGGGGAACAGGAAAGGAAAATCTGTGCCCTTCAGGCACAGTTGGAGGAAGCAATGAAGGAGCTCATAAGGATCAAGGGAGATAGGGGGAGGAGGGTGGTTGGGACTGGCAGCTGGTAGGAGGATAGGAAGAAAGAGAATGCGATGTGACAGTTTTATGATCAACATGAAAAACAGGTATCTACCACTGCTGGAGTTAAGTGGAGAAGAACCTCAGGTAGAACGAGGAGCAGGAAATGTGCAACACAATTCAACCGAGGCCAAGAAGCCTAGGAATGTACAAATTCTTAGGAGTAAGAAAGTGCTGTTGCTAGGCAGTAGCCATGGGCAAGGTGTAGGCCATCAGTTACAGGAAAGTTTAGGGGCAGTGTACCAGGTTGCCAGTATCTTCAAGCCAAATGCAGGGCTAAGTCATATGATAGAGGACCTAAGGTCTTTAATTAAAGGCTTTAGAAAAGAGGACCATGTAGTGACAGTGAGTGGGACGGGAAACAATTTGGACAGCGATGGGGCATATGACATAGGCCTTGACCTCGACAAGATAGTTCCCCTGACTAACTCATGGCACCAACGTACATTGTTCCGGCGTCATGATTGACCACACCTTGATGGAGGTGTGAGGCAAAACAATGTGGGGTTAGGGATGGCTCTGAGGACAGCCAACTATGCTTATGTTTCTCTGGTGCTCATTGGGACTATCAACAGATGGGGTTTAAACTAGGCATGGCCTACACCTAAACATGAAAGTATAGGGGGTTGGATCTTGGGCCACACATGGTCAAATGCCTGTTGTCATAGGTAGGAAAAGTAGGTCTTTTTAGGATAAATTTAGAAACAGGTTCCCCTGCCTAATGAGTATCTCCAGTAGTTTAAAAAATACTGAAATAATCACTCACAAAACAGATTTTAACACTTCAAATATCACGTATACCAGATGTCACAAAGAAAAACAAACCATTGGAAAGAGTAACATGGGGCATTTCACAGACGTAACAATCCTCCATCAAAACATGTAATCAATACAAAATAAAATACAACTATTATAAGTTCAGCTCCAATCTTAGAACTGCACAGTAGTTTGTATTACTGAGCATGGTGTAGAGACACAGAAATCCAACATGTAGTATTATCATTGTATGAAAAGGCAAACTCTTACTGCAAAACTAATACAAGGGGTGGAAGATTGTGCATTTGTACCAGAAAAGGAACACACTTCAAATCAAGACATGACCTCAGTATAGTAAGTGAAGACAAACACTTAGAAATATCAGCTATTGAATGAACAGGGCTTGATATCGCCAAGAAATTAATCGTTTTGTGTGTGTATAGATCTCCCAGTGGTAGTGTGGACACTTTTTTCAATAAATTAACAGAAGTTCTAGATAAAGTCTCCAATACAAAGGTCAATGTAATTCTGTGTGAGGACATTAACATCAACACTAATATCATAAATGAATCCAGCAGCACCTTCATAAATATCCTTCAAAGTTTTGGCATGTCCGTATTGGTCAATAGTGCAGCAAGGGTTCCTACAACAACTGCATTAGTAATTGATCATGTGGCCACAAATATTGACAGGGAAAAATGTGATTTAGCTGTAAAAGATTTCGGACTATCAGACCATCTCTGTCAAATAACAACAGCAAAATCAGGCATCGAATCATTTCCTAAACTACAAGCCTAAAAGCGACATCTATCAGAAATCAAAATAAAAGATTTTTCAAAAGAACTAGAAAAACAAAGCTGGGATGAAGTGTATAAGGAAACCAATGTGAATATGAAATTCTCTAAATTCTCCACATTGTTTAAATTGAACTTTGAAAACGCATTTCCCAAAGTATGCATGTCTGTATCAACATCTAACAGAAACAGATGGATAACAGCAGGTATTAAGAAGTCTTCCCAAACACTTAAACACCTCAGTTCCATGAAAAAGATTCACAATGATCCAGAATTCTTAAATTTCTATCATAGATGCAAAAAGATGTATAGGAAGGTGCTGATTGCTGCAAAAAAATCATTTAATGACAAAATAATATATAATGCAGAGAATAAATGCAAAGCAGCCTGGGATGTTATAAAAAAGGAAACGGGGACAGGCAAACAAACGCAGAAGAACATACTCCTAAGGGAGGAGGGATAAGGTCATAAATGATCCACAACACTTAGAAAACTATGTAAATGAGCATTTTTCAAGTATTGCAGAGAAGTTACGGTAAAAATTCCCCAAAACAAATATAACACCTGTAAATAATGTGGCACTAAATACAATGATGTTACTTCCAACCACAGAGAATGAAGTCAATAAAAATGTTCAAAAACTAAAAAATAAAAAGTAAATAGGCTTAGATGAAGTACCAAAGTAAAGAGGGAAACTGGCAGGACAACAGGGAACATGTCTCAGGTAGAGATTAAAACAGGGGACAGTATCATAAAGAAACCTGAGTTGGTTGCAGAAATATTTAATAACCACTTTCTGAGAGCAGCAGAGAAGACAGGCTGTAATGGTTCTATGGAAGAATCATTATCCCTCCTACAGAAAGCTGTTAGCAACAGAATCCCACAGTTATCTTTACCTCCAGTTACTGTGAGCGAAGTCATAAGAGTAATTAGATTACTAAAAAATAAAAATTCTGCTGAAACACTGTTATAAATTTGTTAGTCCCATCTTATGCAACATATACAATACATCCCTACAAGAAGGGATTGACCCTGACAGACTAAAATTGGCTGTAGTGATTCCTCTCTTTAAAAAAGGTGATAAAAGCATTGTTACAAACTATCGCCCAATATCCCTATTAACTACCTTCTCAAAAATTCTTGAAAAACTCATGGATAGGAGGATTGTAGACCATCTCAACTTCCACGGTATCTTAAGCAAAAATCAGTTTGGTTTTCGTGCCGGTCTTTGTACTGAACAGGCAATATTCTCTTTCAGCAACCAAGTTTAGGAAGCCATTAACAAAAAAATGTCTCCAGTGGGTATTTTTTGCAATCTTATGAAAGCCTTTGATGGTGTAAACCACCAAATTCTTTTGAAAAAGGCAGAATACTATGGTTTAGGTGGTACTGTTGGCTTGTGGCTACAATCATATCTACAGGATCGAAAGCAGACTGTAATGCTAAATGGCTCTTCTTGAGTACCTGCCTCGTCTGAATGGGGAACGATAATGTGTGGTGTGCCTCAAGGCTCCGTTTTGGGCCCACTGCTTTTCCTAATCTTTATTAATAAATCACGATCTTGATGAAACTACAAATACTGTTTTTAATGACATCTTAAATTGGTTCTCCTCAAATGGTCTCTCGTTCAATGCAGATAAAACTTATTATACGAGGTTCCATACATCACAAAGTAATCTTGATGAAATTAACATAAAATGTAGAGATCAACGAATACAGAAAGTTGAAGATACCAAATTCCTGGGTGCTTACATAGACAGCAAATGTAATTGGTCAGTTCACATTCTTCATCTATGTAAAAAACTTAGCTCGGCAAAATTTGCATTATGGGTAATTTCTTCAGTGGCTGAAGTTGACACCATTAAGGTTGCCTACTTTGGCAAGTTTAAATTGAAACCTGTACAATTTGACACGTTCCATATCCTTGTGATTGACTCATTGATGTCATATGCTATCATATTCTGGGGGAACCAACCACTTGCAAAAAAAGTTTTCACCATCCAAAAAAAAGCAATCAGAATAATGTGTGGGGTCCATCAAAGACACTCTTGCAGGCACTTGTTTTGGAAGATTGGTATCCTGACAACTGGCTCACAGTATATTTTTTCCCTGCTGACCTTTGTGTGCAAAAATTATTCTATCTACCAAGACAACAGTAAATTCCATGGCTATAACACCGGAAACAAAAACAATCTACATTTCGAAATGAAACGTCTCACTCTGGTACAAAAAGGACTTTACTACTCCAGCATTAAGCTGTTCAATTCTCTACCACTACATATCAAATGTGTTCATACAGAACTGCAAAAATTTAAACAAGTTTTCAAAGATTACCTGACAGAGAAATCTTTTTATACTGTGGATGAATATCTGAAAGAAAATGTATGCCATCACTAAACTTATTGTGTCTAGAAGTAGTTCAATTGATTTTATTGTGCATTTGAGCATTAGCACACTTTTTGTAGCAACAAATTGGCTGTACCTGTATTTACTCTTGTAGGCCTAATATATGAATTAACTTTGTGCTCTTATCTTTAACCTTTATTTAAAACTCCTTTTTCTGTTAAATGGTTGAATGTTATCTAGCTGACATTGTATCTGTTACTGTATTTATAGTATGTCTTACTGAAACTATGTACAATTTGGCATTGAATTGCCCTTTTATTTATTGTAAGTTTAAATTGATACCTGTACAATTTGACACGTTCCATGTCCTTGTGATTGACTCACTAACTGGATCCACGGAACATTAAATAAATAAATAAACAATGTGTATACTGAAACATTGCTTAGGAATTATACAAGGCCCTTGACAAATATAATAAATGAATCCTTCACATCAGGGATATTTCCAGAGCAGTTAAAACTGGCAAGAGTTATACCTTTGCTCAAGAAAGGTAATGCAGAAGACATAGAAAATTAATAGAAGCAATTATGAAAGACAGATTAATGAATTACCTGAATAAATACAATCTTTTAAGGGAATCACAGTTTGGTTTCCGAAGTGGCAAAACCATGGAGTCAGCCATAGTAGAATTCAGAAAAGATGTCCTTGATGCTCTTGATAAAGATGAGTGTGTCACAGGCATATTTTTGGATCTTTCTAAGGTGTTGGATACAGTCGACTGCAAGATTCTATTAAATAAATTAGAAGCATTAGGAATAAGAACGGTAGCTAATGACTGGTTTTGATCATACGTTACAGACAAGGTACAAAGAGTAGAGATAAAACATACTTCAAATAGAGCTAAACATTTAGTAAAACACTTATCAGAATCAAAATACATTATAGGGGTTCCGCAAGGTAGCATATTAGGACCAATACTGTTCCTGATATACATCAATGACTTTCCCAGTAGTGTTACTCATGGTGAAAAATATCTGTTCGCGGATGACAGCAATATTATAGTCACTAAGAAAACAAGAGAACTACTTGCCGAGAAAGCAAATGAAACTCTCAAGGAAGCTAATGATTGGTCAATAAGCAACAAAGTGACAGTGAACATAAAGAAACTAATACCATGGATTTCAGTTTGAAGAGGAAAAATGGCAATGTTAAATTAAATGTAGATGGCACCTGTGTAGACTGTGTAACAAATTCAAAATTTCTAGGAATGAGTATTGATTTGCAGTTGAAGTGTGTGAAAACACAAAGGTACTTGCAAACAGAATGTCATCAACATGTTATGCCCTTAGAATCCTATCATCAGTATGTAACATGCAGTGTCTTTTAGTTACATATTATTCATATGTACACTCAATTCTTAGCTGTGGCAATCTTTTTTGGGGAATAAATGCACAAAATATTAACACAATTTTCAAACTCCAGAAAAGAGCCATAAGGATAATAACCAAAAATACTAGTCAAGCTCATTGTAAAGATCTGTTCAAAACGCGGGGGATTTTAACTGCTCCATGTGAATACATTTACCAATCAGTTGTACACGTCAAAAATGTGTTGTTGTTGTGGTCTTCAGTCCTGAGACTGGTTCGATGCAGCTCTCCATGCTAATCTATCCTGTGCAAGCTCCTTCATCTCCCTGTACCTGCTGCAACCTACATCCTTCTGAATCTGCTTAGTGTATTCATCTCTTGGTCTCCCTCTATCATTTTTACCCTCCACACTGCCCTCAAACGCTAAATTTGTGATCCCTTGATGCCTCAGGACATGTCCTACCAGCAGATCCCTTCTTCTAGTCAAGTTGTGCCACAAACTTCTCTTCTCCCCAAGATATTCAATACCTTCTCATTAGTTATGTGATCTACCCACCTAATCTTCAGCATTCTTCTGTAGAACCACATTTCGAAAGCTTCTATTCTCTTCTTGTCCAAACTATTTATTGTCCATGTTTCACTTACTATACATACAAATACTTTCATAAACGACTTCCTGACACTTAAATCTATACTCGATGTTAACAAATTTCTCTTCTTCAGAAACGCTTTCCTTGCCATTGCTAGTCTACATTTTATATCCTCTCTACTTCTACCATGATCAGTTATTTTGCTCCCCAAATAACAAAACTCCTTTACTACTTTAAGTGTCTCATTTCCTAATCTAATTCCCTCAGCATCACCCGACTTAATTCGACTACATTCCATTATCCTTGTTTTGCTTTTGTTGATGTTCATCTTATATCCTCTTTTCAAGACACTGTCCATTCCATTCAACTGCTCTTCCAAGTCCTTTGCTGTCTCTGACAGAATTACAGTGTCATTGGTGAACCTCAAAGTTTTTATTTCTTCTCCCTGGATTTTAATACCTACTCTGAATTTTTCTTTTGTTTCCTTTGCTGCTTGCTCAATATACAGATTGAATAACATCGGGGATAGGATACAACCCTGTCTCACTCCCTTCCCAACCACTGCTTCCCTTTCATCACCCTCGACTCTTATAACTGCCACCTGGTTTCTGTACAAATTGTAAATAGCCTTTCGCTCCCTGTATTTTACCCCTGCCACCATTAGAATTTGAAAGAGAGTATTCCAGTCAACATTGTCAAAAGCTTTCTCTAAGTCTACAAATGCTAGAAATGTAGGTTTGCCTTTCCTTAATCTTTCTTCTAAGATAAGTCGTAAGGTCAGTATTGCCTCACGTGTTCCAACATTTCTACGGAATCCAAACTGATCTTCCCCGAGGTTGGCTTCTATCAGTTTTTCCAATCGTCTGTAAATAATTCGTGTTAGTATTTTGCAACTGTGACTTATTAAACTGATAGTTCGGTAATTTGCACATCTGTCAACACCTGCTTTCTTTGGGATTGGAATTATTATATTCTTCTTGAAGTCTGAGGGTATTTCACCTGTCTCGTACATCTTGCTCACCAGATGGAAGAGTTTTGTCAGGACTGGCTCTCCCAAGGCCGTCAGTAGTTCTAATGGAATGTTGTCTACTCCCGGGGCCTCGTTTCGACTCAGGTCTTTCAGTGCTCTGTCAAACTCTTCACACAGTATCGTATCTCCCATTTCATCTTCATCTACATCCTCTTCCGTTTCCATAACATTGTCCTCAAGTACATCGCCCTTGTATAGACCCTCTATATACTCCTTCCGCCTTTCTGCTTTTCCCTCTTTGCTTAGAACCGGGTTTCCATCTGAGCTCTTGATATTCATACAAGTGGCTCTCTTTTCTCCAAAGGTCTCTTTAATTTTCCTGTAGGCCGTATCTATATTAACCCTAGTGAGACAAGCCTCCACATCCTTACATTTGTCCTCTAGCCATGCATGCTTAGCCATTTTGCACTTCCTGTTGATCTCATTTTTGAGACGTTTGTATTCCTTTTTGCCTGCTTCATTTACTGCATTTTTATATTTTCTCCTTTCATCAATTAAATTCAATATTTCTTCTGTTACCCAAGGATTTCTACTAGCCCTCGTCTTTTTACCTACTTGATCCTCTGCTGCCTTCACTACTTCATCCCTCAGAGCTACCCATTCATCTTCTACTGTATTTCTTTCCCCAATTCCTGTCAATTGTTCCCTTATTGTCTCCCTGAAACGTCACAAATAACATTGGTAATTACTGCACAAATAGCTCTGTCCATGACCATGCAACAAGAGATAGAATCAAAATAGCATTTTCTACCAAGGAATAAAACTGTACAATAAATTACCAAAAGAGGTTAAAGAAATTGCAGAAATACATTCATTTAAAAATGTATTGCATAACAAGTACTTTTTAGTTAAAAGTACTTGTTATGCAATACATTTTATGGATTGAAGGATTACTTAGATAAAACAGAGTAGGGGTTTGATAAAAAAATGTTATACAAATAAATAATGATAATAATAATGATTATAAAACATCCAAAATTCCACATAACACCTTCACTTTATGTTTTTTCCTTCTTTTTTCCTTTATAGAAATACTTACTCCCAAGGTATGCATAGCACAATACTAACACCTCTTCCTCTTTCTGAGCTCAACTTCTCTCTCATTATGGGGGGATGCTGACTCAGTTTTTCAGGATAGCAAATGGGAAGTTGTGGTACAGAAAATGATGTGTGTATAATGTGTTCAGTGACTGATAGTGAGATATGAGTGAAAGAGTGGCATTACATTATTTAATAAGTTATTTGTAAACAAAGTATTGTATACCAGAAGTAGATCTAATGATCTCTAACAAGAAGTCTGTAAAGATATGTGTGTACGAATTAGCATATTTTAAATTGATCTAAATTTGTAAATACTTTGACATGTCCTATATCCTTGTAAAAAGAGATCTATGGATGAATAAAGCTACTACCACTACCACTACCACTACTACTAGTACTACTACTAAAACAAACAAAAAATCGTGCCCAGTTCTTGGAAAAAAGCAGAGGTCACGCCCATCTACAACAAGGATAGTGGAAGTGATCTACTAAACTACCATCCAATATCTTTGATATTGATTTGTTGTATGATCTTAGAGTGTATTCTGAGCTAAATAATGAGATATCTTGAACAGAATGACCTTCTCAATGGCAACCAGCATGGATTCTGAAAACATTGACCATGTGAAACCCAATTCGCATTTTGCTCACATGACATACTAAAAGCTTTGGATCAAGGCAGTCAGGTACATGCAGTATTTATTGATTTCCAGAAAGCATTTGACTCAGTACTGCACTTATGCTTATTGTCAAAAGTATGATCATATGGTGTATGAAGTGAAATTTTTGACTGAATTGAGGTTGGAGAATCATAGTCAGATGTAGAAGTAACTGTGTGCCTCAGGGAAGTGTGTTATGACCCGTGCTGTTTATGTTGTATATTGATGACCTCGCAGACAATATTGATAGTAACATCAGGCTTTGTGCAGAAGATGCACATATCTATGAAGAAGTACTGTCTGAAAGATGCTGCATAAATATTCAGTCAGATTTTGATAAGATTGGCAACTTACTTTTTTGTGCAGAAATGTAAAATTGTGCACTTCACAAAATGAAAAAAATGTAGTATCCTATGAATATAATATCAATGAATCACTGTTGGAATCAGCCAACTCATACAAATAGCTGGGTGCAACACTTTATAGGGATATGAAATGGAATAATCACATAGGTTCAGTCATGGGTAAAACTGGTGGTAGACTTTGGTTTATTGGTAGAATACTGGGGAAGTCGATCAGTCTACAAAAGAGATTACTCATAAATCACTCATGAGACCACTTCTAGATTATTGCTCAAGTGTGTGGGACCCGTACCAAATAGGACTACCAGGAGACATTGAAGTTACACAAGGGAAGGCAGCACAAATGGTCACAGGTTTCTTTAATCCATGGGAGAGTGCCACAGAGATAGCGATGGAACTGAACTAGCAGACTCTTGAAGATAGAAGTAAACTATCCAAGGGGAAAGTCTAGTAACAAAATTTCAAGAACCAGCTTTAAATGATTACTCTATGAATATACTACAGTCACCTAGGTATCGCTCACATAAGGACAATGAGGATAAGATTAGAATAATTACTGCTCACACTGAGGCATTCAAACAATCATTCTTCCTGTGCTCCATACTTGAATGGAACAGAAGAAACCCTAATAACTGGTACAATGGGATGTAATGTTTGCCATGCACCTTACAGCTGTTTGCAGAATATAGATGTAGGTGTACATTCTCTTCAGTATATTGGGGTATTATGGTGTCACTTGCAATGCAGCAACAGGAAACAAAGAGTGTCATCACGGAATACCTGTGCAATAAGCAATCAGTCTTCACAATATTGTGAATTAATTACATGTTATATTCCTCAGGTTTCCATCTTGGGTCCAGTGCTTTTTATTGTGCATATTAATGACCTCTTGTTTTGTTTGCAGGTGACACAAACATTGCAATAAAAAGCAAAGCAAGTTAAGACCTAGAAATAGCTGGTAACCAGATTTTCACTGACATTAATAAATGGTTGCAGCTAATCCACTGTCATAAAACTTTGGAAAGACCCACTATATGCAGTTCAGAATCTGTAAAAGATTTTCTTCCAAATTGTATATAATTTGCAAAGACATGCAGATGGAGGAATTAGACAGCGTTAAATTTGACACAGTTAGAATGAATTGACAGTGTTAAATTTCTGGGTTTGCAATTTGATAAGAAGTTCAGTTGGGAAGAGCATACCACAGAATTGCTGGAGCACCTAAACAAGTCTGTAATTGAAATATGAATGATGTCAAATGTAGGAAATATAAATACAAAAATACTTACAAAATTTGCTTAATTTTGTTCCATTGTGTCATTTGAGATCATATTCTGGGTAACTTGTCAAACCGAGCAAAAGTTCTTAGACTGCAAAGCGAGTGATAAGTCTCATTTGTGGTGTAAATTCAAGAACATCATGTAGAAACCTGTTCAAAGAACTGGGTATTACAACCACTACTTCTCATTATATTTATTTCTTAAGTAAATTTGATACAAATAATATGTCTCTATTTCCAGCTCAATAAATAATAATCAATACTAGTAGTAAGAACTATCTACATAAAGATCTAAAATCATTTACATTGGTCCAAACAGGGGTCCAGTATTCAAGAACACACATTTTCAATAAATTTCCAGCAACCATTAAAAACTGGTTTTCAGATAAATTACAGTTTAAGCAGAGCTTGAAAGACTTTTTGGTAGGCAACTTCTTCTACTCTGTAGATGAATATCTTAACAGAGACCATAAGTGTGGTGTCACCGCCAGACACCACACTTGCTAGGTGGTAGCCTTTAAATCGGCCGCGGTCCGGTAGTATACGTCGGACCCGCGTGTCGCCACTGTCAGTGATTGCAGACCGAGCGCCGCCACACGGCAGGTCTAGAGAGACTTCCTAGCACTTGCCCCAGTTGTATAACCAACTTTGCTAAAGATGGTTCACTGACAAATTACGCTCTCATTTGCCGAGACGATAGTTAGCATAGCCTTCAGCTACGTCATTTGCTACGACCTAGCAAGGCGCCATTATCAATTGCTATTTATCTTGTGATGCATGCACCGTCAGACCAATGTTCACCAATTATGGATTAAAGTTAAGTATTCCAACAGCTACGTACTTTATTTGCTAGACTCAAATCCTTTAACTCTTCCAGACCTCACGCCAGCCTGCGTGAGCTTAAACGCGTGCCTTTCGGCTTCACCTCCTAGTGGCTTGGCTGTCTTGCCAAGTCACAGCAATAAGAACAGCTTAAGTAAAAATATCTGTTAGATTTCAGTTTTGACAGCACTTGGTCACAACAGTCAAGATTAGGTATTTTGTGTATGACAAGATTTACTAAAAAGCGCATATCTATGTTTCATTCTCAGCATGTATAAATTCTCTAAATATTAGCAGTTCCAGTTTACTGTAATGTATTTATATATCTTGACAGTCTCCTGAGAAATGATCAGGGAAGTGAGTATTATATTCAAATGTTCTATTATTTATATTATACTTTCTGATATGTTCCACACACATGAGAATTATCTCATTTTTGAAGCTATGGAATGAAAATTGAATCTAATCTAATACCACCAAAACCTAATGTGTTAGGAGGAGTGTACAGTCATAAGGCAGACATATACATTGATTTACATAGTGAAGTGTCATTGATATCAGAAGAATTATTACAAACTATAAAATAGAATCAATTAGTTCCTATACTACCAATTACTGAAGTGTAAATTGTAGCTATTACCGGAAGAATGAGTAAGTCAAATAAGCCTGAGATGAGACCCTATATAAAATTGGGCTGATTTTGGTGATGTAATCTCTATTGGTTTTTTCAAATGTTAATGTGAAAAGGAGAGTTGCTACTCACCATATAGTGGAGATGCTGAGTCGCAGATAGGCACAAAAAAAAAAGACTGTCACAAATATAGCTTTTGGCCAGTAAGGCCTTCGTCAAAATTGGACGACAAACACACACATACCCTTGAATGTGTATGTGTGTGTTTGTCATCTATTTTGATGAAGGCCTTACTGGCCGAAAGCTATATTTGTGATGGTCTTTTTTTTTTGTGACTATCTGCAACTCAGCATCCCCACTATATGGTGAGTAGAAACTTTCCTTTTTACGATATTGTTACATCCCATCCTGGATTTTCCATTGTTTGATTTCAAATGTCAACTTAGACAGATTGTTGAGATAGACTAGCTGCTAAAATACAAAGTGATTTTAGATCTTAATATGGATGTCATATGAAGTTGATGCGAAGCGTAAATTAGTACCTTTCAAAATAAATCATGAAGTTGTTACGTGTAACACGGTCATACAGATTCGCAGTTACTCGCAAATGTAAAAGTACTAAGTGATGAAGAATCTTATACACTAGTACAAAATCTAGCTTATGAGTCCAAGGTGGAGAATCCGAAAATGGCATTTTATCATATTCTATCGCATAGGCTATTTTCCTATGTTAAAAATTTGGTTTGGATTGTTGTTACTCTGATTCATTATAACATTTAAATAGCATTTATGGGCAACATTCTCACAATATATCTGTTAGTCTAATGTAATTAAAGCTTAAATATCATTAAATATCAAGATCTAGTCATGTGATCAAAAGCACTCTGTTATTGGCTGATGCTCTGGTAATGTCACAAAGTGATACGTGTGTTATAGGAGCAAACACTTTACCTATTTAGTGATGGAAAACACAATTACAACTTTTAAGTAACAATAGGAAATAAGAAGGGATTTTTTGAATGGTGATAATGGAAGACTTGTGAAAGTTGATGTGTTTATGCTCCACCCATTTAGAAC
Organism: Schistocerca piceifrons; assembly: GCF_021461385.2. NCBI lineage: Eukaryota > Metazoa > Arthropoda > Insecta > Orthoptera > Acrididae > Schistocerca > Schistocerca piceifrons. Next base: position 592,483,591 of record NC_060143.1, read on the forward strand.
TGTGATATGTGCAACGATGGACATTCTTTTCCCTGTTCCCTGGAACATCATTAAACTCGCTCAGAACTAAGGAGTTTTAGAAATTTCTGCAAATGGGTAAACTTATTAAAAATAGATTGTCGATTATCAGTCATGAGCTGCACCCAAAACACAATAAAATTATTCTTGACCAAACATAGTGCTGATTTCATCTGTAGAGTACACTCAGCAGTGACTTTTCACTCAGCCTCTATTCAGTGGCGTGAAGGATAGCACAATCAACTGTAAAGTAAGTCTTAAACTGAGAAATGGACAACAGAGGATACAAGTAATTACTATGCGAACAAACATTCCACTTTTTTGGAAAGCATTGCTAGTAGTGAAGATATCACCATACGCCCACAGTACAATGAGGTGTAGGACGATGATGTTATACGGAGATATATGAAATGTGTACAAAATGCAGGTGGCGCAAACAAAAGGCCTGTAATGTTTGTGAGTGTAAGCTAATGTTAGCGTCTGAAGCAGACTTACATCGTCATGCAAGATGATGAAACTGCAATAGTTTAAACACTAACGATTGTAGCTGGACAGTACAAAGATAAAAACATTGTTTCTAATAAAGCAAAATGTGTGTGGTTGTGGTCACATAAACTAGAATATATCTTCCTGAACGTGACGTGTGTGAACAGCAATTGCAAGTGTAAGTGCATGTAAACGACAAGAAAAACACAATAATATTCTGTTTCTGATTGCTGTGGTGAGGTTTTGTGGTTATGATTTGGTTTCCATATGAGAAGACTCTCGAGTCTTTTTAAAAATAAGTTAAAATGTTCTTTTGGGTTAGGCTGCAGTCACAGTGGCTCCAATATCAGTGGATTCCGCCGATGACCGACATCGGCCAGAGACGACCGATCTTTTCAAATCAGTACGTCACTACGTGCACAGTCACACTATAACCAATCCTATCTCCTGAACATGGAATTCAGGTCAGTTTGTTTTCTTCGGTCAAATCGGCCGATGTTCTCACATACAAAATATGGAGTGTGAGAAACTGAAAAGTTTATTCCAAGAAAGAGGGAGTTTGCGGCATCCTGGGGACGAAAATATCACAACAGGGATATAGTTCAGAATCTATGGACTGAAACTGCAGGTTTATTCAAAACCTTAAATAGGCAAAATCTTTATTGGAAATTTTAGGCATAGATTATAACCTCCAAAATTAATTGGTTCTGGTGAAGAGAGTGGTGTATCTTATACACTTGTAGCTACTGTACTGGATCTTTTTGTGGTAGGTTTTCATTAGTTGTCTACAAATGATTATTACTGCTTACTGGCATTTTACGCCAGTAGAGTAGTGATCCTGTTAATATAAAGTGGTCTGCAAATGTGGTGTACAGTATGTATTTCCACTTTTAAGTGCTTTATGTTTTCGGAGTAGCTTATGCTACACTTCAAGCTTGCCTTTCACTCGTGTGCTAAATGAGTCACTGAAAGGTAATTGACATACATCAGTACAACTTTAAATACGTACAGTGAAATAGTGTGTTTATAATTTGTTCCAGCTAAAAGGGTGGTGTACCTTATAAGCTTATAGCTACTGTACAGGACCTTTTATGTGGTAGGTTGCCATTAATTGTCAACAAATTATTATTACTGCTGGTGTTTTATGCCAGTAGCATAGTGATCCTGTTTATATGAAATGGTTTGCAAAATGTGGTGTGCTGCATGTATTTCCACTTTTAAGTGCTTTAGGTTTTCAGAATGTCTTATGCTAAACTTTATGCTTGTATTTAACTCGTGTGTGAAATGACAGTAATTGAAGGTTAATTGATGCACATCTGCACAACTTAAAAAATAAATATAGCAAAACAGAGTGTTTATAATTTGCATTTCCAGGTCACCACAAATTATCTCAAGTATGTAACAGAATGTTTCTCCTGTTGTCTCACATATTTGTAAAACTTGTCTGGTTATTCCAGTAACTAAGTACAGAGTGTCTAGTACTTGCCCCTTTTTTCACGAGACAGGAAAGCTCATTCATATGCATTCGGTGTCTTTGGAATAGTGGAAGCCGCTATGCAGCACTCGTATCCAACTACAGAGGCATCATGGTATCTACCCTGCCCTTTGAGGTTAAAATCCAACCTACTTCATACATAGATTAGATTCTAACCTAACCTAACTTACGGTAACCTCCTCGACCCTGCCAAAAACTGTTGGAGGAGATCAGACACACTATGACCACACTGTTGGCCGACGTTACCACATGACCTCTGGTGACAGTGTCTGACAACTGTTGTTGGTGCCACTGTGCATGCAGCTTAAGATTCAAACCAGCGATCTATGGACATCACCTTATAAAATTCAACATTTTATCGCTCTAACAACTGTACCACCGAATAATTCTGGTGTGTGGGAGGTGGGGGGAAGGGGGGGGGGGGGAAGGGGGGAGGGGGTTAAAATGACAATTTTCGCTAGGACACTGTCTTTCATGTAGCAGTGCGAAAGCATATCTCCAGTGTAAGTTAATGTTAACTTCACAGTACAACACATTTTTAATGAAGTTAATGAACTTGTGCATCCACATGATGGAAGTTTGCTGGTACAGTGAAACCACATTTTAAGCACCTTCTCAGTCTCTGGAACACTCAAAAACAACTTTTCAGAAGTTTTTATAGATGTATTTGTGTAGTACGGAACTGCATATCATTTGTAACGTAAATTCCAAAACAAGACATCACTGTGATTTAGCTTTATGACAGTAGGGGCAGTGAGCTAGCCAGTGACATTACAGGCATAACATATCTCAAATGGAGCGTTTTAGTGGGCTTTCAAATCATATGAAATTCAAGAAGAAAAAGAAGCATGTTAGAAGCATAAAATGACATAATTAATCATTTAAGACAATTTCCAGGAAACAGCCGAATACCCTATTACAAATCTATTTTCTCCAGCAAGCCAGGAATCATAGGTTACACTTGTCAATTTAAGATCAAGAGTAGTAACCCATTCTTTTACAAACCTTATCCTATGCCGTTAAGTTTAAGATCTGCAGTACAGGATGAAATTAACAACATGGTTGACAATCAGGTGATTGAATAGAGTACTAGTGTGTATAATAATCCACTGTTAGTGGTTAAAAAGCCGTAGGAGGCAAACGTTTAATTTTAGACACCTGTACACTTGATAAACATGTAGAAATGCAAAGGGATAGACCTGTAAGTATCGATGAAGTGTTAGCCAAATTCAAGCAGACCCAGTATTTTACTTCAGTGGATTTATTGGATGGATACTGGCAGGCGAGTCTGCACGGAAACTCCAAGAAAAATACAGCTCTCTTATTTGATGGAAAATCTTATCAATTTCACATCTTACCTCTTGGTCTGAATATCTGTGTCAGTTTTTATTTGAGCTCTGGGTCATGCATTAGGAAGAGAACTATCACAAGAGCTACTTATATGTGGTGATGATATTCTCTTGATGTTGAAACCATGGGAAAAACACTGTACACTGTTAATTAAAACCCTACAAAAGTTTTATGAAAAAGGTATTACGATTAAACTAGCAGAACCTCATTTTAGTAGGAAAGAAATTAAGTTTTTGTGACAATTAGTGGGGCTGAACGATATAAAACCAGACACCGGCAGGATAAGAACTATCAGACACTGTTGTCCAAAAACATAGAATGTTAGGTAGTTTCGTTCATTCCCAGGACTAGGAGGGTTTTGTCATTATTATATATGTGGACAGGTTATGAATGATCCACAGTGAGTTTGTTGAAACCGCCAGAAAAATGGATATGGAATGAAGGTACAGCAGAAGCGTTTGGCTCTACCAAACAGGTGCTTGTTAACGCACCAATTTTGAAGCATCTTGTGGTAAATGAATCTTTCAAATTAGTGACAGATGCCTCAGAATATGGTGTAGCCTTGGAATTATTCCAAGGAGAATGGGACCAGGAAACAGGGGAACACAGAACAATTGCTTTTACAAGTCATAGTTTAAGTAAACACAATATGAATTACACAGCTACGGAGGAGGAACTGCTTGACATCATATGGAGCATAAAGAAATTTCAAACTTTGACGTGGGATACAAAAATAGTTAGCAGTATATACAGGGTGGTCCATTGATATTGACCGGGCCAAGTATCTCACGAAATAAGCATCAAACGAAAAAACTACAAAGAAGGAAACTCGCCTAGCTTGAAGGGGGAAACCAGATGGCACTATAGTTGGCCCGCTAGATGGCACTGCCATAGGCCAAATGGATATCAACTGCTTGTTTTTAAATAGGAACCCCCATTTTTTATTACATATTTGTGTACTACGTAAAGAAATATGAATGTTTTACTTGGACCACTTTTTTCGCTTTGTGATAGATGGCACTGTAATAGTCACAAACGTATAAGTACGTGATATCACGTAACATTCCTCCAGTGCGGACGGTATTTGCTTCGTGATACATTACCTGTGTTAAAATGGACCGTTTACCAATTGCGGAAAAGGTTGATATTGTCTTGATGTATGGCTATTGTGATCAAAATGCCCAACGGGCGTGTACTATGTATGCTGCTCGGTATCCTGGACGACATCATCCAAGTGTCTGGGCCATTTGCCGCATAGTTACGTTATTTAAGGAAACAGGAAGTGTTCAGTCACGTGTGAAACGTCAACCACAACCTGCAACAAATGATGATGCCCAAGTAGGTGTTTCAGCTGCTGTCACGGCTAATCCGCACATCAGTAGCAGACAAATTGCCCAAGAATCAGGAATCTCAAAAATGTCGGTGTTGAGAATGCTATATCAACATCAATTGCACCCGTACCATATTTCTATGCACCAGGAATTGCATGGTGACTACTTTGAACATCTTGTACAGTTCTGCCACTGGGCACAAGAGAAATTACGGGACGATGACAGATCTTTTGCAATCATTCTATTTAGCGACGAAGCGTCATTCACCAACAGCTGTAACGTAAACCAGCATAATATGCACTGTTGGGCAACGGAAAATCCACGATGGCTGCAACAAGTGGAACATCAGCGACCTTGGCGGGTTAATGTATGGTGTGGCATTATGGGAGGAAGGATAATTGGCCCCCATTTTATCGATGTCAATCCAAATGGTGCAATGTTTGCTGATTTCTTACGTGATGATCTACCGATGTTACTACAAGATGTTTCACTGCATGACAGAATGGTGATGTATTTCCAACATGATGGATGCCCGGCACATAGCTTGCATTTGGTTGAAGTGGTATCGAATAGCATATTTCATGACAGGTGGACTGGTCGTCGAAGCACCATACCAAGGCCCGCACATTCACTTCCTCGGTTTCTTTCTGTGGGGAAAGTTGAAGGATATTTGCTATCGTGACCCACCGACAACGCCTGACAACATGCGTCAGCGCATTGTCAATGCATATGCGAACATTACGGATGGCGAACTACTCGCTGTTGAGAGGAATGTCGTTACACATATTGCCAGATGCATTGAGGTTGACGGACATCATTTTGAGCATTTATTGCTTTAGTGAGGTATTTACAGGTAATCACGTTGTAACAGCATGCGTTCTCAGAAATGATAAGTTTACGAAGGTACATGTATCACATTGGAACAACCGAAATAAAATGTTCAAACGTACCTATGTTCTGTATTTTTATTTAAAAAATCTACCTGTTACCAACTGTTTGTCTAAAATTGTGAGTCATATGTTTGTGACTCTTACAGCGCCATCTATCACAAAGCAAAAAAAGTGGTACAACTAAAACATTCATATTTATTTACGTACTACACGAATATGTAATATTTAAAAAAAAACGCAGTTGACATCCGTTTGACCTATGGCAGTGCCATCTAGTGGGCCAACCATAGTGCCATCTGGTTTCCCCCTTCAAGCTAGTTTTTTCGTTTGATGCTTATTTTGTGAGATATTTGGCCTGTTCATGACCAAATGGACCGCCCTGTATATTGACCACCATGCATTAGGCTTTGTCATGGAGACAGACTACTTCATGATCACTTGATGAGGTGTGTTCTATTCATACAGCAATTTCCATTAGAGATTAACTATATAAAAGGCTCGTGGAACTATGTTCCCAATGAAATATGTACACTACCATTAGGTATGAACAATTTGAAATGTACTAAGGGCCCTGGGGTGATATTATTACATATACATATACATATATTACATATACCAAAACTGAGGTACACAATTTAGCCCTTAAGATACAGCAAGGAATAAAAGGTGATGAATACCTCAGTAAGAAATACCAACAGCGTAAACAGGATTCCCTGGTGCCATTACAACAACTTTCATGGACAATACAAAATGATATTTTACTTTGAAAATCACATTTACATACTCTATGTTGGAAATTATGCATACCTCGGTGTGCTGAGGATGAATTAATACAGTTCATACTCAAAGGTTATGGACATTTTCGAATACGTAATGTGCATAAAACATATGAATAAATTTTATTATTTTAAGAATTGTAGTCAAAAAGTAATTAAAATATTATAGAGTTGTAATATATGTCAAAAGGTCAAAGAAGACAATAGTGGTATAAACTACAAGCAATATCCCGTAGTACCCAGAGGGTTACATGACCTTACGGAAGCAGATTTATTTGGCCAACTGTGTATGGGTAGAGGGATCCTGACTTGTATGTTTGCACTGGTAAAGTGTTAGTTGAAATACACACATTAAAAAACGTTTTGCATCACCTCGGTTTTAAGAGTTCCAGGACCTGTACAGAAATTTGGAATACATAAACATCATTTCCACCCTTTTTATTGCTAATGAAAACCACACATTTCATGTTATACTGCTATACAACGAGACCTTCAGAGGTGCTGGTCAAGATTGCTGTACACGCTTGTACCTCTAATACCAAGTAGCACATCCTCTTGTATTGATATGTGCCTTTATTCATCATGGCATACCATCCACAAGTTCATCAAGGCATTGTTGGTCCAGATTGTCCCACGCCTCAACGGTGAGATTCCTCAGAGTGGTTGGTGGGTCACATCATCCATAAACAGCCCTTTTCACTCTGTACCAGGCATGTTCGATGGGGTTCATGTCTGGAGAACATGCTGGCCACTCTAGTCGAGCGATGTCGTTATCCTGAAGGAAGCCATTTACAAGATGTGCATGGTGGGGGTGCGAATTGTCATCTATGAAGATGAATGCCTTGCCAATATGCTGCTGATATGGTTGACTATTGGTCAGATGATGGCATTCACGTATTGAACAGCCATTACAGCACCTTCCATGACCACCAGCGGCGTACGTCAGCCTCACGTAATGCCACCCTAAAACATCAGGGAAGCTCCACCTTGCTGCACTAGCTGGACAGGGTGTCTAAGGCATTCAGCCCAACTGGATTGCCTGAAAACATGTTTCTGACGACTGCCTGGTTGAAGGCATATGCAAAGATGGATCTCACCATGGATGTCGGAAGTGAAGTTGCCCATCATGTAGCCTATTGCGCACAGTTTGAATCATAACACAACGTCCCGTGGCTGCACGAAAAGCATTACTCAACATGGTGGCATTACTGTCAGGGTACCTCCGAGCCACAATCCGTACGTAGTGGTCATCCACTGCAGTAGTAGCTCTTGGGCGACCTGAGCGAGGCATGTCATCAACGTTTCCTGTCTCTGTATCTCCTCCATGTTCGAACAACATCGCTTTTGTTCACTCCGAGATGCCTGGACACTTCCCTTGTCGAGAGCCCTTCCTGGCACAAAGTAACGATGTGGACGCAATCGAGCGGTATTGACCATCTAGGCATGTTTGAACTACAGATGACATGAGCTGTGTATCTCCTTCTTGGTGGAATGACTGGAACTGATCAGCTGTCGGACTCCCTCTGGCTAATAGGCGCTTCTCCTCCGGCTAATAGGTGCTTCTCATGCATGGTTGCTTTCATCTTTGGGCAGATTTAGTGACATCTCTGAACAGTCAAAGAGACTGTCTGTGATACAATATCCACAGTCAACACCTCTCTTCAGGAGTTCTGGGAACCAAGGTGTTGCAAAACTTCATCCAGTCGAGCAAGCTAATAGAATCACAGTAGCAAATTGTTTAAATAACTATTTTAAAGATATAGGAAAACCTAAAATACTGTCAAATGATAATGAACCACAGTTTACCAATTTTAAAGAGTTTATGCTATGGGAAGGAGAACATCATGTAACCATATCAAAGTATCACCCACAATATAATACATGTGAAAGAGTAATGAAAGATGTTGACCGATTATGTAGAGCGTATTGCTCCATAAACATACCATATGGACAAAGATGATACTAGAATTCCAGGTCATATTGAATGGGTAATCCCATATGTTCACTGGGTTATCACCAGTAGAGATAAAGCTTAAGATATTTATAGGAGAGCCACTATTAAAATTCTTTAGATGGCTCCCTGCGAAGGAAGAAGAGGCAGCAGTAACAGACAATAAGATAAGTAGCAAGTTACACGAGTCATCCCAGAGCAGACTACGTAAGTTTAACAATATAGCTCATGTACCTAAATTTAACGTAGATGACTTAGTTTTAGTAAAATATGTCCATCATAGTTCCAACATAAAGAAAGAGATGATTGTGTTCTTTCCACACTAGTGCAGACCTTCTAAGGTGGTGGAATACCACATCCTAAGGCACTGTTCCTGATTGATCTAGATACAGACCATGATACAATGTCAATACAGTTTTGCAAATTCAGCAGAATAACCGCCATTGGAAGTTCGAGTTAATGGCTTGGGTATTTCTTCTTTTGTTTCTCCAAAGCAATTCCTTCCCCTTCCAGTGTTCTATATTCTGTATCTCTTACTATTCTATCTTATTTAATAACTAAATTGTATCCTTATTCGTAAAAGCAAGGATATAACATTAAAAGGTGCTATGCTGATAACTGAAATTTTCAATATTTATTTAAGTATTAATAATATGCAGTATGTTTCTTACAGAAGAAACCTGTACGTATCTTATCGATGTGTGTGTGTGTGTGTGTGTGTGTGTGTGTGTGTGAGTGTGTGTGTGTGTGTAAAAGAGGAACAATACAAAATAGTAGGATTTCTATTAATGTTATATGGGAGGTTCTTTATTGGTTGTTGATAAACATGCCAATGAAAAATTACTATTTTGTTTTCTTTGTTTCACTTGTTGTTTCTTTCTTTCACTTGTTGTTCTTACTCTCCACACTAACAATAGACAGGGTCTGTGATAGCGAAGTTGTGATACATCTGTTCAGTAGAGAAGACTGAGCAGTGTCACATCTGCATCAACATCTATACTCTGCAAACGACCATGAGGACCATGGAAGGGTATGTCCCATTACACCAATATGTGATATTTAAATGCAAAGAGTGCATAAAGGAATGTTCGTGACATCTTTCATCTCAGTAGGGGATTTTGTAGTTTGACATGGATTACTTGACAAAATGAGTATGTTCCAGTGAGGATGCTCATGCTGGTGAAAGATGGACATGTCTCTTATAAACATTTCTGTAGTGAGAATAATCCACTGCATACATTCATATCTGTGAATTGTGCAGGTGATGCAATATTCAGTAACGTAACATAGCACAGGTTACCTTGAACATGTGCCAAACACCTCAGAGGAAATGGACATGCACTAGGCTCTCGCTAATCCGGCCCTCAGTAGTCTGGCCTCTCAGTAATTTGGCGTACATTTAAAAACACATGCACAATGAATTATCGTGCACAACAATGCTTAATTAAACAATGCTTTATATACTGTATTTGGAATTGTAGATTTCTTTACAGTTCGGAATCATGTTTTCTAAAAGGAAACACGTTTTGCTAGACCTCAAGCAGAAACTCGAAATTTTAGGTAAGTTAAAGCAAGGTTCTTCACAGAAAGCCATTGCCGTTGAGTTCAATGTTGGATGAGCAACTATTTATGACATCAAAAAGAAAGATGATGTTATGTGACAGTACTCAACACAAATGGATAGTGAGTTGGGAAAACGGAAAGTTACGCGAAAGAGTGAGAATGAAGAACTGGATGTAGCTGTTTATAGATGCTTCATACAACAATGCAGTAAAGGAATTCCAGTCAGTGGCCCAATTATAAAGGAAAAAGCAGCTGCATTTAACAAACAACTTGGTGGTAGTAGCTTGTTTGCAGTGAGTGACGGTTGTCTATCAAACTGGAAAAAACAACATGGCATTTGGCAGATGACAGTCAACAGGGGAAGTCTCTCAGCTGACGATAAGGATGCTGATGAGTTTGTAAGCGAGATACAGGAGATAATAGAGGAACAAGATTTAACTGCTGATGCCATGTATAATGCTGATGAAATAGCACTCTTTTACAATATGCTTCCTTCAAAAACATTAGCTTCCAAGAACGAGAAGAAAGCTCGTGGTTACAAGCAACAGAAACAGCACGTAACATTAATGGCGTGTTGTAATGCAAATGCGAATCATAAACTACCGCTTATGGTGATTGGAAAATCCCAACATCAACGTAGTTTTCAACACACTGACATAAATACTCTGCAAGTTCAGTATTGCACTCAGAAGAAAGCGTGGATGGACAGACAAATATTCTCTCAGTGCTTCCATGTAACATTTGTACCAGCAGTGAGAAAAGAGTTAAAGAAGAAAAAGCTTCCATTGAAAGCTAGCCTTATAACTGGCAGTGCTCCCAATCATCCTTCAGATGTTTCTCTAAAGTCTGATGGTATACACATACAAGCACTCTTTCTCCCACCCAGTGTGACAGCCCTAATTCAGCCCATGGACCAGGGAATTTTAGAATCAATTAAATGTCATTATCAACATTCACTTCTCATCTCCTTGCTGAACGAAAGTGAAAACAACTGTATCGAGACTATGCTGATGGTGTGGAAAGCAATTAACATATGTGATGTTGTTTTCCAAGCAGCCGAAGCATGGGGTAAAATGAAGAGTGCTACCATAATGAAGAGCTGGAGAAAACTGTGACCATCCATTGATGTCGAGTTTTATCGAGTAGTGAGTGACAGTGATGAGCAAGTCAATTTGGAATTATCAATTACTTTGTACACTGACATGTTCCACAACCTTCCAGGAGGAGAAGAAATTGATGATGGGGATGTTACTTAGTGGCTGAATGAGGAAAATTGTGATATGGGCCTAACTTTAATGCTAGAAAGTAATGGTGAAAGTGATGAAGAAGAGGACACAGGAGGAGAGAGCATGAAGATTTCTCATACTACTGGTGCTGAAGCTGCCGAGGTCTTCCTGGAGCACATTATGCAACAACCAGATACATGCAGTACCGATGTAATGCTAGTAAAGCGGTTGCATGATAAAGCATGCCACCATCACATATCATCATTGCGACAGATAAAAATTAGGGACATGTTTTGTATTGAGTGATATGACTGTGTAATTATGTACAGTATACACTCAAGGTCTAAGATTTCTTTGAAAATTAATGTATTTTTGGATTTAATAAAGTATATCCTCTGTGGTTTAAAATTGTATCCTTCGGTTTAATGAAATACAGTACACTATACCCCCTATGAATTCAAAATAAATGAAAAACAAAAGATGAATAAAATAAATTTCGCACACTCAATAATCCAGCACTTCCGCTAATCCAGCACCCATATGTGCCAGGAATGGCCGGATTAGCAAGAGTCTAGTGTTCTACTAAGTAAATGCTCAAGACAAATGAAGACTGTAAATCTTATATCTTAAGTCGAATTGGATGTGGTCGGACATATTGATCCATGTGTCTGAGTTTATGAGTTACTGATATTTGGATCTGCCTTCACAATTGATGTGAATAGTTGGAACAATAAAGAAGATTATCGTTGAAGATGTGTTCATCATTCAGTAGCTGGAAGTACTGACACACTCTTTTACAGCATCACCCTGCCTAGACACAAAGTCAAGAGGAATAAGTTCACTTACTGCTATGGTACAGAGTAGCCAGACCACGAGAACAAAACTAAAAGGCAACTGTATTGGAAGAAGAACAATCTAAGGTAACTAGAACCACATCTCACTGACAGATCCACCACGCAGTGTTCCTTACTCATGCTGTTACAGCCAAGTTGCCGCGCACATGTGGGATGAAACACAACAGTGGACTAGTAGAAATGGAATAAATACTTAACGGGCAACGTCAGTTTCTCAGCTAGCAGAAAATAAAGAACTGAACAATATTATTGAAGTATATAATTTCTTCATATAATAATAAAGCATTTCACATATCTGTATCTGCTTTTGTATATGACCAGTAATTTAAAATAAGTTTTTATTTTTATTAAAAAGAAAAAAGGATTCAAGATTTGTTAAGTAACATTTCCATTTGATAATAAATATAGAATAATAAAAAAATTGCCCCTAGTGAGAGTCAAATCCGTGATTTTGCAATTACAGAACCATTATGCAGTGGACCCAGCTACCAGTGAATATGTTAATTATTATGTAATATTTTGTACTTGAACTCTGCTTTATCTGTCATTTACCTGGGGTCTCATCATGCAGGTGTTGAGGAAAGTGGACAGGGAAGGTGGACCTTATGTAACAATAGCATTTTCAGTGGGTAATAGGATGGAGAAAATGGATCATGGTATAGCACAAGCTGCAGCACATTTGACAAAACCCACTTTATCTCCAACTTGGATTGAATAGCAATGTAGTCACTGTCCATTAATCAGGGGTGCGATCATAATATAAAATTCAGGAACTAACCCTTCCAGACTTAACCACTGAATTCCCTGTAATTCCAAGTATAGCAAAGAAGTGTTTTAGTAATTATAAAAATAACCCAGGAGGGTAACAAATCCTCCACCAGTAGTGCAGCAACTAGCGTGTCGTACTCTGGTGAGACTAAGTTGAAATGTTACACCAGACCAGAGAGAACCAGAGTCCTTCCTTGGCAGAATCAACATTAATTCACTCCTAAAGCCCTGAAGCTCTACAAATTTGACTTGAATCTTCATTCCAACTCAACCGAAATTTTAAACCCAAAAAACTCAGCATAAGGATGTCAGTGATTTCGAAATTCGATATTACTAAATCCAGTCATTGTTACTGGCAAATGAACATGAGAAAATGCAAGTGTAAAACTGGGAACAGCTCACCAAATTCATGAAAAGTCCTCGAAACTAAATTCCTTTAAGGAGGTAGATAAAATATCCTTGGAGGAATGAAGATTGCGAATAGGCAATAAAATCTTGGCACAAGGTGTTCAAAACAGAGAATAGTCACAAATCAGAAAATACTCATGACACATTCCTGGTACTAGAAAAGAAACTTTACAGAACAAAAAAGTTAAAATTTTAACTGTGCAAGAAACAAGATGGCCAGACGATGATGCAGTGTATTCTGGAAATTAGACTACTGAAAATCAAAACAGACAAAAGTATCCTTAACAATACTATAGATGGTTGCATTTGCAGTTTCACAAGACATTGACATGCATAATTGAAGAGTCTGCGAACAACAGATTAACGCCAATTTGCCTGGAATCAGCAAATGAAATGCATACAGTAATTAATACATAAACAAACCCAGGAACAGTAAATAAGTCATGAGAGGTTATATCATTTTCACAAATTTATATGAAAATTCTAATCACATTTAAGGAAAGAGACAAATACAGGAAAACAACTGGCAGTTTCCCAGTGCACGTATCAAAATGGAAAGAGCCTTGTAGAACTGTAGAAATTTCAGCTTCCAAGTTGTCAACCATTTTAAGAAATAAGCCTTAAAACAACAGACATGGCACTCATTCGACAAAAATATAGGTGAATTCCACAATGAGCAGTCTCTCAAGGATATTTTAAATGTTCTACTATACAAATGAGCAAATATTGACACAGACACCCACCTAACCTGAGTGAAATTACCAAGTGAGGTGATGCAGTGCTTAGCACACTGGACTCAGGGCACACTGGACTCACATTTGGAGGAACAATGATTCAAATCCAGACACCCAGATTTTCGTTTATAGCAGTTTCCTCAAATTGCTTACAGTAAATGCTGGAGTGGTGCTTTGGTGCAGTCATGGCCAATTTCCTCCTACATCCTTTCCTAATCTCGGCTTGTTTTCTGTCTCTAAAGACTCATTGTCAATGGAATGCTTAACTCAAATCTTCATTCCAACTCAACCGAAATTTTAAACCCAAAAAACTCAGCAGAAGGATGTCAGTGATTTCGAAATTCGATATTACTAAATCCAGTCATTGTTACTGGCAAATGAACATGAGAAAATGCAAGTATAAAACTGGGAACAGCTCACCAAATTCATGAAAAGTCCTCGAAACTAAATTCCTTTAAGGAGGTAGATAAAATATCCTTGGAGGAATGAAGATTGCGAATAGGCAATAAAATCTTGGCACAAGGTGTTCAAAACAGGGAATAGTCACAAATCAGAAAATACTCATGACACATTCCTGGCACTAGAAAAGAAACTTTGAAATTAATTAGACAAACAAAAAGACAATATGGAAACAGTCAACTCTGTTGTTGTTGTGGTCTTCAGTCCTGAGACTGGTTTGATGCAGCTCTCCATGCATAGTCAACTCTGTGAAATTGAAAAAGACTTCTAAAAAACCAACACCAGGACTTCAATAACAGAAATAGAGAGTTGGCATGCAACAACCAAGAAAATTCAGATAATTTTTAGCAAATATTTTAGAAACTTCTAAATTTCTCTGAACCCACAGAAAGATTTCAGCCAGAAATTCCCCTAAAAGCGAATTCAGATTCAAAAGTACCAAATAAAGAGGAAACTGCTGCACATATTAAAAGCTTAAAAAATAACAAAACATCGAGTGAAGACGAAATTGTTGCAGAAATCCTGAAATCAGCTGTGCCTAAAAACTTAAAAAGCAATTATATTGGTCATACAAAACACTTGGCAAGCTGAGTAAATTCTAGAAGTCTGGAAAATTGCATTGATACATCCACTACATAAAAATGCAGATAAAACATATGTTAATAATTAGTGGAGGCACTGAATCACAAACAAGTACAAAGAGAAAAATTCTAGCATTCTTTTTCTCTGGAACTCGACTCTATGTGGTGAGTAGCAATCTATCTTTCCATATTGTGGTAGAATGTTAACTTAGGAGTAAAGGACACCACCACTGAACAGCAGAAGGACTGGGTTGTCAACAGTCACATACATAAACAAAAGAGAAGGAAAACTAGCTAGCTTTCTGAGTGCGCTCATGAAGCAAGAATGTGCGCACACACACACACACACACACACACACACACACACACACACACACACACACTCTATCTGCCTATCTCTCTGTAAAGGGACATCCTCCTCTAGCATTACTTGTCCTCAAAGCAGTAGTTGATACCAGAACTGATTTTTGAATTTTGTACTGGTCAATATTATCTCAACTGTTATCTGAAAAATTTCATATAATTTTATACACAATATGTTACATTTGAAGCTAAAAACTAAGAAATTGAGTTACTTTATTTTTATTGTTTACAATCGATAGTACTACCTCTGTATGTACAGTTAAATTTATTTTTTAGAAACATTATAAATTACTAAATATTTGGCACACTTAAAATTTCTATTATTAATTATGAAATCTGGTATTGTTTATTATGTTTATTTCTGGATTCATTTTTATATCAATAGAAATTCATTTGTCAAGAAAATTTGTAAAAGGTATGGAATACTGTTGTTATTGCAGAGTGAGGAAGTAGTAGTGGGCATGCCCCTGATGTGATTGAATGTGTTTTTGCTATTTTGGAAGAACAAAGTAAATTCGGCTTTGTTAATATGAGAATTCAAAAGACAGTGTGATAGAGTAAAATGTGAAGCGAATAAACATAAAAAAATCTGCACAAACATTCATCAAATTTATTTACGTCAATTGGAACATGAGAACCTAAAACGTGAAAATTTAAGCTTCGAGAATCAGACCCCTAGACATGAAGAACTGGAGCCAACTACCAGAAAAGAAGATAAGTAAAAAGTTTATTGTAAATGTTACTAGTCTCATATTTTTTAAAAAGTCTTTACATCAACAATAGAAGTGACAACAACAAAGGAGGGAGGGGAGATTACAACACACACACACACACACACACACACACTAGTGCACCTACTTTGTGCTGGCTAGACACACAACTGGCAGAATGCACAATTTAGCGGAACAGGTGTGTGTGTGTGTGTGTGTGTGTGTGTGTGTGCGTGCGGGTGGGCGCGGGGGGGGGGGGGGGGGGGGGGGGATGGCAAGGGGTTTGCTATGGCCTAACAAAGGATTTAATCTGAAAGCCAGCAAATTCTCTTGTGCATAAGCCTGCCGACAACAGGCTAAGTTTCGGCTATTTGATGCCCTGTGGACTCATCTCATCCCTGACTGTTCATTCTGAAGATCACTTTTAAATTGTGGGGACACTTCCTTTTTTTTTGGGGGGGGGGGGGGGGGGGGGGGGAGGCGATTGGCGATTAACAGTGACTTATAAGAGGCAGTACAGGGAACAAAAGGAACTAGTCAGATGAAAGGGAAGGCTAGGTGTACCACCAATCATTACAACAGCAAACTGAGCACCTCTTTGCACTTGACTGTATAGTCACAGCTGAACTTGCAAACCTACTTGACTACAGGAGTTTGCTATGAATATGATATTTGGCATTAATGATCACTCCCTCATGTGTAAAACAAATTACACTGAGAGATATGACACCTTAATTTTTTTTCTCTACATAAATGGTGCTATACGAAATATATAACATTGCAGTCAAACCATTAGCTGTTCATCTACCGGGAAAATCTCCCACATCCTCTTTTAGTAACATAGAAACGCTAATGGTTACTACAAACATGGAAGCCTTATACAGGGTATCCCAGGGTATCCCAGGTGGCAGTAAGAATGATTTGAAGTATAGTAAACATGGGCTGTAAATGCGTGCCTTAAGAGATATGAGCACTTGTTCAGTAGAAGATTTGTGTTCACTCTAGCGAAAATGAACAAGTGCTCGTTTCTCTTAAGTTATGGACTATAGAGCCCATGTTTACTAGACATTTTTGCTTCAAATGATCGCGCCCATCATATCCTTCAATTCTGACCATACCTCCTGGGACACCCTGTATGTATACATTAATTAACATTCTTGAGTGGAATAGACATAATGGAACAAAAAATGGTAACTGCTTTCCTTATAATTGAGGCACTGAGCACAAACATGACTAAAATTGTTGCTAAGCTTTTGGATATTGTCCTTCCTCAGAGTTAGCTAACAAAACCATGCAGTCGTAGGTACACAGCTACTTTGTCCCGACTTGGCCAGTCTGGTTATAGTGCTGGAACAATGTAGCAGGCCAGGCAGGTCAATGTAGTCATGGAAGAGTTTTGTTAGCTTTCAGGAAAGGCATTGTCCAAAAGTTTAGGAATAGTTTTAATCCCATGCCACAATTATACAGTGCGTAGTTATCCTTTATAGCTCCTTCCACTATTTACTTAACCTTCCATAATTTATGACTGATATGTATAATTAGAGTATGCACTTGAGTTTTCTGCTAAGTGCAAACAAAAGACAAACTCAAAAAATGCACTCTGCAGTAAAGCAGCCTATCCAGGGTGTATACATGGACAAGGAAAAAAAAATTCTGGGTTTTTCCTGGATTTCTCGGTTGAAAATACACTTTCTCCCAGATGAAAATACATTTTTCCCTGTGTTATGTGAGAGTATACTTTTCCTCGGCACTGTAAAACTTATCAGTCTTTTGAATGTTTATGGTTTTATACCCCAACGTAGAATTTCACTTTAGAAAAATAAACTCCAAGGGGGGGGAGGGGGGGGGGGGACGGGGGGGCAGGGGAACACATTTTGGAAAGATCTTTGATGTGCAGCAGCAACATGTACGCCGCATATTTTCGTGTTACAAAGGTATAAATTTGAATTCCACCAAACACCGCATGTTACTTTCCAAGGCATTGAAATCGAGATTGCGACGCGCTTTTGTAAGTGTGATCTCGCCAGCTGATGACAGCATAGGACACGTTATGTAGTCAGCCAATAACAAGATCACTCTTAAGTAGCGCAAACACACAAATAACACACAAATAAGAAAAGCTGATGGTATAAATTAATATCCATAGTGTTGCTACAAGAAAAACAGAGGTTTCACATATAATCGTAGTCTTCAAGATTAATAAGCTGCAAGAGAAGCCAAGCTTCCACAAATAATGTTGATCATTTTTGTGTGTGTTACAATTTAAGATATATCACACACATTTGCCAGTAAAATTTTTAATAATGACGTAAATGTCTGATCTTCTGGGCTCGAAATTCTTCTAGATGATCATCCTCAAAGAGTTGATTTTTAATTGAGAGTCAAAGAAATTCATCATACATTCTCACGTATAGTTCATCCTGTGTAAAAGGAAATTTACTTTGAAAGTAACGCTTTTCAAATCACCATCCGCAATGTTTTCCCGTGACCTTTTAGAAACTGATTCGTTTCAGCAGTTGTCGGAGAGTGCCAGAGAACAGGCGCCACCGCTCTTGCGCAGCTACGATAACACAGGAAGCCAGTATGTTTGTATGTGTAAAAAATTAATAGATTTTGCACTATGTCACAAAAGAAACAAGACATCAGAGGACACTTCAAGTTCATCAAAATTTCATGAATCATACTAAAATGCATAATTGGGCTTAAAGTGCACATTCGTATGTCCAGATTTGGATGTAAATTTTCTTGAGTACCAGTGCTGTATTATCTCATGTTTAGTTCTTTATTATGGCATAATGTCATGCGAGCTAGAAGATGGAAAACGTGCACTTGAAATGCAGCGAACAGTTGAAACTAGCTAACAGTGTGAAATTACACACTTCGTTTCAAATAAATTGACTGCCTCAGCACAAAAGATTAATAAGAGCCAAATCTCTTTAGCAAAGTGACAAAAATAACTTCATTGTTCTGCATGGTGATTAATGCTTGACTGTCAGAAAGGTGGAAATAAAACCTGAAAATAATAACATATTTTAGCCTTCCATAATTATGTGAATGTATTTTAATTCATTTGGTAGCTCCCGGCCACAGAAATCCGTTTTGTTTTCATTTCATGTGAGAGTAATAAATGAAGAGGAAACAGCAAAATCACTAAACGTAAACACGGGTCACGTGGAGACTACTCACCCCCCCCACCACAACTCAGACTCCTCTGTGCATCAGCCCCGGATCTACGATATTTCTGAACCGGGGCAATACTAGATAGTGGCACCCAGCCACACATCCGTAGCCAGAAGTGGGAGAAGGAACTACCCATATGCGACTCAACTGCGCATGCACAAGAGCCCACCCGCAACTGCTCAAACGAATCTAATGTCAACAGCTGTCACTTTTGACACACTTTGCTGTTGGCAGACGCTTGTATGAGTACTATGTTTTGTTGTTGTATGTGGCTCATTTCCTTTGCGACTTAAGTTTTATTTTCGTTTTTTCTTCCTCTTATTAATGTTTTGTTGCCGCAGTGTTATCCTGTAGATGTGGGATACAGTAATATCCTTTGTCGGAGTATTGGTTCTTACCAGTCAAAATCACAAAACATTAACTGCAAACTAAAACAATGAAACATTCCCGGAATTCTAAAAAAAATCCTGGGTTTTTCCGGGTTTTCTCCTGGATGAAAATTTACCGGGTTTTTCCCGGATCTCAGTGTCCCGGGTCGTATACACCATGTTATCACAGTGTTAATCAAAACATAATCAAAATAACAAGGCGAAAGATTTCCAAGATCAAGCCTAGGCTTACACAATGTTAATTGTACATTGTTTTATCAAACAATGTAAAATCAAGGATGGAATGTACCAATATTATGAAAAGCATAGTTGGTACGCACCTTATAGCAGAGATGCTCAGTCACAGACAGGCACAACAAAAAGGTTGTCAGGAAGTGAGCTTTCGGCCAACAAAGCCTTTCTCGAAAATACACAACATACACAGACACTCACACAAACACAACTCACACAAATGACCAGTCTCTGCGAGCAGCAGCAGTGCAAGATGGGAGAGGCTACTGTGTGGTGGGGATAAAGAGGAGGCTGGCATAGGCAGGGGGAAGGATAGCAGGGTAGGGGTGGGGGACGGTAAAGTGCTGCTTGTGGGAGTGTACAGGGATGAGGTGGAGGGATGGTAGGGCGGCTAGGTGCAGTCCGGAAGGTTAGGTGGGGTGGATGGCGTGAGGTGTAGCAGGAAAAGGGAGATGTAAGAAGACTGAGAGTGCGTTGGTGGAGTAGACAGCTGTGTAGTGCTGGAATGGGAACATGGAAGTGGCTCAGTCGGTAACGACAATGACTTACAAAGGTTGAGGCCAGGAGGGTTACAGCAATGTAGGATATATTGCAGGGACAGTTCCCACCTGCGCAACTCAGCAAAGCTGATGTCGTTGGGAAGGATTCAGATGGCAAAAGCTGTGAAGCTGTCATTGAAATGAACATCCTGTTGGGTGGCGTGCTCAGTGTGGTGGTCCAGCTGTTACTTGGCCACAGTTTTGTTAGTGGCTATTCATGTGGACAGACAGCACAGTGGTTGCAGCTTGGCTTGTAGATCACATGACTGGTTTCACAGATAGCTCTGCCTTTGGTGGGATAGGTGATGCTTGTGACAGGGCTGGAATAGGTGGTGGTCAGAGGATGTATGGGACAGGTCTTGCATCTAGATCTATTACAGGAATATCAGCCAGAAGGCAAGGGGTTGAGAGCAGGGGTTGTGTAGGTTCGGTGGGCAGCAGAGTACCACTGTGGGAAGAGTAGGAAGGATAGTGGGCAGGACTGTCCTCATTTGAGGGCACAAGAAGTAGTCGAAACGCTGGCAGAGAATGTGACACCATTGCTCCAGTCCTGTGTGGCACTGAGTCATGAGGGGAATGCACCCCTGTGGCCAGACAATGGGACTTTGGGAGGTGGTGGGTGACTGGAGAGATAAGGCATGGTCGGAACTCTCCCTACAAATATCCTACGTTCCCATAACCCTCCTGGCCTCAATCTTCATTAGTCATTGTCATTAGCCATCAAGCCCCTTCCCTGTTTCCATTCCGACACTACACAGCTTTCTATTCCACCAATGCACCCTCCATCTTTATACTTCTCTCCTTTTCCAGACATCTCACCCCGCCCAACCGTCTAACCTCCCAACTGCTTCGAGCCGCCCTGCCGTCTCTCTCCCTCGTCCATGTACACTCCCTCAAGCAGCACTTTACTGGCCCCCACCCCTACACTGGTCTCTCTCTCCCCCTCCCCACCCCAGCCTCCTCCTTATCCTCACCAACTAGTTGCCTCTCCCATCACGTGCTGCTGCTCGCAGTCTGGTCTCAGCAGCCAGACTGTGGTCATGTGTGTGTGAGTACCATTTGTATGCACACAGGTGTGTAAGTTTTTTGTCTATTTTCGACGAAGGCCTCGTTGGCCAAAAGCTCAGTTCCTGA
This sequence comes from Schistocerca piceifrons, assembly GCF_021461385.2. Lineage (NCBI taxonomy): Eukaryota > Metazoa > Arthropoda > Insecta > Orthoptera > Acrididae > Schistocerca > Schistocerca piceifrons. The sequence goes on from NC_060143.1 coordinate 592,505,027, forward strand.
CATGCTTTTTGTAGTGCCTATCTGCGATCATCATCTCCACTATATGATGTATAGCAATTATTCTTTTAATAATATTGTTACATTGTTTTATCATAGAGCAATAGTATCCACATTAAATAAACATCTGATGGAAAAATTTTCATCATTCCTCTGGTAAGGTAATGATGATATGTTGGAGAAAATGCGATTTTGAAAAATGAGACTAGAGGAATAAATTCAAAAGCATATTTTCTCCCAAAAGTTTTGATATATCTGTGTTGTGAAATAAATTAACACACATGAAAATTTGTGTCATCTTCCGTTGTTTATTATTTCACATCTTTCGCATTATAACACTCAAATTTAAACACTCATTCACACAGGCAAAACATTTGGCACTACCTCTTTTGGCTAAGCACAGTGAGTTACTGAATATTACATACAAATGTACAACTTCACAATTTTCATACAAATAAACAGACATTGACAATATAAAAATACAAATAATATTTACAAGTAAAAGTAGCATGGGGTACTGCCATTATACATTTTTTTTATAATTATATAGTACATCATAAAATTGGCAATATTTCATTTTGTACCATACTGTCTAATGGACATACAAAATTGAGCACACCTAGTGGGCAATTTTCCCCACAAAATAGTTGCCTGAAAGTGGAAATATACTGTTCTGTGCCACTAACTGTGAATCTGCAAATGAATAACAGTATTCTCGACGAGAGAAAAAAGAGGGAGTGAAAAATAATCGGTCCTTAATTATACAGTAAAACAAATTTAAAGGGATGTTTATATTGTTCCAGTCACAGGTATGGTAAATAAACCAAGCAAGGATGATGAAAAACGAAGTTTCAAAAAATTTTGAGTAAATACTATAACATAGCCAGAAGCACAGAGTGACACAGGACACAATGGCACAAGAGGTATGAACATTTACAATTATTTACAGTCCGCAGTTTCTTTTCGTGAATCTGCTTGTACATTTCTAAGGTTTGGGGTGCATTTACAACATGCATTTAATGTTATGGACCATTTACATGGGAACTGCCGTCATTCAGTATGCAGAATGCAGCACTGCAACAAAATGAGGTGTGCTTGTAACTTGACGCAAGGCTGCCTTATGGGGACACAAACTGACCTGAGAGTTGTAACTCCATTGTGCACAGAAAAGTCTCTTGCACTATTCACTTAAAATATCACAGTATGCAACATCTGAAACGTACTATCTGAAATATTCTGGATAAGTGTGATTCTTCTGAGAAAGTACACGAAAACTTCCTCATGTACAACACAGAAACAGTTTACCAGAAAGTCAGACGTTCTCTTCATCACCTGCAAGTAAACACAGAATCACTGTCTGCAGTTCGGCACAAGAATAAAATTTCTCATTGCCCCTTTTGCCCAGCCAAAAGACAATGTCATAGCTGTCAGACATATTCTTCGGATGGCTTGGGTGCACTGTTCGGCAATCGCAGTGATGCGGCCACTCGCGAGTTTACAGAGTCTGGCAGTTCAGCAATATCCTTGAAAACACCCACTAGGCTTTCAAAATTGGGACCCCAGTTGAGCAAATAGTCCCAGCCGAGTGCCGCAGCCGTTGACGAAGGAGACCCATTGTGTGCTCTGTACAGAGATGCACCGACATGAGTCGACAGGTCATCATCAGACGCTACCAAGGTACTCAGCGAACCTCGGAAGGACGAGTCGAAACCGTCGTAAGACGCAGGAGGCACTGGCGGCAGTGGCGGTTTACCCTGATCTGCACCAGTTGCTGAAACCTGCAAAAGTAAACCTTCAGAACCTGAACTGTGGTTGCCAGCAGAGCATAATAAAAACCAAATGAAATACATGTGATTAATATATCAGATGTTACTGGTTCATCATTTTGAAAATAACATACCACACCACACAAAGTGCATCAAATATATTTACAATATCTACCCCCCCCCCTCCCACCCACCTGCCCACACACACACACACACACACACACACACACACACACACACACACATACACACACACACAGAGAGAGTATGTCTCAAGGTCATGGAAATCAGAGTGCACAACAAATATACTATATGAAATGAGGAGGCTTGTGATCTTGATATCTACACAATCATAGAATTCACAGTCTAGGTCACATTTTATTCTATTTGCACAGATAACCCTTTCCGACCTGACAACTAGCATCAGATCTCCAAGAGAAAATAAAAATAAAGCTATTGGGAATTCGTGTAACATGACCCCAGAAATGGAGAAACGAGATAGCCTATCACCTTATAATGACACAGAGGACACATAGTTGTTAACTGAATTTACTAACAATGTTTGTGACAACCCAAATAATCTGTAAGAATTACAAATCTTACCACTGATAATTGACTGTAGCTGAAATGTTGGAATCTGTAGTCAAATATATTTGTCAGTTACATTTCACAGTTATGTTAATAAACTGACATTTGGTGCAATGGTTAATGACTAGACATAAACGAGTTTAATTACATAGAAACTGCTATGTTAGAAGTGGTAGAAATAATGGAAAATGTGTCTGAAAGTACAAACAATACAAAATAAAATGTATGCAAAGAAAAAAAAAATTAAGTGGATGTGGCTGTTCAAAATCATGGCCATCAGTCATCTCACTGCACAGTCAGTCCATCAGGATGAAGTAGACATATAATTGGAAGTGGGCAGGCTGTCCATTAGCATTTGTTGTAGTGGGAGCCACTGGCACATGTTGCTATCAGAGAGCTGTGTGGATATTCTCATTGTCAGTGGCAAGCAGCTTGTAGAATGACTACAAAGGCTTATGACGGGAAACAAACTTTGACTAGATGCCACAACATTGCAGTCTATTATGGCAACTCTTCAAAATAAGCACTACAACAAAATCTGAATAGTTAACTAAGGGATTTCTCAAAATTATTTTTAGATTACTGTTGATTATTTAATGTACTCTTAGGGTGCCTTCTTTGACATTTTTAAAGGCTTTCTGTAACAGTGGTGCCATCTAATCACTCATAGCATATGTCCCTTCTATGACCTGCTTGCTAGTGATGATGACATCTGCACAGCGCACTGTTATGAATGTGAGTGAGCCATGGCTCCCAGGATTCCAAAAGCTTACGGACAGCCTGCACCACTTTTGGTTCTAGAGCTCCTACATTGTGACGGACTGCCTGTACAGTGAGACAGTTGCTGATATCAACTTGAATAGCCTGTTCCTCATCAAAACCTGATGGACAAAAAACAGGAAACAATAGGAGTCTTTATTGACTTGTCAAAAGCTTTTGACATGGTGGACCATAAAATTCTGCTATCAAAGCTAGAAAGATATGGTATTCGAGGTCTGTCCAACAAGTGGATCAGTTCCTTCCTGACAAATCGTATGCAGGCAGTGTGCGTCAAGCACACAAATATTGAACTAAAAACTGTATCTAATCACTTATCTGACTATAAACAAATAAAATGTGGTGTACCCCAAGGATCCATATTGGGACCCCTTCTGTTTCTTCTGTACATAAATGATCTAAGCTTAAATATTGATGCACACAAATCAATCATATTTGCAGATGACACCACGATTCTATTAAAAGGAGACGACGATGAACAGTTACAGCAGACAGTAAACACGGTCACAAAACAACTTAGCAGCTGGGCACAGAGTAACCAGCTTGTAATAAACAGTAAGAAAACCGTTGCTCTAAAATTCCACAATGTTCCTAACAAGGACATGTTTATCCCATCAGTCTCTATCAATGACGAACCAGTTGGTAACAGTACTGAAACCAAATTCTTAGGACTTTGGCTGCAGAGTAACATCAGATGGAATAAGCATATTGAATGTCTCAATACAGAACTGAGCAAAACATGTTATCTTCTTTGTTCATTAAAATCATGCTGTAGTGAGAAAACAGTAATGAGTGCATATCATGCGTACTTTCATTCTCGTCTTAGATATGGGGTCACCTTCTGGGGAAACTCTAAAATAGCTAATAGCACATTTAAACTACAAAAAAGGGCCATTAGAATCTTGTTTGGGTGCAAGCCTAGAGACTCTTGTAAACCCCTGTTTAAGAAATCTGGTATTCCCCCATTACCGTGTGTATACATTATGGAAACCCTTTTGTTCTTTAAATTAAATGTAATAGGCAAGGACCAGAGGCTACAAAAAAACTGTGATATACATGAGCACTTTACCAGACAAAACAGGAACTTACATATGACTCAAATCAGCACAGCACTGTGCCAAAAAGGTACTTTTCACATGGGAGTTAAGCTTTATAACAAACTTCCTGAAAACATAAAAGCTATCACTGCTTTTATTCCATTGATGAATATTTAAATTTATGAAATGTGTTATATAAATACTTGTGTGTAAAGTGTATTATTGTAAGCTTAAATATGTATGCCTTGAAATTACTTTCAGCCTGTATATTTATAACTTGACTTGTCCAATGTCTTATGCATAAGCTGCTATGTAGACAACAGGACCAATAAAATACAATCTACAATCTACAACCTATATTTCTTCTGCATATATTTTAGTTCTTACGCTTTCTATTTTCACGTATATTTTACATCACTTCTATCACTTCTAACATATCAATTTCTATGAAATTAAACTCTTTCATTTACAGATATAAACCATTGCATGAAATATCAATTTATTAAATAACTGTTAACAGTAATTGGCTTTTGTATGAACCTGAACCCCATATATGACAGCATTTTTGTACATTTAATTGCCGTCAAAAAACACTTACTTTTTTAAATCTGTCACTGCCTTCTCCACATTCATCAAGATTTGCATATCATATGTGATAAAGTGGTGTTCTGTCCATTAGGCAAGTTCAGCATTCTCTATTTCTCCCAGTTTTTCGCGATTCTTTTTGCAGCTGAATATGAGGCATTTATCTTTATGTTGTCAATTTGCTGCTATCTTCTTCCTCTAGCCCCTTTCAAGTCACCATTCCTTCTTAAGCCAGCCTTCATTATCCAGTCTCTTATCATCAAGTATTCTAGTCAAATTCTTTTCCACCTCATTTCCAGAATTGTTTTTCTCATTTATCCTGTGTGATATAACATAATTTCTATTTTATTTGTCCATTCCACACTTTCCATTCTTCTTCAAATTCACATCCCAAAAGTGTCCAAGATTTTCTCCTCTCTCCGCCACAGCATCCATGTTTTAGCATCATACAGGGCAGTACATGAAACAAAACTTCACTATTCTTTTCCTTTTCTTAACTGTTTATTTAATGGACCACAGACAATAGTCCTACTCCTGTAAAGCATTTCTTCTGCAATGGCTATGGTGCAGACGTTTTAACTTGGCAGTCGGTTAAGAATGTAAACAAACATGGACTTAAAATTGCTGAGGGGAGAGGAACAGTGCAAGGGAACGAGCCCTGCCTCCCTCTCAGTGGGTTGGCAAACCCCTGATTTGTGCTTCTGTCAAAGAAGAAGTGACATAGAGTTCGCCTTACAGAGGTAGCGCAGCCTGACCTCTCCTGATATCTTATGCAACCATAGGTTGACTCCCCTTCCCCCTTCCAACCTACAACTGGCACAATCAAGTATCCACACTATACCTTTGTTTTTTATTTCTAGATTACATGTCATATATTGGTTATACTGCGTGCTATGTACCTGAAGCTATCAACATGTTTCCCTAACACAATGAAAATTTTTTTACATTTATGTTATTTGTTTTTCATGTAAAAACTATTGCCTCGGTGTTCCTCATATTTATCTTCATGGCTGGTGTTGCATTCTTTTAACATGCTGTTGCTTGCCTTTTCATTTTCACTTAGTGGTAACATGTCATAAGCAATTCTAATACCGTTTATATCTTTGCTCCTTTCCCCAACAATCTGTAATGGTCCAGTTGTATCTCTGTACCTTTACCCTTTCTGAAGCCCAAACGTTCTTTATCCAGTTCTCTCTACAATAGAGTAAAATGGTTTATTCATTATTGTCAGTAGACTTTCTTCCAAATGAGGTATCAAACTTATTCTCCTATATTTTGCACATTTAATGGAATTAGTTTCCTTCAGCATTGGCATCACTATTGTTTCTGTGATATTATCTGTCCACTCATCTTTCTCGTACGTGGTATTGCACGAATCTGTCAATTGAAGACATAAAGTCTGAATATGAGGCCAAAATAAATTTTTGTACTTTTTTATTACAATGTTCTATCAAGATTGCAATTTTGATTTCATTAGTAACTTGTTTTGGCTATTGCCATAATTAGATTCGGATATGTTGTATCCTGTCAGATGTATATACCATAAAAATGCAGTATTTCTGCCTTTCCTTGGTTTAAGCATTTAATGAATTCAACACCTTCCACTGAGCGAGCTTGTGCAGTGCTCAGCACAATGACTCACATTCGGGAGGACGATGGTTCAAATTCACATGTGGCCATCCAGATTTTGATTTTATGTGATTTCCCTAAATCACACCCCACAAATGCCAGGATGATTCCTTTAGAAATAACACAGATAATTTCCTTCGTAATCCTTTTGTAGTAACAGTAGGCAGATTGAGATGGATATATGTTGTAGAAGTTATTTGGAAGATAAAAAGGCTTGCGTAGGATAGACTAGTGTGAAGAGCTGCATCAAATCAGCCTTCAGATTGAAGACGACAACAAGTATGTTTCTAGTTGGAAGATTAAAAGATGCCCATTTGTAGTATAAGAGCCTCTAACTTTTAAGTCAAGCCGGCCGGTGTGGCCGAGCGGTTCTAGGCGCTTCAGTCTGGAACCGCGCGACCGCTACGGTTGCAGGTTCGAATCCTGCCTCGGGCATGGATGTGTGTGATGTCCTTAGGTTAGTTAGGTTTAAGTAGTTCTAAGTTCTAGGGGACTGATGACCTCAGATGTTAAGTCCCATAGAGCTCGGAGCCATTTGAACCATTTTAAGTCAAGTTTTGGGCAAACCATTTCTTTAACGTGCTGTCATGTAAATGTGTGATTGTTTATGCATGCATGTGATGCAAAAGAAGCCAGTCACAGACTATAAAGCGGAAAAGGAGCTGAAATAATTTTTTTCATTTTCATCTCTAAATTCCTTTGCAGAACACAAATCAAAGTGAAAGTATAACTACATGCAAATGACAAACTGTAGAGAAACTATCCCTTTCCAACGTAGACAGTCACATATGGATCCAAGTGTAGAGGTACGACAAATTTTAAAATTTTCTGTGAAGTGAATTTGCCATAGCATACAAAACAAATGAACTGCTAATGGTGCAACAGCTTCAAGACACATCTGGGTGAATATAAAAATAAAGAAAAATTGTATTTGTCTGAAAGCAGTACATCGATGTTAATATTTAAAATCTGCCATCTGAAAGACTGTTTAGTTAGGAACTGACTTCAACCATATCAGATTCCAACATTTCCTTATTTCCTATCTGGCTGTGCAAACTCATGAAGTTTGAAAGAGCAACCTGATACAAAAGAATGTGAACGAGGATGTTACTGTAAAAAGGTTATCTGATTGTGCATTATAAGATGGTTACTTGGAATGTAAGTTCTGTTAATTTACTAAAAACACTAGTACATTAAGAGTTTTTTTATTGTACAGGGTGTTTCAGAAGTGATGGTCAATACTCAGGGATATGACAGGAATGATCATTCGAAACAAAAAAGTCAAGTAAACATGAGCTCTAAAATGCATAACTTAAGAGCTATGAGCAGTTCCTGATCTTTGACAGTGTGAAGCAAATCTCGTCTATTGCAAACTCTTTGCTTTCCATATTTTGGGAGGTGGTGGTATGGACCAAAACAAGAAAAAAAGACCAGTAAACATTTGCTCTAAAATGCATACCTTACCAGCTATGAGCACCTGTTCATCTTCGGTACTTTGTAACACAACTCTTCTAATAAACAAGTGCTCTAAAATGCATACCTTACCAGCTATGAGCACCTGTTCATCTTCGGTACTTTGTAACACAACTCTTCTAATAAACAAGTGCTCATAACTTTTAAGGTATGCATTTTAGAGTACATGTTTACTGAACATTTTTTCCTTGTTTTGGTCCATACTACCATTTCCCAAAATATGGAAAGCAACGAACTTGCAATAGAAGAGATTTATTTCATGATATGGAAGATCAAGAATATCTCATATACGTTTTAGAGCCCATGTTTACTTGACTTTTTTGTTTCGAATGATCATTTCTGTGATATCTCTGAATATTGTCCATCACTTTTAAAAGACCTTGTAAGAGGGGTCAGGTGGGAAGAGATAGGGGTGGGAAAATACACTGTAGTGCTGCCCATGTGAGCATGCAGGGATGTGACGGGGAAAGGATAGTAGGTTGTTGGTTACAGTATCAGGAGGAGCTGGGAGGGGATGGGGGGAGAGGAGAGAAGCTGAGAAAGGAAAAGGTTTAGGCAAATGCGCTGGGGATAGAAGGCATATGCAGTGCTGGAGGGGGAGCTGACAGGGCATAGAGGCACATAAAGAACAAGAACAGCAAAAGCTGAGTCAAGGGGTGTTTGTTGGATCTGTTGCAGGGAGAGCTCCCACCTGTGCAGTTCAGAAAAGCTGGTGTTCATGGGAAGAATCCACATGGCACAGGTTGTGCAGCAGGCACTAAAATCAAACCCATCTTATCACATGGTTTGTTTGGCAAGGGGTGGTCCAGATCTCTGTTGGGCGTACCTTGGCAGTGACCACTAGTGCAGACATGCAGCTTGTCAGTGACTATGCCTGTGTAAAATAGTGCACAGTGATTGCAGCTAGCTCGGTAGACTACATAGCTCATTTCGCAGGTTGCCCTACCTTTCATGGGATTGAAAAATGCCTGGGGCAGGACAGGAGCAGGTAGGGGTAGGAGGATGCATGGAAGAGGTGTTGCAGCTACGTGTTTTGCAGGGATACGAGTCACAGGGCTACAGTTTGAGAGCAGGGATGAAATAGGGATGGACAAGGATATTACGTAGGTTGGATGGCTGCTGAACTATCGCTATGGGAGAGACTGGGAGGATAGTGGGAGGGATACTTCCCATTTCAGGGCACGACGAGAGGTAGTAGAGATCCTGGTGCGGAATGTGACTTACGTGCTGCAGTTCCTGGGTAGTACTCGATCAGGAGTGGTATGCTCATTTGTGCCAGTCAGCAGTCATGGGGAGGATGGTGACTGGGGTGGACAAGACATGAGACATCTGTTTCTGGACAATGTTGGGAGGATAACTGCAGTCTGGGGAGGCCCGAATGAGACTCATGGCACATTTGGAGAGGGGCTGCTCATCACTGCAGATGTGACGATCTCGGGTAGCTGTGGCGATAGTGGTGCAGGAGGTGGTGGATAATGAATGCTGCTCTAGTTTCTGGTGGACAAGGGTTTTTATCTGGGAGATAGGTAACAGGGTACAGAAGACATGTTGCAATGGAAGGGGAAGGGATACAGGAGTAGGGATAGGATGGCGAACTGTTTGATGAAGCATCAGGAGAAGTGTGCTGGAGGGAGGGTGGGGGACAGGATGAGAGAAGTACAGAAGTGGAAAGGACTATGCAGGTGAGATGGGGAGAGAGGGGACAGCATGTGTGTGTTAGGCTAGATTGGGAGCAGGGAAGGCAACAGAGGCAGGTGGAGGTCAGGTACTAGCCCCCAGTGGAGGCACAGTGGTTGGAGACAACAGTGGTTGTGTGTGTGTGTGTGTGTGTGTGTGTGTGTGTGTGTGTGTGTGTGTGTTCTCTCTCCCTCTCTCTCTCTCTCTCTGTCTCTCTCTCTCTCTCTCTCTCTCTCTCTCTGTGTGTGTGTGTGTGTGTGTGTGTGTGTGTGTGTGTGTGTGTGTGTGTTTCTTCACTTGATGAAAGATTTTGTATGATAGCTAAAGAAACCTCTATGTGATGAACAGCAACCAATCTTAATTCATATTGTTATTTCATCCTGAATTTTCTATTGTTTGATTTGTTAAAACTACAAAATAAAATTACCTCCTATACTGAGGAATCTTCAATACTGAGGAAAGAGTTTCTCAATGACCTCATCGTAGAATTCTGCTGTCTGCTCCACTTCTACACTCTCTTTTAACTAGTCATTAATTGCAAACCTCTCTGACCCTTGCCATTTTTTCCCCTTTGGAAAAAGATGAAAATCAATGGGCAAAAAATAAGGGCTTGATTGGGAATAAACTACAATTTCCAGTTGAAAGTGTAAGGCAAAGTTTGTGTGTGTGTTTGCAGCAGTATGTGGTCTACCATTATCGTGTACAAAAACACCACTAGCCCAACATCCAATGCCTTTTGTTTTGAATGGATCTTCCTAGCTTGTTTATGGTTTCATAAACAATTTCAAATTTTACTTTGGACCGCTTTCTGTAAAATCAACATGGAGTGCTTCCTTTCTCCCCAAAAACAGTTGTCATCAGCTTTGTGCTTAAAATGATTTTGAAGCCTAATGTGGTAAGCTATTCTAGCTCCACTCCAATGAATGGTTTTTTGTCTCTACAGTGACATATGCAACTCATGTTTCATCCTGTGTCACAATGCGATTGAAGAATTCATCTCATTCTGTATCACATCACATCAGAACCATTAGTGAGGCTCCCAACCTCTTTGTTTTGTGGCCAGACTGAAGCTCTGGGACCCATCATGCACAAAATTTGTGGTAACCAGGCTTATCAATCACAAGTTTGTACAACACTGTCTGCAATATCTGAGGGAAACTAACTAATAATATTGTAATAGTGAACTGACAAGTTTCTCTTATTCTGTCATTGACCTTTGCAACAAGTTCATCTGTCCACTTCTTTTTTCACCACTGACATTTGTCTGACATTTCCGAAACAAGCAGCAGAATTTTCTAGCAGCAATATCAATCGTACTGTTTCCTCAGTAGGTACGAAGTTCACTAGGAACGCCTGTAGCTTTCACATTTTTAGCATACAGTAAAGGGGTTACGACATGTATTTCAGGTAGCATGATTTTTGACGATAGTGGCCATTTTAATTTACAGTTACTGCACTAATAACAGTTCAATAACTTTCCACAGCTCTGCCAGACTTGTACTGAGCCATGTGACAAAGCCACACTCAAACCATTATCCCCTATCCTCCACACACCAGACAGCATCAGAATTTACTTTTGGAACAGCCTTTGTAGAATGGCACACAAACACAGTCAACAGGTTTTCATTTAATTTCGGGGAGATCTGTACATGACAGAGGAAGCTAAATTTCTTTTATAAAGGAAAACACATTTCTTTACATTTAGCACAATTTTAATAATAATGTTGATCTGACTGTGTTCTACTTCATTTTCCAAGTTTTAGAATATTCTGATATATAATCCTGTCACTTTTCTCTTCAGCCTACAAAGCTGTTGTCACAACTCATAAACTACTGTGAACAGCCAATGACAAGACTACATACAATTCCACTGTTGATTCTGCATCTGTGTGACGTATGTCTGAAGTGACGTTTGCTTAAAAGTGCAGAAAACTGCCAGACATGACTGCTGTAGCAGCAATCAACAATTACCCTGATTATTGTTGTTTGTGATGTACTTCTCCCTGCTGGAAAGAGATCCTCACTCTACTTAGGATTTGTAACATTTTAATAGAAACATAAAAATACTTTGAGGATAATTAATAGGTATGTCTGTCTTCATTAAATAACTTGAAATACCGTATTCACTCGAATCTAAGCAGCACTTGAATCTAAGCTGCACCTGAAAAATGAGACTCGAAATCAAGGAAAAAATATTTTCCCAAATCTAAGCCACACCTGAAATTTGAGACCCAAAATTCAAGGGGAGAGAAAAATTTTAGACCGCACCTCCAAATCGAAACAAAGTTGGTCCATTGTAACATGAGACACAATTTAGGTCGAATGGATGAAGATACAGCTACAGTAGTTTGGTTCGAGTCATAAGTTTCACAGTTAAGCTTTACCAAGTAGCCATTGCTATGTGTCATGTGCTCCGTCTGTATTTGTATGGGTACCATTCCTTTTTCAGGTGCTTTGTCTGGTTTGAATCGATTGCATGTTTTGCTTTGATCTGATAAGTGCTGTCCTCTTTGTTATAGGTGTCTACATCACTCTAAGCTGAAACTGCATTATTGTACTGTGTCATGCATTGTTTGTCGCTTTCCGATAATGAGTCTTTACGACCTGTCGGCGCTTGCAACATGGCTTGCTTTTGTGCACGCTACCACGGCTTACAATTAAAAAACAAAAGAGAGGAATTGTCTCATAAGCGAAACAATGGTAAGAGACAACTATTTGTTGTTACTTACATTGCTGCTTTCTTTGATAATGATCAACAAGAACCAAATAATAGACTGGATATGATAGAAGATGTTCTGAACAACAGTTTAGCGAAAATTTTTCTCCGTTTGAAAATCTTTGCAGGCGCCTCTTTAGTACACTACATTCTGCACAGAAATTAGAGTCACCTTAGATTTAAAAATCTAGTCAATTGCCGTGCTTCATTTCTGACTGTATCACTATTCAGCATAAGAATAATACGAATATAAACATGACATGATATGTATATTCTTCCGCGTTTGCTGTTGTCTCACTCTAGTTTCGTAGTTTATTAGGCAGACAGGATTTAAATGAGATAGCGGCAAACACGAAAGAATGCATGGCATAATGTTTACATTCTTCTACCTTTTCTTTTAATTTACTTACTGACGCAGAGGTTTTTATCTTTGTGCCTGCAAAGCATGCCTGTGTAGCATTACATATATTCGACGGCAGAAGTTAGTTGTGGTGGCACCTACCAACATTTTTCAGAACATCCGCTTACTTTGCACTCGATTCTAAGCTGCAGGCGGATTTTGGATTACAAAAACCGGGAAAAAGTACGGCTTAGATTCGAGCAAATACGGTAAGAGCAACATTCTGGGAAGAATATTTAGTCATTTTCAGCAGCTGTTCGGAGAATAAGTGAATGGACTGCATTACCTCTCCTGCTCCTCGTGTCTTATCATTTGTATTGTCGTACTCAAACTCTGAACAAGTGAACGAGTCATTGCCGCTCTCATCCGTCGTCGTAGAGCTGGCATTGTCGTCAGTGTTGCACCCGTGCTGGGTGGGGGATCCCACTACACCGGGACCTCCTCCACCATTCACAGCCCCGGCCACTCCGTGGTGCAGATGAAGTGGCTCTTTCCTGTTTGCAAAACGAGCAAATGTTTTTTATCTTTAGATAAGTATATCAAATGACTTTGTTTAAATCTACATAAAAAAGTCTACTCAACATTTATTTACGACATACAACATTACAGATAAACTTCCCGTATCAACAAAACCTTTTAAATTTAACATGTACAATGGGTTGCTACTACATTATTCTACCAAAAATGCACTGCTTTTTGCTCTATCTGAAGATAAGAATGTTCACTAAGATTACTTGGAATACATCTCAAAATATTCTCTTGTACAACCATACAATACCACTCCATTCTTGATGACAAAAATACAAACACTATTATATTAGCAGTTTTATAGACCAAAGAACAATGAGTATTGTAGAAGACCTCCAAAGCCACAGGTAATATTTTCTCTTCTTCAAAATGACAGCTAACAAATGTTCAGATTTGTTTGAGAGTGTAAACAAGAATCAGGAGGACTCACTGGCTCGCCGCAGAGAAAAATTTCCAGTAAAGGAAAGGATAAAGGAGAGGTACAGTGGAACTAAGAGTACACCATGTGTTTAACATCTGAGGAAATAAGGTAACATTTGAAGAAATGTTCGCACATATTTATCTCCAGAGTAACAGGTAATGTTTTCCTTTCCGCAAAATGACAGTAAATAAATGTTCGGATTTGTTTGAGAGTGTCAATAGTAATCAGAAGCATTCACTGGCTCACTTCAGAGAAAGGACTTGCAGCATGTATTGTAACACTAATAACCAGCACTGGTACTAGATAAGTATCATTAAAATGTAAATCACATTGCCAATCCAAGATCAGAGTTTCTGGCACTCATATGCCTGAGACACACGAGTGTTTATATAGTACAATTAAAATGTATACATATTGTCAATAAGTAAGTCAAAAAGCTAATATGTTCAAAAAAGATAGCTAGCAAAGAATATATTTTAGGATCATGATAGTTGTTAACTTCTTCTCACGTAAACAGAAATTTAAGGCCACCAGATACACACCACACATGGATGAGCATGAATATATCAGATTAAAAGTAAGCGTAAAATTCTGTTGATGAATCATGATATTGGTATGAAGATCAGAGAATAACTAGAAAAATGGTTAAAGTAAAATGACTTACACAGATGTTTGAGAAAATTAATGATTATATAAAGGCAAGTGATACTTCGGATGAGGAATACATCAAAATTTACTTAACATTGTGATGACTGCTTACTGTCTTCTGTTTGCACTGTAAATACTATATTCCTCACTTGATACTGGTTCTTGGAACTTTCTAAGAAGAATTTAATGGATTAGTAGACATCTATAATTTGCCAGTTCAGGTTTTTATTTTAGGATCAGGATACTTGTTAACTGTCTTTCACATAAACAGAAATTTAAGGCCATCAGATACACACAATATCTGAATAAGCGGAATATACCAGATAAAAGTGTAAAATTCTGTTGATGACTCAAGATATTTTAGTACTTCTTTGAAACATTCCTGTTGATCAAACTAACTGTGACAACTCCTGCTGCTCTTCCTTCTATAGCTTCAATATCCCTGTTAGTCCTATTTATAAAGGGTCCCACAAATGTGATCAATATTTCAGGCTGGCTTCGACAAGAGTATATTTAGAAATCTCCTTGGTATAATTTCATTTTCTTGAATCCTACTGATGAATCAATTTACCACATGCTATACCAACAACTGAGACTTAGTGATCATTCCATTTCATATATCCACAAATTGTTTTCACCCAGATGTCTGTATGAGTTGACTGATTCTAACCATGACTCAACATTTAAAGCAACTTACAATCTTTTTATCGCTCTGAAATCTTATCAAGATCTGAGGAAATATTTGTGCAATGTTTTTCAGACAGTACTGCATTAAAGATAACTGCATCATCTGCAAACAGACTAAGTCTACTGTTAATAATTGTTTTCCAGGTCATTAATATACAACACTTACAGCAAGGATCTCCTAGTACACTTCCCTGGGATACACGTGAAGTTACTCATACATCTGGCAAAGACTCTTCATCCAAACAAAAATGATGAGTCATTCCTACTAAGAAATCCTCAATTCAGTCACAAATTTCACCTGATATTTCATATGATCATAGTTTCATTAATAACCATAGGTATAGTATTGAATCCCATGTTTTTTGGAGGACAAGAAATGTTGCATGTAGCTGACTGCCTAGATCCATGGCTTCCACGATGTCATGCGAGAAAATCACTAGCTAAGTTTTTCACAGCTGATGATTTTGAAATACATGCTGTTTGGTACGGTGGAGGTCATTCTGTTTCAGATATTTTATTATGTTTGAGCTCAGATTATGTTCTAAAGTTCTGCAACAGCTGTATGTCACAGGTAATGGATGCTAGTTTTACAGAAAATTGCTACTACACTGCTTGTAGATGGGTGAGATCTGTAGTTTCTCTCAACCACAGGGCTCTGTTTAGGTATTTAGGTATTGTATAATATGGTAGAGAACTTGCCCGCGAAAGGCAAAGGTCCCGAGTTCGAGTCTCGGTCGGGCACACGGTTTTAATCTGCCAGGAAGTTTCATATCAGCGCACACTCCGCTGCAGAGTGAAAATCTCATTCTGGAAACATTGTATAATATGGTTAGGAGCTGGGCCAACTCGCATAAATTCTATAAGGAATATGATTGGGGTTTCCTGAAGCTGTGTTCCATTTTAGCGATTTTAGTTGCTTGTCAATGACACTAAAATCTATGTCAACCATTTTTGTAGTGGTGTGACATTTAAATAGGCCAATGCTCCACAGTAAGCGAGTAGGCCAATGCTCCACAGTAAGCCAGTAGGCCGATGCGTCACAGTAAGCGAGTACCATAAAGCGTACTTCACATCATGAACTGTAGTACTACGTACATATCTACCTGGTGCATGTCAACTACTCTTCTAAACTTGGGCCACAACTCTTCTACATGCTTCTGTCCATAGCTACATGTTTTAAGTTCTGTTCTATTCTGTTGTCACTGACCTCTGATATTACTGCCTCTTTGTCTAGTTTGTTGAACTTATAAACCTTTCTACTTGTCTTAGTTGTCCTTTGTATTTTAATAATCATTGTTGCTATGCTTCCGCATCATCACTGATATCAGTTTCAACATGGGCATCATCAGAAAGGTCATGTCTATTTGTTGCCATTACATTCAATATATTTCCATCATGAGTGGGTTTCCTAACTACCTGTTCAAGGAAGGTTCCACAGAAGGCATTTAGTATTTTTTCTCAGGATGTTACGTCCTGCCGACCAGTTCCAAAATTTTATCTCAATTGATTGTTTGATGATTAGTCTCCTCCAATGACAACAGTATGATTAGGGAATATATTACATGCTAGTGAACTGGGATTTCCTCTAAAGTTTTCAGTTACATCTGGTGTTTTTATTCGCTGCCAGGTCTGCAGAGACATTCTCCAAGTGCCTGTGAGTATCAGTGATGCTCTGGTTTCCGTCAAAAAAGACTCAATAGCAGCTTTCTGCTTGGAATGCTTCCATTACGGATGCCATTTTGAAGGCTACATGATGTTGCACAACAAATTCTGCGTTTTTTCAACTGAAAGTGGCCAAGAAAACAATATGTTGCATTACTTATTGAATGCCCCTCATACTATAAATACAATAAAGTATTTATACATGTACAAGATTTTCTTTTGAAAAATACAATTGTAATCAAGTAAATATTAAGCAGATAATTAGCAGCTGTATAATAAAACTGAGCAGGCAGTAGTTTTTTTCTCTCTCCAAAGAATCATCTTCCTTACTGATTTACTTGATTAAATTTAGATGGTCTATAGTCATGAGTAGTATAGTGATAGTTTATTGTTAATGTAGTATACAGTTTAGTTTATTGTTAATGTAGTATACAGTTTAAGTTTCTATGACATCTTTGTCTCATGTTAATGCATACCTTAACTTGTTCTAAATCCCTGAAAGTTTTCCTTCTTGAAGGATGCTATGGAACACGATGAATGAATGAATGAATGAGTGCAATGTGAAATGAAATAATAATATATTGCAAAGTGATGACATAGAGCCCCTGTAACTGGTTTGGCAAACTGGTTCACAGATTACAAAACGGCAATTACATGCCGTCTCTACTAGGATTGCTACTAGTAAGCCACTTACCCACATTTTACCAGGATACACAGATGTAATTGGAAAAACTAATTGTCACAACTGAAATAAACAAAATGAAAGATTGTTTTCCATATGGTAAGAAAGCATGCCACACTACTTTAAATAGCAGACCCACATACCGATGAAGAGGTGTGGCCCCACCAACGCCCCCAGGTCCCGATGGCCCTCGGGCAGCTTCACTGGAGCTCGAAACGGCATCTAATGTTGACACCAAGCTGGAGGTGCGGGGTCGGGAATTGAGGCGTTCAATTTCTTCGGCTGTGAGCCCAACCTCCGGCACGGGACCTCCGCTGGACACGACTGCCCCAGATCCTACTGAGCCGGCACCCGTCCCGACAACTCCGCTGCCTCCGACCACTGCTGAAACCTGTGGACACAACCCTCTGTTTCGAAGGACACTAATACCCTCAACACTGAGCACTCTAAGACTGTACGTAGCACCTTATGTTTCACAGCTAAGGTTATTTATTTATTTATCTGTAGTGTGGCAATTATAGTAAGATTTGAGAAAAAACAGAATTCGGGCACGGGGTCACAGCAATATTTAACATAGTGGAGACTGCAGGTAAAAATAATATACAAGGTTTGTCCGGAAAATACGTGTAAAAGTTGAATAATAACTTTATTTTACAATTATTCAGGTATTACAATATGGTCTCCTTCAAAGTACTTGCCCTGAGACGCGATACACTTCTGCCAACGCCGTTTCCACTGTTGATAACATTGCTGAAAGTCTTCAGTTGTGATGTTCAGTTGCCGTGTCGTTTCCGCCTCGATGGCTTCCACATCTCCCAAGTGCCGCCCCCGAAGCACCATTTTGCATTTCGGGAACGTGAAGAAATCACACGGGGCAAAATCGAGTGAATAAGGCGGGTGGTCTGTCACGGTGATTGAGCTTCGGGCCAAAAACTCGCGCACAACGAGCGACGTGTGAGCGGGTGCATTGTCGTGATGAAGGATCCACCTGCCCCATTTTGCCAACTCCGGTCAAACTCGGGCCACACAAGCTCTGAGACGTGTCAGAACTTCGACGTAAAAATTTCCGTGCACTCTCTGGCCGGGAGGGACGAATTCCTTGTGAACAATGCCCCTAGAATCAAAGAAAACAATCAACATTGTCTTCACATTGGACCTTGATTTTCGCGACTTCTTTGTTCTCGGTTCTCCTGCTAGTTTCCATTCCTTGCTTTGAGATTTGAGCTCCACATTGAATTCGTAAAACCAGGACTCGTCTCCAGTGATGACTCGGTTGAGAAAGTCCCCTCGTTCCTCTGCTTCCAACCAATCCTCACAGCACTCAACCCTCTTTGCTTTCTGTTCTGGCATCAAGAGCTTCGGTACGATTTTCACACACAATTTCTTCATTTCAAGTTTTTGTGTCAGGATTTCGTGAACGACTGTTTTGGGGATTGACAGCTCGTCAGCAATCATTCTGACTGTCAATCTACGGTCTTTAAGAACATAAGCCTGAATTCATTTAACATTTGCATCGGAACTTGATGTCGACGGGCGTCCTGGGTGAGCGTCATCGTTCACTTCTTCTCGGCCATCCCGGAACCTTTTTAACCACTTATTCACAGTTGGTTCCTTCAGAGAATTGTCTCCGTAAATCTGTTTCAAACACTCAAAAATCTCACGGCCATTCTTGCCTAGCTTTGCAAGAAACTTGATGTTGATGCGCTGTTCCTCAATCAGAGAGAGCTCCATGCCGACGGCAGGTGAAAAAGGGTAACTGTCAACAAGCTGCCGCACACTCCCACCTTCACGCAGAGTGCTCTCACTCGAATTGAGCATTGATGGGATTGATTACAGCAGTAGTCCCACCTGGCGGTGACTGAAACTTGTAACATAAAGACATTATTCAACTTTTATACATATGTTCCGGACAAACCTCGTAGCGTATGTTTCAACATAAATTTTAAATTTTAAGTCACAGAGGTGTCTGTGGCCATAAAGAAGTCTGTAAGGTAACAAGGGTTTACTCTTACAGATCACTCATAAACAATAATTGATGATCTGATTTTCTGTTTGTCCACCAGTGATGGCTAGCATCTTTACAATGGAATTCTTCTCTGTAGATGTGCAACTGTTATAAGAGATTAGTCTCTTGACCAGTCAGCTGTCCTAGAGATCTTGGACATTTTGATGACTTGTGAGAGCTTTGTTTAAGACATTCTTGCTTGTAAACCATGCCGTTTTACATCACTACTGCCAAAGAATTTTGCAAGGGGCCTAGATTGATTCATACCTATACTGTATAGAAATAAAATACAGGTAGGTCAGATTAGATGTAGTTTTCTTCCCAATTGATCCACAGTGAAGAGGTCCCTGGGATGTGGAACATGTCAGAAAACAAGAATACAAAATAAATATTGCAAAATAAGAATGGATATGTTAATTTACCTTCCACAGATCTCATATGAAATTGCACAATTATAAGGATATCAGACTCGTCATGAAATATTACACGTTCAATACACTTAGGTGCATAAGATTATTATTAGGCTATTGTAGCCACACATCATCAAATAAAAAACATTTTACAGAACTTATTTGCAATGGTTGCATTACTGCACAAAATTTGTACAGAAGTCAGATTGTACGCAATATTCACATTATGTGATATTACTAGTACCTTACATGCATCAACTGGTTCTGCTAAGAAATTCATCAATGGAGTAGAAGGAGTTGGTCAGCAATAAATTCTTTAGATTCTTCTCAAACTGAACTTCAGTATTAGTTACACTTTTTATGACTGTTGACATTTTATTGAAAATGTGTATTGCTGAATAGTGGACACCTTTCTGAATAATTGTGACTTTAAATCTTTGTCAAACTTATTCTTAATTTCTAGTATTGATTCCATGAACTGGGCTGTTGGTTTGAAAAAAGAAATATTTTTAATGACAAATTTCATTAAGGAATAAATATACACTCCTGGAAATTGAAATAAGAACACCGTGAATTCATTGTCCCAGGAAGGGGAAACTTTATTGACACATTCCTGGGGTCAGATACATCACATGATCACACTGACAGAACCACAGGCACATAGACACAGGCAACAGAGCATGCACAATGTCGGCACTAGTACAGTGTATATCCACCTTTCGCAGCAATGCAGGCTGCTATTCTCCCATGGAGACGATCGTAGAGATGCTGGATGTAGTCCTGTGGAACGGCTTGCCATGCCATTTCCACCTGGCGCCTCAGTTGGACCAGCGTTCGTGCTGGACGTGCAGACCGCGTGAGACGACGCTTCATCCAGTCCCAAACATGCTCAATGGGGGACAGATCCGGAGATCTTGCTGGCCAGGGTAGTTGACTTACACCTTCTAGAGCACGTTGGGTGGCACGGGATACATGCGGACGTGCATTGTCCTGTTGGAACAGCAAGTTCCCTTGCCGGTCTAGGAATGGTAGAACGATGGGTTCGATGACGGTTTGGATGTACCGTGCACTATTCAGTGTCCCCTCGACGATCACCAGTGGTGTATGGCCAGTGTAGGAGATCGCTCCCCACACCATGATCCCGGGTGTTGGCCCTGTGTGCCTCGGTCGTATGCAGTCCTGATTGTGGCGTTCACCTGCACGGCGCCAAACACGCATACGACCATCATTGGCACCAAGGCAGAAGCGACTCTCATAGCTGAAGAAGACACGTCTCCATTCGTCCCTCCATTCACGCCTGTCGCGACACCACTGGAGGCGGGCTGCACGATGTTGGGCCGTGAGCGGAAGACGGCCTAACGGTGTGCGGGACCGTAGCCCAGCTTCATGGAGACGGTTGCGAATGGTCCTCGCCGATACCCCAGGAGCAACAGTGTCCCTAATTTGCTGGGAAGTGGCGGTGCGGTCCCCTACGGCACTGCGTAGGATCCTACGGTCTTGGCGTGCATCCGTGCGCCGCTGCGGTCCGGTCCCAGGTCGACGGGCACGTGCACCTTCCGCCGACCACTGGCGACAACATGGATGTACTGTGGAGACCTCACGCCCCATGTGTTGAGCAATTCGGCGGTACGTCCACCCGGCCTCCCGCATGCCCACTATACGCCCTCGCTCAAAGTCGGTCAACTGCACATATGGTTCACGTCCACGCTGTCGCGGCGTGCTACCAGTGTTAAAGACTGCGATGGAGCTCCGTATGCCACGGCAAACTGGCTGACACTGACGGCGGCGGTGCACAAATGCTGCGCAGCTAGCGCCATTTGACGGCCAACACCGCGGTTCCTGGTGTGTCCGCTGTGCCGTGCGTGTGATCATTGCTTGTACAGCCCTCTCGCAGTGTCCGGAGCAAGTATGGTGGGTCTGACACACCGGTGTCAATGTGTTCTTTTTTCCATTTCCAGGAGTGTATATTGGAAAGCAGTAGCTGGCATCCCCATTTCTTTAAACAGCCCTCTGCAGGATGTTCTTGAGTTCAAACCCCAAATAATTCATATGTATTGCACATTTTTTGTCTCGGAAAACTTTAACTTGGCTTGATGAGTTACCCTACAAAATAATTCCATACATGACATTAGGGAGCGAAAGTAAGCACTGTAAACTAGCCTTTTTTTAGCTAGCAGACAGAAATTTGTTTAGCCGCTTCAGCAGTTCTGTGGTGTGCTCCCCCCTAGTTAAATTTATTATCAAGGTGTAATCTCAAGAATTTAACACCTCCAACTTCTTCTATCTGCTTGTCATCATATTTTAGCCATATACTGGCACGACACCTTTTACAATTCTGACTGCATATAGTATGTTTTCTCAAGGTTTAGTGACAGAGAATCGGCTAGGAACTACTTATTAATGTCCATGAAGATTTATTAGCCAACCTCTCTAAGGCTACACTTGATTTACTATTTATTGCAGTTTTTGTATCATCTGCGAACAAAACAAACTTGACATCTTGGATGATAGCACAAGCTGGCATAGCCAATATTCCACAAACCAGAACTCTGCACCCTGAGCATTTGTGCTCAGCTCACTCACAGATTTTTAAGATAGTTGAAGTCATCAACAGATAAAAAGTTTGATCAATCAGGACACCAAAAAAAAAAAAAAAAAAAAAAAAAAAAAACGTATTGCAGAGTCAACATATATGAGAAAAATAAATTACAGCATGTACAATGCTTTTATCATGCCAATACACATAAAATAAAAAATGTAAAGTCAATGAAAAATTGCATGAAATAATCAATAAATGTAATTTGTTTAAATGTGGAGGTAGTCTTAGTAATTTAAGGTGTGCTACAGAGGGTCTTTCAAACCTCATTTAAGCATACTGTATTCTTTCAATCGTACATCTCATTTGATTTGTATGAATATAACATTCCACAAATAACGCCAGTTAACTGGGGAATTAACTACAAACGAAGTAGTTACTTCTCAGGAAATTGATCTGTATAGGTTCCACAATTTTTAGAATTGTATGAGGTTACAATACACCATCAACAGATGTTCTAACACATTCATTCAATACTGATAGAATCAGTTCAGCGTAACTGTGTCAAAGTGTTCTCTGGAATTAAAAATAATGCCACAGGTTGGCCAATATTGTTGTGTATTCTCTCCTAAGTGCTTTTCTTTGGCAAAGCTCAGATATGAAAATGAGTCTGAGGACATGGAAAAGCTATGTAACGGTTGCTTTTACAGTTTTTCCCACCCTTTTCCTAAACTATCCCCTCAGATACTCATCTTGAAGATCAATGCATGTAGTGCAACAACTTTCCAAGTTTTTAACAGCATCAGTAAATCCAGTTTTTTCCAACCTTGCGAAGGAAGCATCTGTCTCAGATTAAACTTGCTCATTCGATATGAATATCCATCAACCCAGCCATTTCTTTGAGTTCAAGACCAAAATGTGGTTGTTGGGAGCCAAGTCTGGTGAACATCGTTATGGGGATGTAGAAGCACTCCAAAGTTTAAGGCCATGCAGTATTGTTGCAGCAACATTCCAATACATGATGGGATATTATAATGATGTCAGCAAACATTTGTCTTTGCAGAAGAGATGTTAACATTCAATGTGAATAGTATCATTCAATTTGTCCATTAGTGAAACATAATGTTCCTTGGAGAGGCCTCTACCACAGTGAAGGTCGCTTGCAAACACCAAATTTATTGACTCCTAACACCTATCAAGATGAATTTTTTTCAGTATCTAAAACTGAATGTGAATATGGTTTTGGGTACTTGTATCCAACAATGTGCCACTTTCTAATATACCTATGTAGTTTTAACAGGATCACTATTAACCAGAATTTGAATGATCAAGCACTGCCCCAGGATTCAAAACACACCGTGCATTGAAATAAATATCATGACCTGCAACTGAAAGCAGTTTTTTATTTTATTTTATACAACTGAATAAAATCTGTGGGTGGCCAACAACAATGTCTAATGCAGAAGAGTTGGAAGTCAACATAATTTTAGAAGTATGTTGTCTTGTGAGGATTTGTGATCAAAAAGTTAAGAGGCAGTTCACGAGGTTGGCAAAGAGCTAAATAAAATTTCCAATAAATTCTGTGAGGGCACAATAGTGAATAGCATCACCACTTAAGATGGCCACACAGATTCATAGCGGTATGGCCAAACACACACACACACACACACACACACACACACACACACACACACACACACACAGAGTCATTCCTCACCTTCATACAGGCTACAAGATACAGTAAATACAAAACAGCAGTAAGTAGGATCTACCTGCTCAGCGGTTCCTTCCTCTATAGGACTGCTTGGTGTGTGCTGAATGCAAATAAACACAATGATTGGTGTGCAAACGCTGCTCAGCTAATGTTTACAAGCTAGTCTGCAGAGGACTCCACAGAAATTAGCAGCACCAGCATCATAACCTTCAGAACTCAGTGCATGCATATCACATGCCTGCCGAGTGTGGGGCAGGTGTCCGTCTGCCAGGCAGTGTGCTTAAGATGCCACCTGGCTGCTAGCAAAACAGTTCTATCTGTGAAGCCACAATGCTGTGTCCAGAGTTCCAAATGCAGCACATACTAGAGGATCCACAGGGTAGCATCACAAGCAGATAGCAGTCACTACCAGATGAAATGCCTCTACCAATCATGGCCTCAACAGACACTGTGCTCCTGGGACAATATACGCTAGGTGATCTTAGATTTTGTGCTTGTGTCAAGTTGTCACCTTCAGAGACAACATCTCACTGGACTTAAATAGCATATAGTAGCAGCCCACTCTCCTGATCCTGTGGTCGGCACTACAGTACAAAGTCACTGACGCAGATGCGAGTGGCCATTCTGTATGCAACTCTGTAAATGTGTGGTTGCATGCAGCTTAATCTAACTATACTGAACTAAATGACTCTTCTCACATACCACAGACTGATAGGGTTTATCTTTCTGATCAATTCTCTGCTGGCATCAGACAGGCTAATCTGATATGACAGCTTATTTTCTATTAGTGTCTGTTACAAACAGGTTTGTAGTTTAATGAATTCCTGTTTTGAAACAGTCACAATTCCCAAACTGAGATCATATCAACTCTCATCTTTCTGATGACAGCTGGGCCTATCTGTAACCCATCCCTCTGCAATTCTAATCTCTTATCACCAGTACAATGTAATTGTTCTGTACATCCTACCAGATTGAAATAATTTGGGCCCCTTTCTATGTGAGTTGCAACTTTCACAATTATTTCTGTATGTCAAATTGTTGCCTTTGAAACATACATTGTGGTTTTAATGAGCCTGTAAATCCTTACTCTTTCAAGTCTTGTTCATCTCAATAAACAAACTAGTAGCCTCAGTGACTTATAACTTTCTTGGGACTCCTTCATCTTCATCTACATCTACATACATACTCCCCAAGCCACGATGTGGCAGAGGGTATCTTGTACCACTACTAGTTATTTTCTTTTCTCTTGCATTTGTAAACAGAAAAATTTCTGTCTATATGCTTCCATATGAGTCCTAATTTCTCTTGACTTATCTTTGTGGTCCTTACATGAAATGTACATTGGTGGCAGTAGAATCGTTCTGTAGTCAGCTTGAAATGCTGGTTCTCTAAATTTTCTCAACAGTGTTCCTTGAAAAGAATGCTTTCCCTCCAGGAATTCCCATTTGAATTCCCAAAGCAACTCTGTAATATTTGTGTGTTGATTGAACCTACTGGTAACACATCTGGCAGCCTGCATCTGAATTGCTTCGATGTCTTCCTTTAATCCAACTTGGTGAGGAACCCAAACACTTGAACAGTATCCAAGAATGGGTTGCACTGGTGTTCTATATGTGGTCTCCTTTACAAGTGACCAATAGTTTCCTAAAATTCTCCGAATAAACCAAAATTGACCGTTTGCCTTCCCTGCTACAGTCCTTACATACTCGTTTCATTTGCTATAGCTTTGTAGCATTACATCTACATACTTAATCAACATGGCTGTTTCAAGCACCACACTACTAATATTGTATTCAAACATTATGGGGTAGTTTTTTCTATTCACTGTCATTAACTTACATTTTTCTACATTTAGAGCTAGCTGCCATGCATCACATCGACTAGAAATTTTGTCTAAATTACCTTGAAACCTCCTACAATCACTCGAAGATGATACCTTCCCATATGCCATGGCATCATCAGCAAACAGCTGCAGATTGTTGCTCATCCTGTCTGTCAGATCATTTATGTTTACAGAGAATAGCAGTGATCCTATCACACTGCCCTGGGGTTTTTCTGATCGTACCCTTGCCTCTGAGGAACACCTGCTGTTGAGAACAACTTACTGGATTCTATTACTTAAGAAGCCTTCGAGCCACTCACATTCTCACATGTCTGGCAACCTACTCCATATGCTTGTAACTTCATTAAGAGATTGTTGTGGGGCTCCTAATTCTGGAAGATTGTACTGAGTCTCTATCAGATTCATATGAACCAGAGTCCCCATGGACATTTTACTGTGAATTACTTCCACTCCTATTTGCACTAGAAGTAAAGTGCTTTGTTTTTGTACTACATGGGAATCATTATTTCAATGTGTGGAATCACACTCAGACACTACAGAAAACGTGAAGCTCTTACTCGTAGGCCTCTCTCCTGACCCTGCGGTTGGCACTGCACGTGAAATCACTGATGTGGATGCAAGTGGCCATTTTCTCTGTACCTTTGTGGTTGTGTGCCCGCCTGCAGTTTAATCTAACTATACTAAACTAAATGACTCTTCTCACATACCACAGGCTCGAAGGGTTTATATCTGTGACCAATTCCCTGCTGGCATTGGCCAGGCTAATCCAAGTTGGTAGCTTATTTGCTATTAATGCCTGTTACAAATATGTTAATTGTAGTTTAATAAATTCCTGTTCTGAAACAGATGCAGTTCTCAAACTAAGCTTGTATCAACTTTCACTTCTCTGATGATGGCTGGGCCTATGTGTAAGCCATCTCTCTGCAATCCTAATCACTTATCACCAGTTCACTGTTACTGCTCTGTGCATTCTACCAGGCTGAATTAATCTGGGTCACTTTTTCTTGAGTTGCAAGTTTCGCAAGTGTTTCTGTATGTCAAATTGTTACCTTCGAATGCATTATGGCTTTACCGAGCCCATCAATCTTTGCTCAGGTGACTGAGACATACGCAGCTGCAGACTCACCTTGCGACTGGCAGACGAGCTCTGCCCAGAGAGCTGGCTCATCACGGGACTGTTGAGTGAGCGCTCACTGTTGGAATGCAGCACGTCCTTGCCGACACCTCCGGACGAAGATGTTGTTGCGAGCAAGGCGGACTGCAGGGGCTTCCCACTTATGTCCTGCAGTGTCAGGATTCTCGGTGCCTGCTGAGCCGACAGCTCAGAGGATGGGCTAAGGCGAGCTAATGGTGTGCTCTGGAGTACGGGACCTCCACCTGTGCAAAAAAGGCTGGTAAATCAAGTGAACTTCAGATTGGAGAGTCAGATTTTGATTTATTCCACTTTGTCCAATTTTGTGCGTGTGCGTGTGTGTGTGTGTGTGTGTAAATGATGATAGGTAAATGCAGGAAATCACACAGAAGTAAAATAAACTCGAACTAATTGCATAAAGATTTCTTCTGATGCATCCACTGAGAAGGGGCCTATAGTTTGTACGAATACACAGTAAACAGCACACTTGATAGATCTTACTTCCAGATCACATTCCAGTGTTACAGGAATATTAAATGTTCTGTGTTGCAGATGTACATAACTAAGATTGGAAGCAACTCTCCAAAAGATGTAGGTTAGAAACTGAGAATCAGTCTTAAGTAAGGCACAATATTATGGGGAAGTCATTGAGCTAACTATGATATGACCTTTGAAAATTGAATAAAGAAGTAAATGAAGAAATAAAGTAGTAGGAGATCAAACATTTTCTGTAAGTGAGACAAACATCAGAAGTGCTAAAATTGTGAGTCAATTGCCTAATAAAAACAAACTTACACACATCATTTAGTGAAAGGACGGAAAGCTTTTGTACAAACACCAGACTTTGGATTGGTCTTTTTCATTCTGGTGTTCTTTGTATCCTATTACAATCTCTTTTTCTCTAAATCTTTACTACATCAATTTTCTTCTACAATCTACACCTGCACTAAAACCTTTCCCCATGACTCTTCACCTTCTGTGCTAGCTTCACTGGGCTAAGATGCTGTCCTACGCATCCAGATCAGCTTGCACATTTTAGCAACTATTAAAAATAGACTTTTTCTTACTATTTACTTTTAACAACTCTTAAATTTTGGATATCTGCTGCTTCATTTATTGCTCTAATCTACTCTGTGTTTCCTTGCACTGATTAATTTTTTGAACAGCTTTTTTTATTGGTTGCCTTTCAGTGGTTATGGAGTGGTTTATTCACTCTAATATGAAGATTCTCCAATACAACAAAATATGATTACGTGTAATGGCAACAGTGTAACTGCAGAGCTTCATGGAGACACTCAGCAGTATGGGGCAACCATGCAAGGGTGTGAAGTGTATGTCACTGCTCACTCGGCCATACAACACTCCATGATCTACATCGGAAAGTTTCCAGTACGAGGTTACTTCCACAACTGATTTCCATAAACATTCAGTGTAACTTGAGCGCTGGCTGCACGAACACTGTCTTTTCCATTGTTTTCACAATACCTTTTGCAAGCTAAATGTCTCTGAAAGATGCAGCTGCCAAGCAACTATAGACACAGTAGAAGCTGTTAGTAGAAAAATAAAAAACCACAATAGGTAAACATCGTAATACATTTGGATTTGTTCATTAAAATGTGTGCTTTTGTTATACAAGAAACTATAGCTTCTCATATCACTACACCAAATAGAAAAATCGACCATAATATAAAAAAAGGAGGAATGCCTACACAAACAAAATGTGGAATAAAGTCATAGATCACAGACCTAAACGAGAAGTCCATTGATCACTTGTTTGAGTATGGGGCTTCAGTAAAAAGACTTTTGATACATGCTAGATAGTACGAGGCATGTTCTTTTAAGTAAGTACCATGCTGAAATTAAAAAAAGATGTACTAAGATATCTCAATAATTTTATTTTTACATGAAAGCCTGTACTTTAAGCTACTTTTCTACATAATTTCCGTCAATATTGACTCACTTGTCATAATGTTGTACCAGTTTTAGAATATCCTCCTCACAGAAGTCTGCCGCTTGACTTGTTAACCACTGCATCACCACTGTTTTGACTTCGACATCATCTTGAAGACGCTGACCGCCCAGGTGCAGGAACTGATGGTAGTCACTGGGTGCAAGATCGGGGCTGTACGGAGGATGATCTAGAGTTTCGCATCGAGAAGATGTGATGAGATCTTTGGTCTGATTCGCCACATGCGGACGGGCATTGTCTTGCAGCAAAATGGTGCCCTTGCTCAACTTCCATGGACTGTTGCTTTGATTCTGGTATGCCGTAGGCCACCCATGTTTCATCACCCGTAACAATTTGGCTTAAGAAATCATCACCGTCGTTGCGGTACCGCTCAAGGAAAGTCAATGCACTGTCTAAACGTTAGGTTTTGTGCACATCCGTGAACATTTTCGGTACCGAATGTGCGCACAATTTTTGGTAATTCAAGTGCTTGGTCACAATGCCATACAAAACACTACAAAAAACATTAGGAAAGTCATCCCGCAAGGACGAAATCACAAAGCGTCTGTTTTCTCTCACCTTACTGTCCACTTCCTACACCCAACTTTCATTAACGACCGAAGGACGCCCACTCCGTTGTTCATCATGCACATTTGTGTGGCCATCTTTAAATGCTTTCACCCACTTTCTTACCATTCCATCACGCATAATGTTTTCTCCGTAAACTGCACAGATGTCACCATGAATATAGATCGCTTTTAGCACTTTAGCACTAAGAAATCTTATAACAGTCCGTACTTCACAGTCGGTGGGACTCAAGATTATTGGAGGCATTTTAAACAGTACACAACGTAAACAAGGAAGAATCAGACTGTAATTGCGTCAGTGTGTAGATTAAGGTACAGGCTTTCATGTACAAATAAAATTCTTGTGATATCTTAGCACGTCTTTTTTTAATTTCAAAATGATACTTACTTAAAAAACACGCCTCGTAATTTCAGCCAAATAATTCTCCATATACTGGCACATCATTACATAAAATATTTAAAGCAGTAACAATATAAATCATCTGAGATAATTAGGAGTTGAGTGTGAAAGAGTAAGCCACTAGGTGCATCACGAACGGATGTAGGCAAAATCTTGAAGGGAATTGGGTTATTTTTAAGACTTGTGTACATTAAAAGTGAGATAAATGTTGGTGGGAGGAAGTATTATGAAAAAATACTAATTATAGAATTCAGAGGAAAGATAGCAATAACAAAATAAGAAGTCGATAAAGAAGATGTGTTTGAAATTTAAGTGGCTCAGGTGTTTCAAGATTAACAGTCACACATGCATGATGTGAGACAATAATTGTCTTATATGGGATTTCATCAAAACTCTAGTGATATCTACATCTACATCTACATTCATACTCCGCAAGCCACCTGACGGTGTGTGGCGGAGGGTACCTTGAGTACCTCTATCGGTTCTCCCTTCTATTCCAGTCTCGTATTGTTCGTGGAAAGAAGGATTGTCGGTATGCTTCTGTGTGAGCTCTAATCTCTCTGATTTTATCATCATGGCCTCTTCGCGAGATATACGTTGGAGGAAGCAATATACTGCTTGACTCTTCGGTGAAGGGATGTTCTCGAAACTTTAACAAAAGCCCGTACCGAGCTACTGAGCGTCTCTCCTGCAGAGTCTTCCACTGGAGTTTATCTATCACCTCCGTAACACTTCCACGATTACTAAATGATCCTGTAACGAAGTGCGCTGCTCTCCGTTGGATCTTCTCTATCTCTTCTATCAACCCTATCTGGTACAGATTCCACACTGCTGAGCAGTATTCAAGCAGTGGGCGAACAAGCGTACTGTAACCTACTTCCTCTGTTTTCGGATTGCATTTCCTTAGGATTATTCCAATGAATCTCAGTCTGGCATCTGCTTTACCAACGATCAATTTTATATGATCATTCCATTTTAAATCACTCATAATGCGTACTCCCAGATAATTTATGGAATTAACTGCTTCCAGTTGCTGACCTGCTATATTGTAGCTAAATGATAAGGGATCTATCTTTCTATGTATTCACAGCACATTACACTTGTCTACATTGAGATTCAGTCGCCACTCCCTGCACCATGTGTCAATTCGCTGCAGATCCTCCTGCATTTCAGTACAATTTTCCAATGTTACAACCTCTCGATATACCACAGCATCATCCGCAAAAAGCCACAGTGAACTTCCAATGTCATCCACAAGGTCATTTACGTATATTGTGAATAGCAACGGTCCTACGACACTTCCCTGCGGCACACCTGAAATCACTCTTACTTCGGAAGACTTCTCTCCATTGAGAATGACATGCTGCGTTTTATGCTGATATTCATTGGGAAATTTGTTATGGTGAAATAGCATTGTGAAGGTAAGTGAGGACTGAAGTACTGTCAGGTCGAAATGTGGATTAATAAACAGTTAGTACAAGTGTTGTTTGTCAAAATAACTGAATATTAACCCTGTCAATCCCAACTTAAAAAGTGCAGTGTAATCGAGCTGCACAAAAATTAAAACAGGGCCACTGGATCGGTACTGGGCACACCGTCACAGGTCTTAATGTTCCCTCAAATGTGAGTCCTTCACATCCAATCAAATGACATCCGAGTGCCTCAATTAAATCTGCGACCACTAATAACCACTGAAATGTAGCGAGAGGTGGTGGAAGATTACAGTGCCCATGCACATACTTAAGCAGTTACCCATTTGCTCTTTTTGGGCAAAAAAATAAGAAAAAAAAAATCAGCCACAGCAAAAAAGAAAAAAAGACACTACAGCTTACCTGCTCCCGAGCCAGCCGCCACGGAGCCCGGCCCTGGCCCTGGCGCACCAGGTGAACTGTCAGCTGGGGGTGGGGGAGCCGCCTGGCGCGGGGAATCCCTCTGCGGTGGTGCAAAACCGCCACGGGGCGAGTGCCGGTGCTGCTGCTGCTGCGCCGCCGCGCTCCCACTGGCAGAGTGCTTGTGGTGGTAGCCCACCCCTGTGGCAGACAGAACTGCTGCTTTGTAAATCCACCCGTCTCGTCTCACAGGAACTGGCATCATTATTCTCGAAAATCGAGCTACTTCTCTACTCGAGATGTGCTAACACTACACGTCTCCAGAAAAGTTACTGTTACTAGCACATATTACACAAAATAGCTGATGACGAAGTTATATTATAGCACTAACTGTGGATCTATGAAAGGTCAATGGTGTTAACAAAATTTTACGGCTTTACTGATGTACTTTTGCTAGTAAAAGTGCATCACATACATACAATTTATCATTAATCTCAGTTCTTTATAGCAGCTAGGAGTTTTTAACTACTGTGAAATCATACTTTATGAAATCACACTCATATTTGTAATCAAGAAAAACTGAAGTTCAAATGTAAGATTGTCAAAAGTGTGAGGAGATTTGTTAGCAAGAGACAATCGACAACTTGCAGCTCGGAGTAGAATTATTTAGTACAATAGTAAAAATGGTATGAGGCTCCTGTGGCTAGAATAAATGTTAAAATGTGGTACAAACTATTGTTATTTAGTTCACTGCTCACTGTTAACTGGCAGCAGGTTTCTTGTCACTGAAAAAGCAGAAAAGCACGGAAATACATAACAGCAGCTAGATGAGTCAGAACCTTGTGCTGAAATTGATAGCAGCAGGATAACAAAAATATAAATGCATGGAAAAAGATACAAACACCAGTTCATATATGCACGAAAATTTTCTGACTTATTTTCTGAGCCTTCTAGTCACTTATTATATCTGTTAAGTAATGTATTCATTAAAAAATGTATTCAGTTGCACATTCTTACCAACGGTCGGTGGTGGAAGATGAGGAGGTGTGGCCCGATATTTTCTGACATTTCCACCTTCACGGTACCCTTTGTAGTGGTACACTATGTCTATATCGGACGGTGCGATGGAACTCGCATTCTCTAGATCGTAGTGCTCGGGCAGGTCAGGGTCGTTGGGCCCGACCGACGCTGACGTGGGCTGGGGAGCGGGAGCGGGTGCGGAGGACGGGGCGCTCAGCTGCGGCGGCTGTAAGGGCTTCCCCACCACTTCACGCTCGATAATATCTGGACGCTGTGCCACGATCTCGCGTTCCTGCACAAAACAGACTGTCGATTAGATTGTGCAGTGGCCGAGCTCTGTTAAACGACTCTTTTTTTTCTTAAAAACCGCATTATATTCTTCTTTTTTTAAATACTGCTTGCACAGAAACTTGTATTAGTTGTGGCAGATATCTCCCACAATACAAGCAAGAGAGCCAGAGAAACATAACAAAAAATGAATAGGTAGAACATTTATTCTCACTAGAAAGGAAGAGTACAGTGAATATTATGGACGCTCACAGATTGACACAGTGTATATGTTTCTTGAAGTCTCAGGATTACAAATTGTTGTCTCCTTCCAAAACCTGAGAAACAGTACCATCTTCGTGCACGATTTCAGAGAGTTTTCTATTCTGTGAGAATCTTACTCCAGCCAGGAAACATTTTGGCAGTGAAATTCACTGAGGAATCCCATTTCAATCAAATACGTTCCCAGTCGTAGCACCTTCTGTGTTCATTTTATGTTCTTTAAGGAGCTTGCTACAGATTTTTATTGTTTCCTTTCTTATTTCACAAACTTTTCAGTGTCATACAATGGAAAACTGGCATGAAATAACACCATCCGTTTTCTTTTTCATGTCTTTGCAGTGTATTAATAACATTAATCTCAACCCCAATAAATAAGTTCACCTAAAGTAGACTACCTCTTACAATTAAGTTCTATGTTGCAGTCGAATGTATGTTCTTTTGAGATTTTCTGGCAGATTAAAGCTGTATGCTACGCCCAATCTTACTTTTCATGAACAATGCAGCACTGTCCACAAAGCATGAGGTTCCAGTTTTGAATCCTGGTCTAGCACACAGCTTTAATTTGTCACGAACTATCATATGCTTCTCATGCCGTTTCCAATATCTCATGTATTTATCACCATTACCATCTTCCTACTCAGAAAAAGAAAGATTCACACACAATCTTTACTTGTGAGTATTTGTAATACGATGCCATTCGTGAAATTATCTGCTGCTAAATGTCTCCCGTGTCAACTCACGAAAGTATTTTGAAATTTCTTCATTGGCTGTGAATTCCTTGTTAACAGTTGTATTAGGTACAACTGTACTACCCACAGTGACATATGAAAATTTCTGCCGGACCGGAACTCAAACCCAGATTTCCTGCTTATCGAGAGCGGTCTCTTTAACCACTTCAGCTGTCCTTGCATGCCCCCTGGATTGACCCAAGCCACCATACCTGACACTGTCTACATCCTACATCTTAGTCCCCTAAATTCATCACCTAATGCTCGCAACACTACTTGGATACCTGCAACAGTGACAATGAGACAAAGAGGGATCAAGACCAATGTTGTGATTGCCATGTGCCTGCCTAAGCTCGCAATACTTACTTGTACGTCTGAAACGACAGACATTACTGACAATTCAAAGCTGTACAATGTACTTCCGAGCACAGTCCAGCACAAATTTTCATATGTCACTATTGAGTAGTAGACCTATAACAAAATATGGCCGATGTTATGGAATTCACAGCCAGTGAATAAATTTTGAAGTATTTTGTACAGAATGAGATTTTCACTCTGCAGCGGAGTGTGCGCCGATACGAAACTTACTGGCAGATTAAAACTGTGTGCTGGACCGAGACTCGAACTCGGGACCTTTGCCTTTTGTGGGCAAGTGCTCTACCATCTGAGCTACCCAAGCACGACTCATGCCCCGTCCTCACCTTCCAAACTTTACAGAAGCTCTCCCGCGAACCGTGCAGGACTAGCACTCCTGAAAGAAAGGATATTGCAGAGACATGGCTTAGCCACAGCCTAGGGGATGTTTCCAGAATGAGATTTTCACTCTGCAGCGGAATGTGCGCTGACATGAAACTTACTGGCAGATTAAAACTGTATGCCGGACTGAGACTCGAACTCGGCACCTTTGCCTTTCGCGAGCAAGTGCTGTACCAACTGAGCTACCCAAGCTGTGAGGACGGGGCGTAAGTCGTGCTTGGGTAGTTCAGTCGGTAGAGCATTTGCCCGCGAAAGGCAAAGGTCCCGAGTTCAAGTCTCGATCTGGCACACAGTTTTAATCTGCCAGTAAGTTTCTTATTTTGTACAGGTTTGGATTGGCAACAATGTCTACTCCTTCAGACGCACATGTCAAGTATTGTTGTGCCACTGACTCGAATGGGCTGTGAGTACGCTGCCAGTTACAAAAAATCTGTTGGCAGACACTAGAGTACTGCTACGTCAGCATTCAGCACTCTACAGGTTGCCTTACAATAGACTGGTCTGCTCCAAATATGGTGCCTAGGGCAGCACTTTGCAGTTTTACATGAAACTGAGCGGGGATTTTCTGTCACAGTAATGTCATCTGGATGAGTATTACTTTGCCCTCTGCACAGCTGAAGATCACAATCACTGGTATCTTCACCACAGATACATCTCTTATCAACAGGCACGAGGGCCATTCTGTCCTGACACCAGACCAGGATTTTGTCACAATCACCGACGATGTTGTGCTGCATCTCGACTTTGATACTGTCTTTGACTCTGGCTGCAGCACCTGTGCACCCTCAGAGCCGACATTCTCTGATTGCTCCGGCTACTAGATTCGAGGCCTGATAGCTCTGATTTTCTCTACGCTTTTGGGCATTGAATGGGGTCCAACTCCAGGAAGCCAGTCCACGTCAGCTGATCAGTGGTACTCCGCCATCTCTAGATGTCCCAGCTGCGTTTTGGCTGACCGGCAGTACATGTGACTGACTGCCTTTCAGCACCGGTCTGAGCTTTCACCATCAATTCTGTGAGACCACTCCAGCCAGCTACCACAGGCACTGCCGATGTCGCAGTCTGCCAGCAGACGTAGGCAATGTTGCATTCAACTGCTATGGGACTTCCCGACTGCTGGCACTGGCTGACTCGTGTGTAGAATGAGCAATCAATAAAGCTGTTTATCGTATGAGAGCATTCTCTGGCCTTGCCATCGTCACGGACCTGGCGTTTGCTGTTCTCTGTGGTCACCTGTCACCTGTATTTGACATCCTGAAGGCCAGGACGATCCTGCAATCCCTGGATGTCTGTGCAGTACAAAAAATTTACAGTTCAACAATTAATTTCACCAACACCTACATCCATACTCTGCAAACTACTGTGCAGTGCACTGCAGATAGCGCTTCCCACAGTACCACAAATTGGGGCTTCTTCACATTCCATTTGCACGTGGGGAGTGGGTATACAGACTGTCAAATTGCTTCTGGACATACTGAGATTAGTGTAATCTAAACTTCCAAGTTGGCTACAGGAGCAGTACATGGGGAGGGGGATGGAGGTCGTGCATTCCATGTGAAATAAAAATACCAAATTTATCTCACCATTTTTTATTCTGCTAAAATTTGGTGGTAGCTGAGACTAAGAAAACTACCCCATTTCCATTTTTTTTTAAAATCTCATACAGTTTTTGCAATACAGCTGTGTAAAATTTTCAAAAACTGGCTAAAAAAAAGTGAACACACTATTTTAAAATCACTATAGGAGCTGTCCTAATTGACATAGTGGTCTGGGAAAGGTATCATTCTGCATCATTTTTTATGCTCTTTCCAGTGATATACAACACATAATAGGTTCCAATTAAGATTAAAAAATACAAGCTGAATTTCTGATTTAATTTTTTCCAGAAAGTACACAATTGAAAATTTTCAAAAAATTTCCACAAATACTTAGTTCTGCAATACGTGGCAAAATACAAATATGGGATGATGATGGGTTCATTGTGAAAAAAAAATATTCTTTACCTTGTTTTTCATTAATAGCCTCACAATTGAAACTAATAGCCTACTAACTGGAGAACAAAAATACTGAACATGGGACCGATAACTACAAATTTAAATAAGGTATGAAGAAAATGTACTTATTGATGTAATAGTTCTGGTCCATGATGCTTAGACCAGAACTATCAAATACATGCTTGTTTTTGAACTGTAGATATCTATATATGTAGCTAAATGTAACACAATAGGTACTAACAGTTTTAAATAACTATCTATAAAACCTGCCTTCCAAAAAATTAATTCCAAATAAAACCATTAATACTCTATAAGCGCGCGCACGCACGCACGCGCGCACACAACACACACGCACACACACACACACACACACACACACACACACACACAGATATAATAATAGAGGGAAACATTGCACGTAGGAAATATATATCTAAAAACAAAGATGATGTGACTTACCAAATGAAAGTTCTGGCAGGTCGACAGACACACAAACAAACACAAACATACACACAACATTCAAGCTTTCGCAAAAAACTGTTGCCTCATCAGGAAAGAGGGAAGGAGAGGGAAAGACGAAAGGATGTGGGTTTTAAGGGAGAGGGTAAAGAGTCATTCCAATCCCGGGAGCGGAAAAACTTAACTTAGGGGGAAAAAAGGACGGGTATACACTCACACACATATCCATCCACACATATACAGACACAAGCAGACATACTTCCCTCTTTCGTGATGAGGCAACAGTTTGTTGCGAAACCTTGAATTTTGTGTGTATGTTTGTGTTTGTTTGTGTGTCTGTCGACCTGCCAGCACTTTCATTTGGTAAGTCACATCATCTTTGTTTTTAGATATATTTTTCCTACGTGGAATGTTTCCCTCTATTATAACCATATATATATATATAAACAAAGATGATGTGACTTATCAAATGAAAGTGCTGGCAGGTCGACAGACACACAAACAAACACAAACATACACACAAAATTCTAGCTTTCGCAACCAACGGTTGCCTCATCAGGAAAGAGGGAAGGAGAGGGAAAGATGAAAGGATGTGGGTTTTAAGGGAGAGGGTAAGGAGTCATTCCCATCCCGGGAGCGGAAAGACTTACCTTAGGGGGAAAAAAGGACAGGTATACACTCGCACACACACACACACATATCCATCCACACATACAGACACAAGCAGACATATTTAAAGACAAAGAGTTTGGGCAGAGATGTCAGTCGAGGTGGAAGTGTAGATGCAAAGAAGTTGTTGAAAGACAGGTGAGGTATGAGTGGCGGCAACTTGAAATTAGCGGAGATTGACACCTGGCGCATAACGAGAAGAGAGGATATACTGAAGGGCAAGTTCCCATCTCCGGAGTTCGGATAGGTTGGTGTTGGTGGGAAGTATCCAGATAACCCGGATGGTGTAACACTGTGTCAAGATGTGCTGGCTGTGCACCAAGGCATGTTTAGCCACAGTGTGATCCTCATTACCAACAAACACTGTCTGCCTGTGTCCATTCATGCAAATGGACAGTTTGTTGCTGGTCATTCCCACATAGAATGCATCACAGTGTAGGCAGGTCAGTTGGTAAATCACGTGGGTGCTTTCACACATGGCTCTGCCTTTGATCGTGTACACCTTCTTCCTAAAATCCACAAACCCAATCATCCCGGCCGCCCCATTGTAGCTGGTTACCAAGCCCCCACAGAACGTATCTCTGCTTACGTAGATCAACACCTTCAACCCATTACAAGCAGTCTCCCATCCTTCATCAAAGACACCAACCACTTTCTTGAAGCCTGGAATCCTTACCCAATCTGTTACCCCCGGAAACCATCCTTGTAACCATGGATGCCACTTCCTTATACACAAATATTCCGCACGTCCAGGGCCTCGCTGCGATGGAGCATTTCCTTTCACGCTGACCACCTGCCACCCTACCTAAAACCTCTTTCCTCATTACCTTAGCCAGCTTCATCCTGACCCACAACTTCTTCACTTTTGAAGGCCAGACATACCAACAATTAAAGGGAACAGCCATGGGTACCAGGATGGCCCCCTCGTACGCCAACCTATTCATGGGTCGCTTAAAGGAAGCCTTCTTGGTTACCCAGGTCTGCCAACCCAAAGTTTGGTACAGATTTATTGATGACATCTTCATGATCTGGACTCACAGTGAAGAAGAACTCCAGAATTTCCTCTCCAACCTCAACTCCTTTGGTTCCATCAGATTCACCTGGTCCTACTCCAAATCCCATGCCACTTTCCTTGACGTTGACCTCCACCTGTCCAATGGCCAACTTCACACGTCCGTCCACATCAAACCCACCAACAAGCAACAGTACCTCCATTACGACAGCTGCCACCCACTCCACATCAAACGGTCCCTTCCCTACAGCCTAGGTCCTCGTGGCAAACGAATCTGCTCCAGTCCGGAATCCCTGAATCATTACACCAACAACCTGACAACAGCTTTCGCATCCCGCAACTACCCTCCCGACCTGGTGCAGAAGCAAATAACCAGAGCCACTTCCTCATCCCCTCAAACCCAGAATCCCCCACAGAAGAACCACAAAAGTGCCCCACTTGTGACAGGATACTTTCCGGGACTGGACCAGACTCTGAATGTGGCTCTCCAGCAGGGATACGACTTCCTCAAATCCTGCCCTGAAATGAGATCCATCCTTCATGAAATCCTCCCCACTCCGCCAAGAGTGTCTTTCCGCCATCCACCTAACCTTCGTAACCTGTTAGTTCATCCCTATGAAATCCCCAAACCACCTTCCCTACCCTCTGGCTCCTATCCTTGTAACCGCCCCCGGTGCAAAACCTGTCCCATGCACCCTCCCACCACCACCTACTCCAATCCTGTAACCCAGAAGGTGTACACGATCAAAGGCAGAGCCACGTGTGAAAGCACCCACGTGATTTACCAACTGACCTGCCTACACTGTGATGCATTCTATGTGGGAATGACCAGCAACAAACTGTCCATTTGCATGAATGGACACAGGCAGACAGTGTTTGTTGGTAATAAGGATCACCCTGTGGCTAAACATGCCTTGGTGCACAGCCAGCACATCTTGGCACAGTGTTACACCGTCCGGGTTATCTAGATACTTCCCACCAACACCAACCTATCCGAACTCCGGAGATGGGAACTTGCCCTTCAGTATATCCTCTCTTCTCGTTATCCGCCAGGCCTCAATCTCCGCTAATTTCAAGTTGCCGCCACTCATACCTCACCTGTCTTTCAACAACTTCTTTGCCTCTACACTTCCACCTCGACTGACATCTCTGCCCAAACTTTTTGTCTTTAAATATGTCTGCTTGTGTCTGTGCGTGTGGATGGATATGTGTGTGTGTGCGAGTGTATACCTGTCCTTTTTTCCCCCTAAGGTAAGTGTTTCTGCTCCCGGGATTGGAATGACTCCTTACCCTCTCCCTTAAAACCCACATCCTTTCATCTTTCCCTCTCCTTCCCTCTTTCCTGATGAGGCAACCGTTGGTTGCGAAAGCTAGAATTTTGTGTGTATGTTTGTGTGTCTATCGACCTGCCAGCGCTTTCGTTCGGTAAGTCACCTAATCTTTGTTTTTTTTATATATATATATATATATATAAAAAAAAATTCCGTTTTTAGTTTAATTGTGTATCGCTATGTATTAAGTGAGTTTAATGAAATAACTTACTGCATTACCTAAAAAATATTCTTCAAATACGACACGTGCGCTTGAAAAACTCAGTGTTTGTCTGCTAATGTAAAATAATCTATAAAAATGCTAATGTTCATTTGTTGCCATTCTTAAATCTTCGAAATTAGTTCACCAATATCTTTCATTTGACAGAATGTTGCCATTGAATTCGCACATGTGTTTATACGCAGCAATGATGATACGACTGCGAAAAGTTATAATAAGATATTTGACTGTGTTCAGGAAATCATCTTATATTGTTAATTACTTCATTTTATGCTTATAATAAGCTGTTTTTCCTCATGAATGTAAATATTAATAATAAGAAATTTCTATCTTTCTTCTTGTAAAAAAAAAAAAAAAAAAAAAAAAAAAAAAAAAGGAAATAAAATAAAAACGCAAAAGCATAAATAAAACTATTTGCAACTAATGAGAATATTTTCAAGTACTCCTTCAGTGCTCATTGCCTGATCATGAACACCATATCTTTGCAAATTGCCACTAGAAACAAAATCTTACATACGCACTGCAGGGAAAGTGCTAAAAAGGGACACATATCGCTCATACCTCAGCGAATATTATCATTTTATTCGCAAGTATAGTTGTTTCTTCTGTAGTTTATTCGCTAAATGTAAGAGGCTTCAAGGTACCTTTTTGAATTGTTACATCAAACTGCGTGCCATTGTTTACATCTTCGACTTCAAATAAAACATACTAG
The DNA here is from genome assembly GCF_021461385.2 of Schistocerca piceifrons. Taxonomy (NCBI): domain Eukaryota; kingdom Metazoa; phylum Arthropoda; class Insecta; order Orthoptera; family Acrididae; genus Schistocerca; species Schistocerca piceifrons. Next base: position 592,546,154 of record NC_060143.1, read on the forward strand.
ACAGGACGACGTAATCAGCCCCTAAAGCAGTCAGAAAAGAAGATCGGTCAAGCACCGGGTGGGGGGCAATTGCCCCCCCCCCCCCCCCCCCCCCCCCCCCCCCCCCGGATCCGCCCCTGGTTGCGGTATGGCCTTTTCAAACGTCAATGTAGGGATAATAACCACTTTATTCTAATAACATAGTGCACTATAATGGATTAGGAACATTTTAAAGTATAATTTTCCACCTAAGAAGAAAACAATGCAGAACACATCCTCTAAGTAAAGGCTCTAGACACTGAATGATTGTATCGACAGCAAGCATACACTGGCTCAAGTCTGTGGAAATGGAGTGTATGTTTCGATTAACATCTTTGGACCAGAAACATTATATATCAACACTTACACTTTTTTCATACCTTATATAAATTTGTAGTTGTAAGTCCCATATTCAATATTTTTGTTTTACCAATTTACCAAGCTTTTAGATTAAATCGTACAGAATTAAATTAAGCAATCAACTGAACTTAATTATAGACTATGCTGCTTGGTTTTGTTTCACAACAATGATATTCTATATTTCTGATATTTTTTGTTATCTTTCTGTGTAAATTTCTATTTGTTAAAGGTGAATTATGTCAAAATGGGAATACTAGTGAAGAACAACCATCAGGAATATATTTTTTTAAACGAACCCCTTAACATTAAATTTTTTATATTTGGCATGTGGTTTCTAATAGGGCCAAGCATTTATGAAAATACTTTGAAAATTTTAAATTATGTACTTTTTGGGAGAAAAATTTAGATCAAAATTCCAATTCATATTTTTAAAAAGTTTCTTAATTAGAACCTATGCTGTGTTGTATATCACTGGAAAGAGCATAAAAAATGTAGCAAAACGACACCTTTCTGAGCTCTCTAGCTCAATTAGGACAGCTCCTAGAATGATTTTTAAAAAGGTCGTTGACCCTTTTTTGGACAGTTTTGCAAAATTTTGCACAGCCGTATTTCAGAAACAGTTTGAGATAAAAAAAATTGGAAATATGGTATTTTTCTTAGTCTCAGCGTCCAATATGAGTACACCAAATCTTAGGAACATCTAAAACGGTGAGGTAAAATTTTATTTGAAATGTGTTGATTTGAGATGTAATGGCTCATGGAGCTACAATCTATTCCTAAATTCCTCATCTAGACTGGTTATTGAAACATTGTAAACCTGATATCTATCATCAATCATCTGTCAGTTCAGGTTTTTCAGCACTTCTGGGACTCTCTTAAGTGGCCACTTGTGCTGCCCTTCTTTGTATAATTTCCCTCTTTTCTGTTAGTTCTATGTAGTATGCATCCTACGCACTTGAGTTGCATAAGTGTTTTGCATACATTCATCTCTGTAGATGAGTGGATATCAAACTTTCCTGCTCAAGAGCCTCTGCAGCCACTTTTGTGGTGGCACCTCAGGCTGAATATGTACCCATCTTATTATTAATTAGAAAAATATATAAATTAACATGTTATGAGCCAACAACAGGCTAGCTATAGCAAGTGCACAATACGCTGCCTGCTGCTCCACAAGTACTGATCATTAAAAGTTGGCACCATTCGGAGAACTACATGTCGACTTTTCTGTTTCGAACTGCTGCCTCCCTGAAGATGTCACACTGTAACAGCCTGGAAAATGTTGTGTTGCTGTGTGAGTGAATGATGAATGAAAAACAGTAAATTTACTTACATTTAAATGCATTATGCAATTGAGACACAATCACAAATATTTACTACACATTTTGAATGTCATTTTTCTTCAACTCATTCCATTGCATTACGACAGCCTTCATTTCATTTTGTATCACTCCTACAAGTAAGTACCAAATCTGAATATGAGATCATCAATACAATGCAAACAAATCCATATTACTTCACTGTCAAAATCATATCATAGCAGCTGATTGGTACATGTTGTGAATGCTTATGAGTTGTCAGTACTGGAAGACAAACAATAAAACATTCCCCCTCTCACATCCTCTAACCCTGCAGTGACTGAGCTATTTATGTTCTGCACCTAAGAGAAGTGTAAACTCCATACGATACGTTATGGAATTCGCCAACATCAAATAAAATTAGGTACATCTTAAAATATTACTGCCTCTAAGCATTTTTGTATGTTACAGGGCAGGAGAACTACACTCTTAAGAATCTGTTAATGTTAGTTGATGTCTTTGGATTTGGCTCTTAGTTGTTAGATACATATTATTATAAAATGTTGTGGATGAGGGGACCGCGCCTACTCGTCTCCACTGATTTCGTCCAAACCTGTGGCATATACAGGCCTTGGCCAGAAATGAAAGTGACCGAAGTGGGAGCTCCAGATGGCTGTTCAGAAAACAATAGGATTTCTGGCATGGGTCGGCCAAGGCACGAGTCATTTGTGCTTATTTTGATTCATGCAGTAGTTGACACATTGGAAACAGCACAGAATAACAATCAGAAGTTCATGAGGTAGTCCTTACTTGGGATTTTTTTCTCTTTATGTTTATTTTCAATTTTTACATTACTTACATTGCAAATAAACTGGAATAATGCTCTATATATTGTACTTATTAACATTTTCTTACAAAAACATCAAAAGGAGAGGTAAAGGAAAATTTAGGATTGAAAATAAATTTCCAGGAAGGGATTGTAAGACGTACACGAGAACTTCGTATACACATTTAGATACATTATTAATTTCCGTTGGTAGTTTACACAAGCTGAGGTGACATTCATCATGAAGACAGTGGGTGTAGTATTTTTCTCAGCATCTTGCACGCACTGCACACACAACATTTTTACAATTACATAGTTATTTTATTCCACAGCAAAACAAACTTGGTTTACATTCATAAAAGGTTCTCTCTCTCAGCATGCAGCTCAGGAGCAAACCACATGTAACTAATCATTTCAACAAATATTGAAGAGGGTATCTGATGATGTACAATGGGGTGTATTGTGAGGATATCTGGTGATGTACAATGGGATGTATTTTGATGCAGCCTTCCAGGGATGTGATATCTTTGTCTGCTACGATGAGACAAGAGTAGTTTTGAAGCTTTTTGACCAAATTCTTTACCTGATGATAAAAAGAGCCATTGCATGGTTGCACTAGTGGAGTGCATTGGGAGGGGGGGAATCACTTTAATGCTGTATAAGCACAATCCTCCATCTTCAAAAATCTCTTTGTATAACTGCGCATTTGTTTCTCCTCCTCATTGGTCAACTAACAGAAGAAATTTGGTCTCCTACATGTGAGGCTTCACTACTCCATAAAAAAAAAAGGAAGGGGAGAGAATATATGAGAGAGAGAGAGAGAGAGAGAGAGAGAGAGAGAGAGAGAGAGAGAGATAGAGAGAGAGAGAGAGAGAGAGAGAGAGAGAGAGAGAGGGAGGAAGTAAGTTTCCCAGATTTTGATGCAGTAGTAGCGATGTTCCCAACAACCGATGGGCTGCTTTCACCTGCACCAGGAAGCTATTGTTTGCTTGCAGCTGTTGAGGGTTGTTCAAAGGCCAAAATGAACACTTTAATTACAATCCTTTCTTGGAAATTTATTTGCGATCTGATAGTTTTGTTTTATCTTTCCTTTCCATGACTTTTATGAAAATGTTGATACATACAATATACTGTTCATTATTTAATTTGAACTGAACGTAAATAATGTAAAAATTGAAAATAAAAAACAAAAAAGTTTACTGCAGGGGGACTCAATCCCACAATCCTCAGATTATCGCTCTGAATGCTTTCTACTGAGCCGACCGCTGCCTGGATGCTACACTAACATAAGGGGCTCAGGTCACCCCCCATTTGCCCCAGAAATGCAATTTTTTCCTCTAAATGCTTGATCATCTGGGGCTTCCGGTCTGTCACTTTCATTTTGGGTCAGTCGCTGTGTATGCTTACCTTTTACTTATTGTGTACGTTCTACTTCGAAATACTCTCATCCACAATTGATACACCACTCTCAACACCGTTTCCACTTCCAGAAGCAGTCTTGGTACGTGAAACGCTATCTGCGAATTTTCTTTTATCTCGTCTACCATCAAAAATCTTTGTCCTTTCAAAGGATTTTTCACCTTTGGAAATATAAAAAACTCTACAGGGGCCAGATCTGGAGAGTACGGAGCATGATGCACTACAGTGAATTCGTTTTTCTGTGTGCTAGTCAGGCACCAACAGGGATGAATTTGCAGGTGCATTATCGTGAAACAAGAGCCATAAATTGTCTTGCCACATTTCAGGCCATTTCCTTCTCGCATTTTATTGCAGGCATTGCAACAAGTCCCTGTGCCACGAATTCATGATGAACTAGTCCTTCAGGAAAAAAGGAAAAAAAAAAAAAGAAAAGAAAAAAAAAAAGAAAAAATCAGCATAGCACTGAGATTTGACCTGACCTGACGAGTTATTTTTGGTTTTCGAGAACCTTTCCCGACACACTGTGAAGACTGAATCTTGGTCTCAACATCATAATCGTAGACCCAAGTCTCATCACCAGTTATGATTCTCTTAAGGAACACAAATTGCATGATCCAAAAGCTCTTTATGCATTGCGAGGCGAAAGCCTTTCTGGTTTCAACTCACGAACCATGGAGCGAAGTTAGCAGTAATATGATGTATTCCAAGATGATGTGGCAGGATTTCATGAAATGATCCAACTGAAATGTTACATTCCACTGCAATCTCTCGGACAGTCAGTCTTCGATTGACAAGCCCAATTTCATTGACGTTCCTGTTGTGAGCATCGTCAATAGACGTCGAAGGACGTCCTGAACGAGGGTCATCTTTAACTTCTGTCCAGCCATTTTTAAACCATGTTTACCATTTGTAACACTGATTATGGCTTAAGCACTCATCACCGTAGGATTCCTGCATCATTTGGTGGGTCTCTATAAAGGTTTTCTTGGGTTTCACACAAAATTTAATGCAGATACATTGCTCCTCTAACTTTATCACCTCAAAATTCGCAAACAGTGTGACACAATGTTCTACTCAATACAGCACTAAGAAATAATTAACAGACATACAACAATGAAACTTCCAGTGGTTACACATTAAACACAGGTGTGTGCGGGGATGCTGACATCACCCCGACACACCACTGGCACAAAATTACGAATGTTCCAGAATTGTTTGAACAGACTTCATATACCATAAATCTGAAAAAAAAAAAAAAAAAAAAAAAAATCAGTGACAAGTAGTAGGCAGTCCCCTAGTGAGAACTGTGAATCGGATAAATGCCTGACCCAGGCCACAGCTTGGTGACCACTGCTGTAGACTTTCTGTATTTTCCCAGAACCCTACCGATGAACCAATATTTGCAATCTTCTACATCTGCTTCACTGCTCTGCAGACCACTGTGAAATGCAGGGCAGAGAATACTTCCTATATTGTACCACCCTTCACAATCTTTGCCACACTCTAATGTTCATCCACATCTGACTGAATATTTGTGCAGCTTTCTTCAGACAGAACTTCATTACAACTCAATCATCTGGAAAAGAAGCCTGATGATTCAATTTATATTGCCAGGCAAATCAATATTGTACGACATGAGCCAAAAGTAATTTCCGGGGGTATCTTAACAAAATTTTATTTTATTTTATTTTATTTGCTTATTTAACTTAATCAGGGTCTGCAGGCCTCTTTACATCAGATCCGGGTTTCATACAAACATTACTTTTTCTACATCAGAGTTACTTAAGAAATAATGCTAAATTTAATACGGCAAATAGTAATAAAATACTGTTATTAAAATTAGAATATATTTAAATGGATGTACAGATAAAGTGAATAAGTAGTACTGACTAAGAACTAATAAACTTAGTGCTAGGGATACTACTACACTGTCCAGTCATACTAATGGGACCATCACCTATATTCAATCTCGGTGTGCAATAACTACTCACAGATGGTATGTGGTAGCACTAGCAGTGGAGGATATAAAGAATGTGTCAAGAAGATGGGGAAAACAATGCAATCACTACTGTAATGCAGAAATGGAGCAATTCATCTGATAGCAAGAAGAGTACAATCATTGGCTTTTGGGCCAAGAGTGGAAGCATTTCCGAAATGGCTAAGTTGGTAAACTGGTTTGTGCACCCATGCTGACTGTTGTCCATCTACAACCAAGTCTAGAGTTTGCATGCCAATACTGGAACTGGACGTGACTTTGTACGCTTTCCCGGTGTAATAAGTCTTGAAAGTTTCTTTGGGTTGTTGCCAGATCCTAAAATTAAGTATATTCAATATTTTGGTGAGCCCACTGTTCGCCATCTTCAGGAGAATGTTGCTGATCCTGAGAGAACAGTTCTCAGTGGGACTCAGCAGTATCAGCAGTGTTCTCCTGAAGATGGTGACAGTTGGACTGAAAAAATATTGAATCGAGCTGATTTTAAGATCCGACAGCAAACCTGAAGAAACTTCCAAGACTGTAGCTGGATGTTCACTGAGTGGCAACAGGGGGCCTTTTCATATGAATCACGTTTTATGCTCCATCGGACAGATGGCTGCTGGCACCTATGGCGTGAAACGTTCGAAAGCAAAGCAAAGACTCTGTAACCAGGAGGGAGGGTTATGGTCAGGGGAATGTTTTCAGGGTACTCTGGAAGGCACACTGGATCAACACAAGTATACACCTATCCTTGGGGACCATGTGCACCCCTGCACGGAGTATCTTTTTCCTCGCCACAATGGCATCTACCAGCAGGTCACTACAACTTGTCCCACAGCTTGCAGTGTATACATCTACATCTACATCTACAGCATACCTAATGGTATGTGGTGGAGGATACTTTCGGTATCCATATCTGATCCCTCCAACCCTGTTCCAATCGAGAATAGTGTGTGGGAAGAATGATTGTCGGTAAGCCTCTGTATTGGCTCTAATTTCTTGCATTTTCTCCTCACGGTCAATACACAAGGTGTATGTGGGGGAAGCAATATGTTGTCTGACTCCTCCTGAAAAGTGCTGTCGGGAAATTTCAATAGTAAATCTCTCCGTGATGCACGTCTGCCAGTGGAGTTTGTTTAGCATCTCCGTAACAATCCTGTGACAAAACGCACTGCTCTTCGTTGGATCTTCACTATCTCCTCAATCAGTCCACCTGACAGGGATCCCAGATAGATGAACAATACTCAAGAATCGGGCAAACGAGTGCCCTATAAGCCACTTCTTTCGTGGATGAGTTACATTTCCTTAAGATTCTTCCGATGAATCTTAGTCTTGTGTCTGCTTTTCGAACAGTCTGTTTTATATGGTCATTCCACTTAAGGTTGCTCTGGATAGTTACGCTTAGATATTTTATGAGAGATGCTGCCTCCAGCTGATTGTCATCAATAGTATAGCTGTACAGTAGTGGATTTCTTTCCCTGTGTGTGAGCAATATGTTACATTTATTTATGTTCAGAGTCAACTGCCAGAGTCTGCACCATTCATCAATTTTCTGCAGGTCGTTCTGCAAATTCTTACTATCTTCTGGCATTGCTACTTTGGTATAAACAACTGCATCATCTGCGAATAGCCTTAAAGAGCATCCAACGCTTTCTGCTAGATCATTTGTATACATACTGTGAACAGCAGCGGTCCCATCATATTTACCTGGGGTACTCCGGATATTACCTTTACCTCTGTCGTTTTAGTTCCGTTAAGAGCGGTGTGTTGAGTTCTGTCTGCAAGAAAGTCTTGAATCCAATCACAGGTCTGCTCCGATACTCCGTAAGCTCATATTTTTGTGGTTCAAAGAGCTCCAGGATGAGTTGACCATACTCCCCTGGCGACCAAACTCTCCAGATTTAAACCCAATGGGGAACCTGTGGGGCCACATCATTTGGGCTGTTTGCACCATGGATACTCAACTGAGAAACCTAGTGTAACAGGCTACGGCATACTTGTCTTCATAATCATTCATGGATGAGTGTAGTCTCAACCCGCTCTAGTTCTGTAAGGATTGAAAATCGGACACATGTTCACAGGACTTTTTCGGTTTATTTTCACAAGTAGAATCACCTCACAAATTATGTGACATTCCACCTGAATCACCCTGTATCTGTGATGAAGTCTGCATGGCTCCACATCCCCGTAAGTACCTTCTAGAATCTGACTGACTCTCTTCTTGCATGTCTCGCACTGCGATAGGTCAAGCCCTATCAGGCTTCTGATAGATGATCACATTAATGTGACAGCACAGTGTACTGCTACTACTACTGCCACTTTGGTGGTGGTAGTAGTAGTAGAAGTAGTAGTAGTAGAGATAATAATAATAATAACAATAATAATAACAGTGAAAGTGACAGATACAAAATGTATTCTAGGTGTACAAAAGTTATATTTTCTAACATAGTGAGTTCAGAGAGAAAGAAATTTAGGTAGACTGCACCAGGTAAGAGCACAGACAAATGAGCAACTTGGGGGGCTACCAAGCTTGTCCTTCCTCCTCCAAACCATTGTTGCACTGTATGGAGCCCTCACCAGATGGGACTGACAGAAGATGTCAAAAAACTTTTAACAGCATGGCTCTTTTTGTGTCATCAGGAAATACAATAACATACGAGGTCTGTCTAAGAAGTATATGACCTTTGATTTTCCCGTGCAAAATAAAGATGATAGTGCAGTGCCACCGTACACAGTAAAGGAAGAGACCTTTATGCACATGTGTGAATTTTGTCCCCGCCTTCCAGCACATCAGTCGCTGCCTGTCAGTCGCTGAGTGAAGTGCTACACAACGTGTTCGTCGGATTACCGATTCTCTCAAGATGACTGAACGTGTTGAGCAAAGATACTGTGTCAAATTTTGTCAAAAGCTTGGTGATTCTCAAAATGAAACAATTTGTAAGATTCAGCAGGTGTTTGGAAAAGATGCAATGGGTGTAACACAAATTAAGGAGTGGTTCAACCGATTCAAAAATGGCTGCACGTCAGCAGAGAGTGACCAGTGTTCTGGCAGGCCCCAAACTGCTCAGAGTGCAGCTGTTGTTGACAGGGTGCAAAATTTGGTAACGGCAGATCGTCGTTTGACCATGCAGGAGATTGCCTAATAGGTTGGAGTGAGTAAAGATTCTGTACATGCAATTTTGCATGATGATCTGAAGATGCACTGAGTGGCTGCGAAATTTGTGCCCAAGACCTCTGTTTTGACGTTGCACAGGACCTTCTGGACACCATTAAGACTGATCGTGGGTTTCTGAACACCGTGAAAACTGGAGATGTGTCATGGGTGTACGGCCGAGAAACAAACAGACAGTCATCACAATGGAAGCATACAGAGTCTCCAACACCGAAGAAAGTGCGGCAGGTGCAAAGCAAACCAAGTTGATGCTGACTGTCTTCGTTGATGCCTGTGGAATTGTGCATCACGAATATGCACCAGAAGGACAAACAGTGACAAAGGAGTACTATAAGGATTTTCTCCGGCGACTTCGTGAAGCAGTTCGGCGCAAAAGACCAGACATGTGGACGGCAAAAAACTCGCAACTGCATCACGACAACACCCCCGCCCCATTCATCCCACTTGATCCAAAATTTCTTGGCCAAACGTGGAATTACAGCTATTCGCCAACCTCCATACTTCCAGACTCCTTGTGACTTCTGGTTGTTTCCAAAATTGAAGACGCTTCTGAAAGGATCCCATTTTGAGAGTAGAGAAGAGATAATGCGCAACACGACGACGGAGCTGAACACCATTTCAAAAGAAGACTTCCAGAGGTGTTTCCAGCAGTGAAAGGGTTGGTGGGCTAAGTGTGTGCAAGCACAAGGGGCCTACTTTGAAGGGGATTAGGGTCCCAACCCCATCAGGTATTCGAAATATTTTTTTCTGGCCAAAGGTTGGATACTTTTTAGTCAAGCCTCGTATGATGCAATGGCCTAATGAATGAATACAAGGACAAAGGCAGAAATTAATGATGCTTTAATAATGCTGGATATGTTGTTCAGTTCTTTAATAGAATAAGGGAGGTCATTCCAGAGTCAGGTTCTCGGCACTTAAAGGTACTTCAAGAAAGCAGCTGAGAGATAGAATGGGGCAGAAAAGACTTTGCTCTGATGGGAATGAGTGTTTCTGCTGTATTTTTCATACCAGAGCAATCAGGTTGAGGAGAGAATGAGGGGCAGTGTACATTGATATGGAAATAGAAGAGACACAATGTATGGAAATCTCTGCGCTTGTCTGTACTTACCTGGATAGGTATGATGAATATGGTCAAAGAGTTGAACATCACAGATACAGGGTGAATCAGGAGGAATGTCACATAATTTGTGAGGTGATTCTGCATGTGAAAATAAACGAAAAAAGTCCTATGAACGTGTGTCAGTTTTCTGATTGTTTTGGAACTGCAGCAAATTGAAGACTAAACACATCAATGAATGAATATGAAGATAAGTGTGAATACTATTTACTGAAATGCTGTGTAAGTGCTGTAGTGGACAGAATAATGGTGAGACAGATGACTGATCATCCTACAAGAGGTGTTCAAAAAGTCCACCACCCACCTTGATGCACTCATCAATGCATTGGAGAGTATATTGTGTTGCACATCGAACATTATCTCAGGGGGCTTTAATATGGGCAACAGCATCGGTGAAGCGAGCGACAATTTCTTCATGTGTATCCACCTTCGTAACGTACATATCCTCCTTTAACCAGCCCCATGAACAGAAGTCATAATCTGGCTGGTCAGTTAGTGGGTTTGGCATGGCCAATCCACTGTTGAGGATATGTGTTATACAGACACTGGGATACTTGCCTGGTATAGTGAATTGGTGATCCACCATGTTGCCTGTACATTTGCCATTGTTGCTCAAATGTCACATCTTCCGAAAGTACAGGTAAGTCTTCTATCAGGAAATGCACATTTGCTGTGGGTGTCATGTGATTTGGCAGAAACTCAAGCCCTATCACCAGGTCATCAATCATAACACACCAGATGTTCACTGAGAACCTAACTTGGAATCTTGTTTCCCTAGTGTTAGAACTATTAGAACTATGGGTGTTCATGACAGCATTGCGTGTAAATGTCTCTGTGTACAGCCAACCATTAACAAAATCGTTGTCCACTTACTAAGTCACGTGGATGCAGATGTTGCACGGGTTGCACATGGAATGACTACAAGCATTCAGAATGTAGCTTATGCCACACTCACATCTGTGGAATATCGAGGTGACGGCTAATACGACATGCACTGGCAGTGGGACTCTGTTGTACCATTGCAATAATGTCATCTGTTTCCTCAACTGACTGGACAGCCTCATGTTCTGATGTTATGTGTACACTGGGTAGCGTTCCAGAGTCATGTAATGTTTGAAAAAACCCTGGGAAATTCCCTCACATAGGGAGTTCATCGATCTCTGGTATTCAGTCACACCCGCATGGGCACTGCCATTGCAGTACCCCTATGCAAAGAAAATTTATGCAAATTCTGCATGGGTTAAATTATGCAGCATGTTGGTATTCACAGAAACAATGCACTTCGAACTTGCTCAACTGAACAAAACTCAGGCACGATACCCACATGGCCTCACAACCGCTCACTGCTCCAACCCTGAGCATGTTTGCAGCTGTTGCCTTGGTGTGACATCACAGTGCTACCATCTGTTGGAGTATTCCCACACCTCTTGTAGGAGGTGCAACATTCCTCCTGAATCACCTTGTATATCAAATGCAGGCATTCATCAACAGTTCCAGGCATCATGTGTTATCCGGATAACAACCTTGCAGGATGTTGTTGTTGTTGTGGTCTTCAGTCCTGAGACTGGTTTGATGCAGCTCTCCATGCTACCCTATCCTGTGCAAGTTTCTTCATCTCCCAGTACTTACTGCAACCTACATCCTTCTGAATCTGCTTAGTGTATTCATCTCTTGGTCTCCCTCTACGATTTTTACCCTCCACGCTGCCCTCCAATGCTAAATTTGTGATCCCTTGATGCCTCGGAACATTCCTACCAACCGGTCCCTTTTTCTTGTCAAGTTGTGCCACAAACTCCTCTTCTCCCGAATTCTGTTCAATACCTCCTCATTAGTTATGTGAACTACCCATCTGTCTTCAGCATTCTTCTGTAGCACCACATTTCGAAAGCTTCTATTCTCTTCTTGTCTAAACTATTTGTCATCCATGTTTCACTTCCATACTGACACTTACATCTATACTCGATGTTAACAAATTTCTCTTCTTTGTCCTATACATACGTCTGTAGCTTGCAGGATAACATCTCCATAATCAACAATTGTAAGTATAAGCATTTGCACAAATTTCTTTTTCAGATCTAAAGGGAACTTCTTTTTATATTTTTGGGGGGTACGGAAGATGCTGATGCTATCTTGCATACTGCAATTGTGGTCAACCCAGGTAATCTTTTCATTTATTATTACTTTCAGGCTCTTTGCCAAGGAAGAGAAATTGATGTTTGTCCCACTTAATATTAAAGATGGTGAGGATTCCCAAAATTTTGGGGTAATGAGACTAGATGGTTAACCAGGACTACCTGTGTTTGGGATGACCATATATTACGTGCCGATTTTGATAGCGCAAAAAGTTCAATACTGAAATTCTCGACAGCTGTCTTCAAGTTTATCAGTTTTGCACTTTGATATTACTGAAGGTCATCTATGTATGTATTTACAGTAGGACATAACTGACAACATATCATTTACACACAAGGCAACGACAAAAGGACCTAACAGTGAGCCCTGGGGCATCTAATACTTCCTGTCTATATTGTGACCTTATGGAGCCAGACATGATGCAATGCTGGTGAGACATTCTCCTCCTCCTCCTCCTTCTTCTTCTATTCTTCTGCCTTTGTCATGCATGCGTGCAGGGTTGGTATGGTTATTAACTGATTTGCTTGCCACGCTTAATCAAAGGGTTGGATCGAAGCCCTTCCTGCTGCTGCTCCACGGTGAACATGCCATTTCCCCAGGTCCCACTTGAGTTCTCCAACAGTATTATGGACATCTGTGTGCATCCTGAGCCACCAACCTCTTACTGCTATGACAAGTTACTCCCACGCTTCGGTGAATAAAATCCATTTAGATATCTTGAAATGTTTTTGAGATGTGATGATTGTTAAGACCACGAAGCGCATTGCGCAAGCATGTGAATGGGCACATCGTGCGCGACTGTCTGTCGGGTATGAAACCCAATAATTTCAGTGCCATCATTTGCAAAAAACCTCATTTCAGTACCTTGAATCCTTTAAGAAGTTTGATGACCATGATTTGCAGTGCACAAGGACAAGAATGGCTGTGTGTGACGCACCCATTCATGTCTGTCAGATATGTATCAAAAAAAGATATGATTTATGCTCTCAATTTTAAGAGAAATTTATATAGCTTATCTGCATTTCATTCCACACAATGTAAGTGCTAAAATCGACTGTACACGAAGTTTACACAATGCGTTTCTACCTCTGCAAAATCTTTAAAATTGTGTGCAACGTTTTACTTAATCTGGTGCATTGCAGTATGTATGATGTATAACAAAATGAAATTCAGTTTTTATTGAGTGAAGATAACAGGCTGTCACACGTGAAAAAACCAAATTTTTTCACCAAACAGTTTTCAGAAACTATGTTGGTAAGTGTTTCATATGGGTTGTAAAGCTGTCTCAGCACAGGCACCAGCATTTGACGAACAAATCAGATATAACAAAAGCCGCCCTCAACACGAAATGCAGAGAGCACATCTGTAGCAGTGAAAAGGTTAGCAGGTCATGACAGTAGGAGCGATAATTCAACAACTAAGTAGCCTCTGACTAGAGTACTGAGTAACAGAATCAGCACACAAACAGCTGAGATGGCCATTTCTAAAGCTGAGGCATACACCTCAGCAGGCGACAGCAAACTAAAATGGCCGTCCTTTTGAAACAGAGAGTCAGACTCACCCAGCGATGAGAATCAGAACATATTGCTGCGCAGGTGCACATTACTTTGTGCGATCTCTATGAAAGTGCTGACTGGCGATGTTGCTGGATTACAAGAATTGGATTTGGAGAGACTGAATTACAGGCTTTTGACTGAAAGCAAAAATTGTTTTATGTGTATCAAATACAAACTATAATACACTTTCTCAAATCCAGGAAACGGCTAACAAAATTAAGACAGAAATTTCAAATAAAATATGGTATGAAAAGTTAGCACATGAAAATGTCACTTATATCAGAGAGTGAAGAAAAAGGACACACACACACACACACACACACACACACACACACACACACACACACCTACATCTCATCCAACAAACATGACATATACTAAATATACTCTCATAAAACTATATATGATTTATGCTCTCAAAACGCCTGTTTGCAGCTAGGGTGTCGGTTTAATTACCATTTCACTCTCATATAACTCAAGTCAACTTGTGTGGAATGAACCTCATGTCCTTAAGCAAGTTATTTTTTGTTGTTTGAAGATGACTGTTCCCATCTTTTCTGAAGATGAGAGATGAACTGTTTGTAAATTAGAAACATTCATGAAAAATAGTTGAAAATCAGTTTGGGGAGAAAGTCAAATGTTTAAAGTCAAACAATGGGACCAAAAGCCAGAATTCTTACACTAAATGACTTACAGACAAACTTGAAGTTTTTTACATGTGTATGGAACCAGAATGAGAATCTGTGCCCTGAAGAAATAAAATATGCAGTCTTTACACAAGAACATGCACGAATGAGTTCAATAAAAGGAAGAAGCCTGGCTGGACTGAGACTTGGTTGTACAATGGAGCTTACTAATTTGAGATATTTTGGGTGTGATTGCTATGTTTTAACTGAACATCAAAACCAAATAAAGACTAAAAAGAAATAAAAGAAAACTTTCCAGGTATGATTTGTATTCCCGCTGATGAAGTATACACTGTTGTCTCTGATAACATCATTTTTTATTAAAGAATCATAGATAAAGAGGATATACCACAGTCAAGACTTTCATAAGAGGCACCAAGAATGAAATCAGGAAGTACGATGATTTCCTCAATGGTACAACTGAAGATCATACCATATAATCTGATTACATACTTCAAAATAGTCTCACCACTGAAACTATGTGACTGATAAAATTGGGTGCCTATGAGACTCACAGACTATGAAATTGATCATGTGCAACTCAGTAATGTCAAAAAGTCTGGCACGTCAGAAGTTGAAGGCAAAGTAAAAAACTGGTACAAAGAAATATCTGATGCATTCGAATCTCAAATAAAATTGAAAACCTTGAGTCCTATAAAACTCCCAAAGAATGGAAAACATTTAATTTGTCACAGAGTATTGTGTGAGCAGCAAGACAAAAATTATAAAGCAAGACAAGATGCAATGGGTTTCAAGTAACTGAAATGGATAGAGTATTCAGAAACTTTTGGCGCTGTGGCATTTTCTGAAATAATTAGACTGCTTCATAGTCTTGCAGCCACAAATGAAAATAACAACTTTTGATGTTAAGTTAGCATTTTTATAAAGTGATCTGCAAGAAGAGACTCAGGCAAATCATTCTGACAGATTAAATGATGGTGCAAACAAAATTTGTAAGCCAAAGAAGAGTTTGTCTGGCCTGTCAGATTCAATGATGGTGCAAATAAAGTTTGTACAGCAGAGAAGAGTTTGTATGGCCTAAAACAAGCTCCACAGAAATGGAATGAGAAATTCTCGAATTTTCTGATGACATTGAGATTTGAAAAACTGATGACCTTCACACCTAATTTAATGAAGACAAAAACATCATAGCACTGCTTGTTGATGATGTGTTAGTTATTTGAAGTGAACGAGTTGAACTGTTAGACTGAAATTACATTTGACAGGATATTTCAGGATCTAATGCCATATCTTAGCATGGAAATTAAAATAAGTTCATGGGGATTTTTTTTTTTTTTAAATCAAACAAACAGAGAAAATCCTATGACCTTTTAAATTTGACAGTTGAAATCTATTAGCTACACATACAGAATGTAGAATACTGACAAGTAAGCAAAATTTTGTGAGCCCTCTCTCACTGGAGACAACAGAACCCTATTGAGAAATACAGGGAATCTATTTGTACCTCACAATATTATCTTGCTTGGATACCAGTTTCGCTGTTATGTAAGCAGATATTGTAAAACCAATGGTGAGTCACTGGACAATGATGAAATGTATTTTTCAGTACCTAAAAGGATCTATGAAGTCTGATATGTTCACTGACAGAGGCTTTACACTAATTGCCTGTGCTGATTCTGACTGTGGAGGTGATATCTCCTTCAATGTTCAACCAGCAGAGTTCTCCTCTCATGGGGCAGACCCACTGTTTTGTATGCTCAAATGCAATGCCTTATGGTTATTTTGACAGCTGAAGCAGAGTACCGAGCTCCTCTCTCTTTCATTGACAATACATGTTGTGTAAAACTCTTTGAAGAAAAACTTCAAAATTAAGGCCTGAATCAAGTGGCAAAGCTGTGTATTGACAATAAGCTCCCATATGTATGTTGAAAATACTTAACTATGCACAAACAACACAAGGCAAGGAGAATATTAATAATGGAATAGAATATTAATAATGGAATCAAGTTCATTCAACAAAACATTGGAAAGATTTTCAAACCAAAATGTAATGAGAATTCAAATCAAACTGCTGATATATTGACTAAACCATTGACTCATAATATTATGAAAAGGATACAGTGCTACTCACCATATACTGGAGATGTTGAGTCACAGACAGGTACAACAAAAAGGCTTCTAAACAAGTAAGATTGTGGCCAAAATGTCTTCTTTTGAAGAAAACAAAAGACACACACACACATATTCATGCAAACGCAACTTACTCACAAATGGCCACTGTCTGTGGCTGCTGAGGCCAGACTGCGAGCAACTACACATGATGGGAGAAGCAATCTGGGCAGTGGGGCTAAGGTGGAGGCTGGGGCAGGGGAAGGGATAACAATGTAGGAGTAGGGGATGGTAAAGTTCTGCTTATGGGAGCATACAAGGGTGGGGTGGGGAGAGGGTAGGGCAGCTAGGTGCAGTCTGGACGATAGATGGAGAGGCGAAGGGGAGGAAAACAGTAACATGACTGTGGCTGCATTGCTGGAATAGACAGGTGTGTAGTGAACATGACCACCATTCAGGACTGGAACAACTGAATTACATACTCTGCCAGAGTTTCGACTTTTCTAAATTGCAAAAGTGGCTTCCTGCAATGCATTCTATGTTCCCGCAACACCCTGGCCTCAACCTTTGTCCTTCACCCACCTATCCCCTTCCCTGTTCCCACTCCAGCAGTTCACAGTCTCCTGTTCCACCAATGCACCCAGTCAGTTTAATCTCTTCTTTTTTTGCTCCCTCCTCCATCCCCTTGCCCTCCGTCTAACATCCTGACAGCACCTAGTTGTCCTATCCTCTCCCCAATTCATTCCTGTATGCTCCCACAAGCAACATTTTACTGTCCCTCACCCCCACCCTGCTATTCCTCCCCCCTCCCATCTTGCCCCAGCCTCCTCCTTACCTCCACCACCCAGACTACTTCTCCCATCACGCACAGTTGATAGTTGTTCTCAGTTTAGTCTCAGCAGCTTGAGACAGTAGTCGTATGTGTGTCTGTTTTGTCTACTTCTGAAGGAGGCTTTCTGGGTATAAGCTTACTTTTCTAGCAGTCTTCTCGTTGTGTTTGTCTGCAACTCAATATCTCTACTGTATGGTGAGTAGTATCCTTTTCATCATATTCTCACCATTCCATCCTGGATTTTTCATCATTTGATTTTGTTGTTGACTCATAATCCACAAGTAAGATCGATCTTCTCAACCTTCTCTGACAGTTGCTGGAATCATCTGAGTACGATTTCACAGCCCAGATGACTGACACTGTTAGTTACAACGTGTACCATAATGTGCAGCTAACTGCAAACTGTTCCCCTAATGGCTTCTGTGCAGCCTCTTCTGTGCACATGAACGAGGTCCCCAGGAATATGCTCTGAGTAGATCATGATGATCATTCCATTTTCTTGCTGCCATTTTCCCCTGTGTTCACCATGTGATACATTCCAATCCATTTGACTCTACTTCTTCTTGACATGGCTAACAGCAGGTAAAACTGGCTCAGTTTCAGTTTTAGAATGAGGCAGAACTTGAAACCTGTTGGTGAGGGGGATGGAACTGGAAAGAACCGTATAAACAGGACAGGATAGTACTTGAGGTACTTTTAGTATCTCCCGTATGTGACTCTTGTAACAGCAGCTTCTCATCACTTGATGGCAGTCAGGACAGTTTCCAACTGTTTACAAACAGCAACTAGCACACCTCATGCTTGATAACAGTCTTCACAGTGGGTCTGCTATGTGACTGGTGCAAATATTCTTTTAAATAGAAAATAAATAACTTGAACTTCACTGATTCTCTTTTAATCTCATAGTCTGTTTATAACGCAAAAAGGATTTGGAGTCATTTCATGTGGTGTTGTGGACGTGAGCATGTGCACTTGCAATTTGGTTGACAGCCTGCTGCGACCTGAGAAGTTAATAATTAACGTAATTTAGATGTGCTCAAAGGTACGTCTAAAGACACGTCCTGAAGTCTCGGAATTGATCGTAAAAGTTGTAAAATCATCTTCGCAGTCTGAGGCTATTTTAGTTATTGTTATTATAAGAAATAGGTGTGCTGCCATCAGCTCACTACAATGGCTATTTGAGATTACAAGTTCCCTTTAAGAACGGATGCTACAATACCTAAGAGAATGGTTTGTGTTATACGAAAAGAACAACCTGGGATAAAATTTGGTGACTGCCTGGAGCTAATTGATTAATTTGTTTTCTCAAGTGTATGTTAACTAACAGAATATACCCATAACAACCTCAAAAAATAGCAAAAATTAATGACAAATGCCTACAATGTGAACTGCTGCTGAAGAGGAAAACTAACTGGAACATGACATGGCAGTAATAATATAGAGAGAATGCAATCTTATGTCACAGCAGTCAACTTCATAAGAGCTGCTTACGTCATTATTGTAAACTTTCAAACATTTTCTTAGAAAAAAATTGTCAACAAGCACAAAAAGGTGGAAATTTTGCAGTAATCACTAAACATCTACATCAAAAATAAGGGGAAATCAATTTCTGAACAAGACATTGCTGCCTAAATTTGTAGAATACACAACTGAGCTCAGAAACAATGATTTCTTAAGAAACACATCACACAGAACAATAATAAACATCTAAAACTTCTAATGACTATATTACTAAACTCACAGATATGCAATGAAATTAGGAGGAATGTTTTTCTAAAAGTGGATATTAGGACCAAAACTGTTTTGTGAGCATAAATGTAGTTTTGCAAATGATGATATAGTACGAGTTTTGTCCACTATTCATAAATATCAAAAAATACACAATATAAAATGACACACAAATGTTTTGGTACACTACCTCCATTACTTTTCATAATGGTGGCGGATGATATGACAAGTGTAAAGAGAGATTGGAAACAGAATGTCAGCAATCATTTTTGCTGACAATTCGTTTTATATTTGCGAACAATGAAGCTGTTTGGGATGAAGTTGTGCAAGAACATGGCCTAAAATTTAATGCAAAGATGTTTGAGATGGTCATAACAAAAAGATAGACCTACAGATGAAGTTTTTCAGAAGTCAGATAGGTGCAACTAAAATGGAAAAATATGAGAAATGAAATGGTTAGGAAGACAACACTTGAGGAACTGCTTAAAGAGAAGTAAAGAAAAGAAGACTAATATTGTATGGGCAATTGAAGAGAACGGAGGAAATGAGTATAACTAGCAAGAAGCAGATGATGATGGAGGGCAGGGGCCATGGGACAAGTGGCTGTAAGGACTGGATGGGAGCATCCAGAAGAAAAGAGAAGATTGGGCCAGAGTGGCGAGAAAGAGGGGGGAGGTAGTGGGAAGAACACAAGGAGGGAAAGGCTTGTCTTCCAAGCAGATTCTGCCACATGAGGATAACTGTTCCGGAGGATTATGATGAAGTACTTTGATATAATTATGGAAGATAGAGAGGAAATGACACAGATAGCATGTTTTATTTGTATGTGAAATATTATAGTTTAGAATTTCAAAATGAATTTATCTGACACACTTGGTATTGTTTACACACAAAGGGAAAGGCAGCAGCCAGCTTATGTAATTGGAATTCCAGGTAGGAATAAAAACACTGTAGGAAACGGTAGAGCGCTACTTACTGTAACGACAACCACCCAAACTGCAGGAGTTGGTGGTCATGTGTGTGTGAGGTGTGCTTGCTCGTGTGAATGAATGGTGTGAGTTTCTCTTTTTTCAACGAAGGCTTTGGCTGGAAGCTTATGATAAGTGTCTTTTAATTCTGCCTGTCTGCTAATTAGCATGTTATCTTTATTGTAAGTAGCAATCTATCTTTTCCTACACTGTTTATAGTCAACTTACACAGGTAGGTAAACATGTCGGGTGCACGGATTTTTGCACTTAGGTGATCAAATTACACTTTCTATCCAAGTGCGCCAAAAACGAACACTATATCACCAGTTATTCCCTTAAAAACAGTAAAAGTTGTGGAGCACTAACAAAGTATATCTTCCACTTGAAACAGCTAACAATGTATCATGAAAGACACTATCAAAAGAACATGCATCTTCTTACAAGACACTAAAATTGTAAGCTCACCTTGTATTTCTTGGCAATAAGCTCAGGTCCGACGAGGTGATGTGGCCTAAGCACCTCACCCGTTTCACCAAGAAAGGCAGCAGTTTCCGCTGCAGACAATCCACGTCCACCTAGCACACCACATCCACCACCACTGCCATCGTTACCCCCTCCTCCGGGTCCACCACCTCCCGATACTAACGTTGCACCGCCGTTCTGTTTGCCCACAATGCCACCACCACTCACACCACCACCTTTCTCCTTTTTCTGGCGCCGAAGCCGGAACACAACAAAGCTGACGAGAATAGCGACGAGCAGCACAACGAAGAATACGATGACGAGCGTGATGCCGATGCTGAGTGGGTCGGGAGTGGCGGTGGCGGCGAGGCCGGCAGGCCCCGAGCAGCCGGGTGTAATGGCACCATGCCACACAACATCAGGCAGGATGCTCCCTGAGCCGTTAAGTGGCTGCAGCTCGTCATTGATGGTGAAGTTGGCAAGGCAACCCTCAAAATCTATGGAGCAAGAACAAACATTTATTTAGATAAATTCATTTTTCCTGTATACTGAAAATGTTTGATATTCTTACATAATAATCCTTAGAATTAATTTTGAGAGTAAATATTTCTGGCCACAGCAGACATTGAATAGTACTGCAAGCTTACACATGCAATGACAGAAAAGCACATCAGACTCTATGGGTGAAGAAAAAACTTGAAAAAAACTTATCTACTGTTTGCATAATATTTTATCACTGGTAAGTTTCTGTTATGAACAAACATCATCAGTAAAGGTCTAGTGTTTTACATTTTTTTCTCTCAAATGATAAATGTAAACACAAGCGTAAAATAGCCACTAAAGTGCACACCAGTAAAAAATTACTCTAAAAGATTATTTCTCTCAAAGGAGTTAGCAATTCAAAGCTAGGATGTGTTGTAAACAGAAAAAAGTAGATGCATAAGTGTCACAGTTATCTACATTGTTTGGACCATTTTATCATAATGTACTGAAAAATATGTACCTCATTAAAGAAAATAAGACACACATGAGAAAGTAAAGCAGTCTGATTTATTATAAGACAAGAAATTGGAGTCAAACGAAAATAGAGATCAGTGGTTTGATACGTGGTGATTCACAAGAAGGCAAATTTTGAAATGGACTGTTTATTCAGTTTTAAAGTGAAGTTAACAAAAACTTCCAAAATAGGCATAACATCTATAAAAAAATGTGGCAAGGACAGCCCTTCCTGATCCCTTTCTCTGTTCATTCACAACAGTTCAGTTGCAGTGACAAAACAACATAGTCATCCACAATAATGTAGTCACGTTTATTTGTATGTTTTGTACTTGTGCCCTATGAAGAAGGGCACTGAGCAGAAGCTCAGCAACGTTTTCAGTCCTGTTTATGTGCGTATCTACTGTTCAGTGCCACAACAGTGTTGTGAGTGTTTACCTCACTCCTTCCATTGTTTGTATTCCGCTCAGGGTTTTCCAGTATTGTATTAAGTGCAACATTTGTTGGATTTATTGGCACAGTATTTGGTGCTGAACTAATATGCAGCCATTCTTCCTATTTAAATGCAACACGTAATGTTAATTTACATTGAGAATCATCAACCAGTCACTGCAAAAGGTGCTAATGATCTTTTCTGTGCCAAATGATGGAAAAGTCTCTGTACCCCTGGAAACAGTATAATTAATTGTAACTCAAGCTCACATCAATTATTACAGACACACAATGTGGGACATATAGCTCTGCTGATCAATTTGAATTGTCAGCTGTTGATGATTGCTCTACGAAGAGTCACAACTGAAAGATTATCTGTATTCTGCCAAGTAACTTTGTATAACTCCTGCTAGACATTTGCAGACTATATCAAATGATACACCCATATCTCACTTGCTGTACTGCATTCAGTTTGCCTGTTTTCCACACAAATTTGATAGGTCTCCTGGTAAGGAGACATAACAATAAACCTATAAAACAATACTGAATATGAAACATTGTGGCAGATTAAAATCTTTTTGTAGACCATGGTATTACTCAAAACTACACCTTTTGTAGGCAATGTTCTTACTGACTGAGCAATTTGGGTAAGTCTCATGAACTGCCATCTCAGTTTCAATTCTGCCAGTCACTCTCTCCCACTTCCAAACCTCACTGCAGTTTCCCACATACCCAG
Organism: Schistocerca piceifrons; assembly: GCF_021461385.2. Taxonomy (NCBI): domain Eukaryota; kingdom Metazoa; phylum Arthropoda; class Insecta; order Orthoptera; family Acrididae; genus Schistocerca; species Schistocerca piceifrons. The sequence continues at coordinate 592,568,935 of NC_060143.1, forward strand.
CAGGAGTAGCACTATACTTAGCCACAGCCTAGAGGATGGTTTACAGAAAGAATATGTCACTCTGCAGTGCATAGTGCACTATTTTGACACTACCTGGCCTATTAAAAAGATTAAGAATTTAATTTTTGTCGTAATCTGCCAAGGATTTTAAAAACAGTGTGCTCTAAACTGCAAAGTGACTAATTTTGTAAATACTGAATTTATCTTAAGAAATCAATTGCATCAAAAATTTACCACAACAGCATTTTGCAAGAAATTCACCTTGCAGACAAGACAGTTTCAAAAATTTTAGAGTGTCACTCCCTCATGGATATATACTGTAAATATAAGTGAATAAGACACAGTTTTCTGCATAAATAATCTCAACATAAAATAATGCAAATTATTCACATACTGTGAAACAGAGGACCGACCTGGGGCTCCGGGCAGCAGGTGTGGCGGTGCACCGCCTAACGAGAGTGCAGTCAGATCGGGGTCCAGGAAGTCGTGCACCCCGGCCGCATCCAGCTCGTCGCCTGCCCGCGCCCCATCCAGTTGCAGTGAGAGCGCGCGCCGCTGTGCGCACAGCCGCACGTGGTGCCATGCGCCATCCGACAGCAGAGGCCCTGCGGCACTCGTGTTCACAGCTGGCGCACCTCCCAGCCGGGATACGTACACCAGCTGCCCACCACGCAACTGCCCAGGACAAGAATTAAGTTAATGACCTACTGTCTCCCTCTGTGGGGCACATTTGACTGTGATGGATGTGTGCCCGGTGACTCAGGGTTGGAAATATGTAGCATCACAGCAGACTTATGTATTCATTTTTAAGGTAATGCTCATGCAGCTCTTTCCCAGAAACATATTACTGGAAATTTCTATTAATAATACCACAAAACCTTTTTAAACAAATATGAACTGTAATAAATTTTAAATGTGATAAGTATCTTGAGATCATGTGAGACACATTGGAATAGTGTTCAGTTGTTTCTATATCTTAGATAACTTGGCATCAGTAAACACGATTAGAGATTGACAATTATGTCTAGTTACTGTGAATGTTTATTCTGTCAGACAATATTCTGCCAGACAACTGAAATGCACAATGATTAATACAGTGCAGAAAACTTTTAATTCTAAATTACGTCATTACAGGAATTGTAGAAAAACAAATGCACAAAAAGTAAAGTAATCTCTCTATATCTCACACACCCTCAGACACATGGCCATTAAATCCATGCAACAGACAAAATCTAAACAAGAAATGTAAGGTATACCTCTACCACAGTGTGTTACACAATAGAAAAAGTATCAGGTCAGCAACATCTAGTACTGGAGGGAATTTTCTTCAGAAAATATTCTGTAGAGGCTGTGTTTTAGTTGAAACCTAGATATGTAAATCTGAATTATTACTTGTAATTGGTTATTGTGTAAATAGTGAAAGTGATGCACACTGCTCTAATATGGTAAACATGTACACAGTGATTACTATCTCAGTCGCACTTGCTCCCTCCTGCAATCTTGGCTCTAACATGGCTAGAGATAATCATTTGCTAAACAGCATACTTAGCATTGCGAAGTGAAAGGGAAACACTGAGGATTTATCAATCATTATATGATATAGGTTTGCTGTGTATCAGGCTATTCATAAGAAACTGTGTCATTTCCCAGAGGTTACGGCATTTTCAATGTTGTTTGCCAGCCGAGACTGCTGGGAATCTTTACAGAACAGAGCCAAAAAAGTGTCTACCAGTTTTTTTCTGCCACTTCTTCGTACAGGCATTATTATCACACTGCAGAAAAGAATTGGAAATGGCTGTAGTGACCTTACCAACATCTGCCCCCAATTCCCATATGGTCATTTACCCTCCCTTGCTGCACAAATTATTTTATACTGTAGGTAGAGAAATTTCATATGTGAATGGAAATGCAACAGTCAGAAGAAAAAAAAGCAATTTTTTGTGCTACAAAATAGAAGGAAAGTGAGAAATTTCAAGGTCAAGCAAGATGTCCACTCCAGGGTGCCAGGATTTCTGTGAGGCATAGCACGGAAAACAATACGCGATGCTACGAATTTTGCCACCCAGCTGCCACAGCTGCAGGGTGCCACAAATCCCGCCTGCAGTGAAACACAGTAAAGAGCAATCGTTGTCCGAAGAACCAGTACTAAACACAATTATGTACAGGAGATCATCCACAGCATAGTAAAAAAACAATTATGAACAGATTTTGAATAAGTCCACAGCAATTTGACCATGCAGTGCATAGGAAAAATTTCAGATATTTGAAGTAGGACAATGCGCACTTGATACAAAAACTGGAGGTTGTGCGTGTCAAGGATGCTCGATACAATTTACAATATATGCACGATAGTTGCCTACTACATTATGCACATCACATTGCATGTGACATAGATTACAGTGATTTCAAGGGAAGCAATGGATGGTTGCATAACTTGAAATTATGCTACAGAATTGAAGGACATAAAGTAATGAAATTTTAAACAAAGCATCAACTTGACGATGCACAGCAAACTCTGGAATAGGCCCGAAAATTTGTGGATGAGAACAAACTTATCCCACTGTTCAATAAGGGATTTGTTTTCACCTCCGTACAATTGGGGTTTGAAGAGGAAACACATATGAAAGGAAGGAAACCATAGGTACCAAGAAAGTTGTATCAAGATCAACTAAATCAATGCCTTAATGCATTCGTATACAATTATACCAACTGTTAATCTGGATGATAAATTGGATGGCAATTTATTTATTGCACAGTGAGAAGTAGGACATGCTGTGCTCCCTACAGTTCTTTCAAGTCTGCATCATCTTGCAAGGGCAATAGCAATTATTTTCATCACAGCAAGTAAGAGTAGAAAAATGGGCATAAGATAAATACAGCTATGGCATGAGCACTGCATCTGGTCAATGGCTGGTCAAAATAACTTGCTTTTGCTTGATTCCTGGTCTTCAGGTAAAAATTTAGAGCAAACTATTTTCCTGAGAAGTGTGTTATCTCAATGGTGTGAAGCTTTGTGATCACTGTGGCACAATTTTTTTTTTTTTACGTGCTCATGGTACAAGTTAATGGTCTGTCTTGAATATTTTTGAATGCTGCTGATGTGCATTTTGTGAAGTTTAATACATACACCCCAGAGAAGGTTGATCCCTGCACCTCCTGGACATTCATTTTCTGTCGCCCTCCTAATGCACAGGGTAAGTCATTAGCAGCTAATATTTTTCCTGTCATAACTGTTGAAATAACACTTTCAAATGAACTAAAGACTGAACTTGCAATCTTGCACTCAAAGGGGTTCCTTGTAAGCTATCTGCAAGTTATCCACATCCACTAAGCAATTCTAGTGTGGTCAATTGCATGTCAACTGCATTCATATCACAGCAGTTTTTCAGAGACGCTACCCTCAGAACTAACAGGTAGTTTTATATTTTGATGACAGGAGTCTAGACAAGGAGAACGGCCCCTTGGCTAACATGGACTCTGAGAAACAAGTGTCAAAGAAGAATGTCCAACAACTTGGAAAGTGAAGTTTGTGTGTGGAATAAGTGGCAAAAAGGAAAAGCTACAGTTTCAAGCAAGTTCAGGTGAACTGTGACAGTGGGCAAAAAATGTAGATATTTAACACTTTTTCTCCAAGTTTGACATGAACAAGAACTGTAGTAAAAGCTGTGTAAAGCCATAAAGAACTCAAAATATGCAAATGGCAGCAGCAGTGAACTGAGAAACTTACGTGAGAAGAATAAAGAGAGGTAAGAAATTTTGTAAACTAAGTCAGAGTGGAACTATTTTAGAGTAAGTGTTAAAGGTTTCAGAACTGAAATACGTTTCAAGATTGATAAAATGGAATTCTGGGTACAGACTTAAAAATGACTGAAACTACTAGTTTCAGGAGCAGTGGCTGATAAACTTCATAAATATTACTGAGGCATGCAAGCACCTAACTTTTGAAAGTGATGCTATGGTGGATGAGTATGAGTCCAGTTTTATGAGTTAAGTGACACTGCACTTCTTGCAAGCAAAATGGACATTAGGAAAGTATTGCAAAACACTGCCACCCAAACAGAAAGCATACACCTACAGCCACACATACTTGTGTTGATAGAGTAACATCTTAAAATGACCACATTCAGCAGATAAGGATATTTTACTGGATATTACATATGATAAGCAGAATATAAAAAGCGTGACAAGCTGCACTGGAGAACTGTCAGCAATAATAATAATAATAAAGAAACGCACACACACACACACACACACACACACACACACACACACACACACACACACACACACACACACACACAAAAAAATCCTTAAAGAATCAAATTCCCATGTGTAATATAACTTCAAACATCTTTACTTTACAAATTAGTTAATGTGTTAAATACTTGGCTTTAACCATATACACAAGAAAAAGTGCAGAGAGGGTTTGAAATTATGCTTTAAGTTCATTGGAAGTAACTAAGCACTATTATTATGAAACAATGACTGAATATAAAATGGATAGTTTGTGTTCAATTTTGAGCAAAAGCTAGTTTTTCATGTGACGCTCAAGTTTTACAGCATGAACAATGAAAATGTAGTAAATGATAAACTTCGTTCCTTCCATTATTTTGTGGGGAGTCTCAGCAAGAAAAAGTTTCAATAGATTTGAAATTGTGTGTAAAGTTTACTGGAAATCTTGAGTGTTCTCATTCCCAAGTACCGAATGAATAAAGCCTGTGTATTTGCGTGCCATCAATTATGCACCCTCAAAAAGGACATACACTCGCTAACAGGAATACATGTTTTATTGTGGTAAACTTTTAAAATAAAAATATATCTCTTAAAGAGAGGATTATGACAGCATTTTGAAATTTTAAATTCAGTAAATAATTACACAAAATATTGAAAATTGAATTTTTGTTGTCACTACACTGCAACTGGTAGCAGGTACCAAGTTTCGGTATAGTGTTTTAGAAACACAAGTATCAGAGAAGCATTCTTATTCTTTAAAGTACATTTACTTGAGAAAGATTGCAAGGAAACTGTGACTTAACCAAATAATATCAGGCGAAACACGTTACACATACTTACAGCTGATCCAGATAGCGATATGTGCATATGAGCCTAGCAAGTAACAGCAATGTCGAGTTGTCAGAATAAGTAAAACTACATCACAGAAAACAAGAAATGGTTTGTTTGCCCTGTGTTTAGGCTGCAGGTAGTGGCAGTCAATCTGCAGAGTTGTCGGTGATATGCTGCAGTAAATGGTTGTATGTGACAATGATAAAAAGTTTTCTGAAATAGTAGTTGGTCACACAAAATGGTTCAACGCTTAGTTAAATTGCTGGTCAGATAGCTCAGTTAAAGGCAGTGGAATTTAATATTCTGTGGACTCTGATTATTCACAACAAGGCTCTCAATAACAATTAATTGTTATTAATCAGAACCATTGTCAAGTTAGTTAAATTCAATTCCTGATTCACATCACATCCCACTTCAGTACAAGAGAGAAAGAAGGTATCTATGAGAAAGTGAACACAGAAACCTCCACATAACTCACACAAACACCATACACTGCCAGAAGAGCACATCTTACATGGATCTGACACTTTCCAACAAACTCCATGATAAAATTTAAAAAATCTTATAGTCATATCTACCGAGCCACTGCTCCTCCTCAATCAGTAGTAAATGGACATGTAAAGCACTGCTTTGTGTTAAGATTTCTTACTACCATATGTTTAATTTAAATATTTGAGCTAAGTGAAAATAGTAATTTAGAATGTCATAATAAAATCTGTTTAAGAAACTTCTTGTGCACAAGTTGTGTGCAGTTTCAGTCTATTAAATATATCCAATATCTGTGGCATTCAGTATTATTATAAATAAAAAAGACTAATAAATAAAATTAAAAATATTGAGAGCTTGGTGCTCTGCAGCTAGTAAATATGTGTTAAAGGACGCCTTGTAAATGTTTAATAGTCAAACCAGTAAACAGGTGTAGAAACTAGCATCCCACACTAGTACACAGATTGCACTCGGTGTTCACATTACACGACAGTACTGTCCAGTATTAGCAACAAATGGCACCATTTAATATCTGATGAAAGTAATGTACATGATAACCTGTGTACTGTGAGGTGCCACCGACAATGGGTTCTACACTCTTTGGCAACTAAATGTTTTAAATACAGCTTAGGATGTTTGCAAGATATCCTTTAACAAATAAATAAAAAATATGAAGAGATCAAGTCAGTGAAGTGACCTCTATCGAGGTGTAGTCAGAGTTGGAGGCCGCGAAGAAGAGTGCGGCATCTGCACGCAGCGTGCGGAATGCGAAGGCGACGGCCCTGTCCGTCAGGCGGTGCTGCTCTGCAGAGGGTGCGGGTGCAGGTGGGCGGCGCCAGCGCGTCGTCCCGCGGTACAGAGTGTCCAGCAGCTGCAGCCGGCGGTGGCGCTCTCCCGGCGGGAGATCCAACCGCGCACCTGCGGCTAGCGACACTGGTGCCAGTGCGGGGCCACAGTCAGGCGCCAGCACCCACTCGGGAGAGGAGCCGACAGAACCCGTGTGGCATTCACAGCGCCGCGACGGCCACCCCTCTGCACACCTCCCCGCAGGACCGCACCTGTGTGGGGATCAAACCTTGGAGACTCCGTGGAGCAGCTTCTGCACTGCACGTGTGCCTTGCGAGAGAGTTGTCTTATGAGGGTAGTGTATATTATTTTCATCCAACTGAGTAATTAATGGTGGTGTGTACCATATTTATTGAGGTGATTAACTGAAACATCTTCCACAAGTCCTTCAATTTTTTTGTATCAAGTTGACAGTATCTGCCAGCACAACCTTGAGATTTACAAAGAAAAATTCAAAAAACAACACCCTGCACTCTTTACATTAGATTATGTGAATTTTATTCCACAGATGTAGAAACTGAAATAAATGAACTTTATGGACAGTTACAGTATAACAGGGTTGATATTTAATTATATTATAGCCTAAATTGTAACCTGGCCTGAACTAGCGTGGATAGTTTTAAGTATCTACGGCCAGACAAATTGACTGGTGTAGCATATTTTGTTTGCAGGCCACAGCTCAAATTATTAAGGCTGGTTGAGGCAGGGAGGAGGAGGGGGGCGGAGAGGGGGGGGGGCGTGATGTTCAGCTTTAGGTCATGTTACAGCACATTTCTTGTGAAGATTAGCACACACTGTAATGCATTGTTGAGACTCATTGCCACAAGTCTTTGTTGTGGACTCTTTTTCATAGATTTCTTCACTGCTATGCAAAGAATCATGTACGAGGCAGAACCCAAAATTTTCCAGACTGGTGCTGCCATCTGGAAAGTAGGAGTAGTAGATCTCTGCACCGCTAGGCTGCGAGAGCTGCATATCTGATGAGTCAGTGTGCGGAGTGGCATTCAGCTGGGAGGATGTGTTGCGTGTCCACAGTGATTTCCGTAATAATCTGTGTTCGGTGTGTGGCGATTTTACAATGGATCCGCGAACAGAACAGTGCTTGTGTATCAAATTCTGTGCGATGCTTGGGAGAAACCATCTTGTCATGGGTTATCACCAGCAATGAGAGCTGGATTTACGGTTATGACCCAGAGACAAAGCAGCAATCGTCCCAGTGGTAGAGCCCGGACTCTCCAAGACGTATAAAAGCGAGACAGATGAAGAGCAAAGTGAAGAGCATGATCATCGTTTTGTTTGATACAAAGGGAATTGTGCACAAAGAATTCATCCCACCCAACCAAACAGTGAATTTCACATACTACTGTGACATTTGAAACGGCTCCGTGAAAACGTCGGGCGACGACAGCCCGAACTTTGGCATCAAGGAAACTGGCTGCTGCATCATGACAACACACCCTGTCACACATCCTTGCTCACCAGCATTTTTTGGCAAAAAACAACATGGCGGTTGTACCCCACAGACCCTACTCGCCAGATTTGGCACCTTGCGACTTTGCACTATTCCCAAAACTGATACTCAAGTTGAAAGGCCGTCGGTTCGACACTCTAGAGAGGATTCAAGAAGCATCGCTGGCGATGATAAACACCCTCAAAGAACAGAACTTCTAGAAAATGTGGCACAGGCACTGGGACCGGTGTGTACGTGTGGATGGGAACTACTTCAAGGATGATGGTGACCAGTAGGTAAGGTTTTCGACAGATGGCAGCACCAGTCCCGAAAATTTTGGATAGCACCTCATATATGATTTATAGGTTTGATTTGGGGAAAGCAGAAAGCTGAAAGTTAAGTCATCTCCTGCACTGATGAAAGAACTTACTGCATGTGAAAGATGCAAAAATGCTGAAGTAATTTTAGTGGAAAATGTTTTACTTGAAGCATTTAAAAAAAAAAAAAAAAAAAAACTTGGATTCACATTTTTTTCTGATATGTAGCCATTCTCAAACGATTGCAGGAAATCTATTGATTAAAATATCCGATTATTTCAAATAGAAAGTCTCACATCATATGATGTGGCTATCTTTTGTTACTAGTCATATTTATTAGAATACTTGAAAGCTGAGTAACACACTGCACATTGTTCAAAGGATTTGTAGTGAAATAAGCATGAGAATTGAGACTGCTAATGTGAGGGAAGCAGATATTGGCTACCTGAAACTGTCATCATACTACAAAATGCGTCACCAGTGGAGATTCGTCTGGCAGTCTTCTGCATAATTTGAATAATATCTTTTGCCCCGCGATGTAGAAATCTTGCTCGCATCTATGTCTGACTCTAGAAAATCTTGAGAACTGAATGTTGGCCATTTGCTGCACTGCTATAAGAGTTTCCTTATATAAATGAAACAAACTTGCCTGCTGTATTTTACTCTAGGCATCAATAATTGAGACTCATGGATTTTGGATTTGCATGTTATTTCCGCTACGCACTTGTCCAAAAATGATTGCTATCACTTGGATATCACTTATACAACTTGCATATCCCTAAACAGTTATCCAACTGGGAGAATGGAAGTTACAGTGTAACATGGTATCTGAGCTGTGTTTCATTTCTGGTAAATCTCCACATGACAGAGAGGTGAATGCTAGGTTAATAGACGGAGTGGAAAAAAAAGTGATAGAGCTGGGATTTGATCTGATAACCCTTGGGTTTCTAGCCAGACACTTCACTGCTTCCTGCTCTCTCGAGTAACTGCTCCTCTATCAAATTATGGCGGCTGCTCACTAGGTGGCAGTGGTCCCCTTTTACAATTAAACTTTATTTCATCATAATTCAGACAATTTGTGCAAAATGTTCAGAAATTATATACAAAAACCATCCTCATGAACCAATGTATCCATCAGACAAAAGTGGATCAAAATCTCTACAATAGTTCCTGAGATTAACCGGCACAAACAGAAGTGAGCAGGCAACTTCAATCTGTATATATACACTACTGGCCATTAAAATTGCTACACCACGAAGATGACGTGCTACAGACGTGAAATTTAACCGACAGGAAGAAGATGCTGTGATATGCAAATGATTGGCTTTTCAGAGCATTCACACAAGGTTGGCGCTGGTGGCGATACCTACAATGTGCTGACATGAGGAAAGTTTCCAACCGATTTCTCATACACAAACATCAGTTGACCGGCGTTGCCTGGTGAAACGTTGTTGCGATGCTTCGTGTAAGGAGGAGAAATGCGTACCATCACGTTTCTGACTTTGATAAAGGTCGGATTGTAGCCTATCGCGATTGCAGTTTATCATATCGCGACATTGCTGCTCGTGTTGGTCGAGATCCAATGATTGTTAGCAGAATATGGAATCGATGGTTTCAGGAGGGTAATACGGAATGACTAGCTGGATCCGAACGGCCTCGTATCACTAGCAGTTGAGATGGCAGGCATCTTATCCGCATGCCTGTAACGGATCGTGCAGCCACGTCTTGATCCCTGAGTAAACAGATGGGGACGTTTGCACAACAACAACCATCTGCACGAACAGTTCGACGACGTTTGCAGCAGCATGGACTATTAGCTCGGAGACTATGGCTGCGGTTACCCTTGATGCTGTTTCACAGACAGGAGTGCCGGCGATAGTGTACTCAACGACGAACCTGGGTGCACGACTGGCAAAATGTCATTTTTTTGGATGAATCCAGGTTCTGTTTACAGCATCATGATGGTCGCATCCGTGTTTGGTGACATCGCGGTGAACGCACATTGGAAGCGTGTATTCGTCATTGCTATACTGGCGTATCACCCAGCGTGATGGTATGGGGTGCCATTGGTTACACGTCTCGGTCACCTCTTGTTCGCATTGACGGCACTCTGAACAGTGGACGTTACATTTCAGATGTGTTACGACCCGTGGCTCTACCTTTCATTTGATCCCTGGGAAACCATACATTTCAGCAGGATAATGCACAACCGCATGTTGCAGGTCCTGTACGGGCCTTTCTGAATACAGAAAATGTTCGAGTGCTGCCCCGGCCAGCACATTCTCCAGATCTCTCACCAATTGAAAACGTCTGGTCAGTGGTGGCCGAGCAACTGGCTCGTCACAATACGCCAGCCACTAATCTTAATGAACTGTGGTATCGTGTTGAAGCTGCATGGGCAGCTGTACCTGTACACGCCATCCAAGCTCTGTTTGACTCAATGCCCAGGCATACCAAGGCCAGAAGTGGTTGTTTTGGGTACTGATTCCTCAGGATCTATGCACCCAAATTGCTTGAAAATGTATCACATGTCAGTTCTAGTATAATATATTTGTCCAATGAATACCCATTTATCATCTGCATTTCTTCTTGGTGTAGCAATTTTAATGGCCAGTAGTGTATAACTTACTAAGGTACTTTGAAGATCATGTTTGAAGATACTCTTCAGTGGAACAATGTAGTTGCCTAAAAGAAATTTTCAGTCACCGATGCATTAGTCACAAAACATATGTCCTGGTAGGTTGTTGAATACATGTGTACCCAAGTATCTAACACTTTTTGCACTAACATCAAACCCTTAAAACCTATCCATAAGAGATTTAATATGCCCTGGCAGGTTGCTGAACAGTAGTATATTCACATATAAAACGCTTTTGCATACTAATGTTAAACCCTCGAAATATTTGTAGGGGCTGAGATTAGTCGTGCAGTTTACATTTTACACTGTTTTTTGAGATAAGAAAATTGTGGGTAACAATGAAGGACATTCACGAATATATGTGTAGTGAAATATTTAGTTAAAAAAGGAAAAAATAAGTTTTTTTTTTAGAACTTTCTGTAGATGTTGTAGATGTATGTTACCCTATTACTACAGTTTTCACATAAAGGGATTCTGGAATACTATAGTGAATGAAAATGTGCAGAATAAATAATTCCTTCACTTTTAAATCACCTTTAGCTATAATCATGCACACTGCAAATATAGTAAAACGAAGGTGCTTTTAGGATTTGAATTATCCAATTATGGTTGTAAGCTATAATTTGCATGTGCAATAATCACACATTTTGGAGGAATGCCTTCATTAGGCCTATGGTGGTTATCCAGTACCCAGAGATTTTCACATCTTTCTGAATCTAAATTCATTTCATACTCGATGGTGCTTTTAGGGTGTCAAAGTGATAGAACAGGGTGTATACGCAGACAAAGAAGAAAAATACCCTGGATTTCCCGATTAAAAATACACTTTCTCCCGTGTGAAAACACAATTTTTCCTTGTTAAGTGACAGTATATTTTTCCTTATCAATCCTTTGAATGGTTAAGGGTTTACACACAGGTGTAGAATTTCCCAGCACTTCAGAAAAGAAAACTCAGATAAAAAGACATGTTTTGGAAACATCTTTTATGTGCAGTAACATGTACGGTGTTGATCTTCTAATTACGAAAGTATACATTGGAATTCCACAAAACACCACATGTTACTTCCCAAATCATTGAAAATCGAGATTGCGATGCGTTTCTGTAAGCCAGTCATAGCTCATGTCATGTGATCTCGGCAGCCGATGACAGCGGATGTTCAGAGCATAGGACACGTGATGTAGTCAGCTAACAGCAACATCACTGTTTCGTAGCAAGAACATACAAACAGGGAAAGTTAATAGTTTAAATTAAAATACGTAGTGTCGCTACAAGAAAGCAAAGCTTTCACATATAATATTGATCTCGAAGGTTAATAAGCTGCAAGAGAAGCTAAGATTTCGCATATAATGTTGATCTTTTTTGTGCATGTTACACTTTAAGAATCACACAAATGTGCCAGTAAAATTTTTAACAATGTCAAATGTCTGACCTTCAGGGTTTGAAATTCTTCTAAATGGCTCGTCATCAAAGAGCTGATTTTTAAATGAGAATCAAACGCTCTGTGATTTAAGAAATTCAAGGTACATTCTCGCACATAGTACAAACTTACGTAAAAGGATATTTACTTTGAAAGTAATGCTTTTCAAACCACCTTTCGCAATATTTTCCCGTGACCTATTAGAAATAGGTTTGTTTCAGCAGTTGCCAGAGAGCGCAGATAACAGGCGTCACTGCGGTTGCGCAGCTACCATGACGTAGGAAGACCGTATGTACGTACGTGTAAAACATTGAAAGATCATACATTATGTCATAAAAGAAACAAGACATCAGAGGATACTCCAACAGCATCGGAATTTCGTGAATCATACTAAAATGTGCACATTTAAAGTGCATACTTAAAGTGCACATTCGTATGTCCAGATTCCCAATCAAGTAGACCTCGATCTGATATTAAGCTTTTCAGAGTGGTTTTCGGGATGTAAATTTTCTTGGAGCACCAGTACTCTATTATATCATGTTTGGTTCTTCATTAAGGCATAATGCCATATGTGCTAGAAGATGAAAACATGGACTTGAAATGCAGCGAATAGTTGAAACTAGCCAGTACTGTGTAATTTTGTTTCAAATACATAGACTGCCTCTGTGGAAAAGGTTAATAAAAGTCAAATTTCTTTAGAAAATAGACTAAAATAACTTCACTGCTCTGCAAGGCAATTAATGCTTGACAAAAAGGTGGAAATAAAATAAATTCTGAAACTAATGACATATTTTAGCCTTCTGTAATTATGTGAAAGTATTTTAATTCACTTGATAGCTCCTAGCCACAGAAATCTGTTTTGTTTTCATTTGACGTGAGAGTAAACGAAGGGGAAACAGCAAAATCACTAAATGTAAACACGGGTCACATGAAGATTACCCACTATAACTGAGATTGCTCTGCGCATCAACCTCAGATCTGCGATATTTGTGAACCGACTCAATACTAAAAAAAATCGAATTTTCAAAAATATGTTCATCTTGTAGCGCACATCCTTCTGAAAAGTCTAAAACATAAAACATATGTGTTCAAGGAAATGCAAGACATGTTATTAGGTCTTAAGTGTGCCAAAGTGCAGTGCCACACCTCTTCATACGGCATTCTTCTATCGCACGTCACTGTATTTCGCTCTGTAGAATTGAAACTTGTATATTTTGTACTGGATGTTATCAAACTATATTCAGGACAGTGGGAATTGAGATGTACTGTGGTGCCTCTCCTGCTTCCAGTCGGCCAATTTGACAGCCTGCACCTCTTATTAAAAAAATTATATATATATAATAAATAAAATAAAATAAAATAAAAAAATAAAAAAAAAAGTCTCGCAATTAATAGCGGATGGGATTATTTGTAATTGGGAGAACAAGAACTTGCACTCTTTATTGCCTATTAGCTAATAACTTGCTGTTTTGTGTGACATAAAATTAAATATATGGTACATAAAACCAATAAAGAAAAGAGACAAGCAAGAAAGTACATATTTCTGCAATCTGTAGCTCCTAGCATTTTTTTTCTCTCTAATCTTGCTACAGCTTTACATGGCGTGCTTTCCTTTCTGCGAAAGAATCTGTTACCTCATCAAAGTTCGTTAAACGATTTGCTACATGAAAAATCAAAATGTCGCTATCTAATACTGAAAAGGCTGTTAACACAAATAATACTCAAGACTGGTGTGGTTTCTCGATCTGATTAGCTACGTCTATTTTGTCACTGTCTGCTAGATAAAACAAAAGAAGCCTTTCTAATATTGGAGCAATTTTGTAAGACACACCAAATAAACGAGACTGTTTTGGCACAAATGGCCATTTTTATAACACGGCGGAATATAAGGCCTACTACAAGCAAAAAGCTTTATGTTAGGAAATAGTTTCACATTTCATTCATATGCACCAGCTTCTTAAGCATGAGATCGAGAAGTAGTACTAAGAAATTTGTATATAAATTTGGAATCGTCTTATTCTTCCATAATTTGTGTGATGTCCCCGTCTCTTCTCCTTCCTTGTTCTAACAAACAATCTTGTCATCACCATTTCTGCAGCTATTCCTGCCATTGTCAAAATTTGTTCACCGATTAACTTCACTAACCCTGCCAGAATCACAGGTTTAGTTATCCCGCAATTATTTTACAGTTAGGCGTTATTATGTGTTCGTACAACACATTTTCTGTATTACTTCCAGAAAAGAATTTAAGTGGCTGCTAGCCGGGGACTGTACAACTGCTCCTTACTAGTGTCATGACCCGGCCAAAAATTTTCTGTCAAAATTTCATTCTCTTGGGTACACCGAGAAGAAAGTACGTATCTTCCTCACCTGTTATTCCTGTCAGTCGTTTATTTCCGTTCTGGTAGTCTGAATCTATGGAGTTCGCCAGTAATTATAACAACACTGATTATTCGCAAACCCAATCAACCAGATAATCAGACAGCGATTGCCATTCATCTGTTCAGCTTTAGTGCGCTCAGCTCGTATAGCTCCATCCCCTTTCGTCTGCGGAATGTTTATTTCTAGATGTGACGAGGATTCTCCTGACATAGACATCACGTACACTATGCACGCTTTCAAAAATCAACTTATGATTAATTCAGAAATTAACTTAAAATGTGTTCAAAAATGTTCAAAACCCAACAGGGAACCATTTCAAAATCATATGAATAATCGATAGACAAACGTGTGCTGAACGCTACGCGCTTTGTGAAACAAGAATTTTTTTCCCTCAAGAATATGAATTTGGCGGCCCCCTTTTCCCGGTAGCATCTAGCTTCTTGCTGCGACTGCTTGCACAGTCAACAGTCACATTCCTGTAGCCATAAGCGGGAGAATCTACTACTCAAACGGGACTCAACTACGCCTGTGCATGAGCCCGCTCGTAACAGCTAAACCGAATCTAATGTGAACAGTTGTGACTTCATGCTCATCAGAGACAATTTATTATGAAGCATTGCATAGTCTTCCTAACGCCTTTGACACATTTTGCTGTTGGCAGACGCTTGCAGGAGCACTGTGTGTCATTGTTGTATATGGCGCATTTCCTTTGCAATTTATTTTCATTTTTTCCCCTCCTTTATGTTTTATTGTTGAAGTATTATTCTGCAGTAGCGGGATACAGTAATATCCTTTGTTAGAGTATCGGTTCTTACCAGTCAAAATTACAAAAATTTAACTGAAAACTAAAACAATGAAAAATGCCCGGAATTCTAAAAAATTCCTGGGTTTTTCCCGGTTTTCTCCTGGATGAAAAAATTCCTGGGTTTTTTCCCTGATCTCCTGGCTGTCCCGGGTCGTATACACCCTGTAGAATCTTATGCTAACTGGTCACCATCAGAAACAGCAAATATTTATGATGAAGGTAAACAATATCTCTTCCTATATTGTGTTATAGTAATCAATATTTTATTGGTCTTCTTGCTCCCCCCCCCCCTCTCTCCTTCTGTGTGTGTGTGTGTGTGTGTGTGTGTGTGTGTGTGTGGATGGATAGGTGTGTGTGTGCAGATGAGAACACTCAATTCTTTTATACATCAGAACTTACTTTCCAAATCTAACAATAATTTCCATTGCACACAGACATTATCACTGTTACTCTAGAACAGGCGCGGGCAACCTTTGGTGGTCCGTGGGCCTGGTTCACATATTTAGTTACGCTTGCAGGCCACCTTGTCACGTGATGCAACAGCAGCGCTCTTAGCGCACAATGTCAAAACTGTACCATTTGTGATATTATTGTTTATGGTAAAATGCACTGATGAAAATGGCACTCCTTTTCCAAAACACCATGGTCACAAATTGTGCCTCAAAACCCACAATATTGATAGCATATTCCCTTCAGTCCATCCCATCTCGAGATGTTTGCATTTATTTACACACTGTGAACATTATTTCCTTTCTTACAATGTTTTACAGAAGCTGGCTTAAAAACTTCTGTAGCACCTTGCTCTCTCTTCCACAAATTTCATCTATTTGTCGGACTGAACTGGCTGCCCAACTGTGTCCTAGAATATGCTTAAAAACTGTAAAATCACAAAGAATAGGAAGAATGTGCAGTAGCAGGGGGTCGAATTATTTTATCACAATATCTCACAATCCAACAGCATTGCACGTCCCTTGCAAGGTGATAATTGAGCAAGAACAGATTTTTAGTCTCCAGAATGCACTCAAATTTTGAAAACAAAATCCAGTCACAAATTATTACCTTTTGCAAGCAGTCACATATGATATTGCTATTTCACCAAAAACTGTCAAAGCTTGTTGCATTTTTTAGGTCTTTCTCCATTACATCCCTACAAAATGGGATGGCAACAATGTAATGAGCAAGGATTCATTCACTGGAGATTATGCTTTCTACAACCAACATTTGCAAGAGACTGCTGAACAGCATCTTTTAGACTCGTTATCTTTCGATCTTTTTTTCAAAAATTTCTGCAAGAACTGTATTATCCGCTATCCAGTTAGTAAGGTGGATATTAATGTTTCTTTAATAATAGAGAAATATACAGTCATAATGCAAATAACAGCAGCTGCGCTTACATGCATCACTGCAAACATGGTACCAAAATGACATCAGTAGTTATCCAATTAGAAGAGCCGAGCACGGACTGTAGCTCAGATCAATCAGATGTAGGTGCAATATTTTCTGTCCTCATCTACATGATAGTGTCAGCAGTGTGTGAGTTATAGACCCCTTACATCATCTGGTGTAAGAGCTCCAAAAAATGTAATAATATAACCATAATAGGCAATTTCAATAATATTGAGCCACCAAGACCAAACATCACTGTCTGTCGAAAGTTCATGGTAGTTGAGGTGAACTAAATATTCACGGTAGTTCAGGTGAACTAAATATTTCATCTCGAGACACATTAAAATGTGCCAAAAGAGACGTGAGATTCCATTGGTACCCACAGCAGCCACAAATTTGACAGTAACAGTTCATTTCATGCCTCGCAGCCCATTGTTCTGCACCTGACAAATGCAAGTTCCTACTCACCCCCACCTAGTGAAGAGTAGTTCAATTGCTACTTACCGGTCATGATCGGCACCATCAGCTCCGAGCGAGTCGCAAGGCGAGAGCCGCGGGCGCGAGCAGGTGGGAGCGACGGCGCGTGCGCGCAGCGGGCTGCTCAGGTTGAGTGCGCGGCCATTCACTGTCACACTGTGCACGCAGCCCACCAATTCATCCGAGTGCACCTGCCCTGGGCGCTCTAGCACCGCCTCCACGGACGGTAGGCCGCCCACCAGCATTGGAGAGCCGTCGAAGTTGAGTGTCCTGTGCACAGAAAAACTGCAGCTTGGGCTGTGCTCGTTCACACCAGGACTGTACGAGGTGCCAATGGAGAACCTTAACAGAGCCCGACACAGTTACGACTGTTATCGATCAGTTTCAGTACCTGATCGCTACAACATGAATAGGTGTTAAGAGTGCTACCGTAACTGCACAACCCACTCCTACAGCCCATTGGGGATAATACAGTATGTTTGCCCTCTGTCCACAACCTGCAAGGTTCCATCTGGAACTGTGAATCTCGGGTTCGAAGATATGGGTGCCAAAAGAGTGCATTGCACTGCCGATGTTCTTGAGGGAATTTGTCAAACGGCTGGGAATCGAGTGCAAAGTGACAGAGATTGACCATAACGCTTCTTCTAGAATGTGTGAAAATATGTAGCATGTTCCAGAATCTTCCAGGAAGTAATGTTGCAGACTCTTCCAGAAGGTTAGAGAGTGTTCCAGGATGTTTGACAGTGTCCTCAAATGTTGCAATATCCTATTGTGGTGGGGATTTGTTCGAGCTCAGAATGGTGTATACAGGTGATTGCAAGACATGTTCACCAGTATACTTTTCGAAATCTGTTAGAGTGGACTGAGAAAATGTGAAAGTGATAGAAAATAAATAAATTTTAGTGTAAATGAATTGCTTAACATAGCAAACAGTGTAAGTTGATTTTTTGTGCGTTAAGTGATATTAACATTTAACAGGATGCCAAAACATAAAAGAGGAGGAGATTTGCCATTGGTGAACTGAATAGAATAAAACATAAAGGACAGCAAAGAAATGAAACTCAGGTGCAAGACATGTGTTTGCTCTCATAACGAAAGAGAACGAATAGATTCAGATGAAACATAACAGATGAATGAGTCGAAATAGAGAAGAGGATCAAGTTAGACATTCAGCAAGCAGACAGGGAGGAACTGCTGCATACAAGATTATGAAACGAACGAAGTAAAGAGTGAACTTCATGACAGACAATGGTTGCAAGTATGTGAACGAAACATTCGCATGTGAGAAGTGCAAAGTAGTTTGGCCGGTGAAGCATTCTGTTATGATCCCACTAAAAGATACAACAAACAAAAACATGTCACTGGCAAAATGGCGTGTCAGTTGAGCGGTACCAAGAAATTCAATAGAGAAAAACTAGGAGTATGTTACATGAATGGAAAAATTCAACTAGCACTACTTGAAGTGCCTCCACTACATTTCATTACCTGACTGGAAAAACCATGGAATCAAAAACATATATACATGAAAATAAATACCAAATGCAGTGTGTCTTTTTCAGTTAGTTTAGCAAAAACACAGGTTATTAAAGTTTGTACAATGCAATACGCGTGATCACCAATAGCAATGCAGCCTAGGGAAAAGAAAAATACCTTATATACAAGAACAATATGCACATCTTCTTTTTCCGGAAGTTAAGGATGAAAAACTGGGGTGTACTGATTAATTGCAAATAAGGTTGGTACTCTGTCTCCAACAATAGATCCTGTATATAACAGCATTGTTGCGTCCTCTGTCTGTGGTGAGTCAGCAGCACGTTAAAAAAGAGGTATTAATCATGTGTTAATTTGTTAATTAAGGCTACAAGTTCTCATTACCACTTGCGCACAGCTAAAGAAAAATTTCAAGTTACCGAAGAATCAGACAACATTGGAAGCCACGCAGCAAGAAGGAAGTACTATGTGAGGGAGAGTTGTATTTGCGACTGGCAAAGAAAACAAAAGACAGCTTCAAGAAACGAATGGTAGTCGCTGAGCATTTCATGGACAAAAAGAAAAGCATCTGGACCTTGAAGAAAGCTTCTGGGACTATGTAGATGAGAAGCGACAATGTGGGTGCACAGTGAGTAGTGAAATGTGCCAACTCAAAGCATTGGCTTTAGCCAAATAACTAGGCATCACTAGTTTCAAATCTAGCTGTGGCAGTCTATCAAGATTTTTCAATTAAAATGGATTAGGCTTCAGGAGGAAAACTACCACTGCCCAGTGGAAACGGAGAAAAAGTAGTGTATTTTCGTCGCTACATAATAAATTTGTGCCACAAACATTCCTATAGCCTATCTTTCCTTTCCCAATGGGCCCATAGCTTGCATGACATTGGAGAACAACATATTTCATTTTAAGTTCAAGTTATTTGCTGCACTAGCTATTTATTTCCTCATACTGACCCAAGTTACATAATGTCCTCATTTTGGTGATTTGCCATTATTGAATGTACCTGTGAAGATGGCACAATAGGCAGAATACTGATCGTAACATGTATGTTAGTTAATGTCTAAATGTGGCACCTTGTGTTCGTGTCTTACCCAGTATGATATGGTCCTAATGGCATCTTGGAGTGTAAATACAGATTGTCTGTTTCTTATGATACTTTTTATTTGAATTTTCTTGAAAAGTTATTTTTTGACAGTTTTTCTGACAGCCTTGCCTCTGGCGTTGTTATATGTTTACAATGGAATTTCTATTTCATGGAAAGTCAGTGATTACGTTTAATTTTTCAGAGATAGATAGTAGTTCTTTGTTTTTTATATAAATGATATTTGTTCTATTGTTTTGTGTTTGCCCTTTTTCTTTAATACAGTCAATAAGAATTTTGAGGTATTTTTTATGTTTAAAATCCGTTTATTTGCTGAGCATGTCTTCTGGGTATTTTTCTGTATGAGTGTAACTATCCATTTCCTCGAAAATGTTCTTTGTATTTTCTTTAGGTACTTTGTGCAACATTTTTAGGCCATTTTCAATTTTTCCTGCTTCATATTGGTGGTTTTTTAAAAGCAAGTAAAATGTGGAATGGTTGATTTTGTGTGTGCTCTTTAAATCTGATTACGAAATTCCTGTCTGTTTGTTCAATATGAAATTTACTGTAGTTGTTACAAGAGAGTTTACAGACACCTGGATTTGGAAAATTGGAAACTTTATTTTTTGTTGATTGTGTTTTGGCCTTTAGGTTGTAATTCATACAAAATGCCAATTTTATTTTTGTTTTCTTAAACAAGTTGTTTATCATTTGGCCTATCTATGGTGCTGTAACATAGATAGGTTTATTTGTGGTTTTTTTTTCCCTTTTTAATATCAATTCTATACATATACCTTTTGTTTTTGGTTTTGTATGCTGTTCATATAATTTTAGCACTATTTTGGGGTTGAAGTCATTTTGTTGCACTACATATTGTAGAATTTTTATTTCATATTTTATTCCATTATAGAATTCTATTACTCACTGATTTGAAATATGTGTATTTATGCGAATTTGGGTGTCAAGAATTTTTATTTATGATAATTTCATTCATGGTAACTTTTCTATATAATCTGAATTGGTGTTGGCTTGGTGGCTGTTGTTGCTTATTCTTAAATCTATCAATTTGTTTTGTCTATTTCCATTGTAAATTTTACATTCGGGTGCACGATGTTTAGTTGCTGATGGATAATTTGTATTCTAGGTCATCTTCATTACTAATAGTAGTGCATCATAAACATATCTGTGGTAATAGATAATTTTGTTTAGAACTGTACATATTAATAAATATGTCTGCTATTGTGGTTGTGACACAGCTTTCCATAGCTTCATTAGTAGAGAAATTCTACAATTCAAACTGGCCATCCTGCAACCACTAGATGTGTGTATAAATTGGCCATTTGAAGCTGCACTTAAACAGCAATATACTCAATGGATGGTGTACAGACACAAACACGAATTAGTCTTTCTTTTCCCTTCCTTAAAATTAGGGTGCATGGAATATTCGGCGGCATGGATTATTCACATATATATCATATGTAACAATGACCGTTCAAAATTCCTGGGTATGTACATGTATCAGAATACGAAATGGAAATCATGTTTTTCAGATCTGCACATACACTTGAGTTAAGTAACATTTTCTCTATGGGTAATTGCTGATTTCTTTGATGAAAGAGAATAATTGCAAAGATGCTTCTTGGTGTCCATCTTCATGCTTCATATAAGCAACTATTAAAAAAACATAGGCATACTAACAAGCACTTTATAATATATTTACTTTCTTATGAAGTTTATGATGAGGAATCATGCATAATTTGAAAAACATGTCTGCAGGCTGGCCATTTACATAAATTGTCTTTTTTCTTTTTTGAATTTTAATCTACAGTGAAAGTTGATAAATGAAAGACAATCACATACATACTATAATACTCTAAGGAATAGTCCATCAGAAATAATTCCAATTGGTTTTTAAAACTTTCATTATCTGTCGGGGCTTTAATTCACAACGGATATCTCAAATATTTTCATGACTGAATACTTTGCTTATTCTTGTGCAAGTGTAAGATTAAGTTGTCGATAGAAAGGCTATCTATTTTTTTTCTTAGAGTTATACTTACAAATGTAAGTATACCACCAAGAACAAAAATAACCTTACACTTGCACAGGAAGAAGTATTCAGCCATGAAAATATTTGACCATATCCGTTATGAATTAAAGCCCTGCAAGATAATGAAAGTTTTAAAAACCAATTGGAATTATTTCTGCTGGACTATTCCTTAGAGTAGATAGTATGTATGTGATTGGTTTATATTTATCACATTTCACTGCAGATTAAAATTAAAAAAAGAAGAAAGGCCAGTTATGTAAATGGCCAGCCTGCAGACCTGTTTTCGCAGAGAAAATGTACTTCATTTGTCAATGTACTGACATGTTTCACATCACAGTGAGGTGTTGTGAATGTGATCCATGAAACGTGTAACTAAACTGGCAGGCATGAAGGCTGTACATCTTCCAAAGGTGTTGACAGGAAGGAGAATTACATTAAAGGGTCCCACTGCTGCCAGACTGACTCCAGCTGCCAGAAACTGTGGTCATGTGTGTGTGAATTGCATTTAAGTTCATGTGGGTGAATGGATATAGGCAGAGGTTGTATACTGGCAACACACACTATCCTGTTGCAGAGCATGACTGCAGTGCCTGTTTCACCACACCAGTCTCTCACAACTCTGCAGGTGGGAACTAGCGCAACAACATGACCTTCATTCTCACCACCCACCTGGCCTTAATTTACGTTAACTCTTTCCATCTCAGCATTGCTTCACAGTAACTACTCCTCTCTTTGCTCCATTTCAATTTTCTACATCTCTCATTTTCTGATGAATCTATTTTTCGTCGTACCCCTCCCACCTCTGTTACATACAATGCACTTACCTTTTCACTCTTATTAACTTGTGAACAATGTTTTACTAGTAATATGTCTTGCATATTACCCTGTCTTCCACCTTTAAGCTCTAGGGTTTTCAAATCTTAGTTCCCAACAATCAGTGTTTCCTTCTCATCCCATCTGCTAAGTGCCCCAGATCTGGGGTTCTGGATGACTTTCCTGAACTGTACCCCTTTCCCTAAACCTCTCCAGTCATTTTCCTTCAACACTCTTCCTTCCCCTTCAACTCTTCTGCCAGAAGAAGGAGCCACTGGCTCTGAAAGCTTGTAAAAGTTCAACATTTTTGAGTATGTGCCCTCTTGCCGCCGCTTTATAAGTAGATTTTTTATCTATCGATTTGCACTGTATTGCCATTCATGGATTATTTTCATTGTTATATTAGCCGATGTGGCCATCATTCCTTCTTATGTAACTGTATTGTCAGTCTTTGTTATCATCTGTCTTGTCCAAACTATTGTCTGCTTTCTACCTTCTGTGCTAGTAGTCTGATCTTTTATCTGTACCACCCAGATTGACACTTTGCCCCTATATGTTTTCTAGTACCAGTTTTTGTGCATATAGGTGGGTCCATTGTTATTTGTGAATTTGCATATAATAATTCCACTGTCATTTACGAATTTGCCTTCTTCTGCAGGGCATTTTTCAGATCATCTTCAACTGATTTATTTGCAAATTTGACAGCCATTTTCTTTCCTACCCTCCACTTACTCTGTTCACACGCAATTATTTCAGGTATTTGTGAGTTTGTATTTCGCCAAACTGCTCTTACTGACTTTTACTGATGTCTCCTACATTACTTTAATTGCCAAGAAAAGTAGTTTACATTATATCCTGTGACTTTCTCCTTCTTTATGTCCTGTTTTTAAAATTTTGTCTCCTTTCATGACTTTCCCTATAGGTTTTTTTTCTAGTCATTTTTTCATATCATATAGACCACTCTTCTGGTGGGAAATTCTCACCTGCTCATTGCCTCTTGTTAACTATTATCTGTTATCACAATTTTCGCGCAAATTTTTCTGATTTTTTTTCCCAGCTTTTCTTACATTTTTCTATCTTTTTACACCCTCTGCCTCTCGTTTTTGCCCCTCCCATAATTTCTAACATTCCAAACTGTCCTCTCTTGCCATGATGACTCTCATCACATATCACATCCATACTTAAAAAAAAAATGCATCTGCACTATCAAATTTAAAGTCCCACATTCTGTTTCTCGAAACCTCCTTGTCCCTTGGCATTACTCCCAAAGAAAGGACTAACACTGAAAGTCTCTGCTACTGGATGTAATCCTACTCTACACCAGGCTCCTTTACAGTTTCAAGTACCGCAATCTTTTGCACTTACCTGAATATTCTTTGACCTATATGCCTCATCTGTTAGTTTCCATTCCAACAGACTTCTTGCCTTCTACAAAATCCTGCAGTTATCTGCGCCTCATGTTTCCTTGGATGATATCATCCGCAAAGCCAACTTCAGACTGCAACAACATGCCACATTTCACCGCAAAAGCTATCCCACCTACTCCTAAACTAACTCATCAGTGCTGTTTTCCTTCCTGTCCCCCTGCAGCTCCTCAAACAGCCGCGTCATCAACCACCACTCCTCTCCAACGAACCGAGTTTGGCCAACCTCCTTAACATCCCACAGCCTTCTCCATTGCTTCCCAGACCAGCAATAGCTTAAAATCACAAGAACCAGTCACAACAGTAAAGTGTTCTCAACCTCTCATCAAACTCACTCTCCCCTCCTGAATTATCTGCGTTACCGAAGGATCTCACGTTCATCCCTAAACCTCCATTTAACCATACTACTTTGGTGAAGGACCTACTTTCCTTTACATGTAATGTCAACTGGAAATATCACTTTGCAACCCAACCTCAAAACCTTTCCAACAGCAAACCTTATATTTAACCTGGCCTTGAACAGTTCTGACCATGATCCCAGCTTGCTCCACCATGACTACCTCCAAATCATCCCTTACAAGCCTTCCAAGAATTCCACACATCCGGCATTGCTTCACAACTCTTCCTCAGGTACCTTCAACGTGACCCTAACATGTCCTCTGCAGAACTCCAGGCCCTACGTTCCCTAAAAACTAATGACTCCACCATTATCCTCCCAGCAGACAAAGGATCTACCACTATGGTACTTGACCAACAGGAACATGCTAGTGAAGCTCTACACCAGCTGTCTGACACCTCTACATACAGTGTCTGCCATCAACATCCTATCCCTGTGATTCCAACAAACCTGCAGTCCCTCATAAAAACCTCAAGCCCCTTGCAAGGAGTTACACCTCAATCCATAGAACTTCTTTCCCCACCCCAACCATAAACTCCCAACTTTTAGCTTTTTCCTAAGATCAACAAACCCAATCGTACTGGTCATCCTATAGTTGCTGGCATCAAACCACCCACCGAACAAATATCTGCCTTAATTGATCACAACGTGCAACCCGTAGTACAAAGACTTTCCTCCTATATTAAAGGTATCAACTATTTCCTAGGTTGTCTGAAATCCATGCTTGTCCCACACCCACCACACATCTTGCATGTCACCATTGATGCCACCTCCCTCTATACTAACATCCTCATGTACATGGCCTGTCTGCTGCTGAACATTTCCTCAGTCAACACCCGTCTGATTCCAAACCTATGACATCCTTCTTGACCACCTTAATCAACTTCACACTTAGCAACAATTACTTCACCTTTAAGGTGCAGACATATAAACAGATTGGGGATATGGATATGGGAACCAGGATGGTTCCTTCCTATGCCAATCTTTTCAGGGGTTGCTTGGAGAGAGCTTTCCTGGGATCAATAAGCCCTCAGCCCCTGGTTTTGTTAGATTCAGTGATGACACCTTTTCCATATGAACTCTAGGTGAGGCTGACCTGTTATATTCCTGGAATCTCTAAAAACCTTCTCCCAGTTAAATTTCACATGGTCCTATTACGAATCCCATGCCACTTTCCTTGATGTTGATCTGATCCTCACTGAAGGGCAGCTACAGACTTCTGTGCACATTAAACCTAATAACAAACAACAGTACTTACATTTTGACAGTTGCTATCCCTTTTATGTCAAAGGTTCCCTAGCTTACAGCCTTGGAATTTGAGGCAAACATATTTGTTTGGATGTAGACTCTTTACGGCATTACAACATCACTCTCACCTCAGCTTTCACTGGACGTAATTATCCCAACAGTCTAGTTCAAAAGCAGATTTCCCAGGCAGTCACATCCAGTCTTGGTACTGTTGATCCCCCCAAAAACCAACTTCGGAGCACAACACATGTTACCCAGTATTATCCTAGTCTTAAATGTATTAACTAGCTTCTTCGACATGGCCGTGACTTCCTAAAATCATGCCCTGAAATGAGATCCTTTCTGTCAGAGATTTTGCCCACAACAACTAGAACAGCTTTTTGCCACCCTCCCAATCTCCGCAATATTCTTGTCAGACCCTACGCTCCTTCTGCACCCGTCTCCCTACTGCATGGCTACTACCCCTGTGACTGTCCCTGCTACAAGACTTGCCCCATGCATCCTCCAACCACCACCTATTCCTGCCCTGTAACTGGCAGAACATATACTATCAAAATGAGAGCCACATGTGAAATGACACGTCATATACCAGCTGTTATGTAAACACTGTTCAGCGTTTTACATTGGTACGACTACCACCAAGTTATCAGTCAGGTTGAATGGGCATAGGTAGAGTGTGTATACCAGCAACACACAATATCCTGTTGCAGACCATGTTCTACAACATGAGAGTCATGACCTCAGTTCCTATTTCACCACACGCGCCATTTGGATTCTTCCCCCAGACACCAGTTTCTCAGAACTCCCCAGGCGCAAACTAGCACTACAACATGTCCTTCATTCTCGCCACCCACCTGGTCTTAACTTATATTAATTCATTCCATCTTAGCATTTTTCCACAGTAACAATTCCTTTATTTACTCCATTTTAGTTTACTAAATCTCTAATTTTCTCACGAGTCTATTTTTCGCCCCTTCCTGCCTTTGTTCCATACAATGCACTTCACTTTTCACTCTTATTGACTCATGCACAATGTTTTAGTAGTAATCTGTCTTGCATATTACTCTGTCTTCCACCTTTAATCTCTCACGCGTAAAAATCTTGTCTGGTGCAGACCCCAACAATCAGGCTTTCTTTCTGAAACTGCCTGGTGAGTCTCCCCTGACCTGGGGTTTGGGGTGACTTTTCTGACCCCGTACCGTTTTCCCTAAACCTCTCCAGTCCATTTCCTTCACTCCTCTACCTTCCCCTTCAACTCTTCTGCCAAAACAAGGAGTCACTGGCTCCAAAAGCTTGTAAAAGTTAAATCTTTTTGTGTGTGTATGCTCTCTGTTGCTTTATACGTAGACTTTTTTGTCTATACAATTACATTGCATTGTCAGTAATTGATTATTTTTGTTGTCGTACACAACTGCCCTCACTACAGTAAAATGCTCTCTCATGTTCTTCTAGAGACTGAGGTAGTCTTCCCACTGCGCACCAGAATGGGGTGTACTGGCCCGGTCCGCACCTATATGGCATGAATAGCTGTCACAAATGTTTGTACTGCGTGCCAAGCCAAGATGGCGAAAATGAACTTCTCCGATTTTCGAATCGTAAAAACTATTGCTGGTATATAACACTATGCCATATGTTTTAGGAGGCTATTTTTTCCTTGAAAGATTCTCTTTCTTCATGAAAAAAGAAAATGCCTATGTTCCGTAATTTGTAAAAATCACTGTAAAATGACGCTACTTGTCAAACACGTACACTTCATTTACAAATCGTGCAGTGAAGTGGTCTGATAGCGGGTAGCTTACTGTTACATATGTTTTAGACCATACATTATTCAATGTGAAATATAGCTGAAAGTACAAAAAAGTTTTTGAAATGGTAATGGTGCTGATACCTGTCTCTGTTCATCTGTTTAGCACAGCATCAAACACTGCAGGCCAGAGAGGGGGGGGGGGGGGGGGGGGATATATATATATGGGTCTTTAAATATGTCTGCTTGTGTTTGTATATGTGTGAATGGATATGTGTGTGTGTGTGCGAGTGTATACCCGTCCTTTTTCCCCCCTAAGGTAAGTCTTTCCGTTCCCAGGATTGTAATGACTCCTCACTCTCTCCCTTAAAACCCACTTCATTTCGTCTTTCCCTCTCATTCCCTCTTTCCTGATGAGGCAACAGTTAGTTGCGAAAGCTTGAATTTTGTGTGTATGTATGTGTCTGTTTGTGTTTCTATCGACCTGCCAGCGCTTTCGTATGGTAAGTCACATCATCTTTGTTTTTAAATATATTTTTCCCGCGTGGAATGTTTCCCTCTATTATATTGATATCATTATATATATATATATATATTTTGAACTCCGGAGATGGGAACTTGCCCTTCAATATATTCTCTCTTCCCGTTACCCACCAAGCCTCAACCTCCGCTAATTTCAAGTGGCCGCTGCTCGTACCTCACCTGTCATTCAACAACATCTTTGCCTCTGTACTTCCGCCTCGACTGACATCTCTGCCCAACCTGTCCATTCGCATGAATGGACACAGGCAGACAGTGTTTGTTGGTAATGAAGATCACCCTGTGGCTAAGTATGCCTTGGTGCATGGCCAGCACATCTTGGCACAGTGTTACACCATCCGGGTTATCTGGATACTTCCCACTGACACCAACCAATCAGAACTCCAGAGATGGGAACTTGCCCTTCAATATATTCTCTCTTCCCATTACCCCCCAGGCCTCAACCTCCGCTAATTTCAAGTTGCCGTTGCTCGTACCTCACCTGTCACTCAACAACATCTTTGCCTCTGTACTTCCGCCTCGACTGACATCTCTGCCCAACCTCTTTGCATATACATATGTCTGCCTGTGTCTGTATATGTGCGGATGGATATGTGTGGGTGTGCAAGTGTATACCTGTCCTTTTTTCCCCCTAAGGTAAGACTTTCCACTCCCAGGATTGGACTGACTCCTTAACCTCTCCCTTAAAACCCACATACTTTCATCTTTCCCTCTCCTTCCCTCTTTCCTGATGAAGCAACCTTGGGTTGCGAAAGCTTGAAATTTGTGTGTGTGTTTGTGTTTTTTATTGTCTCTATCAACATACCAATGCTTTCGTTTGGTAAGTTACAGCATCTTTGTTTTTATATATATTTTTCCCGTGTGGAATGTTTCCCTCTATTATATTCATATCATTAATTTGAACCCAACAATTACGTTTGTTATTGTCACTGTTGCATATCGAAATCTTTTCTGTCATCTTACTTTCTCTTTTTGTTTGTGCAAGTAGTTTCACTTTGTATTCACCTTCCCTACCATACAATTTTATCCTGCCTGTATATACTCAATAATACGCAACTTACTTCCAAACCATAACCAAAAAAAAATTTTCTGCTTTCAATACTATTGCTGCTATAAAATCCACCATTCCCAGTTTACAAACAGTTCCCTTCACCTATTAAACAACCATTTCGGCTAGTCCTAACAACTTTCGCTTCATTTCCATTCCTGTTTTTCCCACATCACCGATCATTTTTTAGCTGCTTCCCACAGGTTTTAACATTATTATTTCTTCGTCAGACAATTGTTAGCCTCATTTTCATAATCTGCCACCACAAATCCACTCCTTTTAATACATTTACACGCTGGTTTTTCGAAATTTTCCCGAATTTCACCACCCTTTAATGCGTTTTGGAGGCTACACAACCACCTAAACTTTGTGCACATCATTGTTTACCAACCTAAGTTCACCACAGGATCAACATAGCTCAGCTTTAACCAACACTTTTTCAACTTTTTTCACACCAGAACTCCAGTTGCTTTCTAGTTCACCTTTATCTCTCCCCATATATTTTTATTTTCATTTCAGCCTCATGTTATACTTTCCACCTTCTAAATACCATGTCACCCTCACAACATCCCCACAATGACCCCATTAAGTTTTATTTACATTCCCTCCGCAAACATGCCTTCGCCCTAGCCAGATTACGCTCCCATATTTTATTTACTCGGGCTTGTCTGACATTTGGCATTACCCCCAAGGTCTCAACACTTAAAGTTCTCATCTCTGGCTGTAACCCTACTTTCCATCAGTCCCTATACCAGTTCCAAACTGAACAATCCATAGCCCTCACCCACCTGATCCTTCACCTACACATCAACTCAGCCAATGAACACACCCGTCAACTCCTATCCCTAATAAAAGTTCTCAATCTTTCCTCTCCCACATCCACACCGGCTGTTCAGAGCATCCTCCTACAGGCCAACCGCAAATTAGAACAGCATGCCACCCTCCAACTAAAAAAACTATCCAATCTCCTGATTTCACCCCACCAGAAAGGCAACTCACTCATCCTCCACAACCCTTCCAACAAACTTCAACCTCCTCTCATTGCACACCGACCCAGTCTCACCCATCTACTAAATCTCCCACTTCCAGCTCCACTCCCCCCAAAACCTCAAAATGCTAATCAGCACAATCTGGAACCACAACACCCCAATTCAGTAGTTAACCTTTCCTCCAAACCTCTCGCCCAATCCGATACCTCTGTCCTATCCAAAGGCCTCACCTTCAGCCCTACTCCCAGATTCCACCAAACAGCCCTCGTCAAAGATTTACTGTCCTACACTCGTACCCCTGCTGGAAATATCACTTTGGCACAAAGAAAAATAATCCTAATCCTACTCCTAATGATTCAACTTCCCAAGATAATATCCAAATTGAACCTAGCCTGGAGCAGTTCCGTCCTCCGTCACAGCGGGACCCACCTCCTCTTCCTTAAAATCACCCTCTCCAAACCTTCCAGGAATTTTTCACTTCCAGCCTTGCCTCTCAATCCTTCTTGAAAAACCTTAATCCTACTCCCAACATCACCACAGCTGAAGCCCAGGCTATCCGTGATCTGAAGGCTGACCGATCCATCGTCATTCTTCTGGCTGACAAGGGTTCCACGACCGTGGTACTTGATCGTCGGGAATATGTGGCTGAGGGACTGCGGCAGCTTTCAGACAAGACTGCATACAAAGTTTGCCAATGTAATCCCATTCATGATGTCCAGGTGGAGCTTCAAGGAATCCTCAGAACCTTAGGCCCCCTGCAAAACCTTTCACCTGATTCCATCAACCTCCTGACCCCAACGGCAAACCGCACCCCTACCTTCTACCTACTTCCTAAAATTCACAAACCCAAACATCCCGGTCGCCCCATTGTAGCTGGTTACCAAGCCCCCACAGAACGTATCTCTGCCTATGTAGATCAACACCTTCAACCCATTACATGCAGTCTCCCATCCTTCATCAAAGACACCAACCACTTTCTCAAACGCCTGGAATCCTTACCCAATCTGTTACCCCTGGAAATCATCCTTGTAACTATTGATGCCATTACCTTATACACAAGTATCCTGCACGTCCAGGGCCACGCTGTGATGGAGCACTTTCTTTCACCCCGATCACCTGCTACCCTACCTAAAACCTCTTTCCTCATTACCTTAGCCAGCTTCATCCTAACCCACAACTTCTCCACTTTTGAAGGCCAGACGTACCAACAATTAAAGGGAACAGCCATGGGTACCAGGATGGCCCCCTAGTACGCCAACCTATTTATGGGTCGCTTAGAGGAAGCCTTCTTGGTTACCCAAGCCAGCCAACCCAAAGTTTGGTACAGATTTATTGATGACACCTTCATGATCTGGACTCACAGTGAAGAAGAACTCCAGAATTTCCTCTCCAACCTAAACTCCTTTGGTTCCATCAGATTCACCTAGTCCTACTGCAAAATCCCATGCCACTTTCCTCGAAGTTGACCTAAATCTGTCCAATGGCCAGCTTCACACATCCGTCCACATCAAACCCACTAACAAGCAACAGTACCTCCATTTTGACAACTGCCTCCCACTCCATATCAAACGGTCGCTTCCCTACATCTTAGGTCTTCGTGGCAAATGAATCTGCTCCAGTCCTGAATCCCTGAACCATTACACCAATAACCTGAAAACAGCTTTCGCATCCCACAACTACCCTCCTGACCTGGTACAGAAGCAAATAGCTAGAGCCACTTCCTCATCCCCTCAAACCCAGAACCTCCCACAGAAGAACCCCAAAAGTGCCCCACTTGTGACAGGATACTTTCTGGGACTGGATCAGACTCTGAATGTGGCTCTCCAGCAGGGATACGACTTCCTCAAATCCTGCCCTGAATTGAGATCCATCCTTCATGAAATCCTTCCCACTCCACCAAGAGTGTCTTTCCGCCGTCCGCCTAACCTTCGTAACCTCTTGGTTCATCCCTACGAAATCCCCAAACCACCTTCCCTACCCTCTGGCTCCTACCATTGTAACCGCCCCACGGTGTAAGACCTGACCCATGCACCCTCCCACCACCACCTACTCCAGTCCTGCAACCCAGAAGGTGTACACGATCAAAGGCAGCGCCACGTGTGAAAGCACCCACATAATTTACCAACTGATATGCCTACACTGAGAAGCCTTCTATGTGGGAATGACCAGCAACAAACTGTTCATTCACATGAACGGACACAGGCAGACAGTGTTTGTTGGTAATGAGGATCACCCTGTGGCTAAACATGCCTTGGTGGATGGCCAGCACATCTTGGCACAGTGTTACACCGTCCGGGTTATCTGGATACTTCCCACTGACACCAACCAATCAGAACTCCAGAGATGGGAACTTGCCCTTCAATATATTCTCTCTTCCCGTTACCCACCAGGCCTCAACCTCCGCTAATTTCAAGTTGCCGCTGTTCGTACCTCACCTGTCACTCAACAACGTCTTTGCCTCTGTACTTCCGCCTCGACTGACATCTCTGCCCAACCTCTTTGCATATACATATGTCTTCCTGTGTCTGTATATGTGTGGATGGATATGTGTGTGTGCGCGCGAGTGTATACCTGTCCTTTTTTCCCCCTAAGGTAAGTCTTTCTGCTCCCGGTGTTGGAATGACTCCTTACCCTCTCCCATAAAACCCACATCCTTTAGTCTTTCCCTCTCCTTTCCTCTGTCCTGATGAAGCAACCTTGGGTTGCGAAAGCTTGAAATTTGTGCGTGTGTTTGTGTTTTTTATTGTCTCTATCAACATACCAATGCTTTCGTTTGGTAAGTTACAGCATCTTTATTTTTTATATATATATTTTGTTATTTTAATGATACATGTCCAGAAAACACCAAAAATATGTGAATTTTTCCACTGGTGATGACCAATTACACTGGCTATGGTTTTACAATAGGGCACAATTGACATTATAAAAGGCAAGCAATTATTTGTTGTCAACATTTTACAATTAATAGAATCTACATTTCGTATTTGGAGGTATATGATAAGTACAAATTAACCTGAGACTTTGCTTGCAATATTCTACTTAATTGCTTTCTTGTTGGTGATGAAAAAACTGTAGAGACAAAAAAATAGAATTACAAATTTATACATGTTTCTATGTCTACATTGACTATTGCACAAGATGTTCAATTTTGAAATTTTCAGCTTCATATTTCTGTGAGAGTATAGTACCATGAGTTATAAACAAATTACATCTCATCTCCAGTCATAAGAAGTTCGATTTTGATTTTTCTATTGCAACAGTTAAAGAAGGAAGGGCGTTCAGGATATAATGTCCTGTTAATATTGAAGTCATTAGAGATGGGGGCAGGTTCAGCAGATCCTCCCCAAACACTGCAGGACAAGTAAACTAATTACTGTTAATCGATGCAGGTGGGTGTGTCATTCCCCTCCCCCCTTCGCCCCCTTGCAGGCTGAGCTACGTATGCAAGTAAATCTGCAATCTGAGACAGCTGAGAGAGTTCATAGACAACATAGGTGCAGCCTACAGTTTCTCACCACCAGCCCCTTTGTGCTATCATATAAAACTATGACTTTGTTACTTTGTTTTGACAGTGCAGTGATTCGTTAATTCTTTTAACCACAGAAGAAATAGGAGGTTACGGGCTTATCCCATATACAGTGGCAGATATTTAGGAAAGTTTTCTACTTTAGGTAAAGTAAAAACTTCCCTGAAGAATTTTATTCATATTACAGAATGAATAATTATAACACATTTCAGTACATGCAGTGAAACATTAAAGACCTGAGACACACCAGGAAATAATTAGCGTCATTTTCGATAATATCTTGCTGTGACTTCATCAAAGGTTTTTTGCCAATTTCAAGTTGAAAAGACTTAATCTTTTTCCCATTTTTTTTCTTATTTCTTAATGATGCAGTATTTGGCATTGGCAATGGTTCATGGAGTAGAATAATCTTCCTTGTCTTGTTACACAGGCTGATAGGTGAAAATTCTTGAGATAATGCCATTTGGTTCACAGGTTTTGTATCCACTGACAAGAAACTTGGAATTAAAGACTGCTTTTAAAAAATTGTGATGAAACCAAGGCCAAGTGGAACTACTTTTCAATGGACTTTTCAACGGACCACCTGACCTGATATTGCCAAGTTTTTCTTTGTAATTGCTCCCAAGGTGTTTCCATTTGAATTTCAACATTTTATTTTGAATGATAACAAAAAGATAATAAAAATGTGGCTCTTTACTTCCTTACTGTTACAGACATATGAAAATAGTTGGAGAAATTAAATGCATATGGCATAAGTAACTCTGCATGTATCATTACAATATTTATAATTTTTCCACGCTGACTGTGAAATGTGAAGGTTTTTTTTAAGGCCTTGTGCAGTGATACAGATGGGAGACATGTGATATATATACCGCAAATTAGATTCACCAGCTTGAGATAGAAATAATAAAACATTATGGATGCCGCCATCATGGTGCGAACCCACTTGTGCTGCACCACGTGGCCCGGCCACCAGTGTGGACAGTGCAGAGCAAAACAATATGTTTGATATCCTGGCCTGGTCTGGCCTGGCATGTCTTGGTCCAGCACACAGTATGAACACACCCAAAACTCTTTCTATTTCCAGCCTATTACAAGAATTGATGTGTGGTTGTCTACCTCATAAACTCAGCGAGATGCAAAACCTCTTTACAGCAGGTGTTGTTAAAGTCAGGGATATATGTTAGCCACTAGTGGAGAGCATGTAAAGCAATTAGACACAGAAGTCAGTGCTAGTAGAACATATGAGGAAAGCTACATCTCTCATCATAGATTCCACGAGACTGGAGTTTTGATATGCCATGCTGGTATAGTGACACGAAAAGGTATGGCGGGCATTCCACTAATCCCAGTTTGTCCTATGCTAAAATTTCTATTTCATTTCATTAGTTCTCTGAAAGTTTCGCATTGCTTTAGCATGCTGTCATCTGATAGTCTCAATGTGAAATCAAACCTGCCGATCTGGGAAACACAGTCAACATTCCTGCACCAAGTATAATCTCCGCAGATGGTGAAGTCTGGGTAGTAGAGTTATTCAGATGGGATGGCTGTTTCTGCCATGTATAATAAACCCTGGTTTTGGTTGGTTTGGAGCAAAGAAAGAGAGAAGCAAAGCTAGAGATAAATGCCTAGACAGCAAAATCATTACATAAAAAATGTCAGTTCTGGCAGACCAGGCAATAGTCTGACAAAGCCCTCAACTGAGGTGTACTTTTTACAAGCACTGAAGATACTCACCCAGTCGGGCCAAATTCGTCGGCCGAGCAGGAGCGATCACCTGGACTGCAGTCTCGGCAGGCGTCGCCATCTTCGCCACAAGAGGCCACGCTAAGCGACAACACGCGGCCATTGCGTGTCGCTGTGATGCGGTGCCAGCGGCCATCCGCCAGCTCGCCGCCCGCCTGCACTGTGGCGATGGCAGTACGTGCACCACCGTACGAGAAGGTGGCGCGCCCGGCCACTAGCTCCAGCGAGACGAAGTCCGAGCGCCCACCTGTCTGCGCACCGTAGTTGTACACGAGCAGTGCATCGGGTTTGGCAGTGGCGAACACCACCGACACGTCGTTGGTCGTGGCGTCGAGCGACGGGAAGGCAGCAAACGCGAGTTCACCGAACCCAAACGCTGAGCCCTCGCAGTGGCGTCCGAAGCGTCCGTCAGGGCAAGAGCAGCGGTACCCGAGAGCAGGTGGTGGTGGCAGCGCGATGCAGACACCACCGTGAGCGCACGGGTTGGGACGGCAGGAGTCGGCTGCTGCTTCGCAGCGGTTGCCACGGAACCCAGGCCGGCACAGGCAGAAGAAGCTGGCTCCGTCTGCACTCTCGCGGCACGATCCGCCATGCAGGCAGGGCCGTGTGCCACACACCGCGCCACGTTCCAGCTCACACAGGCGGCCCTCCCTGCAATGTCGGGACCATTACCTGTGAGCTGTACCACATCGAGACCACTTCCGAGAGCAAAGTCTGAAAGTGTGCTGTGTCTAGTCTACTTGGGTACTCTGCAGTATATAAACCTGAACGCCTTGCAGCCCTCATTACATTTCAAATACAGAGCTCTGCATATCAGCTGCCTTTCGTATGATAAAATTTACCAAATTTCTCCTTCCCAAAGCAGATACTCAAATTGGAATGCTGTGGAAGTTGAAAATTCTGCCAGCCCATAATTCTGTATCAACTTCCCAATTCTGAGATTTCACAGTGCCTCCAAATACTAACAGCCAGGCTGAGGCTTACCTTTCACAGTAGGTAGCTTCTTCTGTTTGGATTGTTACTGCAGTAAACTCATGATAAAGTGTAATAGCACTTGTGTTATGGCCAACACTGTCACCAAGTGCCCTGTTGTTCACACACCTGTAGATGCTGCGCCACCTCCACTCTGGCTGTAACTTCTAGGCGAACTCTCTCCGTCAGTACTTTAACACACCGTGTATTCCTATTACTGAGTTGGTCAATTTTTATGATATTTATGAAAGTATAAGAACACAGTTCAGTGCCAAAATATTCCTGCACTGATTCATAAAGACAAATAGCAATGTCGAGACAGTGAAATGTTTTTAATTAGCTGCTCTTGTCGGCTCATCTGAAAACCACCTTGATGTCTATTTGAGTTCAGCCTCAGTTCTCCCTTACAGTCTGTAGATACTGCTCTTTGCACACTGCCAGTGTCAATTAAAATAGTCGAGTCCAGAAAGACAAGTAATACAAAAAGACAAGTACCCATACAAACTGTTGCCAACACATTTTGGTATATACACTGTGACAGTCTGTGCCTGTCTTTCCACCTCTGTACTTTTACTGTAATTTACAAGACTGTAATAGAATGACACCAGAACACATAGGAAAAGGTAGTGGGACACTACACGTTACCATAAGGATAGATGGTGTCTGTCAGGATCGCCAGAGAATTTTTCACTGTGAGGTGTCAGCAACAGACGCACCTCGGTCATGCCAACATCCACACATCTGCCTTTACCAAAACTATGTACATCTTCCCCTCTGTAAGGTAAAACTGTTACTTTGATAGGCAGCTCATGGAAACCACAGTTATGACTGCTGGCACTCCCGTCACTTAGTGTTTGCTTTCAGGTTTCCACAAAAGCTGTATTCAGCAGTAAACCTGTGAGCACCCCTGCAAATGCCATGGAATCTATAGAACTCAATTTCAAATATTACAGTACATGGGAGTGAAGGTCCTTCCCTTAGCTGAAGGAGCCCGTGTGACAATGAGAAAGTTTCATCAGCAGCGCCACCTGTAGCTGCTGTAGCTGTGCACCCGTGTGTGTGTGTGTGTGTGTGTGTGTGTGTGTGTGTCAGCTGTGCAGAAGCTCAATCACAGGAGGTTAGCATCTGCAGTGTACTGGCATTGCGTAATGAGACAAATTTCAGTTTCTCAGATGCAATTATTGCAATTTTGTCAGCAGTGTCGAAAGAGAGAACAGCGATCAATCCACTTGTAGTCACAACAGGAAAATATGACA
Organism: Schistocerca piceifrons; assembly: GCF_021461385.2. Taxonomy (NCBI): domain Eukaryota; kingdom Metazoa; phylum Arthropoda; class Insecta; order Orthoptera; family Acrididae; genus Schistocerca; species Schistocerca piceifrons. Next base: position 592,606,529 of record NC_060143.1, read on the forward strand.
CCCCAAAAAAAGGAATGGAACGACTTACATCTGTAGCATGACACTACAGCAGAAATTAAAGAGTTACCCTCAGATCTCAAAGTTGCTCAAATAAAACATGAGATGTCATTTGACTCTAGATAAACTATGAATGTGAAATCCAAAGCTATCACTATGTTTACTAACTCTAAAGAACATTGGTAGTAGCAAACTGAAATTCTACAACTATAATTTGCCTCAGAATCAGGAGCTGGTTAAAGCTTCTACATATGGGGAAGTTACATTCAACAATACTCATCTGGGGTCAAAACACTGCTAGTAACTGCATATGAGTTAGTGAGATTGTTATGATGGAGACTCTTACTTTCAAATACCTCCACTCATTTGGAAAATGGACAATATGTGAGAAATATCTACCATGCCTAACTCCTTCCATCCTTTTTGTTATTACAATATTTCTCTTGTCCACAATATTTTATTTTAAGGAATAATTTACAGGGTTATTACAAATGATTGAAGCGATTTCACAGCTCTACAATAGCTTTATTATTTGAGATATTTTCACAATGCTTTGCACACACATACAAAAACTCAAAAAGTTTTTTTAGGCATTCACAAATGTCCGATATGTGCCCCTTTAGTGATTCAGCAGACATCAAGCCGATAATCAAGTTCCTCCCACACTCGGCGCAGCATGTCCCCATCAATGAGTTCGAAAGCAGTTCTGGCATGTTTCTTGGTAGAGGAGGTTTAAACACTGAATCTTTCACATAACCCCACAGAAAGGAATCGCATGGGGTTAAGTCAGGAGAGTGTGGAGGCCATGACATGAATTGCTGATCATGATCTCCACCACGACCGATCCATCGGTTTTCCAATCTCCTGTTTAAGAAATGCTGAACATCATGATAGAAGTGTGGTGGAGCACCATCCTGTTGAAAGATGAAAATAGCTCCCTGCTTGCTTTATTCGTCGACTTCCGCGGGCTACACGTAAAACTTGCCCGCACGCGTTCAACCGTTTCTTCGCTCACTGCAGGCCGACCCGTTGATTTCCCCTTACAGAGGCATCCAGAAGCTTTAAACTGCGCATACCATTGCCGAATGGAGTTAGCAGTTGGTGGATCTTTGTTGAACTTCGTCCTGAAGTGTCGTTGCACTGTTATGACTGACTGATGTGAGTGCATTTCAAGCACGACATACGCTTTCTCGGATCCTGTCGCCATTATTGTCTCACTGTGCTCTCGAGCGCTCTGGCGGCAGAAACCTGAAGTGCGGCTTCAGTCGAACAAAACTTTATGAGTTTTTCTACGTATCTGTAGTGTGTCGTGACCATATGTCAATGAATGGAGCTACAGTGAATTTATGAAATTGCTTCAATCATTTGTAATAGCCCTGTATTAACTGCTAATATGTTGAACTCTTTTAAACTTTTTTAAGAATAACAAGGTCAGCAGAAAAGTCATTTACTGCGAACAAAAAGGTAACGGCGAAAGGAGGCAAGACGAAATGCAGTGAACGTACCTGAGTGGGGGGCAGGAGCAGGAGAAGTCGCCGAGGCGTGCGCCACGGTGACAGGTGCCTCCAGCGAGGCAGGGACTAGGCGAGCACGGATCCTGCCGCCGGTCGCAGCGCTCCCCCGCGAAGCCCTCGGTGCAACGGCAGTCCACCTGCACACACAGCCAGGCCTCAGCTCCCGCTCCTTGTCGAAATGCAAACATCACAGTACAGGAGATCGATGCTCGTTTGAAGAGCAGGGTGGTTAAAGTGTCACTGACAGTGTGACAGTTACAGATTTGTCACAAACGCAAACCCGACAAAATCAGAGGAGGCAATTAGTGGCAACTTCGTACGAGGAACTATTCCAGAATTAGCCTTGTTTGATTAAGAGAATCTGCAAAAATCTAAATTGTAATGGCTAGGTGGTGATTTTAACTACAGACCTCAGTGTTAGCCCAGTGTCTTTATTGTGACACTTTAGTCAGGCAGTCATTTGACACTTCTGTTGGGCAGTCATTCTGAGTTTATGTCAGGATCCCAGATGCGTAGAGAAAAAGAGCCACTATCGTCAGTAGTAAGTGAAGAAAGGTCTCTCTGCTCCGTACCTCAATGTGGTGCATGTTTTTCCACAGGACTTTCGGCACACGTTGGTCAGCGGTAGCAAATACTGAAGGCAGCTTGAAATAAGGAGTGATCTCCACGAATGACTGAAGGGCAGTACAACTTCCACTCTGCCACGGACAATTGACTGTGTAAATCTTCAGGACAGAATGAACCACAGTACCGGACCTCAGCATTTTGTGGGCATCACCCACTTCAGACTAGTATCTCAATGACACCAACAGTTTGAAGTTGAGAGGGAAACTGCAATGTGTGCTAGGATGAGAGATTTGCCAGTGAAATACAAGCACCCCCCAAGTTTAAATCCTGATTGTTGTAGTGGAATAAAACTATCATATCACACACAGCACAACTGCATACACTACCAACGTGGTAACAGAGCAACACTTTATCAACACTATGATTGTCTTTTTAAAATAACATCAAACATAATCTGGTCACTTAATAAAAATGGAATGAACGGAATACAAAAGGATCTCGTATACTCCTGTTTATTGCTAACACTCTCCCCTCAGAATAATACCTAAAAGTAACCACACATGTCATTTTTAATGTAGCAATTTCTTACAATAACGTTCATGAATATTCTGATTCAGTGGCTCAGCTAACAAGTCTGCTTGATTTTTACCTGTCGAAATGTATTGAATGCCAGTTGTTCCATCTATTACTTTCTCCATGATGAAAAGATGTTTATGGCAATGTGTTTTGTTCTGGATTTGTCTGTATGATTCTTGAAGAGTACAACTGCTGCTTGATTATCAATACAGGTATCGATACAGGTGTCGATTCTCCAATCAGTTCTTTCAGGTTAAGGCTCTTCAGTAATTCTCTCATCCATTTCACCTCTTTTGCACGGCTGCCTCTGACACATATTCTGCTTCCATTGTGCTCAGTGCAACTGCAGTTTGTTTCATACTCTTCCAGAACACTAGAGATCTAACCAGTAATATTACATATCCCATAATATTTTATGATCATTTATACAAGTAGCCCAACAGCACCAGCGAATGCTTCAAGTACTTGACCAGTAGGATACTATGTGAGTTTAAATGTGCTGTTTCCTTCACATAACTTAGAACCCTTTTTGGCGAATTCCAATCGTTCATATTAAATTTTGAACAATGTTGTGACAACTTTGCCACTAAGAAAGCTAAGTCGGGTCGAGTCATCAGCGAAAGTTATGAGAGTCACAAGCATCTATACCATTTTGAATAAATCCCAGTTCTTCTAGTGAGTTATTTCAATGATCATTCCCACTTTGTTTCAGTATATGTATTGACCTTTTAACTTGCAAACCAAACTTTCTTGTCCTTCTCGATGAAATCTTCTGGCTGGAGCATATGTACATATTCCTTAAATTTACTATGCAGATATGTTCTCGTCACAGCATACTGATCAATATGCCAATTTTGTCAACGCTGGCTGTTATCAATAGGCAAATTGTTTCTAAATTTGAAACATGAGTATAATTCTTGTTTTAGTCTATACCTTCCATTTGACTAAATCCCTTTGCAACCAAGTGAGCTATAAAAATCTGCTTTTGGTCAACTGTCTTCTTTCTAAACATCCATCTGTTATTTACAGACATTACACCTGATGCTTGCTCACCCAATTTCCAAGCATCTTGATTCTTCACAGAGTTAATTTCTTCATTCACTGCAACTATCCATTCTGATGCTTCATCAGAATTAACTGCTTCATGATACAGTAATGGTTCATCACTGTTCCTTCCTCGCACGAGGAGCCTTCTCTTCAGAATGAAGTGTCACTGGATGAAATTTGCTTAAACCTGTGTTTTCTTTTGTTATATCATTTCTTGGCCTGCATTTACTTTATGAAGTTTCAGCAAACTTCACAAGTTCCTGATTATCTTCAATTTCTTCCAAATTTTCCTCCCGATCTGAGAAACCATAAAATTCCTCTTCAGTGTCAGAATCTTTTCCTTCACTCGTATTTCATCTTCGATACTTGGAAATGATAATACTCCGTCATTGTACAGTTCAACAGATTCTTTCTGTTTCTTAGTTTGAGCTGGGTATTTGCCATTCAAAAACTCTTTGAATATTCAGTCCCTGCATTCCACAACCCGTTTCATTTCTGGCTCCAGATCCTTTATGCACAGCCATATACAGAATATTCTATAAATACAGCTTTTTTCTGCCCTTGTGGATGATTTAGAATGGCATTTTGTTGAGGTACATGAACGAAAACTTCACAGCTGATCACACGCAAATGTCTCACTCTAGGCTTTCGATCTGTCCACAATTCATAAGGTGCTTTTTGACTGTTGTGCCTATTTGTAAAACTATTTCTTATGTATGCCACAGTGTACATCAGATCAGCCCAAGAGCTTTTTGGTAAATTACTTTCTTGCCACGGTGACCTTACTATATACATTAACATTCTGCTGAAACATTCAGCTATACCATTTAGCTGTGGTGTGTATGTCATTGTTACTTCATGCCAAATTCCCCAGATTCATTGAAGATGTTGCAATCTCTTTTATTGAAAATAACCTCTCTATCATTTTCTGTGAGCTGCCTCATCAATAAGATTGCATGGTTCTTATTCGGTGCAAGGAGTGTATTGTCAGCTACAAATTCCTTAGTCAAACCCTACACGTTAATTATCTTCACCCTTACTGTACCTTTCCCCTTTTTTCTAATATCAGCAAAAGTTATGATCTCAGCTAAAATATTTTTATCAACAGTTGAAAAATAATTTTCATCTGGAGTTATGTGATGAGTTGTCCCGGAATCTACTACCCAGTTATCACCATTCAATGTGATTGTGCCACAGGCAGCACCAATACTAACAGCACATAGTTTATTTTGTTCCTTTTTAAATGCATCCTTTTCAAAACAGTTTCTGGATATGTGAGTGACTTTGTGCCAATTGTAACAAACAAAACTACCTTTCAGTGTAGCTTCTTTCTTCGTTTGTTCCTGTCCTTTGTTGTGATCCGTAACTGGCATTCTTTGGAACTTTTGACTACCAGTATACTTTTAAGGATACTGCAGAATGTTTATCTTCATTGTATTCATGACATCTACCATCATTGGCAAGTAAACACATTTTAATTGTAGCACACTTAAAATCATTACCTGGCAAATGGCACAAAGCTGTAACTACTGCATCCCATTCGTCTGGAAGTCACACAGAACAGTCACTGCTATATCTTCATCTTCAATTTTGTCACCAATGTTTGCTGGATCTGTTACAGTTCTGTTTATCAATCGTATATAATTTCCCACAGATTCACAATACTTCATTTTTAGTGAATATAACTTCTGTACCAGTTGCACAGTGCAAAATTTGCTAATCCTTGGGGTGTAAAATTTTTGAAGTTCTTCCCATACTGTTTTTGGATTTGATAAACTTCATATACGCATCTGCAGCTGATGTACCTTCACCAGGTTCTATCCACCAAACTAAAATATAGTCCACACATCAGAATGTAGTACGATCATTTTCTTCTGATATGACCAACAAGCGTAATTTCCTCCACTTAATTTCATAATAATGTGTCTGTGCTACTCATCTCTGTTTATTTCACCATTGTTTTACTGTTGTTATCATCCTGTGAGACCACAAACACAGCTCAACATCAATTAACATTTTCCACATGCGCCACATAAAAATAATCAACTGGTATTGGCAAATATTGTCTTCTCCACAAGGATGAGTTTTTGATTGACTAATTGACACTAACAAAGTTTTTATTTTATTTGTTAGGATGAATAGGCCCATACCCATTGTTGTAGTGGAATAAAACTGTCACATAACACATATTATATTTTTTTGAGACAAAAACTGGATCCATCATGAAAGTGGTACAGAGCAACGTTGTGACTGCCTTTTTAAAATAATGTCAAAGTAACCCAATCACATCATAAAAAATGGAATGAATGGAACAAATAAAATATCTCTTCTCCACATGTTTATCTCTTAACACTTATGCTGTATGGACTTTTAACCTGTCAGTACATTTCTGCAATGTCAAACATCAGACCATTAAGCTCTCAAAGCTGATTACACATCATCGCCAACACAAAATGTGTACAGCTCATGTCAGGAAGGCGATAGATTTTACGTATCCTACCAGCTACTTCAGTTGACACCAAAAATTTAAGGCAAATCAAGTTCTGTCTAGGATTACAAATTAATTGAACCGATTAATAAGATTTGCTATTATACGGATTTGGGCTCAATTATTGTTTAAGAAGCAAAGCAATCACAATTCGACTTGACTAGCTGTAGGGTGGTAATTGTTCTCTTTTATTTGCATTAAGAAGGAAGTGAAATTAGGATATGTGATGCAGAGAAATTTCTCAGCTAGTGACGTTCTGTAGTGCACTGCCAGTGATGATAATAATCTGCAAGAGACACATCTATTACTTCTCATTTTCCAACAAATATGTCCAGACTTCTGAGAAAAACCATCAATATGCATTAAAAATGATGCAATGGCAAAACAACGATAGAGATCCTACATTGAAAACCACACAATACCAAATATACTGACTCACTTCTCTCATTCTCAGCAACATCCAAACAATTATGCTCTTTGAATCTTTGAGATTTCCCCGAATCACTTTAGTCAGAGGAAGGGACAATACCTTTAACAAGTTCTCATATCGTTGGATGTGAGGTCCGCCAGTTATGCAAAACACAGTTTTTTCTCAGTACCTAAACATGTTTTGGCACCACTGTGCCATCATCAGTGGGTTTTTGTTTTATTTATTCTACAATGTGAACGTTTTTTTTAAATGATTATAAAATTATGTGGATGTTTAGTTCAAACAATAGATTGTTTCTTTTTGTAAATACCTTTACATTTGGTGTGCATGAATTTTCCAGATCACTTGTGTGTTAATTACTACAGGTAGCTTGTCATCTGCAACCAAATGATGTTGATGAGAAAGTTTTTTGTCATCTGCAACCAAATGATGTTGATGAGAAAGTTTTTTGCTGGGAGATAACCTATCTTCCAGAATGTAATTTAGCTTGTCGCAATATTTTCGAGCCTATATTCGTTTTCACTTGCATTTTTGTGAGGCAAGCACTTACATTCTCTGCATCATGGTGAGGTGTTGTGATGCACAAGTAACTATAACAAGTATGTTCCACAGATAACGTAGTAAAACACTTTTCACTTCACCAAAACACAGTGTGATTGTGGTTTGTTGTGTGTCCCAGTCCAGTCAGTGTTCATTTGTGCACCAGAGAGTTCGGTGCCAAATTTTAAGCTACAGGTTGACAATATTATTGAAATTATTGAACTATATAAAACAAAATTGTCATTAACTTCTGAACGGTCTGTGTTAGGACGTTCAAACTGCACAATCAGCTGGGAGGCATGATAGGAATTAGTATGCACTGTGTGCACGCTGGTTTACCAAATTTCATTTTGATGGGTTTGTCAATAAGGAATATTGGCGTTTTTGGGGGACTGAGAACCTGCATTTTGAGATCGAAAAGTCTCTTCACCCTCAACAGGTGAAGATGACTTCATCCACATTATCCAACGTGACCCTGATTTTGGCAAGATGTGATTCATGCAAGATGTAGCTCAACCCCATTTAAGAAGGTGAGTGTTTGATGTCCTGGAAGAGCACTTTGGGGACTGCATTCTGGCTCTGTGGTACCCAGAGGCCATTGGCATGGGCCTTGATTAGCTACCATATTCTCCATATATGAACACATGCTACTCCTTTTTGTGGGGCTATATTAAAGACAAGGTGTACAGCGATAACACCAAAACCATTGATGAGCTGAAAACAGCTATTCACAAGGTCACCGACAGCATCGATGTTCCCACACTTCAGGGGGTCGCGCAGAGTTTTACTATTTGTCTGCACCACATCATCGCCAATGATGGCAGGCATATTGAACATGTCATAACCTAAATCCGAATATCTGTAGTGAAGTTTGAATGTTTAATGAAGTGTGTGCATGCCGTAGTTTGTAACTAATTTACGTTTTTCTTCAAACAGTTCAATAATTGTCACCCAAGGTAGAAATTTAGAGTAATTGCTGCCAAGTGAAAAAGATTTTGAATAAAGTCTGAGTGTCGTTGAAGAGCACCAGTGCTGGGCAGCAGTTGGCACTCTTCAGTCATCAAGCAAAAAGCTATGTTATAAGAGCCACACAGTTGGGTTGTTGGTTAATGTTAGTAATCTGTTTGGTATACGACAAATCATGCTGCATTATTTCATTTGAGAGTTTCAGTGTGGAGTGGTAGGGATCGTATAGTGACACGCAGAATATTAATCAATAGCGACACGCAGAATATTAATAAGTTGTGAACATTTCAAAGTATTCACTGTGTCGTGTTTTCTACAATAAATAGAACTTGAACATTTGATGACTGTCTTTAAGGAAAATGGATACACCGAGAGTCAGATTCGTCGGGCTATGGAATTTGGACCGTCTCCGGAGGTGTCCGAAGAGGAACATAGATCTGTGGCCTTTCTTCCTTATGCTGGAGGCTTATCGTTTAAGATTGGACGAATTTTAAGGAGTTTTAACATTAAGAGTGTGTTCCGTCCACCCTCTAAGATTAGGGCTCTGCTCGGCTCTGTGAAGGATGATTTGGGACTTAGAAAACCCGGGGTGTACAAAATTCCGTGTCAATGTGGGAAAGCTTACGTTGGTCGTTCTATTCGCACAGTGAATGACAGGTGTGTGGAACATCGCCGTCACACGAGGCTACAACAGCCGGAAAAATCGGCCGTAGCAGAACACTGTCTGAATGAGAGACACAAAATGAAATTTGAGGAAACTGTTGTAATTGCCAACATTTCCGGTTTTTGGAATAGCGTGTATAAAGAGGCGATCGAAATTAGGTTGGCTGATAATTTAATCAACAGGGACAATGGGTTTCCTCTTAGTAAAACGTGGAATCCTGTATTATCTCGCATTAAAACAGAACGTTCTTCGGTGCGGCCTTGATTGCGATATATCGTTGCCAGCAGTGTTTCACTAAGGGCGGCGCCACCTCCCTGTTTTGGAAGTCAGAAACCGTGATGGGCGGCGCATGCGCCGTGTACTGAACGGTGGCCTATATAGGACGTCGAATTGCAATCTTGCGTCAGTTCTCAGCGGGACTCATCAGCAGAAGCAGCATTCCCTGAAGATGGCGAACAGTTGGATCGCCGAAATATCGAGTCAAGTTGATTTTAGGATCCGGCAGCAAACCCGAAAAGACTTTCAAGACTTATTACGCCGGGAAAGCCTACGTAGTTACATTAATAAATAGTACTGTTTGTGACCTCATAATGATAACTATTCTTCATAGTACTCATCATTATCTGCTTCCTTAAAGTATCAGTCACTGGATTCCATCTGCCTCTTAGTGAATGGAGTTGAGAGAGGTAACAGTATCGATGTAATATAGCAAGCATTTGATGTTCGTGTTACATATGGTGACTGTGACAGAATGTTGCTTCCTACAACAATCTTCAGATCCTATCGCCAGCATCAAAATATGGCGTGTGGTGCCTCAATCTCTGAGCAACATTGGGTGGGAAAGGGAACATGGACAGTGAACATTTACTTTGACTATACATTGCATGTGAAATCTACATCTGATTAACAATGGCTAGTCAAACAGAGAGTGCTGACGTTATAAATGGATAGGGCAGTGTTAATCAATGTTGATATGGATCTTGTTAATGAGTCAGAACTAATTAGTAAAATTCAAAATGTAGATGCATTGAGAAATGTTAACTCAATATCAACATAAATGTTGAATCGTATGAAGCAATGATAGACAATAATCGGGCTTAGAACAAAAATATTTTAATTGAGAATCAAAAGTGCACGCACTGGAAGATAGAATGAAGAATGTCAAAATATCCAATACACCAGCTGATATCAACATTATTCAACATGAAACAGAATCAATAATGCAAGAAAATCATGGTACAGTTTGTTGTACAAGTAGGAATTTGATCCACATAAACAATTACATCCCATAATTTAAAGTGTTGTTTGCATGAGTTAAAAATGAATCAGGAAAATTCAGTATCTGTGTATGACACATGGTTGCGGGTGCTAAAACATTCTACATTTGGTGATTTTGAAAGCACATTTCTAAATATTGGTCCTGCAAGAAAGGAAGAAGTATAAAAGAAAAAATATTTTGAATGCACAATTACAATCGGCACGAGGGGTCGATGCGTAACTTTCTTCAGAAATACTAGGAATGTAATAGTTATCTGGACAACCTTATTACTGGTAACGATTTGCTCATAATTTTGCTAAAGAATTTACCATGGAAAGTAAGAAACAATTAGTGACACAAACCTCTGATGATTCTGAGAGTTAGGAAGAGTTGTAGATTGTCTGGAAGAGACTGAGAATGAAAGAATGGTGGCGGGATCAGAGAAAAATTTGACTCATTGCAAACAACATTTTCAGTGATGTGATGCATCGCAAAAAGATAATTTTGGATGTGCACTGTGGAATCAACCAAATGACAGTCGACAGTGGTATAATGACAAGCGAAGGGATGAATGTTCACAAAACTATGTGTGCAATGATATCTGGTTTCAAACTGATGAAAGGTGGAAAATGAGTTTTGCAGACAGAACCAAGAGGTAGTGCACAATGGAAGAGATCAGGACTGTTCACCACACCGAGATACAGATGATAGACACTGACACTGTGTGCAATTGTCGATAAACTGAAATCAGTTTCAAATGCGGCTTGCTCTGGAATGAGTGAATAGCCTAGTGAGTCAGATATGAGAATACAGAAGACTGAATGTAAATCTGAAGATAATACGACTGACCTACTGGGAGAAGTTGTGCAGTTGTCAATGAGGTGTTGAATTCAGTGATTGAATTTAGTGTGAATGGTCAGAAAATTCCAGCAGTTTCAGATTTTGGAAGTGATACTAAAGAAATCTCCAAAAGTTTCTATGAACAGCTATGTGATGGAGAAGAGGCACCTGTGTTCCCTGTCAATAGTGTGCGTATAATTACTGCAACTGGGCATAGGAGTCATGCTGTTACTGGGCAGGCACTCATTAGGTGCAAGATTTTAGATAGATACTCTGTCCTGGTTGTACTGATTCTTGATTCTTTGACTGTGAATTGGAATTTTGGTAATGACTGGCTGGCACAAAAAAGATGTAAGACTATGGAGAAGGCTGTTTAAGTATCTTTGATGGTAGTGAAGAATCAGAGTTTAATTTCATCATGTTCATCAGAGGAAAGGAAGAAGTGTCTGCAGGGTTAGAAAATAGATTTATTAAGAAGATGGTAAATTGTGGAACTGAAGCACCAGAAAGGAAGACAATGTGTCCACAGAGAGAGGAGAAGATATTTGTGATGTCATGTTAAAAATTCAAGTGAAAGTAAGTGATTTGACAACCTGCCCATTTCCTGTAGAGAAGAACTGTGAGTAGTTTTATGTACGCACACCAAAGTCTTTTCAAATAAACCAGTGTTAATGAAATGAAAATATAAATGATTAATGTTCTGGTAATGATAGGACTGTTTAGACTGGTTGTGTATCTTCCCCAATGAAGTAGTATAAGGATAAGGATATCTTCTACAGCAGATAAACAGTTACTCACTTGAAGGGTTACAGTTACTAACTTCATCAAATTGGCAATATGTACCGAGTAGCAGTGTGTAATTCTTTTCCATTTAATTAGACTGAGACACAGCAATGCATGGCCGTAAACAGCTAGTTTGAAATAAAATATTCTTTCACTCACTTATTAATTTCTTTATAGAAATCCAAGAACATTACAAAACATTTGAGAACATTCTAAAATATCAATAAATATCTGATACCTTTAAAGAAACCTCTGTAACTTTCTAGAACATTCCAGCATATTACAAAATATTGTCTATATATACCGTTCTGAGGTGTAACATATCCCCACAACAAGATAATGGAACATTTTGAGAACATCCTGGAATATTCTAGAACATTCCCACACCTTTTAGAAGCTGCTATACATTCTAGAACTTCCCAAAGGAGTCCATTGGTGTGATGGCCTATTTTGACACTCATATCTCCAAATCCAACCCCTGATTCTTCATGGAGGAGGGACAACGGGCTAACGTACCATATAACCCACACAGGGCTGCAGTGGGTGGGTTGTGCTCTCTCTCTCTCTCTCTCTCTCTCTCTCTCTCTCTTTCACACACAGGGTGAGACACATTGACTTTGTGAATAGTTCCAGATACTGTAATGAGGTTTTCCGCAATTGATAGTGTGCTGAAGAGCACATAATATTTTGTGTGAATAATGGTCTGTACTCTAGTATCAACTGAGATAGTGAAACATTACGGTTGTTTATAACAGAACTGTATGGTTTTCATAACTGCATTCAACAGCTCTTGGGAAGACAATTACAGTGATAAAGCACTTGTTAATATTGATGTTGAAACCTTTCGCAAAAGAATCCGAGAAATGCACTAAAATTGGAAAGTGGTGGGGGCCAGAGTCTGCTACTGCAGTGTAACCACCACCAAGAAGAGCTCTCATGCCAGGCTCTGTTGTTATATGCGGCAAGACATGCTTATACTACTAAGATAAAACCTGGTTTCCTACACAACGTTGATACGTGGTCAGCTATGATTTTTGTATATGGAACTAAAGCACACGCTCAGCTTCTGCCACATCAGGGGGGCTTAGGAAAACTACTTCAAATGTGTTTAGTTTCCAGGTTGTTGTGGAAACAACTACAGTTCTGTCAGACAGTTTTCCTTTGAAACCCCCCCCTTGCTGCTTTCTTGTCAAAGCCAAATTAGAAACATCGGTCACTCATACTTCATAATGATAAACAGCTTCATCCATGGAAAAAAAGAAACCAATGTGTATACCTGACCTGCTTTCGTATGGAGATGCCTGAATACTTCTTAAAAGTAAAACAACTGCTGTCAGACAAATGTGTCTATAGACACTGCTCAAAATTGTAATAAGACTGAATACACTTTAAATGAACTACACATTTTATTCCGAATGACTGATGACATGTCCTCCAAAAACTAAATACTTTTTCGACAAAAAGTAGTGCTCAAATTTTTACCATGGACTGCAAGGCACATCTGCACTCATCATTCAAGAGACAGATGAACAGATTTGACAGCGCATATTGTCTGGTGTAGCTGGTGCTTCACGATATACTGCATCTTTCAGTGCTTCCCATAGAAAGAAATCAAGAAGACTGACTGGTCATGGTATTGCAGCTTTCCATCTTATCCAACGGTCAAGAAACATTTCATTCAGTTCTTGCATCGCAATGTGAGAAGAGTGAGCTGGGCAGTTGTTGTGTTGGTACAACACACACTGCTGCTTATCCAGTGGTAGCACTTCTAGAAGAACAGGCGGAATGTTCATAAGAAAATGTACTTCCATTTAAGACCTCCAGAGCCCGGCCTCAGTAATTTGGTTTGTTTCCTTTCTTCTGTCCATTCACACTTGGCTACAGAACTAGGAACTTCGTTAAGCATCTCAATTGTGATGGTTCCTACTTGCCTTAATGTGCTAATGGTGAATGCTGAGCTGGTTCCTTCAGAAGGTCATAACCAATTTCTTATCCCATCCTTCCCTATTATGAGCTGGTACTCCTCCTTTAATGACATAATCCACAAAGGGATATTGAACCATAATCTTTCTTTCTTCCTTCCTTCTGTCTTTCTGTGTTGCCTTGTTTATGAACTTCTAAGCTTCATCTGCCTTCATGTTTGATTTGATTTGAAATCAGCCTCAGTGGAAGACATTACTTTAACATCCTCTCAACAGTCAAGTGAAAGGAGATCACTTAATCACCAGTCATTCGGCCCTTCTTACAATGACCACTTGTGGCTCATCTGGGATGAAGTACTGTCCCACAACGGAATTTCTTTTGATGCTGCATCATATGTTTATGCCCCGTAGTCGTTGGTAATGTACATGACGAAACCAGCATGGATTTTCAGCTGCAGTAGTGCATATTACATAAATTTATATTACTGTGGTGCGAGACTAATCCTTTGTTGGTAAAGAGCAAATGTTGAAAAATTGTAGTGTCACCTGCAACATCTGAAGCAACATTAAAAATGTGAGCACTGGACATTTATTATTGTGGCAAGCTCAGTGAAGGAAACATAAAAGTTAGTGTCACTGGTAACTTGTGAGTATCTGTTTACTAGTGCCTTGTGACATGCATCAAACTGTATTTTCATTATACAATCATTTAATGAGGAATAATAATACCTGAAGAATTACAATCAGTCCAAGGGAAGATTAAATTACAAGTGAGACTCTGGAAATTCTATTCAACATATCATGTAAGTGAAAAAAAAAAAAGCCAGTCACAAAAGGAATAGCACGACACTATGTGTAAAGCATGAAGAGAAGAAAGTGGATACGTCCATGTTTGTGAGAATACATTGTTAATCAAGGTAACTGGAGGCTATTTTGTTAATAGTTTAAGTGTGTACCTGTACTAACTGTGCAGCTAACATTAAGTACATTGCTAATAACCAAAGAGCTGAGAAGGAAGGTAATGTGAAGAACATTTATGATGAAGCAAAACACTGAAAAATTGTTACAAGGTTTGTCAGCAGTGTAATACAGCTTGTCACAATTTGCTGGATGGAGTAAAAGTCAGCATGTTGAAATAAAAATACACAAGAAAAATGTGATTAGATCAATAATTAGTCATGCCATAGCCACAAGAACATGGATTTGGGAGTCTGTGTTGTTGTCTTCTAGAAAAGAACCAGTGCTCAAAAGTTAGTGTGAATGTCATTTTCTGTGCTCCATGCATTGATCCACTATAGGTGAGTGGTCACCTTTCTCTTATTTGACATATTGCTCCCTCCAGTAATTACTGCAATATACAAGAAATGTAGAGATGAGGTTAAGTTCCTGAGAATGAAAATTGCTTTTGCGGTCTTACAAATTATCAAATGAGTAAATCACTCAAATTACTGCAAACTGCAAATTCATCACTACAACAGTAGCCATCAGTACATCATAGGAAACAGAAGTATCTACTTCTATCACATGTATTGTGGAAACTAACAAAAGGAAATGGCAGCATTAGTACTTCAGTCTTCGAACTGAAGACCACAGCAACAACAGCATTTCTACACTCCTTTCCTTTGTTTACTTTCTTAGGTAGCAAACATATTTTGCAGGGTGTGGGGTTAGGATAACTGTTTGGCAAACTCCCTTGCCTTTTAGAAGCTCTGACCTCTGCCACAGGAAAAGCTGCAGGAGTATCCAGGGTCTGCTTTTCCACATGCTTACCTTACACAGACTACATAGTCAAAAGTAAATTACCCTGAAAATAATATGTACTGGACACCTGAAAAATTATAAATGATATAATATGTACTGCCAAATACTGATGTAACAATTTAGTACTGCTGCACTGCACAAAATGTGATACTTTCTGGAAGGATTAACTGTTTCCTACAGGTCTTAGTTGATTACGGAGGATATGATGAGGTTTCAAAGTTGATGTTGTTCCTGTCCTGCTTCCAGCTGCAGATGCCTTTTTCTTCTACTCTACAATTGCATAGAATCATTCTAGGTATTTATTTTGCCTTACTTCTGGTAACAGCAAAAATAACTGGTCTCTGAGTCACAAAATACGGACAGCGTTTCTTCAGCATGCTAGGAAATAAGTTTTGACCTTTTCTTCAAACTTAAGATGTGCAAAAAGATTCTTATGGCACAGCATCTTTCTCACACTAAGATATGGTATTTGTGCACCGAGAAATGTTTCAGTGGCACAAGCCAACAATTGAGAGAAAGGGGGGACATGTGAGAGGGAGGGAGCAAATAAGAACATTGATTTCTGCAGTAGGTGAGTTTTCACTTCTAAAACAGTAAGATGCTGAAGGTTTACATTTGTATCAGGCTTTGTTCTGTTAGACGGAGACATCCACCACATTTCCATTCACAGTAAAGATAAGTACATCTCATAGCAAAATTATACTAATAACAAGAAGCTAAGTTTGGGTCCATTATTTTTGTATGGGTGAACCTAAAAGGATTTCACCAAGCATCAAACTATAAACTAACATTAAGAATTTCATAATGAGGGACAATTTGTGAAATTTCAGTCTCTGTTTAAGTATTTGTTTTTATTCTTTGATTTTAAATGAAAGAATATCATTTTTGCAAATAGCCTTCACGGGTTTGCTGCCAGATGTCGTTGCGCAAATTCCACAGTATTTTCTTGGAGCAACTGTCCGACATCTTAAGGTGGTTAAACGCCGCTGGTGGCTAGGTACGACTGACGGTATCAACACATCAGCGCCCCTGTATATAAACATGTGCATCAAGAATGTGCAGGCATGGAAACTACACATGTGCAATGATTTGCAGATACATGGCGCAATACTCACACGCCCTCTGCCGAAAATCGCAGAGCAGGCCTCTCGCGTGTGCACTGTACGCTATGTTTACTAACAGTGTGGTCAGACATGACTCATAAAAAACCATTCTAAACCAATGTTGTGATGGAGCTGT
This sequence comes from Schistocerca piceifrons, assembly GCF_021461385.2. Classification (NCBI taxonomy): domain Eukaryota; kingdom Metazoa; phylum Arthropoda; class Insecta; order Orthoptera; family Acrididae; genus Schistocerca; species Schistocerca piceifrons. The sequence goes on from NC_060143.1 coordinate 592,623,121, forward strand.
TATTGAAAAAGCTTGATTTTCTCGTCATGATTTAATAACAGCCAACGCAGGGTTCCAGCCTGTGCTTAGTGGAAATCCTGCATCCCTGTTGATGATATTATCAGCTGCATGGATATGTACTGCTTCCTTAATGATGCAGTCCCAGAAAGATGATGCCAGGGATAAAAATTCCATCTTCTTATAAATTATGCAACATCCTGTATTCAGACAGTGTTCTGGAATTTCCTACTTCTCTGGCTGGCTAGGTGTGTATGGCGTTCATGCTCACTGCAGTGTTCTTGTACTGTGCGACATGTCTGGTCTGGCCTATACATGCCACCCCACACTGACAACAAATCTTATACACACCACATTTCCACAGACCAAGATCATCCTTAACCGAACTCAACAAGTTCCTCAGTTTTGCAGATGGACAGAAAACACACTTAATGTCATATCTTCTGAGGACTCTTCTGGTTCCTGATGAGATGGCACCAAAATACGGCAAGAAGGCAAAAGTGGTGGGCGTCTTTGTGTCTTCATTCTGCTCCAAGAATTGAATCTTGCTTGGGCCTGAATACATTACATATCTGTCTCTCAGAATTACCGTTTTGTCAGAATACTGTCTTCAAATTTGTATCTCACTCAACAGCTTTTCAGGATCAGTCTATGAACAACATATGTAGTGCACTTCTGCATTGTGCAGGGTGATGGCAGCTTTTGGCCTGCAAACGTAGCTCTGTATGTATTGGCTTGCAATAGATGCTGTGTCCCTAGGGTCCATGCTGTTAGTAAATGTAGAGTACAGTGCACGCACAGGAGGGCCGCTCTGCGATTTTTGGTAGAGGACATTTGAGTATGGTGCCATCTATCTGCAAATGATTGTGCGTGTTTGATTTCTGTGCCTGCACAGTCTCTGTACACATGTTTTATGTTCAGGGGCATTTACGCGTGGATACCGTCTGTTGTATCTAACCACCAGCAAGGTTCAGTCACCTGAAGATGTCAGAGAGTTGCTTCGAGGAAATATTGTGGAATTTGCAAATCAGCCGACGGCAAACCTGTGAAGACTATTTACAAGATATCCACTGGGAAAGCTTGAAGAGTCACAATATAAGTTTTATTTTCATAATTTTCAAAATGAGTGTCATTTAGAAAAGTCTCATTTCTTTTCTATAGTTCAAACTTATCTATTGCTTATATCGTTTTTAGAAGTAGACTTCTTTCTTTACACTTCCAGTACATCCCACATCAGTGAAGTAATACACACCTGTGTTCACATTTGTTTCCCTTCACTAGTTATTCAGTTTAGCAGCTACACACTTTGAGTGAGCTGAGTAGTAGCTATAAGAAGACAGCACTGATGATAATTGAGAAATTAAAAAAAGTTTGGTTTGTATTTACGTCAATCTGTCAATGGACTACAGTGTTCCAGTTAAGTTACAATAATTTCTAAATGGAATGTATGATGTAAAACGGAACAGTACAAAAGTCGCAGATCTGCTACATACCTCGAGGATGACAGCTGGTGTGGCAAAGACGAGAGTGCGGCTGTCCCAGACAAGGGTGCGGTTGGGGCGGACGCGCAGTGCCTCAGAACAGGAGGCACCATTCTGGCAGGGTGCACGCTGCTGGCACGCACTGTACGCCACGGACAGGGCCGGCAGCAGCGGTGCAGCCCGCGACAGTGCCTCCGTCACTGCTGCTCTGTCACGGTAGCCCTGTGAGTGGGAAAGAATGGTAGCTTTCCTCCCTCACTGCAGGTGACACTGTCCTGTCAAATCAAACTCACACTCTCCTAAAAAATAACTGTTAAATTATAGTAGTAACCGTTTCTGTTCACTTTGTGTTTCTGGTCTCCTCTTCAAGTTAACTAAAATTCAGTCATTCCTTGAGTGCAGAACACAAAGTGAACAATGCTTCATTGTCAAATTAATATTATCAAAACTTACTTGAATGTCCACACTCTGTATAGTCTGGCAATACTAAATTCTTTTAAAAGAAAAGAGTGACACATTAAAAAATCACAGAATCACTCCTAAAGCCACTGTCTATTGATCTCACATTTGCAGGAGAACATAATCTAAAATCTTCAGTAGAAATCACTAATTCACAGAATGTCTGATCACTGAATCACAGAATGTCTGAAGGATGGTATCGTGATTTATACAGCCAGTTGGTCAAAATAAAGCAACTCAGATACTAAAGGCTGTTAACGGATGTAAATAAGATCAAAATATTTCTCGTCACTGACAATCGCTCTCCAGAATGTATCTCCACTTTCAAACACTAATTTCAGCTGAACAACAATCTCTTCCTCTGTAAAAAAAAAAGGTCCTCTTGTGAGATGCTATCCATTTTCAAGAAATGAAGCTACAACTCAAATACATCTTTCAGACATGGACTGATAAGTAATAAGCAATAACAATGTGCAGTGACGTCAAGTGATTTTGCATTTAAATGGTATTGTTTACTGTAACCAATACATTCCAGTTACATGGAACTGAATTCTTTTGCAGTTACACTGAATCTACAGCTACCCCTCATTTGACTTGTGCTGTATTATACCAGCTTCAATGCCAAAATTATATTGGTATGACTACCAACCAGCTGTCACCCAGGATGGGGTGAACAGCCACTGCCACTCTGTGGCCAAGAGCAAAGTAGACCAACCCATGGCACAGTGTACAGTTGAACATAACACACTTGATTTCAATGGCTGCTTCACTTCCGAAGTCATCTGCATCCTTCCCTCCACCACCACCTTTTCTGAACTGCACGGACAGGAGTTATCCTTACAACATGTTCTCTGCTCCCGTAATTATCCCAGCCTCAACATGGTAACGTACTGTCCCACATCCTTCATCCAAAAGTTTCCACACATCTTATCATCTCCTCCCCATTCTCATCTCCCACACCATTTATTTGCAGCCCTCTGCCAATGCAACCGGCCGTCTTTCTCCGCTCCTCTTCTCTTCTCTTTTGTTCCTGTTTCCCCCACCTGCCTGTCCCAGAACCTCCTTACACTACGCCTGTCAGCAGTCTAGTCCCTGCACACTCCACCAGACAGCGTTTGTCTCTCTCCTCACCAATACACTACATCCCTTCCCCTTCACTGTGTGTGTGTGTGTGTGTGTGTGTGTGTGTGTGTGTGTGTGTGTGTGTGGTGTGTCTAAGGATATTGTGTGTGTGTATTTCTCTCTTTACTGACAAAGACTGAAGTCGAAAGCTATATGTGCGCGTCTTCTAATCTTGCCTGTCTGCGACTTGAGCTATATTCTTTATGGTAAGTAGCAATCTATCTTTTCCTAAATGGTTCATATATTAAATATTTTTATTTTATCTAAATCCCCTGATCTCTTATTTAACTTTATAAGCAACTAATCTAAGAATTTGCCAATTGTGTACTTAATAACACATCTACGGTTCAATGAATATCACATTATGTCTCCACGAAACTCGAGCACATCTTCTTGAAATTCTGGAGATACTATATCGAGGAAAGAACTGTGATTTGGTTCAGGTTTCAATATAAGGTCCTCGAGCCCTCGGATGCAAGTGTTCACGCAAATCTGCATGCGCTTGAGATCTAAATTTGACTTTTGAAAAGTCAAAGGCAATTTGTTGAGAAGAAACATTACATCTTTCATAAAAGACAATATTGACAAAAATTTCACACACTTCACATTTTTTAGCAAGCCAACAGTTACTTGTCTTTTCTCTTTTTCCAGCACAGATACCACAGAATTCCAATTTACATACTATGAATTTACTGCCTCTTCCAAAGACAGCAAGAAAATGGCAAAGTTTCTAACAATATTTTTCCTTGGCTCATTATATATTTTTTGCATATCTTTTAATGTTTTGGAATTCTTTGGTGACTGTTAAGAGTTGCTATAAATTCTGTTTAGAGTATTTTGAAACTTTACAAGCTCTAAACAGTATTCAGCTGCTTGACTGACTGCTGGAGCTAAATGCACAGATAATATAAGGGGTATTTTTTTTAAAAGGAACTGCCATCCCAGATCAAACTCCTGTCATAACAGATCCACCATCACTAACAACCAAGGAACATTTACTCTTATCAATGGCATGCCTATCCAAATTTCTCCAACACATGAACATATAACTCTTGCAGTACATTATATTAGCAGACAAAGAGCTAAGCAGAGCATGTACATTTCCCTCTTATTACAAACATAACAAGAGGTTCTGTTTCAGTAATGTCAGTAGACTCATCTATCAGGATTGAATACCACCTGGATCACTTTATTTTTGACAACAGGCCACAGTAGCCCACCACCCCACAGCCACCCCACACCGAACCCAGGGTTATTGTGCAGTTCGGCCCCCAGTGGACTCCCCACGGGAATGTCTCATACCAGACAAGTGTAACCCCAAATGTTTGTGTGGTAGAATAATTGTGGTGTACACGTACATGGAAGAGGTGTTTGCACAGCATTTGCCAGCACAGTGTAACTAAGGCAAAATAAGGGGAACCAGACCACATACGCTGAGGTAAATGGAAAACAGCCTTAAAAACCATCCACAGGCTGGCCGGCACACCAAATCTTGACACTAATCTGCCAGTCGGATTCATGCTGGGTACTGGCATACCAAACCTCGGCACTAATCTGCCAGTCGGATTCATGCCGGATACCGGCACACCTTCCCCTTCAGCAAGCAGTGTGTTAGACCACGAGGCTAGATGGGTGGGCATTCGAAAGTTCTCACAGAAGAAAGAGGGTCTGCTAAAAGTGGATGGATAGAGTCAGGGGACTCAAAACTATAAAACAGAGAAGTTAAAACACACACAGTAAAATACATAAAAGATTAGATCAAATCTAAAAACTGGAAAAAAGAGTGGTCTTTCCATGGGGGGTGGTCATGGGGTCCCAGACTGAGAAGACATGAAGAGAGGCCCCAACCACAACCACCCTGCCCCTGCTCAACGAGTAAAGCAAAACCTACATCTACATCTACATCTACATGAATACTCTGCAAATCAGATTTAAGTGCCTGGCAGAGGGTTCATCGAACCACCTTCACAATTCTCTATTATTCCAATCTCGTATAGCGCGCGGGAAGAATGAATACCTATATCTCTCCGTACGAGCTCTGATTTCCCTTATTTTATGTTTGTGATCATTCCTCCCTATGTAAGTCTGTGTCAACAAAATATTTTTGCATTCAGAGAAGAAAGTTGGTGACTGGAATTTCGTGAGAAGATTCCATCGCAACGAAAAACACCTTTCTTTTAATGATGTCCATCCCAATTCCTGTATCATTTCTGTGACACTCTCATATTTCGTGATAACAAAACGTGCTGCCTTTTTTTGATCTTTTTCCATGTACTCAGTCAGTCCTATCTGGTAAGGATCCCACACCGCACAAGAGTATTTTAAACGAGGATGGACAAGCGTAGTGTAGGCAGTCTCCTTAGTAGAGATTGTCTCCCAAATCGTTTATATAGATAAGGAACAGCAAAGGGCCTATAACGCTATCTTGGGGAACGCCAGAAATCACTTCTGTTTCACTCGATGACTTTCCGTTAATGACTACGAACTATGACCTCTGTGACAGGAAATCGCAAATCCAGTCACATAACTGAGACGATATTCCATAAGCATGCGATTTCCCTATGAGCCGCTTGTGTGGTACAATGTCAAAAGCCTTCCGGAAATCCAGAAATACAGAATCGATCTGAAATCCCTTGTCAATAGCACTCAGCACTTCATGTGAATAAAGAGCTAGTTGTGTTTCACAAGAACGATGTTTTCTAAGCCCATGTTGACTGTGTGACAATACACAATTTTCTTCGAGGTAATTCACTACATTTGAACACAATATATGTTCTAAAATCCTGCTGCATATCGATGCTAATGATATGGGCCTGTAATTTAGTGGATTACTCCTACTACCTTTCTTGAATATTGGTGTGACCTGTGCTACTTTCCAGACTTTGGGCACGGATCTTTTGTCGAGGGAATGGTTGTATATGATTGTTAAGTAAGGAGTTAATGCATCAGCATACTCCGAAAGGAACCTAATTGGTATATAGTCCGGACCAGAAGACTTGCTTTTATTAAGTGATTTAAGTTGCTTCACTACTCCGAGGATATTTACTTCTATGTTACTCATGTTGGCAGCTGCTCTCAATTCGAATTCTGGAAACAACCACTTTCACAGAGGAAACTGAGGATCAGTTCAATTATCTAGGAATTGTCTGCTAATTTTAAAATTAAGGAAGACTATACTTAGCATGAAGGGCCAAAGAAGGGGACATTCCACCAATATGTGGGATACCATCAGTCTGGCTCCACAATCATATTGTGCATGTGGTTCATTACACAGGAGGAAACAATGGGTGAGCCTGGTAGACGGCATAAAACAGTGGACTCCTTCTGAGAGGAGCAGAAGGAAGAGCACCAAAGTGCAGTTGTCTCCTTGATTGTGCAGAGTTTATTACTGGGAGCAGTAGCACACCGTATGTCATTTCACTTTTGGACAAAGACAGATTTGACATAGATCTGCACATCAACACCTGGAGTCATGAAAGGCTATGGAGGGTAAGTATCAGCTTCTCTAGCCAAACAGTCAGCCAGTTCATTCCCTGGGATACCCACATGACTTGGAACCCAGAGAAAGACAACTGAGCAGGCGGCATGGCTAGGGGACAAGAGGAGGTCATGGATAGCAGAGACCAAACGATGACGAGACTAGCAGATTGCCCACTGAGTCAGTACATGTTAAAACACTGTGGAGGGAAGCCTGAGTAGCAAAATGGAGGCCCTGGTGATGGTTAGCAGCTCTGCTGTGAATACATTACATGATTCCAGGAATAAATGGTGTTCTAAGCCAGTAGGAGACGCGAAAGGGTAGAAAGCATAGAGGCAACAGAGACCTTAGGACTCCGGAACAGGTCTGTCCTAATCTGTGGTCTAGGCACCATCCAAGGGGGGGGGGGGGGGGGGGGGGGTTATGAGAGTAAATACACGGGACGCATTTCGGTGATCGGAGATAGAGATCCCGACAAAGAGAGATGCATTACAAATGACAATTCCACCTATGGATGGTGATCAGGAGGAAGATGCCACTTGCTTGCAAAGAGGACTTCTTCTGTGAGGAGACTGTCAACGGGACTAGTGCGAAAGGCACCAATAGCCAGCTGCACCCCAGAATGATGGACAGGGTCAAGTATCTTCAGAGTGGTAGGAGCCACTGACACATAAACCTGACTTCCACAGTAAAGATGGAGAAGAGTAGCAAGTTCTGCACCCCAAGATGTGTGGCCCAGGAGGCAGAGAGCATTAAGCTTCTGCATGCATGTGGTCTTCAGCTGGTGAATATGGGACAGCCATGTCAGCTTTTTATCAAAAATAAGGCCTAAGAAACAGGACTGTGCTTTAACATCTGGGAGCTAGTCACCTAAATAAAGTTCTGAATCAGGGTTTACTATGGGTTGATGACAAAAAGTCATAACCTGAATTTTAGAGGCAGAAAATTGGAAGCCATGGGAGACATCCATCGGATGGCACCCTGGAGCCAGCTCCCAGCAGATCCTACCAAGTGGGAGCTGCACCAGATGCAAAAATCATCGGCATACAATGCTGGGGTAACCTGAGAGCCAACAAAGGTCACAAGCCAATTTATGGCTATGAGGAAGAGTGTGACACTTAATACAGAATCATGTGGGATATCGTTCTCCTGAATCTGAGGGGTGCTGAGTGAAGTGCCAACTTGAACCGAGAAGAACCAGGGGGATGGGATTAAAACTCGCCAATAAAAATCTGAAGAGGGTCACAAAATCACCATTCATGGAGAGTAACTGAAACGTGATGGTGCCAAGCCATGTTGTATGCCTTATAAGTCCTGACAGTTAGTAAAAGCCTGTCAGATTGCAGTTTCCAATCTGAGTAAATGGTCAGTTGGAGGTCATCCTTCCTGGAAGCCACACTGGTAAGGGGACAAAAGGCTCCGAGATTCAAGTAGCCAACATAATCGGAAGCTAACCCTCCTTTCAAGCAGTTTACAAAGTACGTTTGTCAGGCTAACCGGGTGGTAGCTGTCCAGAGACGTTGGGTTCTTCAGAGGCTTAAGGACAGGGATAACTCTACTGTCTCGGCATTGTGAGAGGAAGGTACCTACGAACCAAATGCGGTTGAAGACTCTGAGTAGCTAACCGTCCTCTCAAGCAGTTTACGAAGTACATTTGTCAGGCTAATTGGACAGTAGCTGTACAGCTGCCTCTGTCCAAGTGTTGGATCATCCGGTTGTGGATGGAATCCCGGCCTGGGGCCGTCTCATGTGCAGAGGTAAGAGTCTGCAAGAATTCCCATTCAGTGACGGGTTCAATATAGGGTTCAGCTGGGTGAGGGTTGAAACGGAGGGGGGTCTGTTCAACTCTGTGTTTTCTGCCAGAGAAAGGTAGCAGGATAGGAAGAGGCATAAGCAACAGGCTGCTTGGAACTATCACGATGTCTATGACCCAGTACTGACCCCAAGCCATACTGTGAAGTGTCCATTGCAAGGATCAAATGGATGGCTAGTTGGTACATCACTAAGCAGCGCGCACATTGCAACATGCTCTTAAGAGTGGAAAATTCCAGCAACTGGTGTAGCTAAGCACCTCTGCACAGCAACACATGTAACAGCTGCGCGACTGTGCCTGCCCTACGCCAAAATTTATGGTAGTGGGCAATTTTGCCCACAAAAAACCTAAGTTCTTTGACTGATGTAGGGCATGGAAGAGAGACAATAGTACAAAGATGTTGATACAGGGCTCTGAGAACCTCATGAGAAACTTCAAACCCAAGATAAATGATAGAATGTTGAAAAAATGGACATTTTTCTAAATGACACTTCAATTTGGCCACTGGGAGGAGAGACCAAAAAATAAATAAAATAAAATAAAGAGTATGGAGATTTTGTCCATGTTCCTCAGTGGAGACACCATAAACTACAATGTCATCCAAATAGTTTGCACAACCCAGCACAGATAATGAAACTTATTCCAAAAAAACGCTGAAAAATAGTAGGAGTGTTGGTGACTCCATAAGGCTACAAGTGTTGACGACTAAAAGCGGCACTGACAACTAAAATACATAGTGACTCGATATCTAAAGGGAGTTGTAAGTAGGTATCTAACAAGTCAGTTTTTGAGAATGTTGCCCATGTGATAACTCTGCAAAGAGTTCGTCTGGGTACGGTATCTGTAGATTGTGTATTCATAGAAACTTTAAAATCCCCACAGAGGCAGTTTCTTCACTATACTGCATTATTTGAGGTACTAAAAAGATATTTTTCTTCTGTTGAAGAACGTGGAAATATGCTCGAAACTCTTTATGAATTGGAGAAACAGATTAAGCACATATCAAACAAAAGAGCTAAACAAAAATCTATTATGGACTTCTTTTGTGGAAAACATTAATTCTTGCAACTGTGATTTTTTAATTGTAAATATTGAGTTATTGATAAAATTTGAAAGTTTCTTAAAAAGACATAAGATTTCCATTATGGATAACTCCATTTTCAATGTTATAAAATTTAAGCAAAACACAAGAATCAGCCCACAGGAAGACTATCTCACAATGTTTCAACTACTAATACTGTTCTACTTGCCAGCAGATAAACAGAATTAGAAGGCAGAGCAATATCAGCAAAAAGGCAGAGCAATATCAGCAATTGCTTTTCATGGGATATTTGAGGTAAGTGTGAGAAATGAGACCCACACATACTATTATACATCAAAATGCACTGCAAAACCTTCGCCTGGCTTTTCCAGAGCAGTTCTATCCCTTTTTACACTACCAGCCCTTCGAACCCCTGAAAGCGTAAAGGAGGAGTAATACTGTAGGTGCCTGAAACTGGTAATGGAAATAAAATTTCTTTTGTGCAACTGGTTGCTGATTATTTCAAGAAATATTGGCCACAATCCACCGATTCGACAATACCTGCTGGGAGCGCACGGCGACGGCCATCTCGAGCCCTGCGTCGACCTGCTGCAGGCCGAAGAGCAGCGGTGCATCGGCAGGCGCAGGAAAAGCAGCACGCAATGCGTCAACAGCCGCCTTGTAGTGGGCCGCCAGGAAGCGCTCCGCTGTCGTGTTTTCAGCACGCAGTGGCACCGCATTTGCCACGGCCTCCTCGTCAAAGGTGGCCAGTTCGACTGTGACGGCTGACACGACGTCAGCGTGCACGCCGTCATTGCCAGTCACGGCCAGTGCCAGACCGCGGTCCGCCCCCGTTCCGGTGGTCAATGACTGCGACAGTGAGGGCAGGGCGTGCAGCTCGCAAGTGCCTGCTGGGATGCTAAGTCCGCCACCACCAGATTGTACCTGCCGGGCAGAGGAAACCACCAACAAATATAAGTACTGCACACATATAAGAAGAATCCATAATGAACACAACTTGAGACACAAGTTGTGTGTGTGTTTTTTTTATTATTTTTTTTATGCAGCAAAACTGCTTCTACTTAACATTCATGTGCTTTCAAGTTGCCGTTTATATTTTCATGCAGACCCTACTGGGATGCAGCTGGATTCATCATCTAGGTCCCTGCGAAAGGTTCAAATAATTTGAAAAAATGTATATAGCTCAATCTATGTATTACCATCAAACAGTCACAAGTTAGGTATTGTTTCCAGTTCCAATCAACCAGTTCACCTTTGCCTTGGCCATTCTGGACTGCTATTTCCCTCTGTGTGATACTCGAGTGTTAACTTCATAAACAAATTATCTTCTGTTGGTTTGATTATTTTGTTGTTGTTGTTGTTGTTGTATACTAAAAAGATCCTCCATATGTCTTCAAATGAATGCACACATTCTAGAGAAGTTTGCTTTCATAATTCAGCGTAATGTTGCATGTAATGTACTTAAAATTTGTTACTTGCACCTGGGAATATTATTCATGTTTACTGTGTTACTGCTCTTACATAATCTTTCTGCCATAAATTCCACCATTACAGTCGTAGCTATTATAGTGCGCGTCATTTATGACGGCGGCCGAGTTTAGGTTCGTTCTGCGCATCTGACGTTACAAAACACAGTCAGCCAATGAACAGAGAACGATGTTGCCAGAGCTCGACTGCAGTGCAGAGCACGGACGAGTGTCTTCAGTTTTAGAAATGTTCAGTCATAAATAAAGTAATAGAACAAAAGCAATGTCTTGATAGCAGACTTTCTTTTACAGAAAGATGGAAAAAAGCATTCTTTATACCAATTGCTTCATATTCTATTAATTAATTAAACCAAACAAGCAATAACCCTCCTAATCAGGCAATAGCAAGGAAAAGTGTTTCTATCATTCTCACGAACCGCTTTTTTGCAATAAAGAACAGCGGTAATTGTTTATTTCCTATTGTACTTCGACGAAGCGTGAGTAATTCATAGTCATACCAACAGTGTTTGTCGATATTTTGCGTACAATTTTAGAGCACTCCAGGTATTCCATCAAATAACAAGCTACGTCATCGTAATGGTTAAGGTGTTGTGCTGCTAAATGAAAGGTTCTGAGTTCAAACCTTGTGCGATGCTTAATATTTTCTTTATTTAAAAACAGTATCAAAGTGTCTTACTTCATGAATTTTATTCATTTGAATGTAATTTTTTGAAATTTCTAGCGCTTTGTCTCTTCATTAACCCTTTTGCTGCTACAGAGACATGCTCCCCACATTCCGTGCTGTGCGCGATTTTACCATCACTGCATTGCTCACCTGTGCAGACACATGGTGTTCCGACTGCTTTGACACACTTATCATTCGATTTCACAAAAACTATTTGGCCCAAAAATTTGATTTTTACACATCTTCTTGACTGATACCTTCCCCCTACAAATGACTTAATTTTGTTTCGATGTTCAATGCTGTTATTGTGCAGCATTAAATGTAGTAAACCATTGCACAAAATTTTGAAGAGTTTTCAGAGGTAAAAGTCCATAGCATATACTTTCCGTATGGTCAATTTTAGTTGCCACAATGTTGAGAATGAAATGTGAACAAGATACCTAAATTTCATATAAAATTTACAGTATAATCTCATTTAATTTAAGTACCAGGTAGGTGTCGTATGTAATATCAAGAAATATTCCATCTTTCGCGACTGTAATAAAAGTTTTATTTACACTGAGCAAGTTTGGCTTTATTTTAAAGCACTTCAATCAATGAAAAGTAAGGCACATACACAATGGTACTCATGTTCTCTTTCTTGTTTTTGTTCCACAGTTGCAGTTTTACCAATGGTATTGAAATATATTCCTCTTCTGCAGCTGTAATAAGCGGCTTATTTAGACCAGACACGCTTTTCTCTTTTGAAGCATCTTCGGTGGACAGTATTTTGTCTCTTCCATTGCCAAATCACCTTTCATAGTTTTGTGCTGCGGTAACACAATATTCAACGTTTGTGTCGGCTGATAAGTGTTTTAGCAAATAAATGCTCTTTGTGTGTGCCACACACAAAAATTATATTTGACATAGCTCAGAGCACTTCACTGATACACGGTATATTGAAATCCTAATGTTTTTGTAAGTCCACAGTTTTGTTTAATGTATTATGCCTACTTCCTTTTGATTAATTGAAGTGCTTTAAAATAAAGCCAAACGTGCCCGGTGTAAATAAAACTTTTGTTACAGTCGCGAAAGATGGAATATTTCTTAATATTACATACAACACCTATCTGGTACTTAAATTAAATGAGATATTGTTATACAGTAAATTTTATATGAAATTTAGGTATCTTGTTCACATTTCATTCTCAACATTGTGGCAACTAAAATCGACCATACGGAAAGTATACGCTATGGACTTTTACCTCTGCAAACTCTTCAAAATTTCATGCAATGGTTTACTACATTTAATGCTGCACAATAACTGCATAGAACAACGAAACAAAATTAAGTCATTTATGGGGGGAAGGTATCAGTCAAGAATATGTGTAAAAATCAAATTTTTGGGCCAAATAGTTTTTGTGAAATCGAATGATAAGTGTTTCAAAGCAGTCGGAACACCATGTGTCTCCACAGGCGAGCAGTGCAGTGATGACAAAATCGTGCACAGCGCGGAATGTGGGGAGCACGCCTCTGTAGCAGCGAAAGGGTTAATGCAGCTGTGGTGGCTTTACTTCATAAACTGCGCGCGCCCACCTAAACGTAAGTTTGCGAACTATACTATATTACGGCGCTGCTTCTCTTGGCGAGTGTGACGTTTGCAACCAGCAACGCAGCACTCTCCCACAACTGGGCGGGCATGCGCGAACTGCCAAGATAAAAGAGTTGAACTATAGCAGATAAGTATGTGCTCAATCCTGGCTCACAAATTCCGTAACAAGGTGTCACTTATTCTGCCTGAGTCCCATGAAAGTATATGTTACTATAGCAATCATGAGATACTAACATGAGTTTATGTACAAATGTGTCTAGCGAACTTGGTCTGTAACATGAAATTATCAGCCAGTAACAATATCATGAAAAGGGTAGTTGCTACTCACTGGAGGTGCCTTAGTTGCAGATAGGCACAACAAAAAGACTGTCAAAATGTGAGCTTTCAGCCAACAATGCCTTCGTTGGAAATAGACAACAGACACTCACTCACACACACAAACACACACACACACACACACACACACACACACACACACACACACAATTCACACACGCGAGCACAGCCTCTGTGTGTATTAAGTGCATATTAAGACTTGCCTTCTTCAAATCCAACAGGATTTAATTCCATGAAGAAATTCTATACACATGGTAATTGGGTTACTGAAAACTGCGGAATGACTCTTACATTCACTAAAGGACCCCAGATCATTGAGTTGAAGTTAACTTGCGGCAAACTTTTCAACCAATGAGTTTTGGGAAATTATTTTGTACTTTAACTTGTGAATGTAAACTACAGCTGATCATCTCATCATTAAGCACAGCATCAATTTTATCATAAATATTATTTCTTAAACAGCTCATTACTTGAACTGTGTGTGAAAATTACCGCATTCTTCTCATTCTATACAGAGCAAATATTTCTGCTTTTTATAGCAGTAATTCCTTGACATTTCTGAATCTTATTTTGTATGTCACTAATTCCTTAGTCATTTCTGGATCTTATAAATCAATTTCCTGCCATCTGAAATGAATGTAATAATTCTTGTTCCTTTTTGCTCCATCTGGATCACCCTCCCAACCTCTGTAATATCCTTGTCAAAGTACATCACATTCCCAGATCTTATTCCTACCACCCCTGTACTAGTTCCTGCTGTAAAACCTGAACCAAGCACCCACCAGTTATAAACAACTTTCTGGAGAGGGCAACCACAGATCAGAGACACTATGAATAACAATAACATCACTCAATAACGATTCAAATTATCATAAAAATTACAACAATTAGAAAGTCATGAATGATGAAGATGTTCCCACCAATTACCACTTACTCCAGTCCCACCACTTGTAAACTGTACAACATAAAAGGCAAAGAAATGTGTCAAAATATACATGTTGCTTACTAACTTAAAGTGTGTTCACTGACGGTATTTTGTATATGAGTAACCTCTACCAAATGGCCTGAGCACAAGAATGGACATAGAACTGACTGTGCCGGTACACCTGGTATGCAACTGCTGAACATGGTCTATAATATGACCCCAGGGGATCCTGAGTGCTTGCAGCACCACACGAGGTATTTGGATCAATCTATTTTATGCAAATTTCCCTGAACTCTGTACATGGGAAATTGCTCTCAACATATTTACATCCCATCAGCCTCCTGCACTCACCCTCTGTTAACATATTAACCCCCCCCCCCCTTCTCATTATTATACATGGGGTGTTTATTCACTTAGTCAATTATTTTCTTCATATAACTTTTTATCATTTCTCTTCATCTATCCGTTTTCTCTTCTCACTCTGTCGTTAATTCATCTCTGGACTGAAGTTGGCACAGTGCTTACACTATCGTTCACCTCCTACTTTTTTTGTATGCTTCCCCTTTTATTTTTGTTATTCCTCGTCCTTGTCTTTCACCTTCTACTCTCTCTTCTATGCTTCCCCCTTCATCTTTGTTACCCCTCATCCTGATTATGGATGGGTCCTCTCATCCTGTCCTGGTGTAGCTTTCTAATTTTGTGCAACCTATCCCTCTTTCCCCCCAAGCTATTACAATCAGTGTTTCTTGTAAATGTGTCTTTCAACAGTATTGGAATTTTTCCACTTGAAAGTAAGTACTGGCCCTTTGTAATCTTATATTTTTCTCAAGTGAATTTTCCTTTTGATGTAATAAATTATCAAAATTTCTCACACTCTTGAGTTTCAAAACCACTACTTTTCGACCTAATCCTGGAACACAACTATACATCAATTACCTCTACAGGTACAACAGAAGGTAAAGTCAAAGTACCTCGCAGTGGTAGTCACCCGTGGTGTCTGCGTCGTTGGGACGCACGTCGGCAATCTTTCCGTGTGGCAACTGCCCCTCGAAGGCATAGACGAGCACATGGACAGCGCGTGGTGTAGACGGGCTGTCATTCTGGTCCAGCACGACCACTGTCACCGGCAACTGCGACCGCATCGGTGGCTCCCCGCTGTCCTCCACCTCCACCTGTCATGAGTATTTGCATTCCATTATACTGAGGGCAGGCCACAATTTGTAACCAATTTCTATGATTAAAAAAAAATGCAGTACTGTCACAAAAGGTTACTTACAGATTGGTTACACTTTTATTTTACAGGGTAATATTGTCAACTTTTGGTGCAAGAGAAAAGTTATACCTGGGGAGATATAAACAGCTAACTTAATGGCAATTTTCAAAACGCACACCTTCTTTCTGCTCAGCACATACATCGAGTTATCCGAAAATTCTGTACACATGGAGTGTAGATCCCTCTGGTGGTTGTAAACTTTACTTAGCTACTATAACAGACAGAACACTGAAGCTCAGTATCTTATTTCCTCGATCAGTTCCATCTACGGCTAAAGCTTTGATCAGTTATCTAGCCATTCTGGAAATACTAGTTAGTGGTTACCCTCATGTGGTAGTTTGGTGGCATGTCTCAACAGCATATGTACAAATTGTGGTTTGAGCTCGAGCAAGGAAACACCTTCCTGTATCAAGTTTGCACAACTTCCCCTACAAATGACTGATTAAGTTTGTCATTGTTAATATACTGTGTCTTCTGAGAAAAAGCAAGGTGTCTATATACACACTGAACATTAATAAAACCAACACATACAGGGACACATTCCTGACTGTAAATGGAAGAAAAAAGGTCCCTACAAACATCTGTCCTGAAACGTGCGAACAACAACAACAAATCATCTCGGAGCTGCATCACATCCATGTAACAAATGTTCAAAGTGGCCTCCATGGGATGCAACGCACATGTTGTATCATGGACTGCTACACTCTTTCATATGTCCTGGTCTCTCTGAATAGTGTCACAGGTGCCGTGAACGCACTATTGAAAGGTCGGCACATCAGGAAATGGTTCAGAATACACAACACTTTTCAGATATCCCCAGAGGTAAAAATCCAGGGGGTTTAAGTTCAGTGATCTCGAAGATGATGCTACAGGTCCTCAGCATCCCACCCAACATCTGGGGAAGATGTTGTTGAGGTGTCGGCGAACTGCAATGTGGAAGTGGGGTGGTGCTCCATCATGCAGAAATCACATAACCTGTTGTATTGCAAAAGGCACAGTCTCAAGCAGCCCAGACAGGGTTTTCCGCAGGAAGTCCTGGTATGTTCCTCTTTCGAGGCACTGTGGAATAATAAGCAGTCCTAGTATGTGGTTACCAAGAATTCCTGCCCACTCACTGATGATGAACAGATGCAGATGAGACACGTCAACCATTCACTGAGGATTGTCTGAATTGACGTGGCATGTACACCGAGAGATTTTTACTCAAATGCTGTATCGGCTGAGGTACTTGACTAGTGACCTCTCGTGACTCATGACCTCTCTTCACAGCTTTACTTTTACTGGTACCTCATCTCCTGCCTTCCAAACTTCAAGATCCCAGGTTCATGTCCTCGTCCGGCACACAGTTTTAATCTGCCAGGAAGTTTCATATCTGTGCACCTTCTGCTGCAGAGTGCAAAATTCATTATGAATGTAGGAAATTATCATGAAGAAAAAAACCATGTTACACTTACAAAGTGGTTCATAGAATCAGTAATAGCAAGTCTGGGAAAACTGTCAACAATAGTTCTAGTTAATGCTTCTTACTATTGAGTCATTGTTGACAAGGCACCTATAGACAAAGGGAAAGGAGGAAATGGTTAATCCGGAAATTTATTGTTGCCGTGGTAGATGGTGCTGACAAATGAAAGTTCCTCTGGTCATGTGCCGTGTGTTCCTTTTGTGTTGCAGGCCGTGTTATTGATGCAGTGTACTGTAAGCAGCAGAATGGTCTAGCATTCACACCAGTAACAAGCTCAGATGGTGTTTGCGTACGGCCAAGCAAATGGAAACAATTGAGAGGCAGCACAGTAATACCAAAACAAGTACCCTCACAGACATGGACCACATCACACACATTTCAAACCCTATTTCGGTATTTGTGTGATGATGGGTCCTTTCAAACAAACAAATGTAGCCATGATAGAGCATTTGCCTGCAGATGGCAGAGGTCATATGTTCAAGTGGTGGCCTGGTACACTGTTTTAATCTGACAGAAGTTTCATTTCCTGTTTTCTTTGATTTAAAAAGCAGGAGGCCATTTGGGAGGAAACCTAGCAAGATGCCTGCATGCATCATATTTAACTGAAATTACCTCATATTACAAAACTCTCATAGAGTTCCAGTTCTGCCCCAATTGCTGGAAGACATTGCCATTATTCCTTTGGTAGTTTCATCTGTCCAGCCCTGCTTGACAACATGACCAGAAATTACCAACCAACCTCTGCATCAAGAACTTACAGCTACAGAAATTCCCACAGTGAAACCCTAGGTTGTGTAAAATGGAGAATAACCGCTTGCAACTGCCTGAAAAAGTCCTGTTTTGTTCAGTGTGACCAATAACTTGCAGTGTTGGATGTTCCTTTCTGTGATAATAATTATAAACATGATGACGAACCGTAACCTCTGCAAGTGAATGTATATTGGTAATTATGGAGGAAAATTCTCATATAATATAAATCTTGTAATCTGCTTATCCATACAATATTTTTTTCACCAGGTTTTTCAGTTTAGATGTTTCTCCAGTTTCCTTTTCTATCTTGAACACTTCCTTGCAAATTCTCATAATGGTGTTTTTATCTATATTCAAAGCCCAGCAGCTGACTACCACTAAATTTTTCAGTCTCTAAGTAGGCATGTAACATGCAAACCATTTCTCTCGAATGAGCTAACATGGCAAGCCCCACGCTAAGAGAATGATGTCAATCTTCCACACTTATCACTTTTGACAAACTTCCTACTGACATTGTACAGTACAAGTAACAGTAATAACAAACAAAATAACAACTCTTACACCCGTAAAACCTAAATAAGTCGCAGGGCGCAATGACCACACAGGATAGCAGGCTGCCTGTTAACTGTTGCACTGACAGAACACAGTTGAAGTCTCCCACATGGACAAGCCCCCCCCCCCCCCCCTACTACTTAGCTGCAGAAGTAATTTTGATCAGTTTTCAAGAGGTTCAACAAGTCTTCGACAAAGTTGCTTCTTCCTTACCACTGAGATGTTAGACATCGTACACTTCCATTTCATGGTAACCTGTTGTCACATTCTATTTCTTATTTTAACGGCATCTTTTCTGCAAAGACAAACATTTATTCAGCAGCATAAGGGTACAACAGATTGCGATAATCCTATATTCTAATATATCATAGTTACTATTACTTGTGTGGCTGTATATATACAAGATGAAAGTGAATTGCCAATCTCAGCCACCTGAGGGCTTACCCTTATGCGGCTGAGATCAGTAACTCACTTTCATCATGTCTCAGTTAGTTATTATTTCTGGCACTTTTCTTAAGCTTTTTCTTTTGTGTGGAGGCATATTGAGCTGTGAATAATCATGTAGCAACAGCTAGTTAAACATTATCCAGAAGTAAAATAATATTTGTCAGTTCAAAATGTTTTACAGACTATCCCTGTCATTCGCAACATGTACATGTAAAATTTGTTATGTACAGTGGGTCGGAAGTGCCTACCAAGATTCAGACGTGTCGAAGTGTATGTTTCAGGAAAACAGGAATAAAATTGCACCCTTCTCAAGATTATGTACAGTCTAATCATCTGCACTATGTTTACATTATACCCAAAGTTTCAGTAGGGAGCAATTATGTATGTATTGTGGTATATGGGAAATTTCTGAATTAAAGTATAGCTTGAATTTTTTTTAGAGATAAAACATTTGCAGCAATAAAACATATTATTGTCCTCATCATACTCTGATTCTAAAGGAATTCGTAAACTGTAATTGGTCTCAATCAACAATCTGAATTAATCCACTAATTACACACATAAAAAAAAAAAGGTTTTGCATCACCTCAGTTCCGAGAGTTCCGGAACCTTTACAGAAAGCTGGAATAGAGATCAACATAAACATCACCAGCCCTTTTTATTGCTCATGAAAATCACACATTGCATGTTGTACCACCATACAGCGAGACCTTCAGAGGTGGTTGTCCATATTGCTGTACACACAGGTGCCTCTAACACCCAGTAACACATCCTCTTGCATTGATGCATGCATGTATTTGTCATGGCATACTATCCACAACTTCATCAAGGCTCTGTCGGTCCAGATTGTCCTACTCCTAAACGGTAATTCACAGTAGATCCCTCAGAGTGGCTGGTGGGTTATGTTGTCCATAAACATCCCTTTCAATCTATCCCAGGCATGTTCGATAGGGTTCATGTCTGGAGAAAATGCTGGCCACTCTAGTCGAGAGATGTCATTATTCTGAAGGAAGTCATTTAAAAGATGTGCATGATGGGGATGCAAATTGTCATCCATGAAGAAGACTGCCTCACTAATATGCTGCCGATATGGTTGCACTATCGATCGGAGGATTGCCATTAACGGTGATATCCATGACCATCAGAAGCGTAAGTCGGTCCCACATAGTGCCATCCCAAAACAGAAGAGAACCTCCACCTTGCTGCACTCGTTGGGCAGTGTGTCTAAGGCTTTCAGCCTGACCAGGTTGCCTCCAAACACATCTCCAATGATCGTCTGGTTGAAGGCATATGCAAAACTCACTGGTAAAGAGAACGTGATGCCAATCCTGGGCGGTCCATTTGGCATGTTGTTGGGCCCATGTGTAACCCCCTGCATGGTGTCGTGGTTGTAAAGATGGACCTCGCCATGGACGTCAGGAGTGACGTTGCACATCATGCAGCCTATTGCACACAGTTTGAGTCATAAAGCGACGTCCTGTGGCTGTACAAAAAGCATTATTCAACATGGTGGCGTTGCTGTCAGGGTTCCTCTGAGCCATAATCCATAGACAGCGGTCGTCCACTGCAGTAGTAGCCCTTGTGTGGTCTCAGCAAGGCATGTCATAGACAGTTCCTGTCTCTCTGTATCTCCTCCATGTCCGCTTTGGTTCACTTCAAGACGCCTGGACACTTATCTTGCTGAGAGCCCTTCCTTGCACAAAGTAACAATGTGGACGCAATCAAGCCGCAGTATTGACCATCTAGGCATGGTTGAACTACAGACAACAAGAGCCGTGTACCTCCTTCCTGATGGAATGACTAGAACTTATCGGCTGCTGGACCCCCTTCATCAAACAGGCAGTGTTCATGCATGGTTGTTTACATCTTTGGGCATGTTTAGTGACATCTCTGAACAATTAAAGGGACTGTATCCAGGGTGATGCAAAACATTTTTTGATGTATTATCACCTGGTGATGGATAAAAAAAACTGAGAAATGAAAACTGAGTTACTCACTGAGCCAAGCATTTAGTACTTGTTTTACAACAAAAGTAAAAGTTATTGAAAAGCTGTTTTTTCCCCCCTATTATTAATACTGTTTTCGATGCTGTCCTCCATCTTTTTTCTTATCACGTGCCAATCCTTTAAGCTCTACGTAACTACTGGATCCAACATCCCCTATAGTCTGGTTTTCACATTTTAGGATTGCTGTCTCCTGAATATCCTTTCCCCTCCCCCTCCCCCTGCCCCCCCTCTCCAGCTGGCTGGCTGGCTGATGCTCTAGCAGATGTTGCATTAACCTGTCGTTTTTTCTTCCATGGGTCTTCCACAGACTTCATTCCTTATCTATTCTTTCTAGCACTTTTTTATGTTTATTACCTTATAAATAAATAAAGAACTTTTTTATTTTAAATTCAGTGCATTAGTATTTGTAAAATAACTTTCATATAGTGTTCATTAAAAAATGATGATCATTCCACTTGGGACCTGTGGAATGGTACATTAGCTTATTTGTTTTAGTTGTAAATATTTGTCATGTATTGTTGTTTTTCTGACATGTTCCACATCCTGGAGGACCTCCTCACTACAGATCAATTGGAATGAAAGTAAATCTAATCTAATCTAAACTGGAATGTGTTCCCCTAGAACTTTTCATCTTCATCCAAAACTTTCTTTCATTTCATTTATTGCTTCTTCAGTGTACAATCTGAATGGTAGTAGTGGTAGCTTACACCCTTGATTTACTCTCTTCTTGACACAAATTGGTCTTCTTGAACTTCCACTTTTATTACACCCACTTGGGTCTTGTAGGTGTTGCAAATAATTTGCTTTTCTTTGTATTTCACCCTCAATTGTCTAAGAATTATGAATATTCTCTTCATTAGTAAATACTAAGAAGATGTCCTGATTTTTCTTGGATCTTCCTTCCATCACCAACAACAATGTCAGAATTATTTCTCTGGCACCTTTTCACTCCCTGAGATCAAACCGATCTTTGCACATTACAATTTCAATTTTTGTTCTTATCCTACGGTATACTATTTTGATCAACACTTCACAAATGTGGCTTGTCACATTAATCATCTGACAGTTTGTGTGTTCATCCAAAAGGCCCTTCCTCAGTACAGTGATGGTGATGTTTCCTGAAAACCTGATAGTAAGTCACTTGTTTCACAGATATCTGACATTAACCCAAATAACCTTCTAGTTCCCAAATCACCCACAGATTTCAGTTAGCTGTTTAGGCAAATAATCACTTTCTGGTGACGTATTTGAGACTGAGTCATTTGGTGCTCGGCTAAACTCCCTGCTCCTCTCCTATCAAACTGCGAGACTTCACCATATAAGCCTTCTAAGTACCATTTGAACTTTCTTCCACATTTAATAGAGGTTTCCTACCTGCAGCTTGTAGGTTACCACCTTTACATTCTACTTTCCCGAAACTACATTGAACTTTCCTGTATTCTATGTCAATCTTCCTACAATCATATCTCTTTCAACACACTTCTCTCTTCCATTCTCATTTATCCTGTTTGCACAGCCTATTAAATTCATTCCTAAGCAGCTCACAATGCAATGGTCCTTCCACAGTTGTACGATTTTCTCATTTCTTCCGTGAGATCGACAATTTCCTGAGTCGTGAGTCATTCACAGGTTCTTCACCTCTACTATAGCTATACTTATGATGTCCTGTACCACATTAGTTATTTTCTTCCTTATTATATTTCACTACTATTCTGGCAAACTGATTTCCATCATGTTACTTAAGACACTGGTCACTGCCAGAGAGAATTTGCATTCCATTTCATTCTGTCTTAAGATTTCTGGCATTCCATTTCAGCACATATTCCTTTTTCTTATATTCTTTTGTATATCCCCTTATCCATTTAACAAAAAAATTGCTCCTGGAAAATTGAAATTGTAAAATAAATTATAAATTATATAAGGCAAAGTCATAGGTGTAAACAGGTATGAGAAAGAGGCAAGATAAGAGATGTACTCACAATTATGTCAAGTTCCGGCGTGGCCTCCCGGTCCAGTGGACGTGTCGTGCGGACGAGCCCCGAGTGACGCTCGACAGAGATGAGGTCACGGTGGCGGCCGCCCACCACACTGTAGGCGAAGGGCGCTCCGTTGGGTGGCAGGTCGGGGTCGGTAGCAGTCAGCGTCATTACGGACGTACCCGCAGGTTCATTTTCAGACACGTAACCTCGTGACGCGTCAGCGGCCAGTTGTGGCCCGTTGTCGTTTATATCGGTGACCCGCACACGCAAAGTCGCAGTGCCCGTCTGCGGCGGTGTGCCCGTGTCTATGGCTCCCACGACCAGTGCGTACGCCGGCGTTACCTCGCGGTCCAGCCGCGATGTGGTCTCCACTACGCCTGTCGCCGGGTCCACCTGTCGACAAGCCGACAGTTGACTCAGCTCTTGTGTCGTCCACTGTGCACTGGGCAGGAGTGCATCTGAATTGTGATTGGAGAATTCAGTAGAACTGGTACACAGGTCAGTAATGCACCACAGCATATAAAAAGGGAACATCTCTGCACAACAGATTAGGTTTTTGGCAGCACTCGTTTGGTGACAAGGTTGTTCTTGTGTTTGGAATCAACCACGCTAAGCAGTAGGTTCGTATATGTTTAGATACTCATCTCTACTGTTTCATTGTCACCGATATCTCTAGTAACTGGACTCGAGGGAGCCCAGAGCACTCCGGCCAAAGGGCGTTAATGGGGAATCACCGATACAACGTGGACATCCACAACAGGGATGACTGACAACACACATCATACAGCGAAATACCGAGACCAGAGAGCAAAACCAAATTGTATACCTAGATGTAGCAACTATCAGCGACTACAGCACGATGAATAAGCAAATGATCACGAGCAATGTCTCAACACAACTGCAGGCTGGGCCCCTGTGCTGCCGGCTTTATAGGACCACCGTGAGCACCGATAGGCTGACGCGGCAGGTGTAGCCTGCGCATAGTGATGGTGATGACAGCAGTGCTCGCACATTATAGAGGTGCTGCCTAGTGGCTGTTGTCTATGTCCGTGCCTTCTGGTGGGCTGTCAAAATTGTCAGATCATCATACCAGGATACCTTCATCTAACCTCCCCACAAAGCACTGAATCCGTCTACAACTACACCTACAATGCACTTGATGCACAAAGGAGACAAAAATTCCAGCAGGGTACATCAGTAGCTTGTGTCCCAACTTTTTTAATGTTTGGCCACTAGGGGCAATTTAAGAATGTCATTATACAGCTTTATGTGGCACAAGTCATTTAGGAGGTAGTATTGAAAGGTATTTGTTTTGTTGAGACAATGGGAATCTGGAAAACCAGGACGTGAAATGACAAAATATGTGCCATTATTTCTGACATATTTTCCCCTCAGAGTTGCCCACATAATATTCATAACTGGTGGTACAAGATATCCTAGACAGTTATACACATTGTGGTATGGAAAAAGGTGAATGTCTTGTAATTTATCCTTACAGCTTTTTAACTACCAAAAACATCAAATCAAAAACTTACAGTATCCTCATAAAAAAGAGTGTAGTAATACAATGGTTATTACAAAGTCTACTGAATGTTTTTGAGAAGAAGATGAAAAATATGCTAAACATGAAGAACACTGCAACTTGTACGCTGCAGGTTTTGCCCCATTATATGCAGACAAAGAGGTAACATTCCACTCATCCACCTCAGCCTTCACTTCCAGAGCACAAGCTATACAGTGTGTGTAGATAATGGAACTGTAACATTAGGTAGTTCGCTTAAGGGTATTGACTTGGGCTTACCAGCACGGACGGACCATTTATTTGTCACAGTTGTGACCAGTACAGTACGCACAAAGGCAAGAGAGTCATATAACACTAAATGACTTGCCTTGAAGGCGTGCTGAGCGTTGCCAGCGATGATCGAGTAGGAGAAGTGGTTGTTGTGAGGCCGCACGTCACTATCAGTGGCGCGCACAGTGGCCACCAGGGCGCCTGGCGCCGCCCCTTCCGACACCTCCGCTTCGTACACTTCTCGCTCGAATTCCGGCGGGTCGTTGCCATCCTGGATGGAGATGATCACCTGCAGCAAAAGAGAACAAATGTCAACATCGCCCTGGCACAAAATTTAATATTGCCACAGGCATTTACCATACGAGGGTGGTTTTCGATGTTGTCTACTGAGGCTTGTCTTCACTGTCTGCAAAACACTCAAAAGTTAGCAGTATTAATCTTTTATTAGCGTACAGATCACCAAAATTGCTTTATCCAGTAACCTACTTCTGTACTCATCTTGAAACTGCAAACTTTCTCACTTGTTATAATTGCAGTTGTTTGCAGACTCGTCACAAATACTATACCCACTGCCGCAGTTGTCTACAGACGTGTCACAAATCCTATACCTACCTCCTGCAATTTGTCAATGACACTGTCTACTGAGGCATTGCGTACTGACTTCCTGTGACTTATCACTTCCCTTTGAAATAGTGTCTGATACGAATAGGTTCAATTGACATCCCAAGTCAGTTGTCCAAAGCATCCAAGTATTTTAACAAGTCTCCCATTGTGGAATTTATTTACCCATGAAAAATTAACAGGTGAGAAATTCTATCACCACAGTGTATTTGGAACTAGTGGCAGTTCACAACCAGCAAAATATGCTCAGTTTGCCACAAACTGAGAACACTGTCCCTGACTGAATCTTCTGAACAGTTACCACAACCTCGCTTGTCGATAGCCGACACTTGGTAAGTGCTGAACCTCAATGGTCATCTTTATAATTTGTACTTCCAGGATGTTGGTGCCGTCATTTTATTTCCTGTAAGGTTTATATTCGACAGCTCGATTAATCAGTCATGGTGACAAAGGAAACGAGTCAAATCTTACCCCTATTTTTGCGGCCCTAGTCCAAACTGGGCACACGTTTGAGCCTCATTCCTTCTGTCAGAATGGAAAATAATTTTCACTGCCTGCATTTTTCACAATCACTCACCACACTGTTTTTCCTAAATTCGCTGTGGAAACTGTCCGTATTCATTGAATGCCTGCAGGAATTCTCCATTGGTAGAAAGTTGGCGTCCTTTCAGCCGAGTAATGTCCTGAAAGAGGAGGAGACCTGGGCTAGATGCAGAGTGTCCATAAACTACAATCACTGCCACAGTTACACAGCTTGGAACCCAGTCATAATGAAATAATAAGCTGTCACATACCAACTCGAACAGATGGTTATTGACACCAGTGCAACTCAAGCCTCCATCTACAACTTTCCACAGACTTTTTCTGTAAGAAGTAAGAACTGACCCCATATGATGAAGAGTTTAGGCAAAATTCTCTTCTTGACAAACTGAGACTTTCGGTTTACAGGAAGTGCACTCTTGCTTTCAAATACTCACTTAAATGTCTTGTCAATAAGGCTACATTTAACTGATTTTTACAGGATTATTCACATTGTGAGCTGTGACACTTTGAATTCCTTTTCAATACTCGTATGTCACCTGAGAGGTAAGAGCCATCTGCTTCTCAATGAGTAATTGTGAGACCTAGAGGAAACAAAGCTTTTGTTGTTTTAATTTAGTCTAGTTTAAATTGGTGAATAATGAGTGCAGATTGGCCTGAGAATTCCCCTTTACGCACATATGGTGCACACCAGTCCTCCTAGTTTGCACGTAATACCATCAGTAAACAATTGATACGGTCAACCAGAAACAGGGAGCATCCTCAAAACCACAATTAAATGTCTGAAACACTGCAAATAATTTGATTACTGAGTAGAGATGAGGTCACTCTGATCGAAGCACTGAAGACAAGACATAAAACAATATTTCCAAAGATTGTGTCCCCAACTATTCATTAAATTGCTAGAAAGCCAAAGACGCTTCCTGTATCAATGAAAATAATCAGTTTTTGAACATCTTTTGTAATTGAATAGGTAAAACATCTCACCAAGCAGTGGCAGGAGAACACACATAGAAAGGTATTTAAATTTTCAAGCTTTTGGAGCCAGTGGTTCTTTCTTCTGGTAGAAGGGTTGAAAATGAAGAAAGAGAGGTGAAGGAAAAGGACTGGTGAGGTTTCCCCTGCACACCTCTTCTTTTTCTTTCAGCCCTTCTGCCAGAAGGAGCCACTGGTTCCAAAAGCTTGCACATTTAAATACCTTTGCACGCATGTTCCCCTGCTGCTGCTTGGTAAGTAGATTTTTTATCTATCCAATTACATTCTAAAGGAAGTTCCTGAATCCTAATACATTTCGGGAGCTTCAGACGACACACTTGTATTTTAGATCAACTGCGTAAGCAGTTCTCTGCAAGAGAAAGTCGTTAGAAGTTGTGCAGTTTCTTCCCACATCTGAACTTAAGGGCTCCACACCTGATCCTGACACTACCCCCAAAGCGATACTGAAGGCAGCTTACCTGGGCCTCGTCAGTGTCATTGCCACGGATGGAGCCACGGTTCTTGGCCAGCACAGTGAGGACGGCACGGCTCTGTGTCTCGCGGTCGAGGCGGCGCGCCACTCGGATTTCACCCGTGGTGGCAACGATGCTGAAGCCTCGGTCATTGCTGGCGCCCACGAACAGGTAGAAGACGTGCCCATCATCGCCTGCATCCTCATCTGTGGCACGCACGGTGCCAACACTTGTGCCCACTTCAGCAGACTCAGAGACGTCCAGGTGGAATACGGGTTGCACGAAGTGTGGGTAGAACTCGTTTTCCCCCGTCACGTGCACCACCACCTGCACACAGCATCTCCTCTCCTCACCCTCTCACTCTCAGGCAGAGGGAAGACAACAGCAGCAGCTACGTGTGTCACATGTGAGGCAGTACAACACAATATGGTATGTCTTATATATACATTATGTCAGCTGACATTCTCGTTCTGGTGTTTGACTGCAACCAATACATCAAGGTCTTCACCCACCACTGTGGGAGCTTATGGTAGTGTTCACACATTATCACTCAGTAATGATCAATGATGACATTCCAGAACAAACACTTATGTATTTGATAGCAATAATGTGTTGTAGAAATAGTCTGCAGTGTTAGATACAATGTGGGAATTTGCCAGTTTTCCAGACTGAAAGCAATGATGTTCGTTGTTTTTAAATGCTGTGATTCAGTACAGTATATTATTTAGGTGCGTTTGGCATTTTGCACAGCAGTTGCATGCTTTTACAGTGCCACTGATGCTGTTTTTTGTGTACTGTTGGTTACAAGTGGGTGTCACTGTCCTAGTTGGATTAGTAGTGATTAGGAATTAAGTGTCAATCTAAGAAATGTGCTAGTTATTTTACAGCCCACCGAGTTGCAAGGTGATTACATTAGGAAACAAGACACTACATGGAATTCTCACAAAATTCTAGCGATGACTGCTTATACTCCACTTAACTGTAAGTTTAATAGTGTAAAGGGTTAATACTGTGACTTTTACAATCACTATATGTCCTGGGTTTCTTTGGTTGTCAAACCGCCATGGGAATTATGTCGATTTTTCAGTATGGCAGGGGGTTCGATGCTCTTCTGCAGTCGAAGCCTGCCAGCTGCAGTCAGTGTGTAAATATGGAAAGCTGCTGACAGAACAGAGGGAAAAGACAGGCAGATGATATGAACAGAAGAGGCAGTTTTGTGTTTTAAACTCTCAACAACATTGAATTAGTTAGGGGGCACAACGATAGCTCAGCTGGGTAGAGTCAGACGAGGAAACTGATTGCCGTACTAGAGCAACAGTCCTGGCATCTCTCAAATAGTGTCCCTCTCACTCAATATGTCCAGATAACTGACCTTGGTGGAGCCATACATGGGTGAGTCAGGATTAGCGGCGAGCACGTCGAGTGTGTACAGCTGGGTCTGCTCGTAGTCGAAGGGTCGACGGGAGTAGAGCACCCCCGTATCTGGGTCCAAACGGAAGGCGTCGCGTCCCGAACCACCCACTACGGAATAGCGCACGACAGCATAGCGTGCCGAGTCGGCGTCATGTGCGAGCAGTGTGAACACTGCCGTGCCCGCTGGCGCATTCTCACGCACCGATGCTGAGTACTCGGCGTGCTCGAACGATGGTGCGTTATCGTTCACGTCTGTCAGAGTCACCTGCAAATGGTAATTTAGGAAGAGCGTCAGTTGTGGCATCAAGTCATGGAATCTTACTGCTTAAATACAAACTACTGTTGTGCTTCTGGTTACAGATAAAAACAAATCACAAAAGTTCTGTCCACCATCTCAATTTACATAAAGTCAAAATATTAACTTTACTTCAAAATGACAATAACCATAATAATAAAGAAATTTATCCAAAATGTAATTGCATGAAAGATTTAAAATAGGTTAAAAGTGCACAATTGAAAAGGGTCTGTAGGTTAAAACAACTTGGCAAGCAATCTATACATACTGTGAAAAGTATGGGGAGGCAACCAAAAATTTAATAAACACTCAATACTTTCTTTCAAAGTCTAACATTGAGCACATATTTGGCTAATTTACAGACAGAT
This sequence comes from Schistocerca piceifrons, assembly GCF_021461385.2. Taxonomy (NCBI): domain Eukaryota; kingdom Metazoa; phylum Arthropoda; class Insecta; order Orthoptera; family Acrididae; genus Schistocerca; species Schistocerca piceifrons. The sequence goes on from NC_060143.1 coordinate 592,652,462, forward strand.
CTCTTCCATGCAGTGTGGATTCACTCTCCTATAATGTGACATATGTGTATGCTGCATGAGCGCACACTGGTAGGCCTTCTCACCAAAGGAAACTCTACTGCCACACAGTGACCCACAGTTAGGAGACAGGTGTTGATTGTTTCACCTGTGGCTGGAGAGAGCCAAGTCTGTACTATGTAACATGCTTCAGGGACTGCAGCTTATTACCAGCTTATTCCAGGCACTCAACCTCCTACTGACATGTGAAAGCTGTGTCTACAAATCTGTTATCCCAGATACCCACATGTTCTGATGTCAAACAGAACACCACTTCCTTCCCTAGATATTAGAACAAACCGAGGGTCCTGGATAGACTGGAGAGGGATATGCTCCCTTGACTGCCGGAAATGCAAACACAGAAACCAAGTAGATGAGTACATTCACTAATGGAACATAGGTCACCTATTCCAGATCCTGCAAGGTTGTATATACCTCTGCACTGAGATTAAGCATTTGTCCAGGATATGAGTTCTGGGAACTCAATCTGATTACAAAACAAAATGGCTATTCTCCTTTACTTCTATCCACTTGTTGGCAGTAGCAGATTGAAGGTATGTTGCAAGCCAGGAAGTAAATAGGAGAGCATCCAAATGGAGGATTGTTGCCTTCCAAAAACAGACATCTTGCACACAGCTTTTATGAAGGGATAAAACAGAGCTGACAATGTGTTTTCAATGGTGATTTCTTAACATTATAGGAGCAATGTCTTCAGTTTACAGGCACTTTAAGTATGGACTGCTGTTATGGACTGCAAAGCATATGTAATTCCTCAGGGGTTCCATCTGAGTTGGCGTTGGATATTGTTTCACAGCTGCTACGGAAATCATGTGCTCTAGTGCACCACTAATCATTTGTTATGAGTAGGGACCCGAAAATGTAGCATTTATTTTTGGAAAAATTGATATCTATTTTTGGAAGGTTACTTCTATTTATGACAAAATTCAGATTTTTTTTCTGTTTTTAAATGATTGATGTAGAAATTTCATGATAGGTGTCTGAAGATAAAACTTTAGTGGTTTGAAATTGACTGTTAAAAAGAACATCACTGACTGGGAAGCTTTTTGACTGAGATGTTTGTTTTTGCAAAAACTTCAAAATTTTTTTTTCTGAAATACTCTTTCCTTCTTTTTTTGGGTGTACTGAAGTGTTCACTACATGACTGTTTTATGCTATGAAGCAGCGGCATTTTTCCACCAGTGAATTGAGTGAGTCTCTGATGTGAGGTGTTTCTCGACATTATTTTTCTTTTCCCACCCAAATTGATAATGAAAAAATCCGCAGTATATTAATTTAGCCCTTCGTCAATCTTCACAACCGAGTTACCAATGCTTGACAATTCCACAAGCAGAAGTGGCAAGACACTTATAGCACAGAAGCAGAGCTGAAAATAGCTCTAGCCGCACACTAAGGGAAGAATTTTGGCACGGTCAAAATACACCGATAGGTTTTGTTTTCCACCTGCTGTAGTGCAGTGAGTGGCCACTATAAACTGGCAGCTGGCTGTGAGTGTAAACAACTAGAACTTTGGCCATCACAGGGAAGAGGAGTTGTGCAAGGAAACAAGCCTCATCTCCTTCTCCCACGCGTTCTGTGTTTCTGCAAAAGCAGAACTGACACATGATAACAGGTATTGCCGAGCTCTTCTCATGTCTGAGGGTTATAAATAAAATTCGTGATGAACTACACACTTTCACAGCTGTGTGGTGTCATGATTGTTTATGTTAGACTATGTTGGTATTGTAAACAAGGTAATTCAAGTATTTGACACAACCACAGTTCTTAAACCCTGCCACCTAAAGATGCCATGTTAAAATTTCTGCTTTATATAGATATTTTCCTCAAAAACTAATCCATTTTTTGGGACAGAAATGATGTACTGCTGCTGAAACAAGGTGTACCAATTGATTTAACAGTGGTACGGCAAAATACTAGAAAGCTGTGGGACAGAGAAAGAGAGGGAGAGCTGCAGGCTGGCAGCAGCTGCTGTGTCCTGAGAGCCGTACTCACCCTCAGCGTGGCAGTGGCATGGCGCGGTTCAAAGGCAAGGTCGCTGGCAGTTATGTTGAGGTGGTACTCGGGCACCGAGTCATAGTCGAGCGGCTGGCGGATGGTGACTGCTCCCGTCTCTGCGCTCACAGCAAACTCCTCGCACTCGCTCCCACTGGAGATGGTGTAGCGCACCATCCCGTTTGGGCCCTCGTCACCATCCGTCGCCGACAGCGTCACGATGGTCGAGCCCACAGGCTCGTTCTCAGGAACTATGACCTGTGCACAAGAAATGGTCATCATTCCTGCTCATCAATGTGCCAGTAATACTACTTTACTCTACACGTATGATTGTTTACTGTTCTTGCCGTACTAAGCTATGTTTGGTTTTTGTGACTTTGTAGCTTTCTTTAATACCCACATTACTGCTTGAAGTTAGTATTTTTCGTAAAGTATTAAGCCATAGAAGAGATGCCATAACTGAGGAACTGTACATACAGAAGGATAAAAATCTAAACTACGTGTCATTAAGGACACAAATAGATGTTCTGAAAAACTTTTTAATGCAAATGTATCTGACAACGGTTACATGCCCTGTCAAAGACAAGGTCACTGGCATGTGGCACATGCAAATAAATAAATAAATAAGTAAAATAAAAAATAAAAATAAATAAATAAATTCACACTAGCTTTTGAGCTCTTGATCTTGCTCTAGCAAAAGTACACACATCACACACACAACCACAGAGATACTCAAATACACACATCCACTGCTGCGTGTGTCTTTGAGAGGTGTGTGCACGCGTGTGTGTGTGTGTGTGTGTGTGTGTGTGTGTGTGTGTGTGTGTGTGTGTACTTTGACTAGAGAAAAAGCAAGAACTCAAAACGCTAGTGCGAATACTGTTTTCTCTTCATGTTTCTAAGTGCCACACATCAGTCAACTACAGTGAGTTGTTGGCCTTCCTTTATTTTACATATTATTCCATCCAGGAATTTCCATTATTGTTATACATGGTCACTAGTGGTGATTTATTGTAAGATATGCCAAAAAATCCTTTATTTTGCTGTAACCATTGACAAATGGGATTTCTAGCATTGCTAAACCTTTACTGCTATGACTAACTCCCGGCCTTTGAAAGACAGGTAAGTGTCCCATAACTTCAAATTTATCATTCACTACCACACAGTATGGTGTGATATTCTGTCTACAGTGAACCACTCAAAATATGAGGAGACATTAGCATTTGGTGACACGATGATCCAGTGATGTACAGAAAAGCTTTACTAACAGCTTTGGTGACTGTATTCCTCACTCATTGAAGGTATGATGGAGCATGTGAAAGAGCCTTTACTTTCAATGTTGCACTTTATGAAAACAGCTGATCAAATAGAAAGGGTCGCTACACGTCTATATGTGTGCTCCAAGATTGCGGAACATCTGCTAACCTGGTGAATGCTGATGTTAACCAGTTACAGAACATGTGTACCACTGTTTCAGTACAAGCCTATGTGCACTGTAGTCATCAGTGGGCTACACGAGTGTGGCGCTGCAGGAGCTGAGGAGACCATTTGTAAATGAATTGGCAAAAATGACTCTTTTGTAGTGTATTGACACAGGGCAGGTCATCAACTCTTCTAGCAGAAATCTACACTATTTTCCTGAATAATTACACAAACAGCAATGGTATTATTTACATAAATAGGACTTGTGGTACATAAAAACAATAGCTTTACCACAACTTTTGCAATTATGAGCAAGTAAGGCGACAGAATTTAATGCTTGCACTTGGAAGAACTGGGGTTTGAAACACCATCTGGCTATCCATATTTATGTTTCCCATCATTTCCATAAATTAATTAAGGTGAATGCCAGGATGGGTCCTTCAAATAGGGATATAGTCAATTTCCTCTCTGTTCTTTCTTGTGCACATTTCTAAGTGACCACAAAATCGACGGGATGTTAAATTCTAATCTTCCTTTTATTATTACAATTTGATCTTGTGGTCAGAATAAAGTGACTGCCCCTGCCTGATGCAGAAAAAACTGCAACTCTTTCTTCTCTTTACCAATTAGTTTTCACAAATATTAATGACACACATTATAATTATGTAATAAGCTGACATGTTTCCTATTCAATCTGGAAATGGGGAAAGAGTAAAGCAAAAGTTGTCCTTCCAGTTGAGCTTGTTTCAATTAACATGTTAAGTCAGTTTCAATGAATGCATGTAATTTATTCACTACAACAGATCTGAACAGCCACATACTGAATTTGGAACTGTTGTACAGTATTCTCAAACATTTAAGGACATCTGTCAGACCTTTACCTGGTAGCTAAGCGTGTTGAAGACAGGGCTGTGGTGGTTGTCTGGGGTGACCACCAGGGTGACAGTGACATCAGCGTGTCGTGGTGGGACGCCATGATCGCGCGCCCGCACCCCCAGCAAGTACGTCACACCGGCACTGCCCGGGGCCCGTGCCACAGAGATCCAGCCTGTGTCACGTGCCACCTGGAAGAACTGAGAGCCGTTGCCCGCACCTGTCTTCACGTACTCCACCTCGGCGTTCACACCCACATCTAGGTCATCGTGTGCCGTCACCTGAAAACATGTCACACTTGTCGTTTGTCAAACACTCTACAGGAGGACCCACAGGCTACCCCCATCACCATTATCCTCATTTACAGTGGTTGGAAAAATATTAACATCATCTTAATACAGTGTGCAATGTGACTAACTCAGTCATAAATTAGTAGAGAATTTATTACCTTGGATTATAATGAGGTATCTCAAACAGCATGATCTCCATGCCCACTAGCACAGATTCAGAAAATATTGATCACGCGAAACCCAGCTTGGACTTTTCTCACATGAAAGCCACAGATCGAGTTAAGTGCACGGATGCAGCATTTCTTGACATCCCAAAAATATTTGACTCACTACTACACCAACAATTATTACCAAAAGTATATATGGGATACCAAACAAAACTGATATTGAGATAGTCTTGGTAGAGAGGGTGCTGCAAGTTATCTCGGATGAGGAATCATCAACAGAAGCACAAGTGCCTTCCCGAGTGCCCCAGGGATGTGTGATGCCAACCCCTGTTGTTCATATTGTACATTAATAACCTGGCACACAATATTCCAATAGTAACCACAGATGTTTTCAGGGTGTATATGCAGACAAGGGGAAAAAAAAAAAATTCCCAGATTTTCCCGTTAAAAATAAATTTTCACTTGGTTGAAAATACACTTTTTCCATGTTAAGTAAAAGTATACTTTCCCTCGCAACTGTAAAAGTAATAAATCCTTTGAATGGCTATGGTTTAACACACTGGTGTAGAATTTCTCGGCACTATAGAAAATGAAACTCAGGAGGGGAGAAAAAACACTTTTTGGATAGTTCTTTGATGTGTAGCAACATGTACACTGCACATTTTTGCATTACAAAAGTATAAATGCGAATTCCACCAAACAACGCATGTTACTTTCCAAAGCATTGAAATCGAGATTGTGATGCGCTTTTGTAAACCAGTCACAGCTCACATCACGTGATCTCGCCACCAGATGACAGCGGACATTCAGAGCATACGACGTGTGATGTAGTCAGCCAACAGGAACATCGCTGTTAAGTGGCACGAACACACAAATAGGAAAAGTTAATGGATTAAATTAATACACACAGTGTTGCTACAAGAAAAGCAAAGTTTTCACGTATAATATTGGTCTCTAAGATTTGTGGGGATGGAGAACCACTGGTTCACCCCGCAATAATATCGCTACCCTTCGGCTGCGAGAACAACTGTATCTTTACCAGATCAGTTCTCTGTAGTACGCGCTCTATGCAAGAATAAAAGTATTCATAGTAAGTGACACGAGTGCAAGTGATTATTTATCATCATAATCACCACGCCCACTCTCCACTGCCTATAGATTAAGAAGCTCTAAGAGAAGTCAAGCTTTCACATATAATGTTGATCTCTTTTGTGCGTGTTACACTTGAGGATACATCACACAAATGTAATCTTCTGGGCTTGAAATTCTTCTAAATGGCTCATCCTCAAAGAGTTGATTTTTAAATGAGAGTCAAATGCTCTGTGATTTAAGAAATCAGTTTCAGCAGTTGCCAGAGAGTGGCGGATAACAGGCGTCACCACTCTTGCGCAGCTACGATGACATATGAAGCCCGTATGTTCGTATGAGTAAGACATTTAAAGATCTTACATTGTGTCATAAAGAAACAAGACATCAGAGGATACTCCAAGAGCATCGTAATTTAGTGAACCATATTACAGTGCATAATTCGGCTTATAGTGCACGTTCGCATGTCCAAATTCCCAATGAAGTAGGCCTCGACCTTCCTAAAGCCTTTGACACATTTTACTGGTGGCAGATGCTTGTTTGAGCACTGTGTTTTGTTGTTGTATGGGGCACATTTCCCTTGCAACTGAAGTTTTATTTTCATAATTTATCTCGTTCGTATTTTATTGCTGCAGTATTATTCTGTAGTAGCAGGATACAGTAATATCCTTTGTTACAGTATCGGTTCTTACCAGCTGAAATTACAAAAAATTGACTGAAAACTAAAACATTTTCTGTGTTTTGCAGATGATACAATTTTTTGTAATGAAGTACAAAAAAAAAGAAAAACACACAGACAAATATATGGTCAGCTCTTTATTTGATTTCAAAGAGGTGCTAGACTGGCAACTTGTTTTAAATTTTCAGAAATTTAAAATTGCATACTTCAAAGAACACATAAAAGATCAATTTTATGATTACAGTATCAATGAGTCACACAACTGCAATCAGCTGATTTGTACAAATACCTGAGTGTGACAATTTATAGGGATAATGGAATGATCACATAGGCTCAGTAATGAATAACATAGGTTCATTAGCAGGAAACTGGGAAAAAGCAGGCAGTCTACAAAGGAGATTGCTTACAAATTATTTGTGCACCCCATCCCAGGATATTGCTCAAGTGTGTGGGACCTATACCAAACAGGACTAACAAAGAACACTGAAAGTATACAAAGGGAGGGCAGCACAAATTGTCACAGGTTTGTTTGACACACAGGAGTGTGTCACAAATGTTGAAAGATCTGAACTGGGAGACTCTCAAAGATTATCCTGCAAAAGCCTACTTAAGAAGTTTGAGAACCATTATTAAGTGAAAAATTGAGATATTTTTCGTTCCCCCCCTTACAACTCCAGTGGGATGTATGATGGCGAATTAGAGTAATTATGGCACATACAGAGGTTTAGGCAGTTATTCTTCCCACGCTCCGTATGTGACTGAAATTGGAAGTAGCCTTATTGTGGGTACCATATTAAGTACCCTCTGCCATGCACATCGCAGTGGTTGCTAGATTATGTATGCAGATGTAGAGGACCAAGGTGTATGACATGATTCTTCATCTTACCCAGTAGCAGTGAATGCTGTACAACAGCAGAAAAAGAAGCCCTAATAAGTGGTACAACGGGAAGAACCCTTAGATTTGCATTTCGGAGTGGTTTGCAGAGTACGTATGAAGATGTAGATTTGTCAACTGATCAATACATGCGTATTTCTTGATTAAAAGTTTGTCTATTTGGGTTTCTGGTATCTTCATGTGTTCTTGTGGAATGGAAATACACTTATGGCTACTATGAGGAACATTTAATAATTGAAAAAAAAAAATGATGTAGAAATGAAACAGTTTGGAGGGAGCTGAGAACAGCTGACAGGCAAAAACAGTTTTGTTTATAACCTCAATATTGCACTTGAAAATGGCATGTCTGCTTGAGGTTTCCACATTAGTTGAATAGCATTCACCGATCTGGCTTTTGCTTTTTGGAGGTAAAATCTTTTCTTGAATGCTTTCACACTATGGTCAAAGTTGTAAAAACTGTAGAAATTTTTATAAGTGGGTAAAACAGTTCAGAAATGGCTGAACCTAAATGACTGACAAGCAGTGCCCTAACCAGCCAGTTCAAGTGTAAACTCCTTCACCGAAAAACCCAGAGTGACAACATTATTCATGAAGACTGCCATGTTACAGTTGAACATACAGCATAAACACTTGTAGTAGGTGTCGGCACAGTTCATAATATTATCAGTAACAAGCTTAAGTCTAGCAAACCAAGTGCAAAGTGAGCCCCAAAAGGGTTAACGTAACAACACGAGGAAAGGAGACTCAGAGTGTGTACAGATTTGAAAGAACACTATGAAAGGGAAGGTGTAATGCTTCAGGTTCTACTACATCTTTTCCTGCAGATTCACATTATTCATTTTAACAGGTCATGCATGTGGACCAGACTGCAGAAGAAGAAATCACCATAAGGTAAGTGAACATAATTTCTGTAGGATGCGCACACAGAAACTGCGACATTGCAAAGATATTTCTGAGATGATCATTATTTATGAAAAACAAGTTTTTATACTTTTCATAATTACTGGATACATATGGGCAGAGATTCAAGCCAAATGCTAGTAAAGAAAAATAAAGTAAAATCAAAATAATGACACATGCAAAAAGGACAAATTTTCAGTGGTAAAAGTACTATTTAATGAATGAACATGGTGTTATTCAATGTGCAAGAAAATACTAAACAATGTGCAGTGCAATCAACAATGTAAAACATACGTAAAGTAGTAAAGTTAATTGGAATGACTTTTGGAATAATGTAATGTTAGTATCTTATTGTTATAAAAATGTAAATGTAAATGAATATTATAGGGCATCTATTACATGGAGACCAACTGACAGACAGACTGTACATTTTTGTCTAGCAGATTTATCAAATAACCAAGTTAGAGATATAAGTGTCAAGTTAATTGCAAAAAACCTGGACAATCACATCTTGCTATAAAAATATGTATTGAAACGGATTTTTTAATTCATATTTTAGTATTACTGTTCCATTGCTGGAATGAGGAACTGTGTTATAGATAATAAACCATAAGAATCCACAATCTCTGGAATGAGGTACTGTGTTACAGATAATAAACCATAAGAATGCACAATCTTTTTGTACCAATGTTAAAAATATTTTTATTTATTCATTTATATTACGGGATGCGGATGTCCAAACAGTGTGGCCACCTCTGACAAACTGTACAACCCAAAACGCTCCTGGATATGTAAGTACACAAATTCTGAATAGTTAGGAATGACATTTTGTACCATTTCTTGCAAAGAAACTATTCCAGATATGAATTTCAAATAGCTCAATTGCATTCAATTATGGTGCGTTGCGGGACCAGGAAGACATGCCATCACATTTCATCTTCATGCTTAGGAAACGAAGCCTTGAAATTTCTTCCAGTCTTTGTTGAAGCATTTGCAACAAAGAAAATGGATTCCTCATTGCGTAAGACAGCTATCCCAGTCAGTGAAAGTAGTCACCGAAAATAGCTTTTAGCTTTTTTACAAAAACCTTTGCAAATACGAATTATTTAGCATCATTTACATTATATAATATAAATGTGACATATACGTTTAAATAGTTTAACACAATTTAGTTATGAGAGAAAATAAAAATTATTCACAAATATCACTTTATTTACAAGAGAGTACGTACATATGATTTGTAAATGCAGTTTTTTTTTATCTAAAGTATTGATTAATGAAGATCATGGGTGGAAAAATTTAGTGCCACAGAAACAAGAGGTCAGTTTAGTTAACAGCCACTTTTTTATCTAAAGTATTGATTAATGAAGATCATGGATGGAAAAATTTACTGTCACAGAAACAAGAGGTTAGTTTAGATAATAGCCACTAAAGAATCAATATAATAATTTGTCAGAATATATGTTTCTGATATTTTTTGAAGATTGGAGTGACACAAAACTAGTATCTGAATATGTATTTTAATTTCTTCATAAAAACTAAAATTTAGCTCTGCTTTAGCTCTCCTTTAGCAGTTTCTTCATAAAAACTAAAATTTAGCTCTCGTTTAGATGTCTTTCCTCACTACAATACACATTATCTCCTAGGTACAGACAAGATAATATTGCTACAGCCAGAAAAACACTAAACTGAAACTTTTGTCACTACAAAATTGTGATCTAGGGACTACAAAGTATATTAACTAAGCTTATCTGAACACCAATTCAATAATATGAAGTTACTTATGCGCAACTATCAGCATACCCACTTACCCTCTCCTTACATTGTCTACAGTAATGTAATACACACGTGTATCCCTCAATGTGCATCTGCTTAATTTCTGTGTCTTCCAAATAATGTGCTGCAGTACCACAACAATATTAAATGGTGTTCCATTATGAATAACACTTCTATAGGAATACCTTTCGAGTCATCTATTTACTGTAGAGATACAAGATGCTAATGTTTATTGATTTACAGGATTCTTATGTTTTGCTAAAAAAGGAGAAATGTATGTTGATGTTCACCATTGGCTGCTGTTTTTTTACTTTTAATGTTAGTGCTTCAACTGTGTCAATGCATTTTCAGCAGCCCTGTCTGTTGGAAAGATATACCATAAAAAAGGATAATGGTAACATAAAAATGACAGGTATTGGAGAACAGCGCTCTGGTCATACTGCAAAATAGTAGTACCAGTATTCTCTTATTGGAAAAATTCAGACACTTTTACAGTTTAAGTATGTGACTGAAAAATGAGGGGCAACACATTTTTCACATAATCCTATAAAGCGATTCCTGAAGTTCTGCACTAACATGTTTGACAGAACACTTTATCCAGACTGTGTTGTATTGTACAAATAGCAGCTCAATCATTAGATATGTTTGAGTATCAGTTACACCAACGCACTTTAGATCATTCTCAGACCTCAATTAAACAGGTACAATTGTGTTCCAAACTCTTATCAGATTCCCTAGTAATTGTTACATGCTCAATTTTACAAATATTTTCCCTGAGAGCTTAAATCACAATTGTCAATACTGAACTCAACCCTTTGCTGAAGAATATTAGTTACTCAATATTAATGACATTGGCAGCTGTGTACTTCTTCTAACATTTACCATCCGAGACTACTCACTAACAGATGGACCAACTGCAGGAAAAATACTGACTACTGTTTTCTGAAAGTGTCATGTTGTAATCTTCACATTCAGCACAGTTCTGTAATCCTTATGATTTGTGTATTGTCATGTACATAATTTGTGGCTTAGTGTTCATTTGATTTGCAAGTGTCTCTCTCTGTGTGTTGTAGCTATTACAAACACCAGTCTGTTAATCACACACTTTACGGTGTCTCTTATGTGGAGGATACCAGGAGCAAACATTTGCAATTGGCTAACAGCCATCGGCTTCTGCGATGAGCCCTGCAGTCTTCTGCCACGGCAGTCAGCTTACAGCTTATAAAAGAAGTGAATTCATAGTGTTACGGAGCATGAAATTGTTACTTAGCTAATGCTGGCCACGGGTGTAAACATTCCATAACAGCATGAAGTTGACTAACTTTCACTGATCACAAAAGAGCCACATTTCAAATCTGCAAGAAGTATAGTACTCACCTTAATGATTCGCAGACCCACAGAGGCCTTCTCTGGCACAGGGGAGAAGTAGGTATCTGTCTCAAACTCAGGCGAATTGTTATTGGCATCGACAACGTCAACTGTGACGAGGCACTCCGAGGACATGGGTGGCTTGCCATTGTCGGTGGCGGTGACAGTGAAGGAGTACTGGTTCTCGGGTGAGCGGTCCATTGAGGCACTGTGCTTGTAGCGCAGCCGCCGCTTGGAGAAGATGTCGCCACTTGCCGGATCGACGGTGAATAAATCAGAGGGCTGCTGGAGTGCATACGAGATAACAGAGTTGGGGCCCTGCTTGTCACGGTCTGTGGCCACCACACGCCCCACGAATACTGCCTCCGACTGCCGCCGCTGCTGCTGCTGCTGCCCCTGCCCCGACGCTCCCACTTCACTCCCGATGTCGCCCTCAGTGCTGCTCCCAGTCATCGTCTCTGGTACACTGAAGCTGTAGTAGGAGTGCTCAAACTCAGGTGCGTTGTCATTCTGGTCCTGGACGGTGACGGTGAGCGGTGTCTCGGCACGCCACGACCCGTCCACTGCTGCCACCTGCATTGGAACGGCATGGAGGGAGGTCATTACAGGTACAGCTTGTGCTGTGATAGTCCCAACTGGCCATTTAATTGTGTAAAAACAATCATATTACTGTTCAATTGCCTTACAGCAATAGCTACATGAAAAGCCTTTTCAAGAAACACTTAAATTTCAATTTAACAATGTAGGAAAAAATAGCTTGCTTCTTACATTAAGTTGTAGACAGGCACAATTAAAAGACATTTACACAAAACTTTCAGCCACAACCTTCATCAGCAAAAGAGAAACACACACCATTCATGCTCACAAGCAAGCACACCTCATGCATACATGACCGCCAACTCTGGCAGTTCTGGCCTGAGCTGCTTGCTTGCTTGTGTGTATTTTTCTTTTGTTTCAATTTAACAGACATTAATTAAAATGGTAATCAGTAGGAAAATGTTTCGTCAAGTTGTGTTTTTAATGAAATAAGTCAAAAATTTATAAGTTTATAGATAAGTTACATAATTACAATGAGTTTTCATTGAAGGTAATGTCTTTTATAATTCATAAAGGAAAATTTTGTCATCTTGCTTAACATATATTGTGAATCTATGTGAGAAACAACCTGAAACTTAACTATAGGTTACACGGGGAATAATAGTGTTATTAAAATACCCTTGTAATTAAGTCTAGTGATGAACATAAATAGACAGTTTTGTTAAAAAAAATGGATGATTTCCATCCACTTACACATGAGATAATTTCAGAATCCTATTTATTTAGAAAAATTACTAAATTATAATTTAATTGAGTAATATTAAATTATAATTAAATTGCAATACTTGAGTCTAATTCTCAACATCAAATTGTCAACACCAGTCTTTCGTTAATATTTAATGACATTAGAAACTGTAAGTAGGAGGAGAAACCAAGGTAACATAGTTGCTCAAAACTAGATTGTAAAAATTAATATTTGTAATTTAAATTCATGTGAAATGTGAAAGTGAAAAATAAATTATTTTATTTTCAAATAAGGCGCAGATTTAAATTATGTTTTTGAGATAAAATGAAGCAGTAAGTTACAAGCACATTCTGCAATCAGGGAAGGATAGGAAAGGAAATTAACTGTGTTCCATTTGAAGGAACAACCTCGATATTTACCTTTACTCCTTTCGGGAAAGAATGCACAGTTTTGGAGGGTGAGCTGAAAAGTATCGCCTCCAGGTTTTTTATGTGAAAACTCGCAAAGCTTTTGAAATACAACAAAGTTTATTAACATTCTACATCTTTATTTGTCCAGTGCACATATTTATTCCTCAACATAATCACCCCACCAAAAACGCATTCTCCAAATGAGAGAGCAGTTTGTTGATTTCGTTGACTTTGTTGATGGAGCCACAACCTTACTTCTGCTTTTACCATTTCATCACTATCAAACTAAAGTCCTTGAGGGTGTTCTTTAAATTTTGGAAACAGATAAAAATCAGATGGGGCCAAGTAGGGACTCTATCGTGGATAATCGATGACAGTGATTGGAAGGTGCCGGATTGCTGCAGATGTTGAGTGCTCATGTGTGGTGCGGTATTGTCATGCTGTACGAGAGGGTGCGCCATGTGTGAACGAACTCTTTGAATTTGTGCTTTCACATGTCTAGGCACTTTCTCATTCACCAACATAGTTACAGTACGTTCTGCCACATTACACACTACAATTCAGAGCCTTCTAGCGGCAGAGAGTTGCAATTTGCATCAGCGAAGCAGGAAGGTTGACTGTGGAATACACGTGACTTGTAACACCTCAACCGATATTGAGGACATAATCAAAAATTTGGAGCCACTACTTTGCAGCACACCCTCATCAATCGGACCGGTCGGACATGGATTTGAACTGCCATCTTTACAGTCATGACTCCAGTATCTTACCACTGTGGTACCTCATTCAACTACAAATTTTACTCTTTGGTAAAATCTAGGGTCCAAGTTACAAACTAGGGGAGTTAAGCAAAAAAGTAAAACTGAATGTGTCATATAGTGATGCAGTCTCCCCCTGATATGTACACTCATGAGCAGTTGGGTTACAGACAGCTATCAAACAATACATAGCATCTCCTTTTGTGATGATGACAACAGTGAGACACTGTGCTCCAAGTTCATAAACACACCAAAACCACAGGAATATCACCCCAATCCCTGGTCATACAGTTGCCGCTAGTATCTGGTGGAGGCAGGTCAAAGCCGGGACATGTCCCAATTGGTGCCAGCTGAGACTGGGCTGAGGTCAGACGACATATGTTGGGGTGGGAGCAACATAGGTCTTGTGTCTGTGGAACGTTGCTAAACATATTTTGACACAATACAGGTTTCAAAGATATTTTCATCCAGAGCATATTCCACAAATGGGCTAATTTCACAGTGTGTTTCCATTCTGCAGAATATCCGCAGGAAGTATCTAGTTGTGTAGATGATATTTTTTTCCACTGCAGAGGGAGCAGTGGTATGTGTACAGGGAGGCAGTTTCTGCCCAATGTTGTGACAAGTTGTTATAGGTGGTATGGCTACTCACCAGTTGCTTTTTTCAGTGCAGAACTGTTTATAATCCCTTAACACAGAACTATAAAAAGAAGGAAAAAATATGAGAATGAATGAATATAAATTGAATACAAAACTTGAGATTTTGTTCACAGCACAGATGAAGTAAAAATCAACAAACTTATGTAGGAACTGTAGAATGTATGGTGTGAACTGAACGGTAGCCTTGTGGAATATGAAGTGACACACATTTCTCGAAGGCAAAAGATAAAATATTATCCTATTATTATGCAGCTATTATCAAGCTTGAGATAGTAAACTAAGCAAAAACATAGATATAATTTTTTAACCATGTTGTTGAAAATGAGACTTTACTGTCCTGTGAGGACCACATGGTCTGTGGCTGTCCAATCAGATATAGCAAAACATCTGCTTCACTGTGAACTATGTACCTGCTTAAAAACACTGTAAGAACTGCAAGACTTCAAATTCTATTGCACAATATACAGTGATGAAGTTAAGATAAACAACACCAAATATACCTCGAAAGGAAAAAATATGTCAAGGTGCAGTTTTTGATAATAAACTGTGGACAATGACAAATTTTCAGATATACACAAGTAATTTTTAGTTTTTATATCTCCTGAATAATCCTTTTTTTTTCAACTGGAATTACTAACTTTTTTCTGTGGATTGGAAAGAGCTTTCAAAGAGGATGTAACATGTCAATAATATAAATAATTAATTATGTAGATTTAATTATTGTTTTTAATAAATAATAAACAAATAAATATTTGCTGTTATCATTCAAATAAATTCCCATCTTTCTTTCGGTAATGCTGCCTGGCTTTTCCCAATGCTGATGTCCAGTGGAATATGAGGATATTTTCTGACGTTGAAATTAGGTAATGTGCAGATCAGTTCACATACTACGCACCCTTTGGACACACGTGCGCTGACAATAACTGAAAGCAAGTTCCAAGTGATGAGGCTGGAGAGCTGACACTATCAAGAGCTTCATGACAAGGACTTTCGAAACCAATTACACTTATCTGAATGGTGTCTAGGAAAGCTGTACAGTCATGTGTTGTTTCTATGCAAGAGTCCGTCTGCTTATCTGGGTGGTACCATGCTTGCCTCCCATGCAAGTGGGCCAGGATTTGATTCTCGGTTGGGTTGGAGATTTTTCTCCATTAGTGGACTGGGTGTTGTGTTGTCCTCATCATCATTTCATCCTCATCACAGGCACACACATTGTGCAATGTGGTGTCGAATGTAATAAGAGTTGCACTTGGCAGCTAAACTTCCCCGAATAGGGGCCTCCCGGCCAATGATGCCATATGCTCAATTCCATTTCTATGCAAGATTTTATTTATGGATGAAGCACTGATTACAAACTGTGAGAAAGACAATCTAGACAATATGCAATACAGCTCAGTTGAAAATTCACATTGTTGATGAATAACCATTTGCTACATCAACATGTGGTGTGGGCTACTGATGAATCTCATCATTGGTCCCTGTTTCATTGAGAAGACTCTAAATAGCCACAAGGGTCTACGGTTCCCAACCGATATGCTGCCACAATTTTGCAAGACATCCTGCTGGACATAAGCCAATCCACGAACCGCCTGTGTAATTGTCAGAGATGTTTACAGACCTTCTCAATGAAACTTTTGGGAGTTGTTAGAATAGTTGTTTGAACAACATAAATTAGCCTACAAGCTCACCAAACTTAACAACTCCAGACTTTGGAGAAAATAAAAACAATAGGTCCACAAGGAAACACGCATGGTTCCACAAGACAATAACACACTGACCTATGCTGATAAAGTCCGGATTAAAATCAACAACTAATACTGTGTCTGTTTGGAATTACATAGATAGTACGTATTAATGCTCTAGATCAACATTTTGAAGACTCAATATGACAGTCACAATAACAAACACCTGAACCACAGGGTGGACATTTGAGGGACCTCTTCTCCTGATGGCGGAACTGCTGTTTGCTGCAATGTTACTTTGTTACTACTTGAGAGTGACATGCTACGTCATCAAAATTCTCTTCCAATGCTCTTTTTGACAACAGAGGTATAAGTACATAGTTACATTCGGAAAAAAAAGTTGGTGTAATAATTCAGCAGCCTTAAATGTTATTTTCTTATTCTGATATATGTTGTGTTGCCTGTCTTAGTTGCCTCCCTCTGTACATATCTTATTTTTGCAAATATAGACGGCAATTTTTTTTTTGTAAATTTTCGCTCAAAAAATCACGGCATGGCCTATAGTTGAGATTTTACACCTAAGATCATAAACTGTCAATTTCAAAATGAAATGTACACGTATTTTGTGGGTTGAAATTAATACCATTACAAGTTACTGCTGTGTAATGCCACAAGCTCTTACAACAATATTGGCCACAAAGCTTTTTTGTCCATCAGCCATAATGCTCAACATCATTGTGCAGCATACACAAGTACATATTTGCACACTATGTTTCCCTACATTATTTACTGCAGTGCTGGTCACCATATCAAAACAGACTGGCATTTCGTCTGAATCCGTTGTTTGGAATGTAAACAAAAATTTTTGCATCTCAAAGCTGAATCATATGACACTGAAAAGATATGAAAGTTTTCATAAACTTTAGGCAGTTTTTGTGCAATTGTAGTTCTGTGACAAACAGATAAGATTGTTTTACTGCATAAATAACCAAACCCACCCATACGAAACTTTAAATTCCATTGGCAAAATGGTTCTTTTACATTCTATTCACTTCCAAGTTGACCCTGAGCACAAGCATACCAGTAATAATGTTGCTCTCCATTGCTCAATTGTTACCTAGAGTTGCTAACTTAATTTAGTGTCTGCATTATGTACATACATTATGTGATCAAAAGTATCCAGACACCCCCAAAAACGTAAGTTTTTCATACTAGGTGTTTTGTGCTGCCACTCACTGCCAGTTACTCCATATCAGCGACCTCAGCAGTCATTAGACACCGTGAGAGAGCAGAATGGGGCGCTCCATGGAACTCACGGACTTCGAATGTGGTCAGCTGATTCGATGTCACTTGTGTTATACGTCTGTACGTGAGATTTCCACATTCCTAGACATCCCTAGGTCCTCTGCTTCCGATGTGATAGTGAAGAGGAAACATGAAGGGACACGTACAGCACAAAAGTGTACCTTGTCTGCTGACTGACAAGAGACCGCCGACAGTTGAAGAGGGTCCTAATGTGTAATAGCCAGACATCTATCCAGAGCATCACACATGAATTCCAAACTGCATCAGGATCCACTGCAAGTACTACGAAAGTTAGGCAGAAGGTGAGTAAACTTGGGATTTCATGGTCGAGTGGCTTCTCATAAGCCACACATCAGGCCAGTAAATGCATAACAACGTCTCGCTTGGTGTAAGGACATAAACATTGGATGATTGAACAGTGGAAAAATGTTGTGTGGAGTGAGGAATCACGGTACACAATGTGGCGATCCGATGGCAGGGTGTGGGTATGGCGAATGCCTGGTGAATGTCATCCACCAGCGTGTGAAGCGCTAACAGTAAAATTCGGAGGCGGTGGTGTTATGGTGTAGTCGTGTTTTTCATGGGAAGGCTTGCACCCCTTGTTGGTTTGTGTGGCACTATCACAGCACAGGCCTAAATTGACGTTTTAAGCACCTTCTTTCTTCCCACTGTTGAAGAGCAATTCGGGAATGGTGATTGCATCTTTCAACACGATCGAGCAACTGTCGATAATACACGGTCTGCGGCAGAGTGATTGCACGACAATAACATCCCGATAATGGACTGGTCTGCAGAGAGTCCTGATTTGAATCCTACAGAACATCTTTGGGATGTTTCGGATTGCCGACTTTGTGCCAGGCCTCACCAACTGACATCGATACCTCTCCTCAGTGCAGCACTCCGTGAAGAATGGGCTGCCATTCCCCAAGAAACCTTCCAGCACCTGATTGAATGTATGCCTGTGAGAGTGGAAGCTGTCATCAAGGCTAAGGGTGGGCCGACACCATACTGAATTCCAGCATTACTGACGGAGGACGCCACGAACTTGTAAGTCATTTTCAGCCAGTTGTCCGTAGTACTTCGCAACTGGCATTATACTGGCTGTTTTAACTGAACCTCAAGCCACAGAATGCACTCAACGAAAATCATGTTACTGAGGGCCAGCAGGAGACCTTAAGCCTATACATGAGCAAACACATCATTAGCCAATCAGAACAGGCAAATGATGACAAAAAAAAAATTGCAGAGATTAGATGAGCACTAGCACTGTATGCAAACAGGACAAAAAGTTCAATGGAGAAGTGCCTCATTGTAGCTAATTAAAATAACTATGGGGGTGGTAGTTCAGTTGCAAAAAAAAAGGCAGGTGAAGAAGACACCTGAGAGGAAACCAAACACCGTATGCCCCACGGGATGACCGAGACAGTCACCTGGAGAAGGACCTGGCAGCCCTGGTCATTGAAGACACCTGCAGGAGCCTACCACAAAACAAAAATTAATGGAGGCAGTTTGTGGACGTGGTATGTGGTCTGCAGGGCTGTGCTCACTGGATATGTATGTATGTAGTTCAGTGGTGGAGGGTGACAGCATACCGTGCACCCATACATGTAGCTGCTTGCACATCGCCAATCCAATAAGAGCAAGTACTCTGCAGGCAGTTCTGTGATCTATTGCACTGATAAGGATGGCAGTGGCAGCAGCAGTAGTGGTGCCAACGCTAACAGTGATGTGAATGTCTGTATCCGTAGCAAAAGGCAACATCGGTATGCGAGTACTATGTTCCCCAGACATGCTGCACATTTACTGGCCCCTACGCATCTGGCTGTGGCACTGTCTCTGCTATACAGCGATTTCCCTACCCTCGCATGTCGGGGGGGGGGGGGGAGGGGGGGGGGAGGGGGGGGGGGGCAAATTCGACCATCTCTTCTCCTCTCCTCTCTCAACCTACTACATTTGATGCAGCTGCCCTACCTAGATATCGGGAACTGCAGTGATGATTTGGAGCTTGGGAAAGAGTAGTACCTGCTCTAGAGGGAGGCCCTATGGTAAGGAAATTTAAATTCATTGTGTGGACCTCATAAATACTAACAAACTGGAAGAGGCGCATGGGGCACAGAGCAGAAGAGGCATCACCTTGAGCAGGTACTCGTCCTGTGCCTCGCGGTCCAGCAGCCCTGCCACTGTGACGTTGCCGGTCACCGGGTCGATGGCAAACCGCTCGCCCGGGTTGTCGGCAAAGCTGTAGGAAGCGTTAGCGTTTTCACCCACGTCCCGGTCGGAAGAGGTGACGCGAATGACGAAGGATCCCAGTTCGGCATTCTCGGTGACGTTGACGCTGAAGAGGCGCGTGAAGCGAGGCGGGTTGTCATTCTCGTCACGCACGGCGACCAGCACCGTGGCAGTGCCCGACAGTACGGGTGACCCACCGTCCACTGCCTCCACGAGCAGCCGGTGTGATCCTGCCTGCTCCCGGTCCAGCCGTGCCCGCGTCCACACCTCTCCGGTCACTGCGTCCACCGAGAAGAGTGCCGACGACTCCGTCGGCCGCAGCCGGTACGACACCTGAGGAATGTCAGTGAATGCATTTTCTTAGTTTTATGTGTCGTCGGTCGCTCTCTCACCTGTGAGTGGCAAGGGGAAGAACGTATCAGTTACCGTACACTTTCTTACAAGAAATATGCAACAATGGCAGCACAGCATTTCTCTGAAAAGTGGTATCTTGACAATCTTTGTGCTTTGCTGTTACTGCTTCCATATAGCAATGGTATATATTTAACAAAATGGCACATAAATGTCGGCCTCTGCCTCTGCAGCTTGCAAACCTGTGAAGAGTTTTAAATCATTGAACTTCTTCACGATGCTAGACGGAGAGTTTCCATTGTAGCTGGTTGACCACATGAAGAACTAGTTCTTCATCCAAAAGTTCTTTTAATAACAAAAAATCATACATAATAAGATAATTACACACAATAAAATAATAAGATACATCCTTCCTAAAATTATTTAATTGCAATACATTAATCACATTCCATAGATATTTTTTATATTTTAGTGTGTAGAAACACATCCTTTTTGTGACTGCAGATCAAACTCTTTTATTACTGCACCCACAGAGACCATATGGCAAAAGATCAGTCCTCTAGTGGCCCAAAATGATGTTCAACATGTCAGTCAACATTGTCATCAAGATGACAGTCATCTGCAATTATTTCAGATATGTACCATTGCTGTATGACAGCAGTAACGGCAAAATGCAAATGTTGGTGAGTTGCACTTCATCACTCATTTCTCACAGCATATTAATGAAACCAAGGAACACTGTAGTTGATAAAGATGAAAAAAGTTTTCACACAAGCTAACATGCACTACATGCCTGGTGAACATGTTATGGCAATAAAACGTGACGTCAATTTATACAATCTACCAAAGCCTGCTATGCTGTATATGATACACTTGAAGAAGGCAGGTTTATAAAAACCTAAACTATATTGTAAAACTGGATAAACACTTCTCAAAATAACTGATGCTTGTGCAACTTATAACTTATTGAAAAAAGTAAGTTTCATTTCCACCAAAGAGATAACCAGTGGGCTGTACACAGGCCTCTATCTGAAATGTCTGACCTGCAGTTTGAGGAGAATCCCGACCCCTTGAATGCTGCTTTCACAGAAAGTACAAACATGTTGGTCAGTCATAAACTGTCACATGAATGTGTTCACAGTTATCAAGTTACAGTGTAAGCTAGGACGTCACCACACACTGTACTCAACGAAGACTTCACAAGGTAGTGCAAGCAGCTGGTTCAGACCTAGGGCAAATATCCTGTTTGACGGTACTCAAAATATGTTGACGGAATTATAAGTACTCCAGTGATAAAGAATGGTAGTAGGAAGCCTGTGTACAGTATGGCCCATGAGACTGAGTATAATATCTACAAACTTGTGAAAAATGAAAGTCTATTAATTTCAAAAGTTTTTATGTTTTCATTGGTAGCTGATGCTACATGTGTCTGTATGGATAGCTGCAAATGCATTATAATTGAGGACCAGGGGTTCAAAATGGAAGCTGGACCATTCAACAAGTCTAATATCGAAATAATCCAAACAAATGACAAACTTCCAACAGTGAGAGAGCATGGCTTCCAGTTTTAAAAGATAAGATTAATCTTTTGGCCAGCTACTGCTTCCTATAAAAGATTGTTCCAGATTTAGGTTATAGATGGAGAAAAAAACATATGAATGGAAATTATTAATGAATAAGAAGTGATCTGGGAAAAGAAGTATTTAAGAGTCACTCAGAAATACTTGAATAATGAGAGATCTACTATGTAGTATCAAAGACATGTGCATTTGTACATACCACGGTTGGAATAATTATACAAACAAAGCTTCACATACACAGCTTTCCAGGAGAAACCTGCTTATTGGTTATAATAATGTGTTTATGGCAAACCAGTGCCTATTTTTAAATTTGGAACAACATGTTGTATCATAATGATATTACTTTCTACAAACTTTCAGAAAATACTCATGAAAATAATTCAGTGCAGGGAGCACATCTCTCACTCTGCAGTGTTCTTCACACCTTTGCAAAAATTCTGAAGAGATTAAAACCGTGCAACAAATTCCTCAGCCAGAAACTTCACCTTTCATGCAATATGCTCTCACCAGTGTAATCCCAAAAACACCTTCCAAATACAACATTTGTGATTAATAATGCTTCCTGCAAAAACATTAATGTGAATCCACTGACAATGTTTTTGTCTATGAAAAAGGGCAATGTCTGTGTTAGTGTTAAAAGTTAAAAAAAAAAAAAAAAAAAAAACAACGTTTTTACAAATGTCGAACACATTCTGTTGTACATGTATTTGTTTTCAGACCAGGCGACGGAAGCCTCCAGCTTAGTAAGTTACCCATGGATGAGACCAATGGTTCCCAACACTGAATGTGATCCACCTCTGAATGCCTGCTAACAACATACTGCATTCTCACTGTGAATGACTACTGAATGGACAGTGGAACAATTATCCCCCCCCCCCCCCTCCCCAACAAATGAGCAATTTTTACTAGGGCTTCACACGCTGCATGACTTCAACATATGACTTCTCCCCAGCCCTGTAAACATAAATTGCAAGTTGTCATTATAACCAATCAAACGGATTGAGCGTGTTGCGGTGGGACAGACACTACAGACACTACAGTCAACCCTGGGCCACTTACAAAAGGAACAGCAGCAGTGACGAGGGTGAAATGACTCTTCATTCACCTGTCTCAAGCAATTCCAAGTGGAGGTGAAGACTATACCAGGAAGTCACAACCCACTACAACTTGGCATTCTGGACTCTACAACGGACTCTTCAACAGAGCTTCCCATTTTCGAACAGCTCGTGCTGGCCCGTCCCAATATATTTACATCAAATTCTGCCAGGAAAAAGTGCACTCCTCTGTCCCCACCAATTATTTCTATCCGTGACACAGAACTTTTTAAGCCTCTGAGGGCTTGTCCAGGCACCAATTCTATCACTGTCAGACAAAGTGAGAATTTGGCGCCCCCACTCCTGTGCGTATTTCACCACTGACCAGTTTCCTCTTCACTGAGTGCTTTCCAGCTCACCTCTCCATTGACACCGGTGTCAGCATCGTCAGCGTGCACACGACAAACCAGCACAGGTGGCGGCCGCTCCTCAGGCACTTCGGCGTTGTAGACGGCACGCTCCAGCACGGGTGCATTGTCGTTGGCATCCCGCACCGTCACATCCAGCCGCACCACCGACCGCAGCGGCGGAGAGTCGTTATCGCGTGCCTCCAGCCACACCGAAAAACTGGCTGCCGTCTCGTAGTCCAGTCCGCCACCCGCCACCACCACCTACCCACAGACCAAACTTACAATCGGTCACTGACACTTGAGAGGGCTCACTCACAGAGCAGAAAAGTGAGTATTCAGATGAGTACAGTAGTATTTTTATATTAACAGCAGACATTGTCTTCTAAGTCGTGCAACTCTCGTACGACATAAGATTTTCCTGTAAATGTGCAGAAGATTTACACTACATCACTAGTACAGACAGCTCCCCCTCAAAAACACAGTGCATTTTTATAAGTATGTAACAGACATCTTAATGTTTTGTGCTGGATAACGTGATGAACTTTACTTAAAGCTTTGCAGAGATAAATACAAACAGATTCTATTTCTCTGAGACATGTGTCACATATCACATGTCGTTATTCAATTTTCTACACGAGTTATAAATGCCAAAGGAAGGAACAGCCATCACAACATTTTTTAAGAAAAATTATAACAGGCTTCCCTTGCAAGTGAGTTGACCTACTTAGAGATTTCATCAACATGTATACAAAAGAGAAAATGTACAACATCATCATCATCATCATTTAAAACTGATTATGCCTTTCAGCGTTCAGTCTGGAGCATAGTCCCCCTTATAAAATTCCTCCATGATCCCCTATTCAGTGCTAACATTGATGCCTCTTCTGATGTTAAGCCTATCACTTCAAAATCATTCTTAACCGAATCCAGGTATCTTCTCCTTGGTCTACCCTGACTCCTCCTACCCTCTACTGCTGAACCCATGAGTCTCTTGGGTAACATTGCTTCTCCCATGCGTGTAATATGACCCCACCATCAAAGCTTGTTCACCCTGACTGCTACATCTATAGAGTTCATTCCCAGTTTTTCTTTGATTTCCTCATTGTGGACACCCTCCTGCCATTGTTCCCATCTACTAGTACCTGCATTCATCCTAGCTACTTTCATATCCGTAACCTCAACCTTATTGATAAGGTAACCTGAATCTACCCAGCTTTCGCTCCCATACAACAAAGTTGGTCGAAAGATTGAACGGTGCACGGATAACTTAGTCTTGGTACTGACTTCCTTCTTGCAGAAGAGAGTAGATCACAGCTGAGCGCTCACTGCATTAGCTTTGCTACACCTTACTTCCAGTTCTTTCACTATGTTGCCATCCTGTGAGAATATGCATCCTAAGTACTTGAAACCGTCCATCTGTTCTAACTTTGTTCCTCCTATTTGGCACTCAATCCGTTTATATCTCCTTCCCACTGCCATTACTTTCGTGTTGGAGATGTTAATCTTCATACCATAAACAACATGTTCACATAGAGAAAAAGAAATCATGACACACACCATGGACATTTTCTCAGAATTAGCTATTCTTTATCTAGATAAGCATTCTATCACAAATAAAGTACACCAGCTTGAAACTGAATTACACTCCTTGAGCAGCATAGGACACTGGTGTGTGCCTGTCTGTGACTCAACATCTCCACTATACAGTGAGTAGCAATCTATCTTTTTCATAATATTGTCATTATTCCATCCTGGATTATCCATTGTTAGACAATGAGATGAAGCATGTAGTACTAGTGTCACATGAATGCACAAGTTGTTACCACAGAATTATCATAAAGGGTGGGAGAAAAGGTATTTATATCAAGATGAGGAACCCATTTTTAAACCTAAAGGAGATGTGAATCACATTTAATGTAGAAAGATACTTTGAATTGGCAACCACTGAACTAGCAAAGCTAGACATCCATAAGGTAATCATTCCATGTGCATACTGGTCCCCTAATGACAATGTGGACATTTTCTTCAACAAATTAACTTAAGTTAATTGAGTTAAAACTGAAATAGTTACATTTTCTTCAACAAATTAACTTAAGCCCAAGAAAGAGTCTCAGCCCCCAAACTAACACAATAATATGCAGAGACATGAATATTACCAAAGATGTTACGGGTTGACCTACTTAGATTTTCTTATTTTTAAAAATTGCCTGACAAATAAATAAAGTGTTCCTACTCAAAAGTACTAAGAAAGGCCATTAAAAAATTAGAGAATGAGCAGATAATCTCAGGAATCAGTACTTCCAACAACAGACTTAAGGCAATTTGGAATAAATTGAAGAGAGAGATTCACAGTTAACAAGTGCATTTAATAATAATTTCTTAAATATAGTATAAAACGTACGGACAAACAGTTCCACAGCAAAATCACAGCAGTATGTTGAGGATGTAACTTTCATACAATTCAGTCATATGAATGTAACACAAATTTCTTCTTCTGAAATTAAGAAAATTATACATTCTACCCAAAACAAAAACTCATCTGGTTTGGATGGGGTTTCCAATAGGGAACCAAAAATTTGTTCCCATGTAATAAAGCCCATCTTATCTGGAATAATATGAAGTTTGAATGAAAAGTAATGCCTCCACCTTTGTTAATTGAGTTTGGATGGGAATATTTTCATATATCAAATGCAGAAATAATCCTTAGAATGTAATCTTTAATTACCAATATTCACTTTTCCACATAATCACCAGCCAATTGGATACATTTTTGCCAACGATGAACAAGTGTTCAGAAACCGTCACGGAAGAAGTCGACACTGTTTCCGCAACCACAGTCTCACAGTTCTCTCAAAGTCTTCATCAGAAGTATAATGATGTCCCCGCAGATCGTCTTTCATTATGGAGAAAGGTGTCAGCTTCATTCTTGTAACGTGAGAGGAATTTCTGACAAATTTCAAGTATGTGCACTTTCATTTCAGGAGTCAGCATCTGCGGTACCCATCGAGCACAGATCTTCCGATGGCCAAGCAAAGCAATAATATGGCCCACACATTCTTGTGAAATATCGATTGTGCTTGCAATTTCTCTCTGCGTGATTCACCTTCTGCTGTCAAAAATTCAATGACTGCACGTTGCTTAAATCGCCCTGACCGACCGTCTGCGCAGGGTTCCATACTTTACACTGTAACAATGCAACCGTGCAATGCTAAGGCTTCCCACCAACTGGAGCTGTAGAGAAGACGCTACAGAACAAGCTAGTACCTGGCACATACCAATGCTGCCACCTGTTGAAGAGTTCCAATGGTGGAGGCATTACTTTTCAGTCAACCCTTGTATGTAATGCATCATTAACTCAAGGCATTTTTCCAGAGTGACTGAAATATGCTGTTGTTAAACCTCTCTTTAAGAAAGTTGATAAGAGAGATGCCTGTTTCACTGCTGACTTCATTCTCCAAAATTTTTGAGATGGTAATGTATTCCACAATACTATCTTTAGCAAATCACAGTTTGTGTTACAGAAGGGTTGCTCTACTGAGAATGCCATTTACATCTTCACTCGCCAGATTTTACAAGCATTAAACAATAAAATAGCACTGACTGGTATTTTCTGCGATCTCTCTAAGGCATCTGATGGTGTGCATCACAATAATCTCCTAGATAAATTAACATTTTCGGGATTGATAGTATAGCTAACAATGGATAATGTCACACCTAACCAAAATAATGCAGAAAGTTTTACTTAGTAATTCAGGCAATATAGTCCAGGGACATAATTCTGTCTGGGGATAAATCACATATGGGATTCCTCAATGTTCAATCTTAGGTCCACTATGTTCCTCAATATTTTCCAGTACAACAAGCAGACTTAGTTCTTTTTGCAGATGACACTTGTATTGTAATCAATCCAAGCATACATACAGAAACAGAAGTATCATTGAGTGGTTTTCTGCGAATGGTCTCACCCTCAATTTTAAAGAGAGCCAACATTTTCAGTTCTGTACATCTAGAGGTACTACACTAATGATAAGTGTAACACATGGTGAGGAAATAACAGGTAAGTTGGAACCTTCAAAATTCTTAGGGGTTCATATTGATGAGAATCTAAATTGGAAAAAAACACATTTTAGAACTTCTAAAACAACTTAGTTCAGGAACATTTTCACTTAGAAACATTGCAAATCTTGGGGAGAGAAAAATCAAAGTTGACATACTTCACATATTTTCATTCAATGTCATATGGGATAATGTTCTGGGGTAACTCATTTTTAACTAAGTAAGTCTACATTGCGCAAAAATCTGTTGTGAGAATAACATGCGGTGCTCACCCACAATCATCTTGTAGACATCTGTTTAAGGAGTTGGGCAGTCTGACTACAGCTTCACAGCATATTTATAACCTCATGAAGTTTGTTGTAAATAATTCACTACAGTTCAAGAGGAAAAATGATGTGCATAATCACAATATCGGAAGGAAAAATGACATTCACTATTCTATATAAGATTGTCCTTAGCACAAAATGTGGTGCACAATGCTGTAACAAAGATTTTTTATCCTTTACCCAGTGATATAAAATGTCTGACAAATGGCAAAGCAAAATTCAATAACAAACTGAGAAAGTGCCTTCTTGATAACTCTTTCTATTCCGTAGACGAATTTCTGTTACTGTAAAGTGTAAAAGGTGGTGGGTAGTAATTAGTACCTCACATTTGTGTATTTTATTTAAAGAAATGTTCAGAATGTAACCATATGTGCAAATTAATTAGTGATGTGGATGTATAATGACTTATTTCACATCATTATGATCCATCGGACAAAATGATCCACTGACCACGTTACCAACTAACTAACTACCTATGAACTTGAATTCCATTTTGTTTCACAGATAGTCTTTCCTTTCCAGCATCGAACAGCTCACATTATGATCACAGTAAAAATCATGTGCACACTGAACAGTTTTTCCACAACATGTCTTATCTGGCCTTGAATTTGGTGTCACTAATATACCATGTTCTACTATCAAATTTTTGCTCTTCCTGATATCTGAAGAGGAAAATTCATTTTGCATTTAGTAACACATACATTCTGTATTGTGAAACTTATCTTTCAGTTGGGCTCTTATTTTTGTTTCTCCATTTTTTTCACACTCTTCTTTTACGAGTTGTGCCATATACATACACTCAAATACTGAGGCAACCTCTTTCTATTTTTGCTTTGGGTACTTTTTCTCACACTGAAGTCTCTTTTTCCTTACAGGAGATTCACGTAAAAACTGAGGGCTACCATAAAAAGACGTCAGTGACGGATACGATGCTATTTCATCTTCACTTAACATATTCTCAGGAAGTACCTAGTGCAGCTGAGACAACACTTGCAGGAGTTGATGGATTTTTGTGGTACTTGCTTTATACATTTGCAGCCAATTTTTCCATTTTGCAATATGTTAGGACACTTATTTACCATCCACAACAACCATTTCTCAAATTCTTCTGTACTCTCACATGACTCTTCTTTAAGTGGATTTCAATAGAACAATTTTTACTTGAAATACATTTTTTACAAACTACTTCTATACATTTACAAACTAGCCTACTTCTATGTACTACACTTCACAGCACTTGCACCTTGCAGTTTAAGTAAACAAGCCACACCAATGGAACAACCTAATTATGACTGGCTGAAATAAAAGCATCTGGTTGGTTGTTCAAATCAAGAAATTTTCACCAATTTGTCTGAATAATAGTGACTGTTATTGTCTGCTGTTCTCCAAAAAATTTGCATTCGCAGCTGCTACCAGCATTTTGTTAGTGTAATGCCACAGACACAATACTTTCTTTTTTTGTTTTGTTGATGGCGCCTTTGATGTGCCATCTGGATCTCTCCCATAATTATGGTAGTAGACTGGGCAATAAAATATTTCATAAAAATTGAAGGTGGAGTGTTTTGAGATAATCAAGGTCAATTAACTTAACGAGAAAATTCTCAGAAACCCGCCATGTTGCATATCAATGTAAAGCTCTATGTATTAGCTTTTCAGTGGTATAAATGTCATCACTGTATCAGAATTACAACCAGAACTGTAGTCATTTATGTTGCGACGGACACATGTAAATTTGTCACAATATCCAAACTTTGCAGGCCTGTAAATTTCTTTGAAATTGGCATGTATCACTGGAAGTTGGTGGTTTTCCATTTCTTAACTCGTTCATTGAATGCATCAAGTTTGAAAGAAATGTGGGTGGGTCGGATAAAGTGCCGTGTTCAATTGACATGGAATTACTCCAGCATTAGTTTTCCTCTCATTTGAGTGACACAGCATTGCTCATTCATCAGTACAATCGTGACGATAATATTTTCTTTGAAGTACCGGTATGTGGTAATAGCATGATATACTTCAAAGCACAGGGATTAATATATTCTGCTCACAGATGTCGAACCATTACAGGGATTGTGTCTATATACTTCGTGCATATACACGGATCAGACCATGTTTATACACAAAACTATTCTACCAAAATTTTTCATGGACATTATAAACGCAATTTCCAGAGATCTATCTGAAACTCAACTATTAAAAAAAGCTTCTGAATTAGTGTCTGAACAATGTGAGTTGGATCATAATTCTGGTCCTCGGATCCACGAAGATTAAGTGCAAAACCGTGTATCGGAAATAATCTCTCTTAACACAAAACATCATTATTGCTAGTAGTACTGCCCGCATAATCTCAAGGAACTGCCATTATTCTGTTACTTGTGTACCTGCTCGGAGGTTCTTCTTTCTGCAAACTCGATTACTTATTCAAATCTTGCTCATGCTACACAAAAATTTCAGTTCACAAATCAACAATGGAATTATGTACTATCGCGCTGTGATCAATAGCCATACGTTGCATGTTAGCCAACTGTGAAATTACAGAACACAGAATATTGCGAGTGCTACAGATGAAGGCGTGAGTAAATGTATGTCAGCACCTCTTTACAACAT
Source organism: Schistocerca piceifrons (assembly GCF_021461385.2). Classification (NCBI taxonomy): domain Eukaryota; kingdom Metazoa; phylum Arthropoda; class Insecta; order Orthoptera; family Acrididae; genus Schistocerca; species Schistocerca piceifrons. The sequence goes on from NC_060143.1 coordinate 592,682,651, forward strand.
AAATTAAAAATAATTAGAATCAAGCTAAATACAAAATACATAAGTCAGTTTAAAAAGGAAAGTCAGACCTATTTTTATAGTATCAGCGGACTCCTGGAAGACACTCGGCGTGTTGGCCGATGGGAACCAGCTGAAACGACGTTCGTCAAAGCTAACTCAATGAGCTCTGACAGGTTTTTCTCGCTGCCAACCTAGCCTGATTTCGTGAGCAGACATCGCTAGTTTAGCTTATGGACCCGTTTTTGTACACGCGAAACACAAGACAACAATACCAGCCTACAATACATAATACGCTAGTCTACGGTCACTAGCGGGCTGAAACAAATGAATGGAGTCTGAAGTATTACACCGTGTTGTGGCTTGTCTATTCAGCTACGGTATTTCCCTCAACCGTTGCGCCGAGTTTCTTCTCGAAGTTGGAGATTCGTAAAAAAAGCAAAGACGAAATATGCGTCATTTTGGTCCCGTTTGCTGTATAAAATTGGCTCGAAATCGAATCGGGCTCCACTCACCTCCCCGGAGGAGGCGTCGACGCGCAGCGCGCCACCGAAGTTGCCGCCGGCGACGGCGTAGGAGATGGCGGCGGCGGGCCCCGCCTTGGGGGAGGAGGCGGCGAGGCGCGCCACGGGCTGCCCGGCGGGCGCGTCCTCGGCCAGCGCGACGCGCGCCTGCGCTGGCGCCAGCGACAGCGCCGGGAAGAGGGCGCTGGGACGCGTGCGCACCACCAGCTCGGCCGTGGCGTTGCGCGGCTCGCGGCCGCCGTCCGTCGCCGTGATGGTGGCGCGCACCTCGCCGGAGGCGGGCAGGGCGGCCGCCGCGCGCACCACGCCCGTCGCCGCCTCCACCGCCAGCAGCGCCGCCTCCGCACCTGCCCCAGCTGCCGCCCCCGCCCCCGCCGCAGACACCGACAACGAGAAGCGCACCTGTCCGTTGGCGCCCGCGTCCGCGTCTTCCGCCTCGGCGCCGAACACGAAATCCCCTGCCGTCGGAAACGAAAGAGGTGTATGTTTTTCAATCTGGTTCGACTATCAGCTACAGAGAATAAAACAACACAAGTGATGCTAAAACTAACATCGACAGGTATCTGCCAGTTAAGGCATGCAACCCTAATATCAAACGAAACATACTGACACGCCACTCACAAGGGAAGGTCACGATATGTTGTCGCGCAAATTACATCGATAGATAGCGGTCTTAATAGAGCAATAGAATATAAGAACACTAAAAAAATTGTAATTGCTATGGACTATTAGAACAGGAAATATGACTCGTCAAAGCTACGATGAGAATACTGTAACTATGAATGATTTATTACACAAAAGGATTTTTTGAGACAAATACTCAATAATGTGGCAGGAAGCACTCTATAACAGAGTTTACCTTCTTGACTACACTATCGGAGGCAAAAAATGTGCAAGTGAGCAATAACTGCATGGGCAACGCGTGCACAGCTTTCGCAGTGTGCACATTTGATGAAAGCAGCTTGGCCACACTTCTCGTGGAAACACTCTTCCGTTAACCGTTCTTCGAAGCAGCACTCCAAGGGCGTTTGAAATACTCCAGGAAAGTCTGCGGTGCAGCCGCATTGAAAAAATGCAAATTTGATTAAGTTGGAGGATCGTGTGGCCGAAGACTGGAAATACACACACGACTGAAGGCGTAAGAAGTGGTCTCTATGGCATATGTTAATGCAATTGTCAGAAGATACCATAATTGCATCCGAGACAAATTTTATAAAATTTTTGTGTGGACGGAAGAAGAAAACATCGGTAGGTTGCACGATGCCTGTGCACTTTCGCTGGAATCAGCTTCTTGATGAATTAAACGCATTCAGAAACTGCAGAGTTCTATAGTTTGTCATCTCTTGTGGACTTCCAGGAGTCAAAGGAAAGAAGGGAAGGGTTTCAGTTTTTTCATGTATATCTGGCCACATCACTTATTCGAGGAAGACTTTTAAATCCCTCTTCTTTATATTAGCAGATTTGCTAGCAAATGCCTTGATATTCGGTAAATTTATATTCATATTTGCAGGAAAATGGCCAGTGGGCTCCGATACTTATGGGGTAGCAGCTCAATGCAAGACATTACCATATAAGAGTAGTTACCGCTATGGCTCCAGCCCCACAAAAGACATGTTTGCTTCCTTTCACTGCGAGATTACGTTCAGATCTTAACTCTTTATCAAATCTTGACTGGTCAGTATGAATTAATTGATCTGGTTACAGAAGCTTTTCCTCGATGAGAGATCTTATTTCTCTCACGAACTGATAAGCTTTTTGTCGAATATCGACATCCCATTCTACCAACCGCGCTTGCTACTTTATGGGTTATTTTCCAGCAGACAATCTTCCTCTTACATTTAAATTTTGTGGATCATGTATTAATGCATTTTCCTGTCTCTTTTCTACAGTATGATCACGTAATTCAGATTTTTGTTTTGGTTTGATGAATTACAGTGTTTTAGCCTGTTTTCAGATACTACAACACAGTTTTGCATTTTATTTTCCTTTTCTGTGACAACACTGTTGTAATTTTCAGGCACGGTGTCAGGTCAGTTGCTAATCCAGGACGACACAGGCGGTGAGGATCAACATTTCCATCTCCTTGATTTAGCAGTTTTTCCATATCTTGTATGCATCAGCCTGATAGCCTTGTGAAAACTTGGTTTTCTTGGAGACGATGGCTTATAAGATGAAACGCCGCTTCCGTGGAAATCCGCCACTGGTGACTTTGCTTCATCCTTCACTGCCATGGCACTATCATTTTCTTCATCTGATGCCTCTTCCTCTGATGCCTCTTCATCCGTTACAAGTGCAGTAAGAACTGCTATTAAACACCCTCTTCTGTCAACTGTTGCGTTTTTTGTTCGTAAATAACACACTCTTCTCGTGTAGATACATCTTCTGCAATACCAAAGTACTCCACCAACAGTTTCACAGTTGCTGCCTGTCTCATTGTCCAAGGTGAAACACATGCTATCTCTGTAAACACACTTCCACAGCACAAAGATAACCAGATATACTCTAACAGCAAGCAAAAACCCTTGTGACGTATTGTGGCCAGTGCGCTGCTTGCAGAGAGGTACGTAAATGGAGAGAGAGGTTCAGCAGGGAGAGGCAACCTAATCCTCCCTCTTCCGTCAATACCGTTGCAGCATAGCTTCCATTTCCGCGTTAACGCAGTTTACTCTATAATGTTGTGTTTCTGAAGAATGTAATCGTTTTCTGTATTCCGTACAGTGTTAACTCATTAATCGAAAAGTCGCAGATTAAAAGCACGCCGCTGCAGGGCCGGTGCAACGTTGTAAAACAGTAGACCCCAGCTCGCTCGTGAGTTTACAGACGAAGCGTCGGCGCGAGCGCGGAAGCGGTTCGTGGCCTCACTGGACAAGGTATAAGTCGCCTCAAGCACTCGTGTCGGGTCAACCTCACTCGGGGACCTGCAGACTATCACAACAACACGAAAACGCTACACTGCTTTGCCGCTGCAGAACGGATCGTCGTAGCTGCGAAGGCAGTACAGCGACTCACGCAGTGGATCCGACACAGCTCTCGACGCTACTCAATCCCACGCAAGCCTCTTCATCTCTGGACAGCTCAACGTACTTCCATTTGAAGCTGCTCACTGTATTCGAGGCTCGATGTCGCTCTATAGTTTTGGTCCCTCTCGCTTCCCTCACTTCCCAAATTGACAATCCTCGGCAACTCAGGATCTGTTCTGTGAATCGATTCCTTGTTTTACTCAGTCATCCACAGATATACCATAGTTGTTTGGCTGCAAATCCCCTCCCAGTAGCCGAACATAATCATTTCCAGTCAATGATCGTTTCATTTCGAGCAGAGGACCAGTCCATTCCATGTAAACACAGATCGATTGAGTACTTTCTCATTACTTTTTCAATCTCCCTATGAACTGTTTATCGTCCACATTCCACTTCCTTACAAGGCCACGCTCCAGACAGATGTTTTCAGAAACGATTCTCTATCATGTAAATTTACAGTGAAGCGAAAAAAGTCGTGTAATACGTCCAAATATCGTGTCGAAACTCATTTTGCCCGGCGTAGTGCAGAACCGCCGAGGGGCACGGCCTCAGCAACTCGTTGGAAGTCCCCTGCAGAAATGTTGAGCCGTGCTGTCCGTACAGCCGTCCAGAGCTGCTAAAGTATTGCTGATGCAGGATTCTGTGGACGAACTGACTTCCGATATTATATGTTCGATGGGATTCATGTCGGGCGATCTGTATGGCCAAATCATTCGGTCGAATAATCCACAATATTCTTCAAATCAATTACGAACAATTGCGCCCCGGAGACATGACGTTTAGTCATCCACAGATATACCATAGTTGTTTGGCTGCAAATCCCCTCCCAGTAGCCGAACATAATCATTTCCAGTCAATGATCGTTTCATTTGGAGCAGAGGACCAGTCTATTCCATGTAAACACAGCCCACACCGTTATGGAGCCACCATCAGCTTGCACAATGACTTGTTGACTACTTGGTTTCGTAGGGCGTGCGCCACACTCGAACCCTACCGCCAGCTCTCACCAGCTGAAATCGGGACTCATCTGCCCAGCCGGCCGCGGAGGTCTCGCGGTTCTAGGCGTTTCAGTCTGGAACCGCGCGACCGCTACGGTCGCAGGTTCGAATCCTGCTTCGGGCATGGATGTGTGTGCTGTCCTTAGGTTAGTTAGGTTTAAGTAGTTCTAAGTTCTAGGGGACTGATGACCACAGATGTTAAGTCCCATAGTGCTGCTCAGAGCCATTTGAACTTCATGTGCCCAGGCCACGGGTTTCCGGTCGTCTAGGGTCCAACAGACAGGGCCACGGGCCCTGGACGCCGCAGGCGATGTCGTGCTTTTAGCAGAGGCACGAGTGGCAGTCGCATGCTGCCGCCAAATTTCGCCGCATTGCCGCAACGGATACGTTCGTCGTGCGTCCCACGTTGATTTCTGCGGTTATTTCACCCAGTCTTGCTTGTATGTTGGCGCTGACAAACTCTAGGCAAACGGCGCTGCTGTCGGTCGTCAGGTGAAAGCCGTCGGCAACTGCGTTGTCCACGGTGAAAGGTGATTAATACCTGAAGTTTGGTATGCTCGGCACGCTCGTGCCTAGTCTGCTCACAGTTTTTAATCTACTTGTTACTCCATCACTAAAACATGTTATGGCGTCCATCACACCAGTCTGAAAACACGTCAAATGAATTCGCAACTGCGAATAAGGACTGCCATCAGCTGTAGAATGGAATGACGACAGTGAAAGTTTGTGCCGGACCGTACTCGAATCCGGATTTACTACTTATCGCCAGCAGTCGCCTCACCATTTGGCTATCCGCGCACGACTCACTGCCCAACCCAAACTTCCACACGTCGTCAACCATGCATCTACGACCTGTACTCGTACATCCGTTATGTGTATTCCCGTACAGGTCGGACGTACTTGAAAGTCGCATGTTGTACGGGAATATACATGATGGATGTACGAGTTCAGGTCGTAGATGCATGGTTGACGACGTGTGGAAGTTTGGGTCGGGCAGTGAGCCGCGCACGGACAACCATATGGTAATACGACCACTCGCGATAAGCGGCAAATCGAGATTGAGTCCCGGCCCGGCGCAGATTTTCACTGTCGTCATTCCATTCTACGGCTGATGGCAGTCCTTATTCGCAATTGCGAATTCATTTGGTGCGTTTCGTAACGGATGTGGTCGCCGCAGTGCCTTGCACAGTATCAGAATAACACAGACGCTGACTGCAGTATCGTACCAATCTCAAAAGATGACATGGCAACAAAAACATGCCGCGCAAAACATAATTAAACGCAAGTAATCTAGTGTATCGACAGAAATATGGATTGCAATAAATCCCTGCTCTTATTACAGTCGACATGTTCGTCAAGGTTATCACACAGACGAGCTGCTATGGAAATAGCGGCGCCAAAATTAAGTAACGAGAAATTGTAGCACCAAAATTAAGTAACGAGAAATTGTAGGCAAGGTTTTTTTTTTTTTTTTTGTCTGACAGCACTGTGACAGCTAGGCATTCGAGCGCCGCATCTGCTTTACAAAGGCATTTAAACGCGAAAATGATGATGTGCTATATATTAAGTTCATATTTTTAGAGTCACGAAGAATCACAGAATTGCCCTCATCACGGCCAGATCCCTCAACATCGTACCCCTCAGCAACTGCGGATGATCAGGATATAAAATACACTGAAGAGCTAAAGAAAGTGGTACACCTGCCCAATATGGTGTGGGGCCCCCACGAGCAGACAGAAGTGCCGCAACACGACGTGGCATGGTCTCGACTGTTGTCTGAAGTAGCGCCGGAGGGAATTGACACAATGAATCCTGCAGGGCTGCCCATAATAGCGTAAGAGTACGAGGGAGTGGAAATCTCTTCTGAACAGCACGTTGCAAGGCATCCCATATATGTTCAAAATGTTCATGTCTGGGGAGTTTGGAGGCCAGCGGAAGTGTTTAAGCTCAGAAGATTTCTGTAGAAATACTATTTGACGAAAAAGCTGAACAAACATCAGTCAGACCTTGAAAGGATTTCAAGGAGGTGCAAAGTGCTACGGCGTCAAGTCCAGCGCCGACGCGCCAGTCGGGAACGATAGAACAGAGACGGCTGTGAACATGACGTCAGCCAGTTGCACGCTGACCGGCCCCTCTCCAGGACGACAACGCGACAAAGTTAAATATTGTAATTGTTAATTTCGTAATGAAACTCATTAAAACGATTTGCTTGAATTTTGTCTAGCGATCCGAGAAGGCAGGCTTCCTAGATCCCACATATTTGACGTCAAGGCAGGATTCAACACAAAGAGTGGCAAATTGTTTTAAACGTTCAGATATGTAAGATTAAGCGTTGCACAGAACGCGTAGTACCTTATGACTACAAAATGAACGTAACAACTGAAACCAGTCGACTCGTACAAATAGTTGACATTAGCAATTTGTAGGGACATGAAGCGGCAGATGGTACGAGCTCATTGGCAGGTGAAGCAGGTGGCAGAGCTGGACTCACTCGTAGGATACTGGAGAAACACAGCAGTGTACAAAGGAGCCGGCTTACAGACTACTTGTGTGACCCGTTCTCGAATACTGCTCAGTTGTGGGAGGCCCATACCACACAGGAGTGACGCGGTACGCTGAACGTGTAGAGAGGAGGGAAGCGAGAACGCTCACAGGGTTGCCTGACCCTTGGGAGAGTGTTACAGACATGCTGAAGAGACAGGGCTGACAGACTCTCGGAGACAGGCGTACCAGGTGTACAAGTATGAAACCGGAATTTCCCTATAGATGGTGATAGCCGTCAGTGTAGAGCCCGTGAGACCGCAATTGCAGCGTCATCTGTCTCCTGTAACGGCTGACGACGAATGTCAACGCGCAGTAACCCAAGTTCCGCACATCGGTGGAACCGTAAACGTGTCGATGTTGGTGCCTACGAACTACGATTTGCAGACAGCACTAGTTTTCTGTTATCATTTGAAGAAAAGTGGCGCAGACTCACATCGAATGCTTTGCAAAGCTTTTGATGAACGTGCTCTCGGGAAAACACAGCGTTCCGAGTGGTTCAAAAAATTCAAAACTGGTAATTTTGACGCGAGAAACGACGAGCACCGGAAACCATCGATAAAATTCGAAGATATCGATTTTTCAGATCTTAGTGGATGAAGCTGATATTGAAACTCAACAGGAGCTCGTGGAGCAACTGAATGTGACGCAGAAAGCCGTTTCTCTTCGGTTGAAAGCTACGGGAAAGGCGCAGAAAGTAGAAAAGTGGATTCTGCACGAAATGAATGAAAGAAAGTCGTTTCTCCATCGAATAGTGACAGTTGATGAGAAATGGATGTATTTTACGAATCCTAAGCGTTGTAAATCGTGGGTGAATCCAAGCAAACCACCGATATGCACTGCAAGACCGAATCGCTTTGGAAAGAAGACGTGCTCTGTGTTTAATGTGATCAGAAGGGTGTCATGCATTACGAGCAGCTAAAATCTGATGAAACCGTTAACACTGGTCGCTGCCAACAGCAAATGATCATTTTAAATCGAGCATTATGTGAAAAACGACCGGAATATGGAAAAAGGCAACACAAAGTCGTATTGCTCCACGATGACGCCACATCACACACAGAAAAATGGGTCAGGGAAACGATCGAAGCGTTCAGTTGGGAAATAGCAGGGCATGCTGTTTATTCTCCAGACTCGGTTCCATCCGATTATCATCTATTTGCGTAACTGGGACACGCTCTCGCTGATCAACGCTTCAATTCGTAGGAAAATGTACGAAAATCGGTCGCTGACTGCTCCGATTCAGAAGAAGAACAATTTTTATTTGGCGTGGCATTGATGGCCGGAAATGCATAAGTAGCAATGGAGGTTATTTTGAATAAAATATTATTTATCAGTTTCAACAGACGTGTAGTTATTGCAACCGAATTCCGGTTTCCTACTTGTACAGCTGGTAAAGTATCCCGAGAAAGGCCGACGGTTCTAGGAATACACGACCGGCCCCTAGGGTATCGCTCGCTCCCGTAGGGATCGCGAGGACGAGGTCAGATCGGTTACAGTAGACGCAGACACACTCAAACGATCGGCCTCCCCGCCCTCCACACGTGAGAGGACCGGCAAGAAACCGTAATTGACTGGTACAGGGGGGCGTACTCCCTGCCACACACGTCGCACAGGTTTCCATAGCGTTTTCAAGTCGACGCGGACGCAGACACCAGTTTGCCGGGAGCCGGACAGCAGCAGCAGCGGCAGCAGCTGGCGCCAGCCCGCACCTGCCCCTGTGGAGTCGGGCACGTAGACGGTGTAGCGCGGCGCCGAGAAGCGCGGCGCGTTGTCGTTGGCGTCGGCGACGACGACGCTGACGTTGACGGCGGCGGCGCGCGGCTCGGTGGCGCTGCCGTCCTGCGCCACCAGCGTCAGCTGGTACGACGCCGCCTCCTCGCGGTCCAGCGGCTCCGCCGTCGTCAGCTCGCCCGTGCTGCGGCAAACAGCGTCACCAAAACACTGCACCACCAGTCGCACCTCGGTACATTTACTATTGCAAACAGGACGTGCGAAAATATCCGCGGGAGTTGACTAGTCGGAGATAGGCACAACAAAAAGACTATTCCAAATAAAGCTTTCGGCCCGCTTAAGCCGTTGGCACACAGACCGTGCATGCGAACGTCCAACGTTGAGCGCGCCGAGTTTCTGACGTCAGAGCGTGGAATAGCAAAAGTGGTTCAAATGGCTCTGAGCACTACGGCACTTAACAGCTGCGGTCATCAGTCTCCTAGAACTTAGAACTACTTAAACCTAACTAACCTAAGGACATCACACACACACACACACACACACACACACATCCGTTCCCGAAGCAGGATTCGAATCTGCGACCGTAGCAGCAGCGCGGTTCCGGACTGAAGCGTCTAGAACGGCTCGGCCAGAGCGGTCGGCTGGAATACCACGTTGGGGAGTCTTTCTGAACGTACAGAGCAATATCTAGCATGTCAGATGTTTTGAACGTGCGGCTGAACTTTGACCAATGCGATGGCAGAGCGCCACTGCGTCACATGCACGGCATATCTCTTCGGTGCAGAGCCGTGAGGCGCCGTATTGGCTTTCAGTTGAAGTTCGTATGTATATACGCCATTTCTGAGCACCGCAATCCGAGGAGCTATCGAAAACTGCCGTTAATTCTGTGATTCGTTGTAATGAAATGACGAGAAATGTATCTGGCCGAAGTGACCGAGCGGTTCTAGGCGCTTCAGTCCGGAACCACGCTGCTGCTACGGTCGCAGGTTCGAATCCTGCCTCGGGCATGGATGTGTGTGATGTCCTTAGGTTAGTTAGGTTTAACTAGTTCTAAGTTCTAGGGGACTAATGACCTCAGCAGTTGAGTCCCGTAGTGCTCAGAGCCATTTGAACCACTTTTTGACCTTCAATTTTGTTGTAGTCGTGTTAATCAGTAAGACTTCATAATGGCAGATTCCAGCAGAAGAAGCAATTCTCGTTGCTACTTACACGGCCAGCTGCGAGTTAACAGGTTCAGAGACGTACTTTTTATGCTGAGCTGGGCGAGCGAGCGAGCGAGTGCAGGCCTACGTTCGAGACGTACGCGCCGTCGCCGGTCTTCCTCGTGGGCCTCGCCCCCCACACTCTCACTCGCCGCCCCACCCCGTCATTGTCAACTGTGTTGTATAACGTTCCTCTTTCTCTTCCCCCTCGAGGCCTTCTCTAATGACTATTACTCATAGCGCGCATAGTTGAATTATTAGCCTGTGTGTGCGTGTGTGTGTGTGTGTGTGTGTGTGTGCCTACTGCTGACAAAGGCCTTAATGGCCGAAAGCTATGATTGTGTGAATCTTTTTATTGTGCCTATCGCGGCTCAGCGTCTCCGCTGTATGGTGAGTGTTGCAGTTCTCAACATCGAATGTAAACTGTCTTTTTTTTCCTCCTCGCTACAATAACTTTTAAATTATACTAAATCTAATGACATGTATATTGTGTAGCAGAAGGCGAAAAAGCGCTGAAGGACATGAAGAATCGCAAGGCAAGTGGAATCGATAACTTGCCAGCAGAAGTGATCTGTATTTACTACAGAAAGTAAGAATAAGAATTGGAAATGAAATAGCGGAAGAAAGCAGCATTGGAAGGGGCTTTGGAAAAGGTTGCTGCCTCACCTGTAGCTCTTCGAGTTGTGCTCGGAAGAGGCTCAGATGGAGAAAGACGAGTATGAACGAGGAAGAATTTGCTGATGACATGTTATTAGTGTCTGAAAATAACGAACTGCAAATAAAATGCTAAAACAACTGAATGAAGCTCGTGTGAAATGTGGAGTGAGAATCAATACAGCGAAAACAAAGAGCGCGCTGACCGGAAGAGCAAGACGACTCGGAAATACTAAGTTATTTTCAGTCAAGTAACAACATTTTAATACCCATCAGGTATGATCATTGATGACGCCAGATGGCACGAGGAGATTATAAAGTTGACGCTGTTGTAGCGAAGGAGTCATTGAATAGAAACAGCAGATGATTATTGTGTGGTTAACTAGATATAGGTCCGAGGAAAAGCCTTGCCAAGTGTTTTTTGTTTTTTTTCTGGATTGTGGCACTCTATGGGGTAGAGACACGGACACTGAGGTGAGAGGATGAAAATTGACTAAAAGCGCTTGTTTTGTGTATATGGAGGAGAATAGAGGTGATAAAGTTGGAAGGAAAGGGTCGGTGAGAGGAGAAGGCTGGTGCAGGCTACAAGAGGACGGAAGATGGGACATTTCTGTAGGTGGGAGAGCTCGCTAACAGACGCTTTGGAAGGACTGTTCATCGTAAGAATAAACCTGGCGTCAGCATTACGCCTTGTATCCTTCCGCGTTTGCTTGAATCTCTTTGGATTTCGTTTCACGTGCGGCGGAGGCCAAGCTGTGACCAGTACAGTCGAGTACGATGGTAGGTGTACGTTTAACGCTGTGTTACACGCACGTGGACTGAGCGATAACAGCTTTATCGGCGAATTAACGTTAGGCGGCACTGGCCAGCCAACGGTCCAACTACCCTGCGACGGAGTGAGCGGTTGCAGTTCAGACATAAAAAGCGATGAACAGAGAAACAACGCAGCTTCGAAAGTCATTTAATTTTTAAAAAGAATGAAATAATATTTGGCAAAACTCCAGCATTGCCACGTGCTTCTTAGGTGACTAACGGAAAGCACAAAATGCTCTCGTTCTCGCCTGACATAGTGTTCTCATTACAAACAAGAGTGATGAAAATTCCTATCTTAAACACAGGGCTTTTTTTCCGAGCGAGCTGTGTGTGATGCAAAAGCGAAGTGCAGGGATCTCAGCGTACGGTTGAATACTGAAGCCAATGGAGGTATTAATTACAGTCAATCGTCAGGTAATCTCTTAGCTCCTTTGTTATCCGAATCTGAGAAATACGTTTCACTTCCGGAACTGCCGTCTGCTGCGTTGATAACAAACGAGTCGATCAACAACAGAATCCACGGAGACACACAGACGCGGCATGTCCTTGTCTCCTCTTATGACGTTCTGTTCTATACGCCACCAGTGTTCGGCAGCGACTTGTGAAAAAGCTGCGTGCGTTAGATGCAGTAACGTCTGGCAGCTTAACACCCTTGTTATTTATCCGGCAGTATCCCTTAAATTGCCTCGAGATCAGATCTGTTGGGTTCATACTGTAATGGCACAGTGGCAAATGTAAAAATGCAGCATTTCTTTGGTGTGCACAATGCTGTGAAAATGGTTGTTTTCCACGCTTCTGCGAGACTATCCACATCTGCGCTACGAAGCAATGGACATAGTCGAAGTAAAAGAGTATTTGGTTCTTCATTTTTGCCTTCAAAAAATAAATGTTAAGTTTTCTTAATTTAAGCAACCTTTAGTAAGACTCTTCCATAAAATATCGATAGTTAATAATTTGTATTTGAAATGAAAACAGGAATTTCACGTGCAAAATGATGATGAATTTAGTAATTACGAAATGTAGGTATTTCAAATTGAACGAGAAAAGAAAGAGTCAGACAAAAGTTGAACAACTGAACCGTGAACGGCAATATAATAGTAATATACTACGCTACCGTTATCGCTACACATTCGTCGTGAGTGTCTATTACAACTGTGTGTGTAATACAGTGCCTCGAAAAACTTCAAAGCCGGTTATCTCTGCGAGTTTATGAAAGACGTTAAGGGCAATCTATTTCTCGGCTCTTTGTAACCGTGTTCCGCATGCGTGTTTCACTCCGGAACAGTGATCAGATCAGCCATTTTCATACTTCTTATTAGCAGCGTAACAATCAGAGCAGAACTGTACACGATTTTTGAAATAAAACTACATAGCTAAAGCGTGATTAAGATATACGTTGATGACTGTTAATAAATTTGAATATCTTAAAGTTTCATTTAACGTAACTTAGTAATAATATATCTAATACATAAGTAGGACCTACTTCCAATAGCGTGACAACACCAGGTACGAGAGCTACGGCTTCTGACCAATCATTGCGTCCGTGTTTGTTTACATCGGGTCTATTCCTAGGATGAACGGAGTATAGTTTGTGGGAGGTCGACTGAGAGAAAGGGGGAGAAAGGAGGATATGCGAGATGACGGACGACATAAAGGGAAGCGGAAAGTACGTGGACGGTAGAAGGCGAGAGAGCACGGAGAGTCGGCACGTGGGAAACCTGCCTCGGGGCAGAGCATCAGCGACGACGGGGGCGTCGTGTTGGATGTGGAGGCAGAGGGAGGAGGGAGGAGGGCGGAGGGCAGAGGGTAGGGCAGGGCAGGGCAGCGGCGCCGCAGCCAGCCAGCCAGCCACGTACTCTGGGTCGACGGAGAATCGGTGGGCGCGCTCGCCGAGCAGCGAGTAGCGCAGGCGTGCGTTGTCTCCCTGGTCGCGGTCGGTGGCTTGGGCGCGCAGCACGGCCGTGCCCGCCGGCAGGTTCTCGCCGACGCTCGCCTCGTACGCGTGGCGTGCGAACTCCGGCGCGTGGTCGTTCACGTCCTGCACCTCGACGCGCACCGTCCCCGTCCCAGTCAGCGGAGGCGTGCCTGTCAAACAGCGGAAGCAGCCGCCTCACTCACTGCACGGCCAGAGTGGCTCAGCTAAGGGCGCTAGTACAATAATGGGGGAGGGCCGTCTCGAGTACATATTACACCTGAGGCCATTGGCGAAGCTACCTTTACCACCGTACTATACAGTGACCTGGCAAAAGTGGCACAATACCTCCCAATATGGTGTCAGAGCACCTTTTGCCTGCCACAGTGCAGTACCCTGCAAAAGTATTGAGCCGTGCTGCCTCCATAACCGTCAGTAACTCCAAAACCTCGCGACATGTCCCATAATGTAATACGAGATTCGTGTTGGCCAATCTAGTTGGCCAAATCGTTCCCTCGAGTCGTCCGGAATGAAGGAGTCACCACCAGCTCGCACCGTGCCTCGTCCAGAACTTCACTCCGTCACCTAGTGTGGTGACACGTGCACAATGTAACTTTCCCTGGCAGCACACACACACTGTTAATAAACTGAAATGACGTTTAATTGTACTATGTACGCCGCTATGAAGCAATTCGTATGTACTGTAATTGTTTAACAAAAAATATTATTTAATTTTGTATAAAGGACGTTGGTTATTATTGTACTATTTTCTGTAATAATATTCGCGATATATTTATGATTTTAATATTTTTATACTCATAATGTAATTACGAAATATGTTGACATCTGCGATAAAAAAATGTAAAATATAGCCACAGAGGAAAATAATGTTGTAAGATTACAAAGAGATATTCACAATCAGCAATAGTATAAATAGCACTACATAATGTGCATTCTTTGTCGTCTTCCTGGAGAGCTGAGAGAGAGAGGAACCTGTGACGTAGCATTGTATGAATAAGTAGACTTCTTTTGTCTGTATCTATCTTTAGCCGCCAATAGAGGAGAAATTATAAAGGCGTGTAATTTTAATTATTGTTATGGTCTAAATACATTATGATTTATCAAAATTGTGTATTACTAATGTAAATTAGCTTGCCCATATCATCTATAATATATCTTTAGAGAATTTTCAGCACTTTTAGCGATTATCGTTGGTGTTGCTGGGCTGTGCTGCGACCGAACGATTTGCAGCGGCGGCACATTTAAAAAATTGTTCCGCTCTAAAATTAACGAAACCCGTAAATCGGGAGCAGGTAAAATTAGCAGTCAATTACGAAATATTTTTCTTTTATAGCGATCCTGAGGCTGACTGAATTTATTACTGGTTTTACATTTGTGCATTCATAGGCGGATAATTAACGTTGAAGTTGTTAATCTGTTCGTTCTTTCAATTTCTAAAGCAAATAACTTAAACGTATAGTGAAGTGTGTTTTGTCAATGATAATTAAACGTTCAGGTAAGCTTGGCAATATTTAACCATTTTATGCTAACAGAGACAGTCTTGTGTTCCATAGCTAACGCCGGGAAAGAATTCAGTAAATATTTAAAAACCCACTGCATCTAGAGAATGTGTGCCAAGGCCGAAATACGTAAAAAATTTAATTTAAATAATTTTCAAAGCCATAAATGTTATTAATCAGTTAGTTTGAATTTATCAGCATGAGAGGGTTGCTAAAGTTCACGTAATTTTAAATGTGCTTAATTCTGTCTAAATGAATTTTTATTACTACACGTAAAAAAAAAGGGTTCTACAACAAAGTTCGTACTGAAAGAGTAAATAACAAAAATATTTAAAGCCATTTCTTCCCCATTTTCATCCATTCATTTTACATAATAAATTTTTTTTTCATTAAAACCACACGAACTAAATTCGAGATTCGTCTGAGCAGCTCACGAATTTCCAGTCGCTTAGGGTCCAACATACACTGTACGATCAGAAGTATCCGGACACCTGGGTGAAAATGACTTACAGCTTCGTGGCGCCTCCATCGGCAATGCTGCATTTCAGTACGGTGTTGGCCCACCCTTAGACTTGATGACAGCTTCCATTTTCGCAGGCATACGTTCAATCAGGTGCTGGAAGCTGTCTTGGGGAATGGCAGCCCGTTCTTCACTGAGGAGAGGTATCGATATCGATCGGTGAGGCGTCGTACGAAGTCGGCGTTCCAAAACATCCCAAAGCAGTTTTATAGGATTCAGCTCAGGACTCTGGGCAGGCCAGTCCATTACATGTTATTGTCGTGTAACCACTCCGCCATAGGCCGTGCATTATGAACAGGTCCTGGATTATCTTGAAAGATGCAATCCCCATCCCCAATTTGCTCTTCAACAGTGCGAAGCAAGAAGGTGCTTAAAACGTCAATGCCTGCGCTGTGATACTACCACGCAAAACAACACGGAAAACACGACCACACCATAACACCACCGCCTCCGAATTTTACTTTTGGCACTACACACGCTGGCGGATGACGCTCACTGGGCATTAGCGATACCCACACCCTGCCATCGGATCGGCAGTTTGTGTACCGTGATTCGTCAGTCCATACAACGTTTTTTCACTGTTCAATCGTCGAGTTTTTACGCTCCTTACACAAAGCGAGGCGTAGTTTGGGATTCACCGGCGTGATGTGTGGCTTATGAGCAGCTGCTCGACCATGAAATCCACGTTTTGACACCTCTCCCCTAACTGTCATGGTACTTGCAGTTTGGAATTCCTGTCTGATGGTCTGGATATATGTCTGCCTATTAGACATTGCAACCCTCTTCAACTGTCGACGGTCTCTGTCAGTCAACATACGAGATCGGCCTGTACGGTGTTGTGCTGTACGTGTCCCTTCACGTTTCCACTTCACGATCACATCGGAAACAGTGGACCTAAGGAAGTTTAGGATTATGGAAATCTCGCGTACAGACATACGACACAGTCCGAATCGGCTGACGACGTTCGAAGTTCAAGAGTTCCGCGGAGAGCCCCATTCTGGCCTCTGAAGATGATAATGACTACTGAGGCCGCTGATATGGAGTACCTGGCAGTAGATGGCAGCACAATGCACGTAATATGAAAAGCGTATGTTTTTTGGGGAGTCCGGATACTTTTGATCATATAGTGCATACAGTCACGCGGCCAGGAGGGGTGCTGCAGGGGACGTGCAAAGGCAGTCGCGTCCGTCGTCTGCTGCCATAGCCCCTTAGCGACAAATTTCGCCACACTGTCCAAACGGATAATTCTGCGCTTATTCCACGCAGTGTTGCTCGTCTGTTAGCGCCGACAACTCTAGGCAAACGCCGCTGCTCACAGTCGTCCAGTTAAGCCATCGGCCACTGCGTTATCTGTGGTGGGAGATCGTGCGTGGGATTTGGTATTAATGGCACACTCTTGCCGCTGTGCATCTCGGGTTACTGAATTCCTAACCAGTTCCGAAATGGAGTGTCCCACGCATCTAGCTCCATCTATCATTCTACATTCAAACTCGTGTCAACTCCCGCCTTGCGACTGTGAGCACGTCAGGAATCTCTTCACAAGAATCACGTGTATGTGCAACTGTGTCGACGTCTGTGTATGTACTTGTCGCGCATGACTTTTGTCACCTCCGTGTATGAAAACAAACTGTTATGAACCGTTGTTACCAAAAATATCGAAAGATTCTCGACCGATTAACTTCATATTTTTATACAGTAAGCTGATAAACACTTGGGAACACATAGGATAAATATTTTTAATGTATATAAATATATGTAAACATGCAAGGGGTGTGTGAGGTACTAATGAGGCTGACAACATTTCAAGCGATCTCGCAGTGCTGCGTTGTTCTACTTGTGTAGACCGGCTTGTTCAACCTTTTCAGACGATCAGTCCTAGTTTCAGCCCTGTACATCGTGCTGTGATTTTTAAGAGCGCCACCAGTGAAGCTGTGTTTCTGTCGTGTGCTACGAAAATTGAAGAGCTGAATTTAGTCGAACGTTACCCCATCAAGTTTTGTGCTAAGCTTGGGGAGTCATCGAGAGTGACCTCGGATAAGTTGAAACAGGCTTATGGGGACCATTCCTCATCGAGAGCACAAGTTTTTCGCTTGCACATCGACGGTGAACCTCACTCAGGTAGACCTCAAACTTCAGAAACTGGCAAAAACGTCGGAAGTGTGGGACTGAGGATCGCCCATAACGAGACAAAGACAAACCGTCGTAAATAAGAGTACTGGGCACAAATCAATAGATATGAGCACGTTTATTATGTAAAAGGCAGCACGAAAAATTTCTTTATAAACCTCCAACCGGTAGTGGGGAAACCCTGAAAAGTAGTTGAAACCGGTAGGTGGGAGCAAAACAATCCTTGTCTTGTACGTGTATGAATAATCCTCGGCCAGTTGCCTCGAGTGTGACACGACGCTCCTTAACTTATCACCGGAAGTCCGTGTCTAATTTTTCCCTTTTTAGGCTTTCACAATCCGATCTGTATCTGCTTCCAGTTCTGCAGTGACAGTGGGGTGTCTGCCGACGCACCTACCCACTCTTCTCAAAATATGAAAATGGCCAAAGATGTATCGTAATTGCCTGAACGATTATCTAAGTAGGGAAAGTACGGATAAAAATAACAGATACGTTGTGACGAAGGACAGACTTAATAATTCTGACGATGAAACGTACACAAACGTTGCGGCCTGACGGTCTCTGGCCAGCCGCCCCACATGACTCTGCGCCGCGCCGCCTCTACGCCCCTGGCAGGAGCTGCCGCAGCCCGCCTCCGCCGAGTGTGCCGGGCGGGACGGCTGCGACGGACGGCTCACCTTGCTGCCACGGCTCCAGTTTCAACCGTATTCCCGAATAAGCGCTCGGGCTTCGCACTCGCGTTTCGAGCCAACCTACCGGTTTTGCAACTGCTGTCTACCGAAAGGGGTTCGAGTACCACCCGTGTAATTATTTGGAGGACACGTAGATCGTGAAATCTAGTTTGCAAGTCTTTTTTGAGGTGCGAGTTAAAAGCATCCGAGACTGAAAGTTTGCTACTGTTACCGTGCAATTCTGGATGATTCGGAAAGTGATAGAGCTATCGAGCTCGCGTTAACTTGGGTCATTGACGTCGATGACCGATTGGCAGTGAACGAAACCAAACTCGCCCTCGTCTCCCTATAATTGTGTTCTGGCCCGGTTGAAATAGCCGGAGAGACACCGCCGCCCATTAAAGCTGCAACGCCACGGAGGCGCAACCCGAGAAACGTGCAACTGGCTCAGAAGCCCAGATGATAAGCATTCCGACGCAACCGCACAAAGCAGACACCAGTAGCGTCGTCTGTAGTCTCTGTGTAAGCACAGACTAGCAGTGGCCTTCTCTTTCGTACCGAATGTTAGCTGTTATGAGAAAATGGCGTTGTGCTTCTCGTAAGAAGGAGAAACGTCTCCCAGCAGGTGTCGGCGGCAGTGTGCGATACCGATGCGCAATATTGCTGTCACTTTGGTCGAGGTCCCACGACCGTTATGCGAATATGGAATTATTCAGTCCAGGAAAACCATACTCACTCAATGACACGCAGGATCTCGAGGGCTCCACGCAACTACAGTCCGATAAAAACATCCGCAGCTCGTGGTCTAGTGGCTATCGTGATGCCTCTGGATCACGGGGGCCGGGTTCAATACCAGCAGGGTTGGGGATTTTCTCGGCCCTCTTACTGGGTGTTTGTGTTGTCATCATCACTTCGTCATCATTCGTGAAAGTAGCGAGATTGGACTGTGTAAAGACTGGGAATTTGTACGGGCGCTTGTAACCACGCAAGTGAGCGCCCCACAAACCAATCGTCATCATCATCATCATCATCATCTAATGAAAATTACTTGATTGTTGACACTGCACGCGCTGGAGCTGGTTTCCTCCAACCACAACGCTCAACGTCACACCCGAACTGTTCGCCGTTATCAAACTAGCACAACAATAGGTCATTTCACTTCGAATTACTTGTCTGGCATTCTTTCTTGATGTGTTTGGATCCCGAATCACGGGTCTGGCATTTTACTTCGTATTTCAGTACACATGACAACCTCACCAAAAGCAAAAGTCACTCCACACACACACACACACACACACACACACACACACAGAGAGAGAGAGAGAGAGAGAGAGAGAGAGAGAGAGAAAACGATGCTAATGCAGTACACACATTTCAGACACATCACTAAGCAAACACTACTAGATACTTCTGCTTACGACACGATCCAGCGTCATATACACAGTTATCATAGTCATAGAGATCGGCTTATATTAGATAAGCTTCGCACAAAATTGTATGGAACCGAATTTCTGAAGGCTGCATTTTATCGTTGCGACAGGGCTAGCACACGATCTGGTGTAGTGCAATGGTTAACGTATGAACTTCACTTGTATAAGGTCGTAGGTTCAATTCTCGTCCAAAGTAGAGGAATTTTTTATTCATAAATCTAATCAAGAGAGTTTCGTTATATTTTTATTCAATTAATTGGTTTAAATGTAACTTTTTTATTTCTAATTTTCATCAAAGTAATGACTTTTTTTACATTTATTTTTCTTTCTACCATTCTCCTTTCGTTTGGACTCTGTTTGTGCAACCAAGTACCAACCAGAACTGTTCATCGTTTGTTGATGCTGCAGCTCATTTAGCCAGCATGAGGGTAATTTCAGGTAACCAATGATAGCGAAACCTTGCATTTTGCTTTTAGCGTTGAAAGTGTTTTTTTTTCTCTTTTTTTTCTTTTTCTTTTTTTTCTGTTGCAGACTGTTGATCGCTGTTTCTTCCGGATACATTGCACATCACGAAGTTGTAGTTAGGTTAGGACATGTCTAAATTAAGGGCTACGAAACCCGACGTCTACCGCAGTTCACTCATACGCCACTTAAAATCTGCTGTCGACAGAGCATCTCGCATTTCCGACATACCTCGCGCCGACCACTTCCAACATCGTTCCGCATTACAGATTAACAGCATGTGTAAAGTGACCTGCCGTGTTTGTGTGTAACCTATAGCCCAGCAGTACCTGGCCCCCGATGTGTCAACACTGTAGTGACAACTGATAGACGACAACTATCGAGTAACTTTAATCGGACTATATTGCCCGAGTGGAATTACTTACTGTTCGTTCGGCCGCGCAGGCACATCGTTCGAATGAAATGGTCTTGTTTGCAGAAAGGCGATTGTGTCCACACGAACACCGTGACGACACCTGGACAATCAGCACAATAACCAGTGTTTCAGCTTACACTGACAAGGCAGCAGACAGAGGCGCACATACGGTGACAGAGCTCTGCGCACACCATCTGTGTATAGGTTCTGTGTTCAGCAAACAGAAGTACGTATCTACACGCCGAAGCTCTGAGGAGAACGAACGTTGCCGGACGGCACTCGCCACCATCAATCATATGGACACATCACTTGGCGTGACGATTCTGTCGGGTACACAACACAATCAACTCTGGTTCTTATATCCGCTGATTTAGACACCAGCACTACATCTCGGACGTATTAAGGCCAAAGGCTGCCATCTTCATTAGAAGGCTCTGTGACGTTATATTTCAACAAGATAACGCTAGACAACATGTTATATATGCTGTCCTGACCTGCCTCATAAAGAGAATGTTCAGCTTTTGGCCTGGCGATCGTGTTCTCCAGGTCTCTCACTCTTGCTCGTGGGTTGCCATCACTAGCCAGTCGCTAAAATTGGTAAGTTCTGGGAGACAGTTTAAACAGCATGCACTGACGTACTGGTATCTGCCGCATAAACTCTGTTCGGCTCACTGCCTAGACCGGTTACCGTGGTCAATGCAGCCCAGCTGTAGTGGCAGTGCTTACGATAACCACAGCGTTTAGAGAGGGCCGTGAGCACAGTGGCTGCAGCAGCTGCAGCATTTATAGAGGGCTGTGATCACAGTGGCTGCAGCAGCTGCAGCATTTATAGAGGGCTGTGAGCACAGTGGCTGCAGCAGCTGCAGCATTTACAGAGGGCCACAGGGCTGTGAGCACAGTATCTATCGCTGCCGTGGCATTTGTACAGGGCTGTGAGCGCAGTGCCTATAGCAGCCATAGCGTTTACAGAGGGCTTTGAGCGCAGTAGCTATGGAGGCCATGGCATTTATTATGACCAGGCGAAACTACTTTCGTCTGGCCACAACTTTGGGTTCTTTCATTGCTCTAAGAGAAGTCTCATCACACTAGAGCACATGAAATATTAATTCACTTTATTACAAGCGAAGGCTGTTCAATAGTATGGTGACTTTTCAGATTGCGCGGGCAACGTAATTCGATTATCGACCTTTTTTTGTTATGTTGGTCACATGTCCCGAACATATGTTCACAGTTTCAAGTGTACAGCATACTTTTTTTTTTTTTTTTTTTTTTTTTTTTTTTTGGCAGATAGTAATCGAAACCGGAACCAAATGGTCCCAGTGGAAATAAGACTGAAAAAAGCAAGCCAAGTTAGATCAAATGTCAAAGTTTTGCTTACTGTTTTTTTTGTCATTGTTGCGTAGTGCATAATCAATTTTTGCCTCAAGGTCGTACGGTCAATAGGAAGTATTACCTTGACGTTTTGCACCGCCTGCGAGAAGCAATACGCAATAAATGACCAGAATTGTCGAAAAACAAATCATCGTTGGAAGTACTCAAGGCTCTACCAAAAAGTGCTTATGAGAAGCGCTTCGAGGGATGGAAGAAGCATTGGCACAAGTGTATTGTATCTGAGGGGGATTACTTTGAAGGGGATAAATATCTTTCCATAAAAATATAAAGTGACTACTATTTGAGCACACCTGGTGAATTTATAAATGATTTACTTCACTTTGCCACATGTGTACTGGATAGTTTACACTTGTCATGGACTACCAAAGCGGCACTTGAAGACTAATTAACAAATTGTTCTCTTAAGGTACAATTTCAACTTTACGAAGTACATATCTTCAGAAATTGTAACTATTACTGTCCTAACCGATGATGTTGACTGCTGCACCTTAGGTCTCGAACTGGCTCCACTCTATGTGGACCCTTTGCGAGAGGACGCTGGTGTGCTGTAAGGGGAGGCTGGGTCATCAGAGCGCCGCCAGTATGTCGTTGCGGATTGCCTGAAGCCTGCGGTATCGGTTCGCGTTGTCGACTTTGCTGTGGCGCCGGGATCTCTGGACGAAACCACAGCTTTTGTGCTCGTACAGGGCTGTGAGTAAATGGCTATGCCAGACGCGTCACGTGCTCTCGCGCCGTGGTTTCCGGGCCTGCAGTCAGTACGTTTGTCTACATCTACACTCCTGGAAATGGAAAAAAGAACACATTGACACCGGTGTGTCAGACCCACCATACTTGCTCCGGACACTGCGAGAGGGCTGTACAAGCAATGATCACACGCACGGCACAGCGGACACACCAGGAACCGCGGTGTTGGCCGTCGAATGGCGCTAGCTGCGCAGCATTTGTGAACCGCCGCCGTCAGTGTCAGCCAGTTTGCTGTGGCATACGGAGCTCCATCACAGTCTTTAACACTGATAGCATGCCGCGACAGCGTGGACGTGAACCGTATGTGCAGTTGACGGACTTTGAGCGAGGGCGTATAGTGGGCATGCGGGAGGCCGGGTGGACGTACCGCCGAATTGCTCAACACGTGGGGCGTGAGGTCTCCACAGTACATCGATGTTGTCGCCAGTGGTCGGCGGAAGGTGCACGTGCCCGTCGACCTGGGACCGGACCGCAGCGACGCACGGATGCACGCCAAGACCGTAGGACCCTACGCAGTGCCGTAGGGGACCGCACCGCCACTTCCCAGCAAATTAGGGACACTGTTGCTCCTGGGGTATCGGCGAGGACCATTCGCAACCGTCTCCATGAAGCTGGGCTACGGTCCCGCACACCGTTAGGCCGTCTTCCGCTCACGCCCCAACATCGTGCAGCCCGCCTCCAGTGGTGTCGCGACAGGCGTGAATGGAGGGACGAATGGAGACGTGTCGTCTTCAGCGATGAGAGTCGCTTCTGCCTTGGTGTCAATGATGGTCGTATGCGTGTTTGGCGCCGTGCAGGTGAGCGCCACAATCAGGACTGCATACGACCGAGGCACACAGGGCCAACACCCGGCATCATGGTGTGGGGAGCGATCTCCTACACTGGCCGTACACCACTGGTGATCGCCGAGGGGACACTGAATAGTGCACGGTACATCCAAACCGTCATCGAACCCATCGTTCTACCATTCCTAGACCGGCAAGGGAACTTGCTGTTCCAACAGGACAATGCACGTCCGCATGTATCCCGTGCCACCCAACGTGCTCTAGAAGGTGTAAGTCAACTACCCTGGCCAGCAAGATCTCCGGATCTGTCCCCCATTGAGCATGTTTGGGACTGGATGAAGCGTCGTCTCACGCGGTCTGCACGTCCAGCACGAACGCTGGTCCAACTGAGGCGCCAGGTGGAAATGGCATGGCAAGCCGTTCCACAGGACTACATCCAGCATCTCTACGATCGTCTCCATGGGAGAATAGCAGCCTGCATTGCTGCGAAAGGTGGATATACACTGTACTAGTGCCGAAATTGTGCATGCTCTGTTGCCTGTGTCTATGTGCCTGTGGATCTGTCAGTGTGATCATGTGATGTATCTGACCACAGGAATGTGTCAATAAAGTTTCCCCTTCCTGGGACAATGAATTCACGGTGTTCTTATTTCAATTTCCAGGAGTGTACATCACCGCTAGCCGGTGTGTGGCGAAGGGCACAATTCGCTCCAAAGTCGTATTTCCCCCGTCTGTTCCATTCGCGGATCGCGCGAAGGATAAACGACTGTCTGAACGCTCTTATTTCCCTTATCTTTGAATGGTGATCATTGCGCGTTTTGAAAGTTGGTGGTAATAATATATGCTCTACATACTCGGTGAAGATCGGATTTCGGAATTTAGTGAGCAGCCCCTTCTGTCTAACGCGCCGTATATCTGCAAGAGTGTCCCACTTCAAACTTTCTATGAGATTTATAACGCTCTCGCGATGGCTAAAAGTACCAGTCACGAATCTTGCCGCTCTTATGTCCGGCTCCCCGAACTGGAATTCACAATAACTCTTTTTACTCAAACGTCGATCTTGGAAATGCAGTCCAAGCTACCGGGCTTCCTCTTCCACAACCGATTTTTCTCCAGCGTACAGGCACAACCGTTCTTGTTTTATTTTCAAAACGTTTCGGCTAATCCAGACGGAGTGACTTATTGAGCAGTGATGGAAAAGTATGAATATTAGACAGAACACGAAATTGTTTTCCGCGCGGAACAGCCGCTTGGTTTGAGGCGCCATGTCACGGATTCCGCGGCCCCTCCCGCCGGAGGTTCGAGTCCTCCCTCGCCCATGGGTGCGTGTGTTGTTCTTAGCGTAAGTTAGTTTAAGAAGTGGTTAAGTCTAGGGGCCGATGACCTCGGCAGTTTGGTCCCTTAGTAATTCACACACACACACACACACACACACACACACACACACACACACACGAAGTTGTTTATCTCCGATATTGAGTTGAGGATAAGCAGCTACAATGCTAATTGAATCGGAAACTGGATCATTTGATTTCCAGAGGTCATTGTGTGAAACAACTGACAATAGGAAAACCGATATTTCACTGCGTTAACCAAATCGCTGCACGTCTTAACATCTACGAACGAGAATGAAAAACAGTTTTCGTCTTTGAAATCCGGTTTTCGTGCTTTGGATATGCGTTCACGTAAACATAACAAGTGTGTCACTTCCGTTACGCTGCGACAGCTGTCGAGGCTGACATGCTGCGATGCTTATCATACAAGCAAACGTGTTAGGAAGAGTGAACAATAAGTAATGCAACGCAGTTTTCTGGGCCACTTCCGGTTGAAAACCACGGAATTTGTTGTGGGACATCTTGCAATATTGCCGCTTCAACCCCTATCGTTTCATGACGTTCCAGCAAGTGGCGGCGCTAACGTAGGCTTCAAAATGGCGTGTGTATGGGAGGTGCGTTCCAGGGAGAAAGCTGTCACCGAGTTTATTTTAGTGAGAAACGGTGGCGTCCCAGCTTGTAGAATGTCCACGGAGGTCTGGCAGTGAACAAAAGCGCGGTGATTGTCTATGTTCAGGCAAATATCGATTTACACACAGGAAACAAAGTTTTGCGACACCTCGGTTCCGAGAGTTCGGGAAACTGTACAGAAAATTGGAGTAGAGATCAACATGAACATCATTTCGCCTTCTTTATTGCTCATGAAAACCAAACATTGAATGCTGTACCATCATACAGCGAAACCTTCAGAAGGTGGTGGTCCAGATTGCTGTCCACGCCGGCACCTCTAATACTCATTAGCACGTCCTCTCGCGTTGATGCATATCTGTATTCGTCGAGGCATACCATCCACAAGTTCATCAAAGTACTGTTGGTCCAGATTGTTCCACTCCTCAACGGCGATTCGGCGTAGATCCCTCAGAGTGGTTGGAGGGTGACGTCGTCCACAAACAGCCCTTTTCAGTCTACCCCAGCCATGTTTGATAGGGTTCATGTCTGGAGAACATGCTGGCCGCTCTAGTCGAGCGATATCGTTATCCTGAAGAAATCATTCACAAGATGTGCACGGTGGAGGCGCGAATTGTCGTCCATGAAGAGGACTGCCTCGCCAATATGCTGGCGATATGGTTGCAGTATCGGTCGGAGGATGGCATTCACGTATCGTACAGGCGTTACGGCGCCTTCCATGACCACCAGCGGCGTACGTCGGCCCCACATAATGCCACCCCATAACAGCAGGGAACCTCCACCTTGCTGCACTTGCTGGACAGTGTGTCTAAGGCGTTCAACCTGAGCGGATTGCCTCCAAACACGTCTCTAGCAATTGTCTGGTTGAAGGCATATGCGACACTCATCGGTGAAGAGAATGTGATGCCAATCTTGAGCAGTCCATTCGGCATGTTGTTGTGCCCACCTGTACCGCGCTACATGGTGTCGTGATTGCAAAGATGGAACTCGCCATGGACGTTAGGAGTGAGGTTGCTCATCATGCAGCCTATTGCGCACAGTTTGAGTCGTAACACGACGTCCTGTGGCTGCACGAAAAGCATTATTCAACACGGTGGTGTTGCCGGTTCAAATGTCTCTGAGTGCTATGGGACTTAACATCTATGGTCATCAGTCCCCTAGAACAGAACTACTTAAACCTAACTAACCTAAGGACATCACACAACACCCAGTCATCACGAGGCAGAGAAATTCCCTGACCCCGCCGGGAGTCGAACCCGGGAACCCGGGCGCGGGAAGCGAGGACGCTACCGCACTACCACGAGCTGCGGACAGGTGGCGTAGCTGTCAGGGTGCTTCCGAGCCATAATCCGTAGGTAGAGGTTACTGACTGCAGTAGTAGTTCTTGGGCGGCGTGAGCGACGCAAGTCAACGAAAATTCCTGACTCTGTATCTCCTTCATGTCAGAACAACATTTAATTGCTTTTGTTGACTCCGAGATGCCTGGACACTTCCCTTGTTGAGAACCCTCGCTTGTACAAAGTAACAATGCGGTCGCGATCGAACCGCGGTATTGACCGCCTAGGCATGGTTGAACTACAGACAACACGAGCCGTGTACATCCTTCCTGGTGGAATGACTGGAACCGATCGGCTGTCGGACCCCCTCCGTCTAATAGGCGCTGCTCACGGATGGTTGTTTACATCTTGGGGCGGGTTTAGTAAGATCTCTGAACTGTCAGAGGGACTGTGTCTGTGATACAACATCCACAGTCAGTGTCTATCTTCTGGAGTTCTGGGAACCGGGGTGGTGCAAAACTTTTTTGATGTGTGTAGTTTTCGGGTTACTATTCGTTTACGATTTCAACGAATCAGACGTAACAAAAATGGCAATTTCCCCGTGTGGGAGAAATTTCCGCGGATGGCAGTGATTCGTGAAGAGATTTTTGGGAGAGTAGAAACGAAAGAGCGCTCTCGATTCGGGCGAGAGCAGCGGAAAGCAAAGAGGAGGGGGTGGCAGGGAGGGGGAGGGGGGGGGAGGTCAGGAGGGGGAGGGCTGACCCGCTGCTGCCGCCGACGCGAGCTGGCAGCGTGTGCGCCCGACAAGCGGACACGTGTGCCGCCGCTTTTTTGTGGCGCGCCAGTAAGCAGATACGGCTCTGTCGGTGGCGCCAACTACAGTGCCGCGCTCGCCTTACAGCGGGTCAGCCCCGGCGGCGGCAGCGCACGGGAGCTCAGCACGGCGTGGCCCGGGCTGTAACAGGTGCCGCCTGAGGGCGCAGGGGGGCGCCGCAGCGCTGCGGCCTCCGCGGCCGTTAGGGGGCTGAGCCCGACGTCTGAGGGCGGGGGCATCACTTCAGTCCGAAAGAGCGTTGTCTCTCAGACCTCGGATCGTCCGCTCGGCGGCTTCCTACCACTCGATTTCGTACCGTACTGCGAACGGTGATTAAACGCAGGCAGTGCTGAATCTGATACAGTACGCGACAGATGTGTCGCGCTGGATTTTCGTGTAATAATTTACACCGAAGGTCCAAAGAAACTGGTACACCTGCCCAATATCGTGTAGGGTCTACTGGAGCACGCAAAGGTGCCCCAACACGATGTGGCACGGACTTGACTAATGTCTGAAGTAGTGCTGGACGGAACTGACACCACAAATTCTGCAGCGCTGTCCATAAATCCGTAAAAGTACGAGGAGGTGGAGATCTGAACAGCACGTTGCAAGGCATCCCAGATATGGTCAATAACGTTCAAGTCTGGGGAGCTTGGAGGCCAGCGGAAGTGTCTAAACTCGGAAGATTCTTTCTGGAGCCACTCCGTAGCAATTATGGACGCGTTGGGTTTCGCATTGTTCTGTTGAAATTGCCCAAGTCCGTCGGAATGCGCCATACTCATGAATGGATGCAGGTGATCAGACAGGATACTTACGTACGTGTCACCTGTCAAGAGTCGTATCTAGACGTATCAGGGATCCCATATCACTCAACTGCACACGCCCCACACCATTGCGGAGCCTCCACCAGCTTGAACAGTCCCCTGCTGACATGCATGGCCCATGGATACATGCGATTGTCTCCATACCCTTACACGTCCATATGTTCGATACAATTTGAAACGAGACTCGTCCGACCAGGCAACATGTTTGCAGTCATCAACAGTCCAATGTCGGTGTTGACGGGCTCAGACGAGGCGTAAAGCTTTGAGTCGTGCAGGATACACGAGTGGGCCTTTGGCTCCGAAGCCCATATCGGTAATGTTTTGTTGAATGGTTCACACGCTAACACTTGTTGATGGCTCAGCATTCAAACCTGCAGCAATTTGCGGAAGGGTTGCACTTCTGTCACGTTGAACGATTGTGCTGAGTCTCGTTCTTGCAGGAACTTTTCCGGCCGCATCGATGTCGGAGGTTTGATGTTTTACCGGATTCCTGATATTCACGGTACACTGGTGAAATGGTCGTACGGGAAACTTCCCACTTCGTCGCTCCCTCGGTGATGTTGTGTCCCACCGCTCGTGTGCCGACTATAACACCATGTTCCCACTCACTTAAAACTTGATAACCTGCCATTGTAGCAGCAGTAACCGATCTAACAACTGCGCCAGATACTTATTGCCTGATATTGGCGTTGCCGACCAAAGTGCCATATTCTGCCGGTTTATATATCCGTGTATTTGAATACGCATGCCTATACCAGAGTTTCTTTGGCGTTTCATTGTAGGTAACAATAACAACTTCGTGTGGCTTAATGGTCTTGTGCAAGTCTTGAACTCCTCTTCGGCGACTTCCGTGTCCCTAACGTACCCCAGGTATCAAACCGACGAAAGGTTTTCACAGATATCCGAAAAACGTGTTGTTTCTGGCGACTCCTCATATCGCTGAGAGTTGAAAGCTAAATTAAAACGATCACGTGACCTATCAGTTTCACGGGCAAGCGCTATACAGTTGAAACATCTTGCCAGACGTGTATACAGATAATCCATCTGTAGA
Source organism: Schistocerca piceifrons (assembly GCF_021461385.2). NCBI lineage: Eukaryota > Metazoa > Arthropoda > Insecta > Orthoptera > Acrididae > Schistocerca > Schistocerca piceifrons. The sequence continues at coordinate 592,712,039 of NC_060143.1, forward strand.
CCTGGATGAGTGAGTTTGTGAGTATCGAAACACGTGATACGTATATGTCTGTATTTTTCAATTTGGTTTGACTTAAGAAGATTAATTTTTTTGCACCTGCGAGGGACCGTTGTATGTATTTGACATACACTATGTGATCAAAAGTAACGTGGTCAGGTGATTGGATGTCACTTGTATGAGACGTATGTATCCGAGATTTCCACGCGCCTGAACATCCTTAGGCCACGTTTCCGATGTGATAGTGATGTAGAAACGTGAAGGGACACGTACAGCACAAAGCATACAGGCCGACCTCGTATGTTGACAGATAGTGAACGCCGAGAGTTGAAGAAGGTCATGATGTTTAATAGGCAGACATCTATCTCGACCATCACACAGGAATTCCAGACTGCATCAGAATCCACGGCAAGAACTATGACAGTTAGGCAGGAGGTGAGAAAACTTGGATTTCATGGTCGAGCGGCTGCTCATAAGCCACACATCATGCCGGTAAATGCCCAACGATGCCTCGCTTGGTGTAAGGAGCGTAAACATTGGACGATTGAACAGTGTAAAAACGTTGTGTGGAGTGACGAATCACGGTACACAATGTGGCGATCCGATGGCAGGGTGCGGGTACGGCGAATGCCCGGTGAACTTCATCTGCCAGCGTTTGTAGTGCCAACACTAAAATTCGGAGGCGGTGGTGTTATGTTGTGGTCGTGTTTTTCGTGGAGGGGGCTTACACCACTTGTTGTTTTGCGTAGCACTATCACAGCACAGGCCTACATTGATGTTTTAAGCGCCTTTCTGCTTCTTCCTGTTGAAGAGCAATTCGGGGATGGGGATTGCATCCTTCAACAGGATGGAGCACCTGTTGACAATGTACGGCCTGTGGCGGAGTCATTACACGACAATAACATCGTTGTAATGGACTGGCCTGCGCAGAGTCCTCGCCTGAATCCTATAGATCTTTTGGAACGCCGACTTCGTGCCAGGCGTCACCGACCGACATCGATACCTCTCCTCAGTGCAGCACTCCGTGAAGAATGGGCTGCCATTCCCCAAGAAACCTTCCTTCACGTGAATGAACGTATGCCTGCGAGAGTGGAAGCTGTCATCAAGACTAAGGGTGGGCCAAAACTATATTGACTTCCAGCATTACCAGTGGAGGGCGCCACGAACTAGTAAGTCATTTTCAACCAGGTGTCCGGATACTTTTGATCACATAATGTATTTCCATTTGTTCCCCCGAAGATTTAGGTTTTTTTTTTTTTGTATCTTTTGACCGACTGACACTGAACTTGTAACCTTCTCACCGACTTCTCCATGTCGACCAAGTTCACGCAGAGCACGAAGAAGGATAATATTTTCTTTCTCGTTTTACCTGGGATCAACGAGCTACTGAATGCCATGTCATATTCGTAATTTTTCTTTGACGTTTATTGTATGTTCACGCTACGGTACCTAGTGCCGGACCGTTATTGCCCCGGTACTGCGTCTACACGACACCCCGCATCCCGCCCGCGCAACACGCACCGCAGGCTGCGCACCCACGTCGCGGCCGCTCGGCGAGCGACGCCGGCAAATGGTTCAAATGGCTCTGAGCACTACGGGACTTAACATCTGAGGTCATCAGTCCCCTAGAACTTACAACTACCTAAACCTAACTAACCTAAGGACATCACACACGTCCATGCCCGAGGCAGGATTCGAACCTGCGACCGTAGCGGTCGCGCGGTTCCAGACTGAAGCGCCTTTAACCGCGTGACCACACTGGCCGGCCGCGACGCCGGCAGCCGGTGCCAGCCAGCCCAGCCCAGCCCAGCCCACGCGACGCGACACCACTCTCAACCCTCGCATGCGTGGCAGGCGTCTCTGAGAACCGCAAACCTCACATTTTCGCAATAAATTTTCTTAAAATTACTTTATTTTTATTGCTCTCCTTTGGAATCGTTGCAAATGCTACTGACATTCTTCGGAAAAAGAAAATTGTTGAAACTTCCTGACAGATTAAAATTGTGAGCCGAACCGAGACTCGAACTCGGGACCTTTGACTTTCGCGGGCAAGTGCTCTATTACGGAGCTACCGAACCACGACTCAGCATTCGCCCTCACAGGTTCAATTCTGTCAATACCTCGTCTCCTACCTTCCAAACTTCACAGAAGCTCTTCTGTAACCTTGTAGAACTAGGACTCCTAGAAGAACGGATATTGCGGCGACATGGCTTAGCCACAGCCTGGGGGATGTTTCCAGGAAGTTTCATATCAGCGCACACTCTGCTGCAGAGTGAAAATCTAATTCAAGAAAATTGTTTGTTATAAGTCAAATTAGTTATTTTATTTAATTACTTTTGTAATAATACACATCTAATATAAGAAAGGGCTCTTTCTCGTATCTTAGTATATCTTTCTAACAGTTCATTTGTCACTGATTTGAGTTCTGCATTGAGACGGCAAGTTACTGATGACAAATCTCAGTTTTACACAGTTATACTCTTTATGAGGGTTCAAAAGTATTGTAATACCTGCAACCGAGTACTCTTCTGAGTGTAAGTGCATCGCTAATTGCCAAAATAATTATGTAGGATACTTGTATTCTTTATACTACGTCTACGACACAAAAGAACACCATCTGACGTCAGCACAAGTGATCGAAATTTCGAATCAGCTGCTAATGAATAGCTTCGAGACGAATCTCTATTTGATAAAGAAGATAGCAGAGATTCAGGCACTGACGGCTCCCACGATAATGTACTCGCAACTTCCACAGTCTCAGGTCAAGCGAGCAGTGAAGAACTGGTCGATACAGGGTACAGAACTGCTAATTTTCCTATCGGTTATAATGGAAGTTAGTAGAGTAAATCACCACCACCAAAGAAAAGAATACGGGTACACAAAATCATGAAAATTCCTCCCGCTCAATTAGGAGGTTGTGTAACAAAACAAAAATGAAATTCCACTAGAAATGAAGGCTTCCACATAGATAGGAGTTTTATCGTATCAGTTTGCTGTAAAATACAATTTGAATTTGATACATATACGTGATAAAGCAATAAAAGAACAAAAGCATGATGTTCCTAATTTCACTGCGCCACAGCAGCACTGCGGGTGGATGGTATAAAAACATGTGAGAGAATGTTTTATTCTGTGATGAGGGTAAATCAGAAGCTGATTCTCGACCACAAGGCATTTGCATACATTTAAAAGGGACAGACAAGAAGACAATACTTCTCTTAAAGACAAAAATTTTAGATGTAGTAACAGTAAATGTCTTGTGCTTTTTTTCACAGCAACTTCCCACCTAACTGGAAGACACATACGATAATAACAGAATTTTTCTCATGCGACGAGGAGAAGATTCTACGAGCCACAATAGCCGAAGATTACGCAAAGTGGAGGCAACCAGACATAAAATGTTCCGCATCGATGAGACTGAAAGAATTTTCAAATATTCTACAAATGCACAAAAAGTGTAGGCAAAGGACACAGAGAAATTATTTTTGAAGAGTGTTTTTTTTTATGAGCAAATCTTCTGGTGTGAACCAATACATTTCAGCGTTAGCTATCAAGTCTCAGGCGGATTACGATGTAGTTTATACGACTGTACTTCATACTATACTAAACCGAACGTCAATAACACAATCGACGCTTTCTTATTCATTCTGTGTCAACATCCCTTTCAAAATTTGATAATACTTCTTTTAATACTAACATTTTCTGTTATTTTTGAGGCAGGGGTCTTATAAACCACTCTCATCCATTTCAGCGAGTCCAGACAGACATGCACTCGAGGGTTAAGGAAACCTTCGTAGACCAACTGTTGATTTCAACAGCTTCAGCCGTAATGCATGACAGCCAGTGTACTACTGTTAAGCTCGAATATGACTGCGGTATCCTCACAAACTCTGTTCCGGTTTTGCTGTGTAGAGATTACCGAGGAAGTTGTTTAGAGTCGATTGGGGGCGATATATCGACAGCTATCGGTTTACGTGTTGCAGTTCACTGGCCGAATCTCTGAAAGTTTCTTGGGATGGTTAGATGGTTACGCGGCTTTTGACTATGACTTTCGAGTAGTGAGAAGTTTAACCACCTGTCTAGTGTCGTTGACTTAGGGAATTAACACGCGCACCTCAGCAAAAGTGTCGAACTAGATCCGTGGAGCGGCACGTCGCACGCACGCCACGCCACGCATCGCCCGCCACAAGTGCGTGCATTCTGGCCGCCGCCGCTGCCGCTGCCGCTGCCGCTGCTGCCAGTGCTTCGTGCTGCGGCAACGAGCAAGCGCCCAGCGACGTCCGGGAAACCGATGTCGGTTGCCACGTAGCAACCGATGTCGCTGTTGTGGTCTTCAGTCTGATGCAGCTCTCCGTGCTACTCTATCCTATGCGAGCTTTTTCGTCTCCGAATAACTACTGTAACTTAAATCCTTCTGAATCTGCTTACTGTATTTATCTCTTGGTCTCACTTTACGATTTTTACGCCCCGCACTTCCCTCCCAATGCTAATCTGGTGATCGCTTGATGTTTCAGAGTGTGTCCTATCTACCGAGCCCTTCTTCTAGTCATGCTGTGCCAAAAATTTCTTCTCTCCCCAGTTCTATTCAGTACCTCCTCATTAGTTATGTGATCTACCCATCTAATGATCAGCATTCCTCTGTAGTCCTACATTTCAAAAGCTTCTATTTTCTTCATGTCTAAATTGTTACTGTGCATGTTACACTTCCATACATGGCCATACTCCGTACAAATTCTTTCAGAATTACTTCCTAACACTCAAATCTGTATTCGATGTTAACAAATTTCTTTTCTTCAGGAACGCTTTCCTTGCCATTTCCAGTCTAAATTTTATATCCTCGCTAGTTCGGCTGTCATCAGTTATTTTACTCCCCATCCGGAACAACTCATCTACTGCTGTATCTCGTTTCCTAATCTTTATTTCCTCAGCATCTCCTCTTTTTATTCGATTGCGTCCCATTATCCGCGTTCTACTGTTGTTGATGCCCATCTTATAGCAACTGTACTGGTCCACTGGGAACGAGAAACATTTATTTAAGGTTGACATAAAATGTTTAAACGAACTGTTATATTATGTGCAAAATAGCACATAAAATATTAACTACCTCACTTTGATTTGTATGAAAAACAATACCGATATTGCAGGATAATCTATGCTTTATAGTAAAGATACAGACAACAATGAAAAAAACACAAATAGATTTGTATTGTCTTTTTACTCTGGTTCGTATCTTCCCATGAGAAAGACGTGGAAGGACACGTATGTATCTTGTAACATATTTATGGTTATCGATGGCCAAACCACTTACGTCAGTAGTATTAACTTCCTAACATGTATGAAAAATTAATTTGTAAATTACAGATTGCAGCGATCAGTCGTCCTTTTTTAAATTTCATTGTGCAGCTCCACATTTCGGCTAGAAGCTAGCCAATCTCAATGCACTATTATTTTGGCTCAATGCTTGTAATGCCTGTTATTCGGGCTTCATCCACAGTTCAATGAACCCGCCCAACAGGCATTACATGCATTGAGCGAAAATAATAGTGCATTGAGATTGGCTAGCTTCTAGCCGAAATGTGGAGCTGCACAATGAAATTTAAAAAAGGACGACTGATCGCTGCGCTCTATAGTTTACAAGTCAATATAACAGTCGCTGAGTGCAACAGGTTTCTGAATAGAAGGTAAGCTGATGAAAAATTAATTTACGTTTTTCAGAGATTAATGAGGTAGAGAGAGAGTCGTAATTAGAATTGTTGGCAGCCATTTGCCAGACAGCAGATTCTTTTTCAAATTACCCCAATCTTACGTGGCGTAAAGCAAAAAGGAGGTCAACTACAATTAATTTCTTGCATGACAGACTAAGAAAAGACATTCCATTACAACCGAGAGATATTTCTGAAAGGAAAAGGTTAACGTGTTTCACACTGAGCTGCCTATACAGACGTTTCAAAGTGATTCATTTATCAGGCACTTGAACACAGAAAACCTTAACAGTATCAAGAATAGAATACTCTTCCGTTGTAAGAGACTGTAGTGAATACGTTGTATGTAGCCAGCCTCATGTGATCTTACGATGTGTTACTCCAACAGTACGCGACACACGCGCGCGGGCCCGTATTTCATCGTAATTTGTGCTGTCTTTTCTTTCATTTACGCGTACAAATTGATCGGCAAGACAATAAGCAAAGAGAAATTGTAGCTAATAACATCATGAGCAAAACTATAAAACTGCATAACATCCAAGGTTAGGATAAGATGCCAAGCAACCCCCAGGCATCTATACGAAAAATAATAAATGTCTTTGGGGGCAATTTTATTTGTGCATTTTCAAAATTGCTTCTTGTCGAACACAATTTTCAATGATGTGAGGGGAAAGTTACTCTTCTAGTCTATCATCGCTCGTAGTATAGGAAGTAGTAGTGGGAGCGATTTTTTTATTTTGATTACTGTAGTGTTTTCAGTATGTTAATATTTCTTGTGCCTGCTATTTTTGTTTGTAGATTGTGCATAGTGTAATTAGGTATCCAACATGTGTAGGCCTAAGAGGAACGAATTCTAGAGGGAGATAACGTGACTGAATTAGAGCAAGCAGGTAATATTCGTGAGTTGGATTATAACGCAACAGAGGATAATAGCTAAGAAATGCAGACTTTTGACACCGAAGAAACCGTGGTAGGTAACCAGATGTTCCGTTCCAGTGTGGGAACACTGGAAGAACATAAAAGTGCCACATCAGCTGACGCTACTACTAATACTACCAAGACCTAGCGAAAGATGAGGTGCTGTAACTTAACGGCGACAGAAAACGATTTTCTGTCTCTGTTGCTACGGTAGGTAGATTTGAGAGAGAGTATAAAGGAACGGGAACAGGAATAAGGAGAAAGAATTAAGGGAAAGGAACGCGAGGTAAGGGAAAGAGTAAAGGAAAACGAACGTGAAGGAAGGGAAAGAGTGAAGGAAATGTAATGAGAAGGAAGAGAAAGGATTAAGGTGATAGAACGAGAGGAAAAGGAAGGAATACGCTAGCTCGAAAGAGATAGTAGGCTGACCGGACAACTAAACGAGGTTCTCGATTCTCGGGATAAGCGTATCGTTGGCCACATAAAGGAGGAAATGGATAGCATACGAACACAAATGGAAGAACTAGTTACTCAAAATAAGGATTTGCCCAGTAAAGTGATGAAAAGGACTCAAAAGCAAAAAGACAAAAAGAAGCTCAACAAACACTTGAAGGTCAAGTAAAAAAGTTTATAGTAAGGTGGGAGGTTTGTTCAATGATCTAGACAACAAAGCAGAAACCGAAGTTACCGCGACACTGCAACGTTTGAACATTGTAGTAAATCACGAGAAAGATGACCTTAACGCGTGAGTGCCACAGGACGTAAGTGAAACACGGCAGCGTATGGTTATAAGGCAGGCGCGAGACTAACGAGACCAGCTTTAGAGAACCTAATGAAATCCCACGTACTAGTTATCGGCATGGTGACAGTCCCATTAATACTGCACGTTGTGAGATTTCAAACCGCAATCTAACTGGCAGATACAGTTCGAGCACTGAAGAGCGCATTGTTGTCACGACAACCTCTGAGGTTGCAGTGCCAACATTGGCACATATAAAGCACGAAGAGACGCTTATAAAACATAGACAATTCGAGAAGTTCTCGGAAGAGAAAAAGACGGAACATCTCGTAATTTCCATTAAGAATTTTAGAAATGTACTGCCTGCTTCTTGGTCATTTCTTTCAGAAATGGCGCTGCAGCATTGTGAGCGATGGAAATCGCCGGCATCTGTCAGAACATTTCAAAATTCGAAAACATTTCTATCACGCTTCTGGTCGAAGCGTGTTCAAGAACGCTCGAAGAAGCGGTTCACAATCCCGAACTATATATTCTTACACAGGGAAACCTGAGCAAATACTTTGAAATATACTTAAAAGATTCGGTATTGGGATGAGCCAATGTCTCCAAGAGACGTATTGCGAATACCAGTTGCCATTATCGAAAAAACTTCTCCACGCCCATGATACGGACCTTGAACAGTTTATCAGTTTATGGCTACTGTTGCTCACTTAATCTGATACAGGGGTGGAGGGGGGGCTGCAAAGCAAAGTTAGACAGCGAACACTGAACACTGGCATGGGCCACAATAATTTTTACAAAAAAAACGATACATACTCCCCATCAAGACACTCCATTCCGTTCAGCTGTTCTTTCAGGTTCTCTGCAGATTCTGACAGAATTACAATGTCATTGGTAAGCCTTGCAGATTTTATTTCTTCTTCCAGAACTTCCAATTGTTCTCCAATTTTTTCTTTGGTTTTCTTTACTGCTTGCTCAATGTACGGATTGAATAATGAGGGGGATAGCCTACAACCCTGTCTCACTTCCTTCTCAATCACTGCTTCCTTTTCGTTCCCCTCGAGTCTTTTACACTGAAACGCCAAAGAAAATGATATATGCGTGCGTATTAAAACACAGTGATACGTCAACAGGCAGAATACGGCGCTGCTGCCGACAACGCCTACATAAGACAATGTCATGTTATCAAGATTTAATTGAGTGCGGGACGGAAAAGGATCCTGCAAGAAAAGGGGCCAACGACGACGGAACAGAATCGTTCAACGTGACAGAAGTACAACCCTTTCACAAATTGCTGCAGATTTCAATGCTAGGTCATCAACAAGTGTCAACGTGCGAACGATTCAACGAAACATCATCGATATCGGCTTTCGGAGCCAAAGGCCCACTCGTGTATCCTGCACGACTCAAAGCTTTACGTCTCGTCTGAGCCCGTCAACACCGACACTCGACTGTTGATGACTGGAAACATGTTGCCTGGTCGGACGAGTCTCATTTCAAATTGTATCGAGCGGATGGACGTGTAAGGGTATGGCGAGAATGTCATGTATCCATGGGCCCTGCATGTCAGCAGGGGACTGTTCAAGCTGGTGGAGGCTCTGTAATGGTGTGGGGCGTGTGCAGTTGAGTGATATGGGGTCCCTGATACGTCTAGATACGACTCTGACAGGTGACACGTACGTAAGTATCCTGTCTGATCACCTGCATCCATTCATGTGCATGCTGCATTCCGACGGACTTGCGCTATTCCAGCAGGACAATGTGACACCCCTAACGTCCAGAAGTGCTACTGAGTGGCTCCCGGGACACTCTTCTGCGTTTAAACACTTCCGCTGGCCACAAAACACCCCACACATAACCATTGTTGAGCATATCTGGGATACCTTGCAACGTGCTGTTCAGAAGAGAACTTCACTCCTGGTACTCTTACGGGTTTACAGAGAGCCCTGCAGGATTCGTGGTGCGAATTTCCTCCAACACTGCTTCAGACATTAGTCGAGCCCATGCCACTTCTTGTTGCGGCTCTTCTGCGCTCTCGCGGGGGCCCTACACGATATTTGGTAGGTGTACCAGTTTCCTTGGCTCTTCAATATATCTGGCGTCTGCTTTCTGTACAAGTTGTAAATAGCCTTTCGCTACCTGTATTTCACCCCTGCTACCTTCAGAATGTGAGAGAGAATGATCCAGTCAACATTGTCAAGAGGTTTCTCTAAGTCAACAAATGCTATAAACGTTGGTTAGTCTTTTCTAACTGCCGTCGAGTCGACCTCGAAGCGCCGCTGCGAGCGCGGCCGGTGTTAACGTGCCCAGGGAGGCGCTCTCCAAACAGCCGCGACGCACTCATCTGTACCTGTCGCGCCGTGGCGCGGCGCGGCGCGGCGCGCCCCGGCGACAAACAAAACGACGCCGCGGCGCGGCTCGGCTCGGCGCGGCGCAGGCGGCCGTAATTGCGCGACCCGTCCCAGCCGGCGGTACGACAACACTACCTGCGAGCTTTTCTCACGGCCGGCTCCAATTTCGGATTCGTTCCGTCGAATTAAAGTTGTCGTAATGGAACTCTTTTTCGTACTTTATAAACGACCGGGGGAAAGAGGTGAGGCAGAAGAGGCGTCGGTGGAAAACGCCGTCGCGCCCTCAAAAACGACGCCGGCGACAGTTGGCCAGTGTTTGCTGCGCCTGCGCCACACGCTGATGGACTTTGTCGTCACCACCGACAACAGCTGACTGGTGATCCCGAGAGAGAGAGGGAGAGAGAAAGGGGGGGGGGGGGGGGGAGAGAGAGCGTAGGGCGCAGGCGCGCTGCGGCGCCGCTGGTGCTCGGGCGGGCCGCTGCCTCCGGCACCTCTTCTGCACCTGCCGGCCACCTCCATACGTGGCGTGCACAACGACCACTTGACGTACTCATCCCTGCCGACGGTTCAGAAAATATCCCGCTTAATTCGTACTATACGCAAACCGCGATCTGATCATACTGGCTGCTGTTTTACGCACTGTCGAAAAAAAAGAAAATGCAGTACCCTCGAGGACGAGTTATTTGACTGTCAGGTCAGATTACAGCTGGTTCGTCACTGTACGAGTATACAACAACAAGTACAGACCGTGCTGGCGTAAGTGTCGTCAGCACACCAGGCGGCCAAGAGGTTGCGAGAAGATCGATAGAGGCCGAGGACAGACTCGCAAGAAACGTGCCGCCAACGCCCTCTCGGCCTCCAGTATTCAGATCGCCGTCGCCGACCGGGGGCCCAGTCCCTCACACGCCCAGTCAGTCCGCCATCCAGTGAGTCAACTAGTCGAGTCATCAGTCGCAGCCCAGTGGCAGCCGCAGTCGCAGTTAGGTCAGCCTCTAGCTCACAGTCAGTCAGTATCTAGCGACCGGGGTAGTGTACCTAACGAGACTTCTACTTCACCAGCAGCGAGGCTAAGGTGGACTGTTACAGAAGAGCTTGTACCAGCGCACCTGGACTATCTGAAGTTAAGTAACTTCTTCTTCTTATGAATAAAGAACCCTGTTAATAGATGCGTGCAGTTTGTGTTGCAGAAAGAGGATAACGCCCACCAAACAGCATCCTCTCCTTGCTTCCCACGGTACAGCTCTATAGGAACAACGAGACAACACAAAACAGACCAAATGAAACACAGATCCCATTCTAAAACGTGCCCAAACGGATGCATTAACACACAGTGTAGCCTACCCACCCCCTCCCCCCCTCTAGCAACGCAGGCGTGTGCTTTCGGACCCAAGCGATCCTAAAGGTGCCCAATGGCATCCTGTGACAGATTGTCCCACCATTTTGCGCTTTTTGTTGCAATTCGGGGATGGTTCGTACAGGCCCTGTGGAACGTGTAAGTTCCCGCTTCATGAGGTCCAATGCGCGTTCAGTTGGCGATGTGTCTGCTGGCTAGTTCTTTCAAACCACGAAGAGCGCTTTGCATCCCAACTACCGTAATCGGAGGTGTATTGTGCTGCGGTTCCTATCGAAGAAATAATAGAAATGCGGGGACAATAGTCTGGGGAATGCAGCGGACACTAGTTATTTTAGTCTGCAGGAGAGCTTCTGTGAAGTTTGGAAGGTAGCAGACGAGGTCCTGGTGGAATTGAAGCTGTGAGGGCGGTTCGTGAGTCGTGATTGGGTAGCTCAGACGGTAGAGTACTTCACCAGGAAAGGCAAAGGTACCGAGTTCGGTTTTCGGTCCGGCACGCAGTTTTAATCTGCCAGGAAGTTACACAGCAGCGCTTGCCCCGCTGCTAAGTGGAGACTACAGTGCGAATAAAATGAGTTGTGACTTTTGACGTCACCGGAGGAGACTTGACGCCGTTGCCCAGGTAACACCAATGGCGAGGCGGTTTTCCCTACAACGCCGCCAGCAGTTCGGCTGGTAAAGCGCCCCTGTCGCCACGCCGTGGATAAACAGTATCATGTGGTGTCGCGCCTTAGAGGCACCTACGTTCATTAGCTCCCGTTATAAAGTGATATTTTCTGTCGTTGAAGTGTTGACCAGTCGTCAGGCATTTGTTTTGGCGCTACATTAATACTAACGGTGCAGCATGTCTGAACACGAGATTCGCAATATAAGTGGGCGTCCAATTACTCGTTCACCCACCGGCTGTGAAGATAAGATTCCGTTGCAAAATATTCCTCCGAATTCGACAATAGTAATGAACAATGCGCACTACCACCCGGCTGTATGACGGAAAAACTCCAACACTGCAGCGGAGGAAAGCGATTATTGTTCGATTGGATAAAGTTGAACCTAGCTTGTGTAAGGCGAAGTTAATGGAACTTGTAGTACTGTACAAGCTAAAATCTCCACACTATCGCCGCCGCGGTGGCCGAGCGGTTCTAGGCGCATCATTCCGGAACCGCGCTGCTGCTGCGGTTGCAGGTTCGAATCCTGCCTCGGGCATGGATGTGTGTGATGTCCTTACGTTAGTTAGGTTTAAGTAGTTCTACGTCTAGGGGACTGATGACCTCAGATGTTAAGTCCCATAGAGCTCAGAGACATCTGAACCATTTGAATCCACGCTATCAAATGGCTCTGAACATTGTGGGACTTAAAATCTAAGGTCATCAGTCCCCTAGAACTTAGAAACTACTTAAACCTATCTAACCTAGGGACATCACACACATCCATGCCCGAGACAGTATTCGAACCTGCGACCGTAGCAGTCGCGCGGTTCCGGACTGAAGCGCCTAGAACCGCTCGGCCCTTCTTATCAAGTTCATTTAAATCCGACTGATAATAAATGGCTTAGGAGAAAAGTAATGTGGCAAAAAACTACAAGAAATTTACGCTCAGCGAGGTTGAAATGCTGACAAAAGAAGTAATTGCAAATGTTACATCACAGGACTGGTCTCAAGTTGTAAGCCATACCAAAATGTAGTTGAGTAGACATGGATCCGTGAAGGACTGCCGAATTTTTAGTAATACGTCACATTTCTTGCTGCTGTGTTAACATCTGCTTCTTTTGCCTAAATACAGCAGAGTTTACAGGTATACAGCTCACTAACATTCTAATACAGTTGAAATTGTTGCATAATCCTAAATCAGCGTATTATTAAACTAGTAACTGAGGATGAGACTTACCAATAGTTATGACAAAGCCCATGCTCAGTATAAAAATAAATTTGAAGTTTCTTCACATATATAGTCGCAAAATCCACAGCAATTCTCATTTAACAGTCTGTTGATGGTGCTTAAAAATTACATTATTTCATTTCAAAAAATACGTAGTTGCTTGAATATCGCGGTACATTTGAAGTATCGCAAATTAATCACATGGCAAATTACCCTCCTCTTTGCTTGCTGACATTAGCCTAATTCTTGTTTCTATATGAGATACGAGGGACTCACGGATATTTCATTCTGGCTTTTTCACTGCCGAGTGCATTCGTCACGGAGCGCTTTACTCACGTTCCATTTTCTCAACACTGGAGATACACACATCAAAAAAAGTTTTGCATCACCCTGGTTCCCAGAACTCCTGAAGACATACTTTGACTGTGGATGTTGTACCACAGAGACACTCCCTTTGGCTGTTCAGAGATGTCACTAAACCCGCACAAAGACGTAAACAAATATGCCAGCCGATCAGTTCCAGTCATTACACCAGGAAAAAGGTACATGGCTCGTGTTGTCTGTAATTCAACCATGCCTAGACGGTCAATACCGCGGTTCGATCGCGTCCGCATTGTTACTTTGTGCCAGGAAGGGCTCTCAACGAGGGAAGTGTCCAGGCGTCTCGGAGAGAACCAAAGCAGTGTTGTTCAGACATGAAAGAGATACAGAGAGGCACGAACTGTCGATGCCATGCCTCGCTCACGCCACCCAAGGGCTGTTAATGCAGTGGAGGACCGCTACCTACGGATTATGGCTCGGAGGAACCCTGACAGCAACGCCACCATGTTGAATAGTGCTTTTCGTGCAGCCACATGACGTCGTGTTACGACTCAAACTGTGCGCAATAGGCTGCATGATGCACAACTTCAGTCCCTCACTTCTGATTTGGGGTGGGATTATGTGGGGCCGCCGTACGCCGCTGGTGGTCATGGAAGGCACCGTAACGGCTATACGATAAGTGAGTGCCATCCTCCGACCAACAGAGCAACCATACAGGCAGCATATTGGCGAGGCATTCGTCTTCATGGACGACAATTCGCGCTCCCATCGTGCACATCTTGTGAATGATTTCTTCAGGATTACGATATCGCTCGACTAGAGTGGCCAGGATGTTCTCCAGACATGAACCCTATCAAACATGCCTGGGATAGATGGAAAAGGGCTGTTTATGGATGACGTGACCCTCCAACCACTCTGAACTATCTACGCCGAATCTAGTTGAGGAGTGGGACAATCTGAAGCAACAGTGGCTTGATGAAAATGTGGATGGTATACCACGACGAATACAGGCATGCATCAGTGCAAGAGGATGGGCTACTGGGTATTAGAAGTACCGGTGTGTACAGATATCTGGACCACCACCTCTTGAAGGTTTCGCTGTATGAGCAGGAAAAAGGGCGGAAATGATGTTTATGTTGATCTCTCTTCCAATTTTCTGTGCAGGTTCCAGAACTCCAGGAACTGAGGTGGTGCAAAACTTGTTTTGATGCGTGTGAATAGCGATATCCTTAGAGATCTGAGGAATAATGTAATATGTTATCTAAATTTCATAATTAGCAATGTATGACCTAACATACACCAAACGCAAATCCATAGCGACCCCTATTTTTCACTGCAGACTTGGAGAATTTTTCGCAACGGTTTAGCTGTATCCGAAATACCGCAATAACTACGACCATGAAAGAAATGGTGGGTAATTCACCGTGAAGCTGGCGAATGAACTTATAATATGTGCGAGACTCAGTTTCTTTAAAAGCGTTAAAGAAAGAGTGTCGATCGGGCAGCTTGCGTGGCTGACGGTTACGCGCCGAGCAGACGGCTTTATCGTCGCCTGCTGACGCATTCAACACACGCTGGCAAATACGCTTTCCTCAAGTCGCTTCGTACTGAACTTTCAAAAGAAGCAACTTATTTTAAACGCACTATGTTTAGTTTACCCTGCAGAAGCACGAAATGCGACTGCGAGTTGTAACTGATGTCGCTCCACGGTATGAATCCTGGAATGGGACCTGTGCGTGACGGTAGAATGTTTTCTGCAGTAGACAGCTCACGGTACACTTGTACGTCCATCACTCGCGTACAGGCAGAATCTGCTCTAATTCCTGATGACAACAGAGCGCGATTCCACTCTGCATTCGACTCTTTCGCGACTCCGAAGCGGCCAGGCTCGGCGGTTTCGTGGTGTCAGCGGCACGCGTCGTATTGATCCTGCTGCAAGCAGACGGTTCCCAGTGGTCCCCGTGGTCACAGCAGGTGCTAGATGTGGCTGGAAATGCGTCCCCGGACGATGCTCCGCACAGTGCGTAGCTCTTTACGTGCACCTCTACGTCCAGAACCTGGCCTACAGCTATGGAAATGTTCCACAGAGCACTACTCAAAGCAGGGCCGCACATGTGCAGCAAAATACGGCCGATACCTCCACGCCCACAATGCATTCGCCGCGCGGGGTAGCCGCGTGGTCTCAGGCGTCTTGTCACGGATCGCGCGGCTTCCCCCGTCGGAGGTTCGAGTCCTCCCTCGGACATGGGTGTGTGTGTTGTCCTTAGTGTAAGTTAGGTTAAGTTCGATTAATTAGTGTGTAAGCCTAGGGACCGATGACCTAGGCAGTACGGTCCCATAGTGCTTACCACAAATTTTTCACAATGCATTCCGGCTCAATTGGCCGAATCCGTTGTGATATTCCTGGCAGTGGCCGCCAGTATTTTATTTTGCTAGAAGCTTGCCTTGATGCAGCTTGATACACGTGAAGTAGCATATGCTATGGAGTGAGGTACAAGCGACAGATGGTACAGTGTGCACCAGTCCCGTGGGAGGGTCCGCAAGTTGTACTGAAATTGCTTCTGATTGGTCAGCACGTTCGGGTGCTAGGGGCCAAAACGCCTAACTTCTCTTATTAATTATTTATATACTTTTCATTGTATTTAGCTCAGTTTTTAGTGCGACAGTCTCTTGTGGTTACCCTACGAGTCTGTCGTTTTTGTTTATTTAATTTCACTGGTTTTAAGAAATATAAGAGTAACGATATTCCATCCGAAGTGTTTCGGGTACGTTCGGGTCGCTTTGGCGCGCCTGGGAGACGAAGTCCTTCGGCTGCGCCAGTCAGTTTCGCGCGCTCTCGAGGGTCGGACGCGTATCTCGGTTGGAAATTTGTGGTAAGCTCCATGGAACCAAACTGCTGAGGTCATCGGTCCCCAGGCTTACACACTACTTAACGTAACTTAGACTAACTTCACGCTAAGGAGAACACACACACCCACCCTGCCCGAGGAAGGACTCGAACCTCCGACGGGGGAGAAAGAGCCACGCGAACCGCGGCAAGGCGGCCCTAGACCGCACGGCTACCCCGCGCAGCACGTATATCAGTATCGCGCGTTACTTAGATTTTGAATATGTAGCAGTTACTCTGTTTCGGATGTTCTTCAGGCCCGGACATGTACTCTATACAGGGCGTAACTTACTTGTGAATACGTAATACTCACTCCGTCTAGTGCGTAACAGAGCCGGACGTGTGTATCATATATCGGAAGTCGGATGGAAAAGTTACCATATAATAAAGAAAGCTATGTTGAGTGTTGTGAAATACGGTGTAAATGTGTGAATATTTGAATACTAACCAAAGAGGATACAAAAAACTGGCTCTGAGCACTATGCGACTTAACTGCTGAGGTCATCAGTCGCCTAGAACTTAGACCTAATTAAACCTAACTAACCTAACGACATCACACACATCCACGCCCGAGGCAGGATTCGAACCTGCGACCGTAGCGGTCACGCGGTTCCAGACTGAAGCGCCTTTAACCGCACGACCACACCGGCCGGCGAGGATACATTAATGAAAAGTGTCGCCTACCATCATTGTCAGTACTACAGAACTTGCCCTCTGTAGATACAGAAGCTACCATGGGCAATTGGCATCCAGCAAAAATTACAGTCACAGGTTCGAATTGACAGCGCAGCAGCCTCCGCCGTAGAACATCCCACGACCGACGAGCTGTCTTCTGCGCTGGGGACACAACTTTAGAAGACGACAGGTTGGTGCAAAGAACGGTCAGAGACTGTTATTCTACCTCTCCAGCTTCCAGATCTGAATTTCAAACGCACGCATAACTTATACCGTTCGACAAGAGTACGCACTCGTCCACGGAGTACTGCTGCACCCTAGAATGAGTGTTGCAATCACTGTTCGCCTCCAAACCCAGCAGAGCTGCTCTCTGAAGATTCAAAACAGAGGACGCACAGACAGGGCCCATCCCATCGCCGATGACCGCGACAAATCAACTATTGCACCCTGTTCATCGTAAGAATAAACCTGATGTAAACATTACACCACGTATTCTTCCCCGTCTGCTTGAATCTCATTGTATTTCGTTTCACGTGAATCGGAAGCCAAGCTGTGTCCAGTACAGTCAAGTACGATGGTAAGGATATGTTTTATGCTGTGTTTCATGCACACAGACTGAGAGATAACGTCGGACAATACCTTTACCGGCGCTTTAAACTTGGGACAGCACTGCCCAGCCAACGGTCCAACTAACCCGTAATGTGATTAGTTGTAGTTCAAACGTAAAAAGAGATGAGCAAAGAAACTATATAGCTTCGAATGCCATCTAGTTTTTAAGGAGAATGAAATAATATTCGGAGAAACTCCAGCACTACCACGCCCTTCGTAGGTGACCAGACGGAGACCATAAAATGCTCTCGTTCTCACATGTCGTAGCATTCTAATAACAAAAAAGAATGATGAAAATACCTAAAATTAAGCACAGGGTAACTTTTCTGAGCGAGTTTGTGTGATGCAGAAGCGTGCTGCAAGGATTACTTCGTACTGTTGAATACAAAAGCCACTGAAGGCATTAATTACAGTCGTCAGGTCATCTCTTAGCTCCTTCCTTGTCCGAATCCGAGAAACACATTTCAGTTCTACACTGATATCGAGTCGATCAACAACAGACTCCACGAAGCCAACCAGGCGCCGCACTTTCTCTTCCTCTTCTTTTACGACGTGCCGTTCTATATGCCGCCAGTGTTCGGCAGTGACGTGTGGAAAACCTGCGTGCGTTATTAGTTCCAGTACGTCTCGCAGCTCAACACACTTCTCGGCCCAAACCCCGTAAGTCGGCTCCAGATCAGTTCTATTCAGTTCGTATTGTAATGGCACAGCGGCAAATGTAAAAATGTAGCATTTGTATGGTGTGCACGATGCTGTGAAAATGATTGTTTTCCATGTTTCTACGGCTGTTTTCCATGTTTCTACGACACTATCTACATCTGTGCTACGAAGCTATGGACATAGTCCAAATAAAAATGTAATTGTTATGTATCCTTAATTTAACCAACTTTTATTAACAGTCTTTCATAAAATATTGATAATTAAGAATTTATATTTGAAATGAAAACACGAATTTCGCGCGCAATATGTAACTAGCAGCAAGAAGAAGCGCATTATTCTAAAAAATGGTGATGAATTTTACAGCTACAAGATGTAGGTATCTGAAAGCTCGTGGTCTCCCGACAGCGTTCTCGCTTCCCGAGCACGAGGTCGCGGGTACGATTGCTGGCGGCGTCAGGGACTTTCACCTGCCCCGAGATCACTGGGTGTGGTTCTCTCGTCTTCATCATCATTCGTCCCCACAACGGTCGGAAGAAGGCAACGGCAAACCACCTCCATTAGCACCTTGCCTAGTGAGGCGGTGGGGGGCTGCCGCATCGTTCCCCTACGCTCTGTCAAGAAGTGTGGGAGTTCATTTCAAATTGAAAGAGAAAAACAATGACTCAGATGAGAATTGAACCAGCGATCCACGACCTGTAGTACGCTTATCAGTGTATTGCGCTACCCTTTTCTGCTATACGTCAGTGTGCATTTGTGTCTCGACTGTATCTACTGTAATATAGTCCCTCGCGAAACATCGGAGCCGACTGTCTCTGTACATTTGTGAAAAACATTAGGAACAACCTATTTCTCGGCACTTTGTACCGGTGTTCCGCACGCGTGTTTCACTGCGAAACAGTGAACGACCCCAGCGACTTTCATACTGCGCATTAACTGCGCGACAATCAGAGCACAACGCTGCCGAGGCTGTGACTGCACACGATTTTTGAAATAAAAACTACGTGGCTAAAGCTTGATTAAGAAAAGCGTTGATAGCTGCTAATACATTCGAATATCTTAAATTTTCATTTAACGTAACTTAGTAATAAGATATCTAATACATAAGTAGGACCTAATTCCAAGAGCATAACAACACCTGTGTACGTGTGCTGCAGCTTCTGACCAGTCAGCGCATTCGTTTTTGTTTACATCAGGTTTATTCTTGTGATGAACAGAGCACTCAGTTCATCACAAGAATAAACTTCGTGTAAACATTACGCTACGCATTCTTTCGCGTTTGTTGGAACCTCATCGGATTTTGTTTCACACGGAGCAGAAACCAAGATGTCTCGACTACAGTCAAGTACGATAATGGGGATACATTTTATGCTGTGCGTTACGCACATATCAACACGACAATAGTACGGGGCAACAGCTTTCGAAAATGGTTCAAATGGCTCTGAGTACTATTGGACTTAACTGCTGAGGTCATCGGTCCCCTAGAACTTGGAACTACTTAAACCTAAGGACGTCGCGCACATCCATGCCCGAGGCAGGATTCGAACCTGCGACCGTAGCGGTCGCCCGGTTCCAGACTGTAGCGCCTAGAACCGCTCGGCCACCCTTGCCGGCGCAACAGCTTTACCGGCGCATTTAACGTGGACAGCACTGACCAGGCAAGTGATCCAACTAGTATGTGAACAGTTGCAGCAAAGACCTAAACAGAGACGAGCAGAGAACAACATAGCTTTGAATGTCATTTAATTTTTAAACAGAAGGAAATAACGGTAAAACTCAGGCAATACGTTTCTTAGGTGATGAGACGGAAATCATAACATGCTCTCGATCTTACCTAACATGGTATTTAATTAAAAACAAGAGTGGTGATGATTCCTGATTTTAACATAGATAATTTTTCTGCATGTGCGGAGCGAAAGCAGAGTGCTAGGATTTCACGATGTAGTTAAATATTGAAACCACTGGAAGTATTACAGTCAGTCGTCTGGTAATTTCTGAACTCCTTCCATACTCCGAGGAATACATTTCAGCACTGCTACGTTGATAACGAGGCGATCCGCAACAGAATCCCCAGCCACCAAATAGTCCACATTTCCTGCTCCTCCTCTTTTATGACGGGCCGTTCTGCATTCTCCATCGTTCGGCAGTGACAAGTCACGAAGCTTCGTCCGTTAGTTACAGTTCGTTTGGTAGCCTAAATGCCTTATTTCTCGCGACAAATGCCGTAACTTGGCTCGCAATCAATTCTGTTGGGTTCAGATTGCAGTGTTAAGGTGACAACTGTGGAAATGTCACGTCTGTACAGTGTACTCGACAACGTGAAAATTGTCTTCCATGTTTGTACGGCGCCTACCACTCTCGCTCGTGTGAGACCACGTCGTCTGCCGCACAAAACAGTGGCCTCGAATTGCTCTGTGCACTGAGGGACTTAACATTTGAGGTCATCAGTCCCATAGAATGCAGAACTACTTAAACCTAACTAACATAAGGACATTACACACATCCACCGTACTGGTCGCGCGGCTGCAGACGGAAGCGCCTAGAACCGCTAGGCCACACTGGCTGGCCAAAACAATGGGCATATTCAAAAAGGGAGCATTTGATTTTTCATTTTTCTCCAAAAATTTTTATTGTGTAATGTTTCCATAACTTCCTCAATCTTTTATAAAATTGTCGCGAATAGTAGAAGATAGAATTAAAATCATGTAGGCTGTAGGCTGGAAAATTATTGCTACAGATCAAGCGAGGCGGACGTGACCAGACTATCTCATGTGGAATGTGTAATGACTAACAAGAGCGGAGTATGCAGCATCACGAGGCTCAAGCACAGTTAGTGGCAACTCGTGGACACAGCAAACAGTGGAGAATGGCTAGTTCATCACGTAGGCATCACATGCTGCCGCGTGACTAGCCTACTCAGGGCTCAAAGTTCGGGGGTGCTAGAACCTTCTAGAACAAGTGGTGCCAGGTGCACTACCCCCTATAAAAGCGGATAGCCGCTAGATCGAAGGACTGTGATGGAGTGAGGTACTTAGGACGCCGGTCCACGTTAGTCTGCGTCGGGATGCTGCAAGAGTTGCAGGAGAGTATTGAGCACAGCAACAAGTAGGGACTTGGGCTGAATCGACACAGCTGACACTTAGCCTGGTGCGCTCGCCTCTGCTGTATTAGGACTCAGGTTTGGGAAGTTAGGGATGGCAACTGCATAGCCAGATACACAATCATTGGAGACTGTATATAGAATCTTATTTAAATCACAAGTGCCAGGGGTACTTCCAGTATAAACGTTCTATGCATCGAGTGTTCATACATGAAAGCTTCCCTAAGATCCTATCCGAGTTCCGTACTCTAGCTCACCTTGCAGCCTTCTCTACAACGGAGCAGTGAGGAGTTGGCGGCCCACACCACCGAGACCTCTTGCCAAGTAAGTTCTCTGACGCGCACCAACGCAGTCCTTCCACTCCCTCTCAGGACACGTCAGTAGGACACGACAAAATACCGATAGTTAAAAGACTGCATTTGCAATGAAAACCAAAATTTTGCGTGAGATATGTACTTAGAATACTTAAAAGAATCATAAAGGAAGGTTCTATACATGGAAGAATCCTGGAGATACTAGTAGGTGGCTCTGAGCACTATGGGACTCAACTGCTGTGGTCATAAGTCCCCTAGAACTTAGAACTACTGAAACCTAACGAACCTAAGGACATCACACACATCCATGCCCGAGGCAGGATTCGAACCTGCGACCGTAGCGGTCGTGCGGTTCCAGACTGTAGCGCCTTTAACCGCTCGGCCACTCTGGCCGGCTACTAGTAGGTATCAGATAGATTATATAATGGTAAGACAGACATTTAGGAACAGGTTTTAAATTGTAAGACATTTCCAGGGCAGATGTGGACTCTGACCACAATCTATTGGTTATGAACTGTAGATAAAAACTGAAGAAACTGCAAAAAGGTGGGAATTTAAGGAGATAGGACCTGCATAAACTGACTAAAGCAGAGGTTGTACACAGTTTCAGAGAAAGCATAAGGGAACAATTGACAGGAATGGGGGAAAGAAATACAGTAGAAGAAGAATGGGTAGCTTTGAGGGATGAAGTAGTGATGGCAGCAGAGGATCAAGTAGGTAAAAAGACGAGGGCTGGTAGAAATCCTTGGGTAACAGAAGAAATATTGAATTTAATTGATGAAAGGAGAAACTATAAAAATGCAGTAAATGAAGCAGGCAAAAAGGAATACAAACGTCTCAAAAATGAGATCGACAGGAAGTGCAAAATGGGTAAGCAGGGATGGCTAGAGGACAAATGTAAAGATGTAGGGGCTTATCTCACGAGGGGTAAGATTGATACTACCTACATGAAAATTAAAGACTTTTGGAGAAAAGAGAACCACTTGTATGAATATCAAGAGCTCAGATGGAAACCCAGTTCTAAGCAAAGAAGGGAAATCAGAAAGGTGGAAGGACTATATAGAGGGTCTATACAAGGACGATGTACTTGAGGACAATATTATAGAAATGGAAGAGGATGTAAATGAAGATGAAATGGGAGATACGATACTGCGTCAAGAGTCTGACAGAGCACTGAAAGACCTGAGTCGAAACAAGGCCCCGGGAGTAGACAACATTCCATTAGAACTACTGACAGCCTTGGGAGAGCCAGTCCTGACAAAACTCTGCCATCTGGTGAGCAAGATGTATGGGCCGGCGAAATACCCTCAGACTACAAGAAGGATATAATAATTCCAATCCCAAAGAAAGCAGGTGTTGACAGATGTGAAAATTACCGAACTATCAGTTTAATAAGTCACAGCTGCAAATTACTAACGGAAATTCTTTACAGACGAATGGAAAAACTGGTAGAAGCGGACCTCGGGGAAGATCAGTTTGGATTCCGTAGAAATGTTGGAACACGTGAGGCAATACTGACGACTTATCTTAGAAGAAAGATTAAGGAAAGGCAAACCTACCTTTCTAGTATTTTCAAATTGTAAAGGTGGCAGGGGTAAAATACAAAGAGCGAAAGGCTATTTACAATTTGTACAGAAACCAGATGGCAGTTATAAGAGTCGAGGGACATGTAAGGGAAGCAGTGGTTGGGAAGGGAGTGAGACAGGGTTGTAGCCTCTCCCCGATGTTATTCAATCTGTATATTGAGCTAGCAGTAAAGGAAACAAAAGAAAAATTCGGAGTAGGAATTAAAATCCATGGAGAAGAAATAAAAACTTTGAGGTTCGCCGATGACATTGTAATTCTGTCAGAGACAGCAAAGGACTTGGAAGAGCAGCTGAACGGAATGGACAGTGTCTTGAAATGAGGATATAAGATGAACATCAACAAAAGCAAAACAAGGATAATGGAATGTAGTCGAATTACGTCGGGTGATGCTGAGGGAATTAGATTAGGAAATGATGAACTTAAAGTAGTAAAGGAGTTTTGCTATTTGGGGAGCAAAATAAATGATGATGGTCGAAGTAGAGAGGATATAAAATGTAGACTGGCAATGGGAAGGAAAGCGTTTCTGAAGAAGAGAAATTTGTTAAAACACCAGGTATAGATTTAAGTGTCAGGAAGTCGTTTCTGAAAGTATTTGTACGGAGTGTAGCCATGTATGGAAGTGAAACATGGACGATAAATAGTTTGGACAAGAAGAGAATAGAAGCTTTTGAAATGTGGTCCTACAGAAGAATGCTGAAGATTAGGTTGGTAGATCACATAACTAATGAGGAGGTATTGAATAGAACTGGGGAGAAGTATGTGGCACAACTGGAGTAGAAGAAGGGATCGGTTGGTAGGGCATATTCTGAGGCATCAAGGGATCACCAATTTAGTACTGGAGGGCAGCGTGGAGGGTAAAAATCGTAGAGGGAGACCAAGAGATGAATACACTAAGCAGACTCAGAAGAATGTAGGCTGCAGCAGGTACTGGGAGATGGAGGAGCTTGCACAGGATAGAGTAGCATCGACAGCTTCATCAAACCAGTCTTGGACTGAAGACCACAACAACAACAGTAAATAATAGTCTTTTAATAGTTGTTATGGGAACCCATATCTCGTTTGCAGTGTTCTGAAGAGATTGACCATACCTAACCTTTCAAGCACTTTCAGTTTCTTCGCTAAAGACATTGTCAAATGTTTATGTTTAGTTGATGCCCTAATTTAGTTTTACGTTCTTTGATACGTGATAAGAACACTGTTACTGCCGGCCGGTGTGACCGAGCGGTTCTAGGCGTTTCAGTCTGGAACCGGGCGACCGCTACGGCCGCAGGTTCGAATCCTGCCTCGGGCATGGATGTGTGTGATGTCCTTAGGTTAGTTAGGTTTAAGTAGTTCTAAGTTCTAGGGGACTGATGACGTCAGATGTTAAGTCCCGTAGTGCTCAGAGCCATTTGAACACTGTTACTAATTTATAAAACAAATGCGTGCACAATTAACTTATTGAGCGAGTTATAAACAAGCTGGTTCATACCAGAACTGGCGTAACTGCCGCATCTCTCAGTGCTCAACTGCCGGCTGACCTATGTCGCGGACGACGAGTCATCGCCAAGTCCGACAAACACCGGGAGTAGGATGGTTGGGGAGTCGGACCACCCGGGGCCGGGTTAGCGAGGTTCTGCGGCATCTCTTCGCCTACAGGCGTACAGTACGCTACGCTCGTAGTCAACCGCGAGTTCCCCCAACAGATGACGAAACTCTGCGAGTCTTCTTGCATTTGACTAGGGTCTTCTAGTGTTGATTCCTTCCTACAGGCAACAGCGTGGTTTTCGAATAGCCTCTCTAGGTTTCCGAGGTTGTCCACTAGACAACTGATACACAGTATTGTTAACAGTAAGAGTAACACTGCTTTGGGGAGCTTCCGAAATTACTTTACACAGTTCAATTTCGTCCCGTTAAGAACTTCAGTTTTTTTGATCGTGTTGGACAGGGTTTGTTCTGGATGTCTTGTCTGAAAATTGCCTTGAGCAGATAGAGAACCAACTCGTGACGGTAACGTCTGAGACCTGCTGGCAAAAACAGGCCTGAACTTACCGAATCAGTTAACGTAGAGGAAGGTATCAGTGATCATAAAGCTGTGACAGCACCTATGACAGCGGGTCCTGCAAGGTTCAAAATGGTTCAAATGGCTCCAAGCACTATGGGACTTAACATCTGAGGTCATCAGTCACCTAGACTTAGAACTACTTAAACCTAACTAACCTAAGGACATCGCACACATCCATGGCCGAGGCAGGATTCGAACCTGCAGCGCGGTTCCGGACTGCAGTGTCTAGAACCGCTCGGTCACAGCGGCCAGCCGTTCTGCAAAGAATATTAAGAATGGTAGGAATATATATTTGCTCAGCGAGGGTGACAGGATACAAATTTCAGAATATCTCAGCAGTCAGCATCAAATATTCGGCGATGAGGACGAAGATGTGGAGAACAAATGGAAAACATTCAAAGGCAACGCTCAATATGCTCCAGACAACCATGTTCCCAGTAAGGTTTTAAGGGGTGGGAAATATCCACAATGGTTTAATAGCCATGTTAGAAAAGCGCTACGTAATTCAAGAGAAGTAAAAACCTAGCAGACAAACAAAAGCTGAACGTAGGGAAAATGAGCGTAAGGAGAGCAATGAGTGAAGCGTTCAATCATTTTGAAAGTAAGACTTTGTCACCGACCTGAGTCAAAACCCAAAGAGATTTTGGTCGTATGCAAAATCAGTAAGTGGGTCAAAATCATTTTTTCATTCTGTCAGCGACCACACCGGCACCGAAACAGAAGATAACAGACAGACGGCCGAAATAATGAATTCGGTCTTCCGAAGTTGTTTCACAGCGGAAGATGGTAGCGCTGTCCCTCCTCTCAATCGTCATGCGAATGCCGAAATGGCAGATATTGAGGTAACAGATGGGCGAATTGAAAAGCAGCTACCATCGATTAGTAGTGGAAAGGCACCAGGACCAGATGAGATACCCATAAGAATGTATAAAGATTATGTGAAGGAACTTGCTCCCCTTCTAGCAGTAATTTATCGTAGGTAGCTTGAGCAACTAAAGGTACCTAACGACTGGAAAAAGGCGTAGATCAATCACGTTTTTAAGGCAGGCCGTGAGACAGATCCATACAATTATACACCTACACTACGTGATCAAAAGTATTCGGACACCCCCAAAATCATACGTTTTTCATATCAGGTGCATTGTGCTGCCACCTACTGCCAGGTTCCGCATATCAGCGATCTCAGTAAGCATTAGACATCGTAAGAGAGTAGAATGGGGCGCTCCGCGGAACTCACAGACTTCGAACGTTGTCAGGTGACTGGATGACACTTGTGTCATACGTCTGTACGCGATATTTCCACAGTCCTAAACATCCCTAGGTCCACTGTTTCCGATGTGATAGTGAAGTGGAAACGTGAATGGACACGTACAGCACAAAAGCGTACAGGCCGACCCCGTCTGTTCGCTGAGAGAGACCGCCGATAGTTGAAGAGGGTCGTAATGTGTAATAGGCAGACATCTATCCAGACCATCACCCAGGAATTCCAAACTGCATCAGAATCCACTGCAAGTACTATGACAGTTAGGCGGGAGGTGAGAAAACTTGGATTTCATGATCGAGCGGCTGCTCATACGCCACATATCGTGCCGGTAAGTGCAAAACGACGCCTCGCTTGGTGTAAGGAGGGTAAACATTGGACGATTGAACAGTGGAAAACGTTGTGTGGAGTGACGAATCACGGTACACAATGTGGCAATCCGGTGGCAGGGTGTGGGTATGGCGAATGCCCGGTGAACGTCAACTGCCAGCGTGTGTAGTGCCAACAGTAAAAGTCGGAGGCGGTGGTGTTATGGTGTGGTCGTGTTTTCCATGGAGGGGACTTACACCCCTTGTTTTGCGTGGCACTATCACAGCACAGGCCCACATTGATGTTTTAAGCAGCTTCTTGCTTCCCACTGTTGAAGAACAATTCGGGGACGGCGATTGCATCTTGCAGCATGATCGAACACCTGTTCATAATGCACGGCTGTGGCGGAGTGGTTACACGACAATAACATCCCTGTAATGGACTGGCCTGCATAGAGGCCTGTTTTGAATTCTACAGAACGCCTTTGGGATGTTTTGGAACGCCGACTTCGTGCCAGACCTCACCGACAAACATCGATACTTCTCTTCTGTGCATCACTCCGTGAAGAATGGGCTGCCATTCCCCAAGAAACCTTCTAGCACCTGATTGAACGCATGCCTGTGAGAGTGGAAGCTATCATCAAGGCTAAGGGTGCGCCAACACCGTACTGAATTCCAGCATTACCGATGGCGGGCGCCACGAACTTGCAAGTCATTTTCAGCCAGTTGTGCGGATACTTCTCATTACATAGAGTATATCGTTGACGTCAATGTGTTGCAGAATTATGGAACATATTGTATGCACAAGCATTACGACGTTTTTGCAAAATGTCCATCTCCTCTACAAAAATCAACATGAATTTCGCAAACAGAGATCCTGCAAAACTCAGCTCGCTCTGTTCCTCCATGAGATCCACAGCTCAGTAGACAATGATGCTTAGATTGATGCTGTGTACCTTGATTTCAGTGAGGCATTTGACGCCGTCCGGCATTGCTGTTTAATGAAAAAAAAAACCGAGCTTACGGAGTATCGGAGCAGACTTGGGATTGGATTCAAGACTTTCATACAGATAGAATTCAGCACATCCCTCTTAACGGGACAAAATCAACAGATGTAAAAGTAATATCTGGATTACAACAGGGAAGTGTGATAGGACCGTTGCTGTTTACAGCGTCTATAAACGATCTAGTAGAAAGCGTCGGATGCTCTTTAAGGCTCTTCGTAGACGATGCAGTGGTCTGTACCAAAGTAGTAACTCCAGAAGATAGTAAGAATTTACAGAACGACCTGCAGAGAACTGATGAATTGGTGCAGGCTCTGGCAGTTGACCCCGAAGGTAAATAAATGTAACATACTGCGCATACATAGGAAAAGAAATCCGCTACTGTACAGCTACACTATTGATGACAAACTTCTGGAGACCGCGTCTCCCGTAAAATATCTAGGCGTAACTATGTAGAGCGGCCTTAAGTGGAAGACCACATAAAACAGATAGTGGGAATAGCAGATACCAGGCTCAGATTCATCGGAAGAATCTTAAGGAAATGTAACTCATCTACGAAAGATGTGGCTTATAAGGCGAAAGTTCGCCCGATTCTTGAATATTGCTCATGTATCTGGAATCGCTATCAGGAAGGACTGATAGTGGAGATAGAGAAGATCCAACGAAGAGCGCCGCGTTTCGTCGCGGGATCGTTTAGCTGGCGAGAGAGCGTTACGGAGGTGGTAAACAATCTCCACTGGCAGACCTTACAAGAGAGGCGTTATGCACCACGGAGAGAGTTGCTATTGAAATTTCGGGACGGTACTTTTCAGGAGTCGGACGACATACTACTTCCCCCCCCCCCCCTCCCCCGCCCCCAACATACATCTCGCGTATTGACCACGAGGAGCAAATTCGAGAAATTAATGTCAATACAGAGGCTTACCGACAATCATTCTATCCACGCACTGTTCGCCGGTGGAACAGGGTTGGAGGGAGTGTCGTAGGACCGTTGCTATTCACAATATACATAAATGACCTTGTGGATGATATCGCAAGTTCACTGAGGCTTTTTGCGGATGATGCTGTGGTATATCGAGAGGTTGTAACAATGGAAAATTGTACTGAAATGCAGGAGGATCTGCAGCGAATTGACGCATGGTGCAGGGAATCGCAATTGAATCTCAATGTAGACAAGTGTAATGTGCTGCGAATACATACAAAGAAAGATCCCTTATCATTTAGCTACAATATAGCAGGTCACCAACTGGAAGCAGTTAATTCCATAAATTATCTGCGAGTACGCATTAGGAGTGATTTAAAATGGAATGATCATATGAAGTTTTCGTCGGTAAAGCAGATGCCAGACTGAGATTCATTGGAAGAATCCTAAGGAAATGCAATCCCAAAACAAAGGAAGTAGCTTATAGTACACTTGTTCGCCCGCTGCTTGAATACTCCTCAGCAGTGTGGGATCCGTTCCAGATAGGGTTGATAGGAGAGACAGAGAAGTACCAACGGCGAGCACCGCGCTTCGTTACAGGATCATTCAGTAATCGCGAAAGCGTTACGGAGATGGTAGATAAACTCCAGTGGAAGACTCTGCAGGAGAGACGCTCAGTAGCTCGGTACGGGCTTTTGTTGAAGTTTCGAGAACATACCTTCACCGAAGAGTCAAGCAGTATATTGCTCCCTCCAACGTATATCTCGCGAAGAGACCATGATGATAAAATGAGAGAGATTAGAACCCACACAGAGGCATACCGACAATCTTTCTTTCCACGAACAATACGAGACTGGAATAGAGGGGAGAACCGATAGAGGTACTCAAGGTACCCTCCGCCACACACCGTCAGGTGGCTTGCGGAGTATGGATGTAGATGTAGACTGTGGTTCCGCCACAGACCATTAGGTGGCTTGCGTAGTATTATGTCGATATAGATCTTCATTTTTTTTCGCAAGAAAGTTCTGAACGTAGTAGCATATCGAGTCAGATACCCCGGAAGGTCGTAGTTTGTTCACTGAGCGACAGTGCACAGCTGTGCAGAACGCCTCTAGGAACAGCGAGGCATAGTGACGGGGTGCGGTGCTGCGACTGCCGAACGCTGCGGAGCCCAGGCCGCAGCCGCCTCGGCTCGCCGCTGTCGGTCGGTCGTTAACGGCCAAAATGGAGGCGGTCCCCCCAGCCCCCACCCCGCACCCTGCCACAGGCGGCGGCTCTCGCAGGCCACGCCCCCGGGCTTGCGGCGCGCGCTGGTTGGCCGCGCCCCGCTCATTAGCGGTCGCGCCGTCCGCCTTCGGCCGCCCCGCGTCTGTAATTACACGCGAGGCGAGGGGGCGGGCCGCCACCAGGCGCCGCCCCTCCCCCCCGCTCCCCACCCATATCGCGTTACGCAACGGCGTCGCGACGCGGACGTCACCCGGGGCGGGTGTGGCACTCACACGTGCAGAGGGGTCTTTTAGGCCCACCTGCAACACCAGTGCTGGGCCTCATCAACTTACTGCGTACTGGGCTGAATACACGGTGCTCGGACATTCCCGTTACGAATTTCGAGCACTTGTAGAGTACGTAATATTTTGAATATGAACCCCTGACCGGACGGTTTCAATTCACATCTATAATGCGTCCACGTCTGCTGAAGGAAAAATTTGAGTTGCTTGTCCTGGTATGCAGGATGACGTCTAATTCGTCAGATGTTCAGACATGTTGCCCTTGCGTATATCGAAGCTCGAGGTGACGGGTGAGCTGCAAGTCGGCCTTACCAACGTACGCACCAAGTTTTTACCAAAGTTACGCAGCGGCTCCGAGGAACATCCAGTGTGAAGAGGCAGGACTGTTTCGCTCCACGGCAAGGCTGCACGCCCGAATTCGAACAAGATGTTGTGCACCGCGCTGAGCAGACGCGTCGACGAGAACTCGAACAATTCCGCGTGCGCAGACTCCGCGCCAGCAGCACTCGCCTCAGTACCACTTACAAAGGCGACACGTCTTCGGTCTAGCCGTTTTTCACGACGCGTTGCCTCCTGCACGTGGTTCCTGCAGACCTTTTTCCACGTCTAATTCTGTTCACGGACGAATGTACGCTCACTGGGGACTGTGTTCTGAATTCGAGAAACAGCCGTGTTTGGGCAGAGGAAAGCACTCATGCTACGCATCTTCATGGATGTCAGCACCGATTTGTGGGCAGGTGTTCTGGAGGGTCATGTGATTCGGCCATACCTGCACGGTCCTACGTACCTGATCTACCTACTAAATGTATTGAACCTCTTCTTGGAAGATGTGATCCTTAATGTCCCTCAGCAAATGTCGTTTCAGTACGATGGTGCATTGCCTCACTTTTCACGTGATGTTCGAACGCATCTCAACAGATGGTATGGTGCAAAATGAGTAGATCGAGGTGCTCCAACCGCGTGGACTACCTCCTGTGGGTCGTACACAAAGTTTCATTTACGAGATTTCTATAGAGACACAGAAAGATCAGCTGACACGTGTTCTGGCCGCTGCACTAGAAACTGAAGAGGCACCGGCACCAGGTCGGATGGAGAGAGTGTAGGCTACCTGAACAATGTCTGAAGCAACATCGGCGGTCGCCACATCAGGCCGTTTTTGTAATGCATCTGTATACTCTTCTGTGTGTGGGGTATGCTGGGTTCTTTTTTGTTTTGGAATAATGTAAACAATGTTTTAAAGTCAATACAAACAAATTGCTTAACTGATAAATGGATGCTCCTTTATGTCTCCTTTCCAACTGGTATCTAGTAATTGCACTCCGTCATGCCTAATTCAATTTGTCAAGCAGAACTGGAAAGTTAAACATCTGAACTGAAGCCGTCGTAGAATGGAACGGTGCTTTTCCAAACGTGGGTTCCTATTCAAAATATTATGCACTCAGTCCCCTTTACAAGAACTAGAAGTTTGTAACGGGAATTTGCGAGAACGCTGTATAAGTCACACTATTACTTTCAGTGGAGTGAGAACATCAATGGAGAGAAAACATGTCTCGTTCTTCCCTATAGGGTTTCTACAGCTGTCACCGAATCTGACATTTCTGTGGCCGTCGTTTTCTATCTTCCCACGAGTCCATTTGTAAAACGTGTTCGCAGTACTATTTCACTTGATCACATTTTTTTAAATGTTGTAAAGTACATAAACTACAGAGAAATGCACGGCTTGCAACTACAGTGCCCAGTAATGTCGCATTTGACTTCACTGCAGTGCGTACACACGGTCATTCGCAGATGATATCTTGCGACCTACGAAGAAGATATCTCCTATACGCCGAGGAAATTAATAGATGAATATAGAAAATGGGGAATGAAGTTGAACGTCAAGAAGACCGAAATCACGGTAGATCTTGAAATAGAACAAAATGCAACCATCTGTAAATGTGAAAGATGTGCTGTGGAGGATCTTCCATATATTACACAGTTTTTAAATTACGTGGCAAAATTTTGTTTTCAAGTTTACAGCACTATGTTTATTATTTTTAATATCAATTGTCGTTCCGATTACTTATTCAGTCGTTGTCTGGAGGGACTCACAAAGGAGGACCACGTTATCATTGTGGAAACCAATTGCAGGATCGGCGAATGCTATGCAGAGGCTCTTCGTAGACTTCGCGGGATCTTCGGATAATAATGCTCTTGCAGCATCAACAGCTCTGCGGCTGATAAAGAAATTCGACGAAACATAGTCCGTAGCAACCATAAAATAGCGTACGGAACAAGAATTTGTGATAAGTTCCTATGGGACCAAACTGCAAAGGTCATCGGTCCCTAGGCTTACACACTACTTAGTCTAACTTAAACTAACTTACGCCAAGG
Organism: Schistocerca piceifrons; assembly: GCF_021461385.2. Taxonomy (NCBI): domain Eukaryota; kingdom Metazoa; phylum Arthropoda; class Insecta; order Orthoptera; family Acrididae; genus Schistocerca; species Schistocerca piceifrons. The sequence goes on from NC_060143.1 coordinate 592,744,542, forward strand.
CCGACACACAAACTACCCTGCCCGAGGCGCCTCTGACCGCCCGGCTACCCCCGCCCCCCCCACCCCTCGACCCGCGGACATGGAACAAAACATTGCATTGCTGTAGGATAGTAAGGCTAACTGCCAAGTCGCTTCAACGTGGTTCTGAACAACAATTAATTTCGACAGCCTCTTAGCGAAGAATTTTGAAAAAGAATCCTCATTTGCGCCCATATAAGATTCAGTTGACGAAATATCTTAAACCCACAGGTCATTTGAAACAGACAAAAATTTCGTCGAGTGTCTTCTCAGGACAAAGATTTTGGAAAAAGAATAATCTTCAGCGACGAGGTAAATTTTCATCTGTGTAGGTTCCTTAACCGTCAAAATTGCCGTATTTGCGGTCAAGAGAACCCTAGGGTGATCCAAGAGAGCCACATGGATCTACAGTTTGGTGTGGCTTATGGGCACGTGGTAGAACGACCCTTTCTTTTCTTAAGAGTTCCGACGGTAATGCAGCAACAGTTAAAGGTGAGCGTTATCGTGAAATAGAAACAACTGCTGGCCTGTTGTGGATGAAGTGGATACAGCGGTTTCAGCGGGACGGGACTTCGTGCCACACATCTCACGAGGCAGTAGCCCTACGCCACTTCTTGGTGGCATGGAATGTGGATGAAGTGGATACAGCGGTTTCAGCGGGACGGGACTTCGTGCCACACATCTCACGAGCCAGTAGCCCTACGCCACTTCTCGGTGACATGGAATGTGGATGAAGTGGATACAGCGGTTTCAGCGGGACGGGACTTCGTGCCACACATCTCACGAGGCAGTAGCCCTACGCCACTTCTTGGTGGCATGGAATGTGGATGAAGTGGATACAGCGGTTTCAGCGGGATGGGACTTCGTGCCACACATCTCACGAGGCAGTACCCCTACGCCACTTCTTGGTGAAATGGAATGTGGATGAAGTGGATACAGCTGTTTCAGTGGGACGGGACTTCGTGCCACACATCTCACGAGCCAGTAGCCCTACGCCACTTCTTGGTGACAAGGAATGTGGATGAAGTGGATACAGCTGTTTCAGCGGGACGGGACTTCGTGCCACACATCTCACGAGGCAGTAGCCCTACGCCACTTCTTGGTGGCATGGAATGTGGATGAAGTGGATACAGCGGTTTCAGTGGGACGGCACTTCGTGCCACACATCTCACGAGCCAGTAGCCCTACGCCACTTCTCGGTGACATGGAATGTGGATGAAGTGGATACAGCGGTTTCAGCGGGACGGGACTTCGTGCCACACATCTCACGAGCCAGTAGCCCTACGCCACTTCTCGGTGACATGGAATGTGGATGAAGTGGATACAGCGGTTTCAGCGGGACGGGACTTCGTGCCACACATCTCACGAGGCAGTAGCCCTACGCCACTTCTTGGTGGCATGGAATGTGGATGAAGTGGATACAGCGGTTTCAGAGGGACGGGACTTCGTGCCACACATCTCACGAGGCAGTAGCCCTACGCCACTTCTTAATGACATGGGATGTGGATGAAGTGGGTACACTGTTTCAGCGGGACGGGACATCGTGCCACACATCTCACGAGGCAGTAGCCCTACGCCACTTCTTGGTGACATGGAATGTGGATGAAGTGGATACAGCTGTTTCAGTGGGACGGGACTTCGTGCCACACATCTCACGAGCCAGTAGCCCTACGCCACTTCTTGGTGGCATGGAATGTGGATGAAGTGGATACAGCGGTTTCAGCGGGACGGGACTTCGTGCCACAGATCTCACGAGGCAGTACCCCTACGCCACTTCTTGGTGACATGGGATGTGGATGAAGTGGATACACTGTTTCAGCGGGACGGGACATCGTGCCACACATCTCACGAGGCAGTAGCCCTACGCCACTTCTTGGTGACATGGAATGTGGATGAAGTGGACACAGCTGTTTCAGCGGGACGGGACTTCGTGCCACACATCTCACGAGCCAGTAGCCCTACGCCACTTCTTGGTGACATGGAATGTGGATGAAGTGGATACAGCTGTTTCAGCGGGACGGGACTTCGTGCCACACATCTGATGAGCCAGTAGCCCTACGCCACTTCTCGGTGACATGGAATGTGGATGAAGTGGATACAGCGGTTTCAGCGGGACGGGACTTCGTGCCACACATCCGATGAGCCAGTAGCCCTACGCCACTTCTTGGTGACATGGAATGTGGATGAAGTGGATACAGCTGTTTCAGTGGGACGGGACTTCGTGCCACACATCTCACGAGCCAGTAGCCCTACGCCACTTCTTGGTGGCATGGAATGTGGATGAAGTGGATACAGCGGTTTCAGCGGGACGGGACTTCGTGCCACAGATCTCACGAGGCAGTACCCCTACGCCACTTCTTGGTGACATGGGATGTGGATGAAGTGGATACACTGTTTTAGCGGGACGGGACATCGTGCCACACATCTCACGAGGCAGTAGCCCTACGCCACTTCTTGGTGACATGGAATGTGGATGAAGTGGACACAGCTGTTTCAGCGGGACGGGACTTCGTGCCACACATCTCACGAGCCAGTAGCCCTACGCCACTTCTTGGTGACATGGAATGTGGATGAAGTGGATACAGCTGTTTCAGCGGGACGGGACTTCGTGCCACACATCTGATGAGCCAGTAGCCCTACGCCACTTCTCGGTGACATGGAATGTGGATGAAGTGGATACAGCGGTTTCAGCGGGACGGGACTTCGTGCCACACATCTGATGAGCCAGTAGCCCTACGCCACTTCTTGGTGACATGGAATGTGAATGAAGTGGATACAGCTGTTTCAGCGGGACGGGACTTCGGGCCACACATCTCACGAGGCAGTAGCCCTACGCCACTTCTTGGTGGCATGGAATGTGGATGAAGTGAATACAGCGGTTTCAGCGGGACGGGACTTCGTGCCACACATCTCACGAGCCAGTAGCCCTACGCCACTTCTTGGTGACATGGAATGTGGATGAAGTGGACACAGCTGTTTCCGCGGGACGGGACTTCGGGCCACACATCTCACGAGCCAGTAGCCCTACGCCACTTCTTGGTGACATGGAATGTGGATGAAGTGGATACAGCTGTTTCAGTGGGACGGGACTTCGTGCCACACATCTCACGAGCCAGTAGCCCTACGCCACTTCTTGGTGGCATGGAATGTGGATGAAGTGGATACAGCGGTTTCAGCGGGACGGGACTTCGTGCCACAGATCTCACGAGGCAGTACCCCTACGCCACTTCTTGGTGACATGGGATGTGGATGAAGTGGATACACTGTTTCAGCGGGACGGGACATCGTGCCACACATCTCACGAGGCAGTAGCCCTACGCCACTTCTTGGTGACATGGAATGTGGATGAAGTGGACACAGCTGTTTCAGCGGGACGGGACTTCGTGCCACACATCTCACGAGCCAGTAGCCCTACGCCACTTCTTGGTGACATGGAATGTGGATGAAGTGGATACAGCGGTTTCAGCGGGACGGGACTTCGTGCCACACATCTGATGAGCCAGTAGCCCTACGCCACTTCTTGGTGACATGGAATGTGAATGAAGTGGATACAGCTGTTTCAGCGGGACGGGACTTCGGGCCACACATCTCACGAGGCAGTAGCCCTACGCCACTTCTTGGTGGCATGGAATGTGGATGAAGTGAATACAGCGGTTTCAGCGGGACGGGACTTCGTGCCACACATATCACGAGCCAGTAGCCCTACGCCACTTCTTGGTGGCATGGAATGTGGATGAAATGGATACAGCGGTTTCAGCGGGACGGGACTTCGTGCCACAGATCTCACGAGGCAGTACCCCTACGCCACTTCTTGGTGACATGGGATGTGGATGAAGTGGATACACTGTTTCAGCGGGACGGGACATCGTGCCACACATCTCACGAGGCAGTAGCCCTACGCCACTTCTTGGTGTCATGGAATGTGGATGAAGTGGATACAGCTGTTTCAGCGGGACGGGACTTCGTGCCACAGATCTCACGAGGCAGTACCCCTACGCCACTTCTTGGTGACATGGGATGTGGATGAAGTGGATACACTGTTTCAGCGGGACGGGACATCGTGCCACACATCTCACGGGGCAGTAGCCCTACGCCACTTCTTGGTGACATGGAATGTGGATGAAGTGGATACAGCTGTTTCAGCGGGACGGGACTTCGTGCCACACATCTCACGAGCCAGTAGCCCTACGCCACTTCTTGGTGACATGGAATGTGGATGAAGTGGATACAGCGGTTTCAGCGGGACGGGACTTCGTGCCACACATCTGATGAGCCAGTAGCCCTACGCCACTTCTCGGTGACATGGAATGTGGATGAAGTGGAGACAGCGGTTTCAGCGGGACGGGACTTCGTGCCACACATCTCACGAGGCAGTAGCCCTACGCCACTTCTTGGTGACATGGAATGTGGATGAAGTGGATACAGCTGTTTCAGCGGGATGGGACTTCGTGCCACACATCTCACGAGGCAGTAGCCCTACGCCACTTCTTGGTGACATGGAATGTGGATGAAGTGGATACAGCTGTTTCAGTGGGACGGGACTTCGTGCCACACATCTCACGAGCCAGTAGCCCTACGCCACTTCTTGGTGGCATGGAATGTGGATGAAGTGGATACAGCGGTTTCAGCGGGACGGGACTTCGTGCCACAGATCTCACGAGGCAGTACCCCTACGCCACTTCTTGGTGACATGGAATGTGGATGAAGTGGATACAGCTGTTTCCGCGGGACGGGACTTCGGGCCACACATCTCACGAGCCAGTAGCCCTACGCCACTTCTTGGTGACATGGAATGTGGATGAAGTGGATACAGCTGTTTCAGCGGGACGGGACTTCGTGCCACACATATCACGAGCCAGTAGCCCTACGCCACTTCTTGGTGGCATGGAATGTGGATGAAGTGGATACAGCGGTTTCAGCGGGACGGGACTTCGTGCCACAGATCTCACAAGGCAGTACCCCTACGCCACTTCTTGGTGACATGGAATGTGGATGAAGTGCATACAGCTGTTTCCGCGGGACGGGACTTCGGGCCACACATCTCACGAGCCAGTAGCCCTACGCCACTTCTTGGTGGCATGGAATGTGGATGAAGTGGATACAGCTGTTTCAGTGGGACGGGACTTCGTGCCACACATCTCACGAGCCAGTAGCCCTACGCCACTTCTTGGTGACATGGGATGTGGATGAAGTGGATACACTGTTTCAGCGGGACGGGACATCGTGCCACACATCTCACGAGGCAGTAGCCCTACGCCACTTCTTGGTGGCATGGAATGTGGATGAAGTGAATACAGCGGTTTCAGCGGGACGGGACTTCGTGCCACACATATCACGAGCCAGTAGCCCTACGCCACTTCTTGGTGGCATGGAATGTGGATGAAGTGGATACAGCGGTTTCAGCGGGACGGGACTTCGTGCCACAGATCTCACGAGGCAGTACCCCTACGCCACTTCTTGGTGACATGGGATGTGGATGAAGTGGATACACTGTTTCAGCGGGACGGGACATCGTGCCACACATCTCACGAGGCAGTAGCCCTACGCCACTTCTTGGTGACATGGAATGTGGATGAAGTGGATACAGCTGTTTCAGCGGGACGGGACTTCGTGCCACAGATCTCACGAGGCAGTACCCCTACGCCACTTCTTGGTGACATGGGATGTGGATGAAGTGGATACACTGTTTCAGCGGGACGGGACATCGTGCCACACATCTCACGGGGCAGTAGCCCTACGCCACTTCTTGGTGACATGGAATGTGGATGAAGTGGATACAGCTGTTTCAGCGGGACGGGACTACGTGCCACACATCTCACGAGCCAGTAGCCCTACGCCACTTCTTGGTGACATGGAATGTGGATGAAGTGGATACAGCGGTTTCAGCGGGACGGGACTTCGTGCCACACATCTGATGAGCCAGTAGCCCTACGCCACTTCTCGGTGACATGGAATGTGGATGAAGTGGAGACAGCGGTTTCAGCGGGACGGGACTTCGTGCCACACATCTCGCGAGGCAGTAGCCCTACGCCACTTCTTGGTGACATGGAATGTGGATGAATTGGATACAGCTGTTTCAGCGGGATGGGACTTCGTGCCACACATCTCACGAGGCAGTAGCCCTACGCCACTTCTTGGTGACATGGAATGTGGATGAAGTGGATACAGCTGTTTCAGTGGGACGGGACTTCGTGCCACACATCTCACGAGCCAGTAGCCCTACGCCACTTCTTGGTGGCATGGAATGTGGATGAAGTGGATACAGCGGTTTCAGCGGGACGGGACTTCGTGCCACAGATCTCACGAGGCAGTACCCCTACGCCACTTCTTGGTGACATGGAATGTGGATGAAGTGCATACAGCTGTTTCCGCGGGACGGGACTTCGGGCCACACATCTCACGAGCCAGTAGCCCTACGCCACTTCTTGGTGGCATGGAATGTGGATGAAGTGGATACAGCTGTTTCAGTGGGACGGGACTTCGTGCCACACATCTCACGAGCCAGTAGCCCTACGCCACTTCTTGGTGACATGGGATGTGGATGAAGTGGATACACTGTTTCAGCGGGACGGGACATCGTGCCACACATATCACGAGCCAGTAGCCCTACGCCACTTCTTGGTGACATGGAATGTGGATGAAGTGGATACAGCTGTTTCAGCGGGACGGGACTTCGTGCCACAGATCTCACGAGGCAGTACCCCTACGCCACTTCTTGGTGACATGGAATGTGGATGAAGTGGATACAGCTGTTTCCGCGGGACGGGACTTCGTGCCACACATCTCACGAGCCAGTAGCCCTACGCCACTTCTTGGTGGCATGGAATGTGGATGAAGTGGATACAGCGGTTTCAGCGGGACGGGACTTCGTGCCACTGATCTCACGAGGCAGTACCCCTACGCCACTTCTTGGTGACATGGAATGTGGATGAACTGGATACAGCTGTTTCCGCGGGACGGGACTTCGGGCCACACATCTCACGAGCCAGTAGCCCTATGCCACTTCTTGGTGACATGGAATGTGGATGAAGTGGATACAGCTGTTTCAGTGGGACGGGACTTCGTGCCACACATCTCACGAGCCAGTAGCCCTACGCCACTTCTTGGTGGCATGGAATGTGGATGAAGTGGATACAGCGGTTTCAGCAGGACGGGACTTCGTGCCACAGATCTCACGAGGCAGTACCCCTACGCCACTTCTTGGTGACATGGAATGTGGATGAAGTGGATACAGCTGTTTCCGCGGGACGGGACTTCGGGCCACACATATCACGAGCCAGTAGCCCTACGCCACTTCTTGGTGGCATGGAATGTGGATGAAGTGGATACAGCTGTTTCAGTGGGACGGGACTTCGTGCCACACATCTCACGAGCCAGTAGCCCTACGCCACTTCTTGGTGACATGGAATGTGGATGAAGTGGATACAGCTGTTGCAGCGGGACGGGACTTCGTGCCACACATCTCACGAGCCAGTAGCCCTACGCCACTTCTTGGTGACATGGAATGTGGATGAAGTGGATACAGCTGTTTCCGCGGGACGGGACTTCGGGCCACACATCTCACGAGGCAGTAGCCCTACGCCACTTCTTGGTGGCATGGAATGTGGATGAAGTGGATACAGCTGTTTCCGCGGGACGGGACTTCGTGCCACACATATCACGAGCCAGTAGCCCTACGCCACATCTTGGTGACATGGAATGTGGATGAAGTGGATACAGCTGTTTCAGCGGGACGGGACTTCGGGCCACACATATCACGAGCCAGTAGCCCTACGCCACTTCTTGGTGGCATGGAATGTGGATGAAGTGAATACAGCGGTTTCAGCGGGACGGGACATCGTGCCACACATATCACGAGCCAGTAGCCCTACGCCACTTCTTGGTGACATGGAATGTGGATGAAGTGGATACAGCTGTTTCAGCGGGACGGGACTTCGGGCCACACATCTCACGAGGCAGTAGCCCTACGCCACTTCTCGGTGACATGGAATGTGGATGAAGTGGATACAGCTGTTTCCGCGGGACGGGACTTCGTGCCACACATCTCACGAGGCAGTAGCCCTACGCCACTTCTTGGTGGCATGGAATGTGGATGAAGTGAATACAGCGGTTTCAGCGGGACGGGACTTCGTGCCACACATATCACGAGCCAGTAGCCCTACGCCACTTCTTGGTGACATGGAATGTGGATGAAGTGGATACAGCTGTTTCAGCGGGACGGGACTTCGGGCCACACATCTCACGAGGCAGTAGCCCTACGCCACTTCTCGGTGACATGGAATGTGGATGAAGTGGATACAGCTGTTTCCGCGGGACGGGACTTCGTGCCACACATCTCACGAGGCAGTAGCCCTACGCCACTTCTTGGTGGCATGGAATGTGGATGAAGTGAATACAGCGGTTTCAGCGGGACGGGACTTCGTGCCACACATATCATGAGCCAGTAGCCCTACGCCACTTCTTGGTGACATGGAATGTGGATGAAGTGGATACAGCTGTTTCAGCGGGACGGGACTTCGGGCCACACATCTCACGAGGCAGTAGCCCTACGTCACTTCTCGGTGACATGGAATGTGGATGAAGTGGATACAGCTGTTTCCGCGGGACGGGACTTCGGGCCACACATCTCACGAGCCAGTAGCCCTACGCCACTTCTTGGTGGCATGGAATGTGGATGAAGTGAATACAGCGGTTTCAGCGGGACGGGACTTCGTGCCACACATATCACGAGCCAGTAGCCCTACGCCACTTCTTGGTGAAATGGAATGTGGATGAAGTGGATACAGCTGTTTCAGCGGGACGGGACTTCGGGCCACACATCTCACGAGGCAGTAGCCCTACGCCACTTCTCGGTGACATGGAATGTGGATGAAGTGGATACAGCTGTTTCCGCGGGACGGGACTTCGTGCCACACATCTCACGAGGCAGTAGCCCTACGCCACTTCTTGGTGGCATGGAATGTGGATGAAGTGAATACAGCGGTTTCAGCGGGACGGGACTTCGTGCCACACATATCACGAGCCAGTAGCCCTACGCCACTTCTTGGTGGCATGGAATGTGGATGAAGTGAATACACCGGTTTCAGCGGGACGGGACTTCGGGCCACACATCTCACGAGCCAGTAGCCCTACGCCACTTCTTGGTGGCATGGAATGTGGATGAAGTGAATACAGCGGTTTCAGCGGGACGGGACTTCGTGCCACACATATCACGAGCCAGTAGCCCTACGCCACTTCTTGGTGACATGGAATGTGGATGAAGTGGATACAGCTGTTTCAGCGGGACGGGACTTCGGGCCACACATCTCACGAGCCAGTAGCCCTACGCCACTTCTTGGTGGCATGGAATGTGGATGAAGTGAATACAGCGGTTTCAGCGGGACGGGACTTCGTGCCACACATATCACGAGCCAGTAGCCCTACGCCACTTCTTGGTGACATGGAATGTGGATGAAGTGGATACAGCTGTTTCAGCGGGACGGGACTTCGGGCCACACATCTCACGAGGCAGTAGCCCTACGCCACTTCTCGGTGACATGGAATGTGGATGAAGTGGATACAGCTGTTTCAGCGGGACGGGACTTCGTGCCACACATCTCACGAGGCAGTAGCCCTACGCCACTTCTTGGTGGCATGGAATGTGGATGAAGTGAATACAGCGGTTTCAGCGGGACGGGACTTCGTGCCACACATATCACGAGCCAGTAGCCCTACGCCACTTCTTGGTGACATGGAATGTGGATGAAGTGGATACAGCTGTTTCAGCGGGACGGGACTTCGGGCCACACATCTCACGAGGCAGTAGCCCTACGCCACTTCTTGGTGGCATGGAATGTGGATGAAGTGAATACAGCGGTTTCAGCGGGACGGGACTTCGTGCCACACATCTCACGAGGCAGTAGCCCTACGCCACTTCTTGGTGGCATGGAATGTGGATGAAGTGAATACAGCGGTTTCAGCGGGACGGGACTTCGGGCCACACATCTCACGAGCCAGTAGCCCTACGCCACTTCTTGGTGGCATGGAATGTGGATGAAGTGAATACAGCGGTTTCAGCGGGACGGGACTTCGTGCCACACATATCACGAGCCAGTAGCCCTACGCCACTTCTTGGTGACATGGAATGTGGATGAAGTGGATACAGCTGTTTCAGCGGGACGGGACTTCGGGCCACACATCTCACGAGGCAGTAGCCCTACGCCACTTCTCGGTGACATGGAATGTGGATGAAGTGGATACAGCTGTTTCCGCGGGACGGGACTTCGTGCCACACATCTCACGAGGCAGTAGCCCTACGCCACTTCTTGGTGGCATGGAATGTGGATGAAGTGAATACAGCGGTTTCAGCGGGACGGGACTTCGTGCCACACATATCACGAGCCAGTAGCCCTACGCCACTTCTTGGTGACATGGAATGTGGATGAAGTGGATACAGCTGTTTCCGCGGGACGGGACTTCGTGCCACACATCTCACGAGGCAGTAGCCCTACGCCACTTCTTGGTGGCATGGAATGTGGATGAAGTGAATACAGCGGTTTCAGCGGGACGGGACTTCGTGCCACACATATCACGAGCCAGTAGCCCTACGCCACTTCTTGGTGACATGGAATGTGGATGAAGTGGATACAGCTGTTTCAGCGGGACGGGACTTCGGGCCACACATCTCACGAGCCAGTAGCCCTACGCCACTTCTCGGTGACATGGAATGTGGATGAAGTGGATACAGCTGTTTCCGCGGGACGGGACTTCGTGCCACACATCTCACGAGGCAGTAGCCCTACGCCACTTCTTGGTGGCATGGAATGTGGATGAAGTGAATACAGCGGTTTCAGCGGGACGGGACTTCGTGCCACACATATCACGAGCCAGTAGCCCTACGCCACTTCTTGGTGACATGGAATGTGGATGAAGTGGATACAGCTGTTTCAGCGGGACGGGACTTCGGGTCACACATCTCACGAGGCAGTAGCCCTACGCCACTTCTCGGTGACATGGAATGTGGATGAAGTGGATACAGCTGTTTCAGCGGGACGGGACTTCGTGCCACACATATCACGAGCCAGTAGCCCTACGCCACTTCTTGGTGACATGGAATGTGGATGAAGTGGATACAGCTGTTTCAGCGGGACGGGACTTCGTGCCACACATATCACGAGCCAGTAGCCCTACGCCACTTCTTGGTGACATGGAATGTGGATGAAGTGGATACAGCTGTTTCAGCGGGACGGGACTTCGGGCCACACATCTCACGAGGCAGTAGCCCTACGCCACTTCTCGGTGACATGGAATGTGGATGAAGTGGATACAGCTGTTTCAGCGGGACGGGACTTCGTGCCACACATATCACGAGCCAGTAGCCCTACTCCACTTCTTGGTGACATGGAATGTGGATGAAGTGGATACAGCTGTTTCAGCGGGACGGGACTTCGGGCCACACATCTCACGAGGCAGTAGCCCTACGCCACTTCTTGGTGGCATGGAATGTGGATGAAGTGAATACAGCGGTTTCAGCGGGACGGGACTTCGGGCCACACATCTCACGAGGCAGTAGCCCTACGCCACTTCTTGGTGACATGGAATGTGGATGAAGTGGATACAGCTGTTTCAGCGGGACGGGACTTCGTGCCACACATATCACGAGCCAGTAGCCCTAAGCCACTTCTTGGTGACATGGAATGTGGATGAAGTGGATACAGCTGTTTCAGCGGGACGGGACTTCGTGCCACACATATCACGAGCCAGTAGCCCTACGCCACTTCTTGGTGACATGGAATGTGGATGAAGTGGATACAGCTGTTTCAGCGGGACGGGACTTCGGGCCACACATCTCACGAGGCAGTAGCCCTACGCACTTCTTGGTGGCATGGAATGTGGATGAAGTGAATACAGCGGTTTCAGTGGGACGGGACTTCGTGCCACACATATCACGAGCCAGTAGCCCTACGCCACTTCTTGGTGACATGGAATGTGGATGAAGTGGATACAGCTGTTTCAGCGGGACGGGACTTCGGGCCACACATCTCACGAGGCAGTAGCCCTACGCCACTTCTCGGTGACATGGAATGTGGATGAAGTGGATACAGCTGTTTCAGCGGGACGGGACTTCGTGCCACACATATCACGAGCCAGTAGCCCTACGCCACTTCTTGGTGACATGGAATGTGGATGAAGTGGATACAGCTGTTTCAGCGGGACGGGACTTCGGGCCACACATCTCACGAGGCAGTAGCCCTACGCCACTTCTCGGTGACATGGAATGTGGATGAAGTGGATACAGCTGTTTCAGCGGGACGGGACTTCGTGCCACACATATCACGAGCCAGTAGCCCTACGCCACTTCTTGGTGACATGGAATGTGGATGAAGTGGATACAGCTGTTTCAGCGGGACGGGACTTCGGGCCACACATCTCACGAGGCAGTAGCCCTACGCCACTTCTCGGTGACATGGAATGTGGATGAAGTGGATACAGCTGTTTCAGCGGGACGGGACTTCGTGCCACACATATCACGAGCCAGTAGCCCTACGCCACTTCTTGGTGACATGGAATGTGGATGAAGTGGATACAGCTGTTTCAGCGGGACGGGACTTCGGGCCACACATCTCACGAGGCAGTAGCCCTACGCCACTTCTCGGTGACATGGAATGTGGATGAAGTGGATACAGCTGTTTCAGCGGGACGGGACTTCGTGCCACACATATCACGAGCCAGTAGCCCTACGCCACTTCTTGGTGACATGGAATGTGGATGAAGTGGATACAGCTGTTTCAGCGGGACGGGACTTCGGGCCACACATCTCACGAGGCAGTAGCCCTACGCCACTTCTCGGTGACATGGAATGTGGATGAAGTGGATACAGCTGTTTCAGCGGGACGGGACTTCGTGCCACACATATCACGAGCCAGTAGCCCTACGCCACTTCTTGGTGACATGGAATGTGGATGAAGTGGATACAGCTGTTTCAGCGGGACGGGACTTCGGGCCACACATCTCACGAGGCAGTAGCCCTACGCCACTTCTCGGTGACATGGAATGTGGATGAAGTGGATACAGCTGTTTCAGCGGGACGGGACTTCGTGCCACACATATCACGAGCCAGTAGCCCTACGCCACTTCTTGGTGACATGGAATGTGGATGAAGTGGATACAGCTGTTTCAGCGGGACGGGACTTCGGGCCACACATCTCACGAGGCAGTAGCCCTACGCCACTTCTCGGTGACATGGAATGTGGATGAAGTGGATACAGCTGTTTCAGCGGGACGGGACTTCGTGCCACACATCTCACGAGCCAGTAGCCCTACGCCACTTCTTGGTGACATGGAATGTGGATGAAGTGGATACAGCTGTTTCAGCGGGACGGGACTTCGTGCCACACATATCACGAGCCAGTAGCCCTACGCCACTTCTTGGTGACATGGAATGTGGATGAAGTGGATACAGCTGTTTCAGCGGGACGGGACTTCGGGCCACACATCTCACGAGCCAGTAGCCCTACGCCACTTCTTGGTGACATGGAATGTGGATGAAGTGGATACAGCTGTTTCAGCGGGACGGGACTTCGGGCCACACATCTCACGAGGCAGTAGCCCTACGCCACTTCTTGGTGGCATGGAATGTGGATGAAGTGGATACAGCGGTTTCAGCGGGACGGGACTTCGGGCCACACATCTCATGAGCCAGTAGCCCTATGCCACTTCTTGGTGACATGGAATGTCCTCCCAGATCTTATGACCTCATTACATGTGGTTTCTTTTTACGGGGTTATGTGAAGTCCAACGTCTGCGAGAACAAACGACAAACAGTTCTTCAACTTAAGGAAGAAATTCAAAGTGTCATAAACGACATCAACAGAAATGTCTGTGAAAGGATCATCACGAACTTCATAAACCGAGTAACTGCCTAACGAGACAGTGGAGGCGGACATATGGCTGATATAATTTTCCGCCCGTAAATGGGAGTGTATGTAAATGAAAACAAAAAAAATTATTTTCATGCATTTTTCACGTAATCGATGCATTTTTACAAATTGTGTAATATATGAAAGACCGTAAAAGACGTAGAAGTACAAATATTAAAGAAGGAACATGTGATGATCACTTGAGAAACAGAGTAAGCTCAGGAAGAGGAGAAATAGCAAAACTGAGCTGTCTTTTATGGTCCATAAAAATCGGATGAAGACAAATTAATATGTATAAAGCCATTATTAAGCCAATGACAGCCTATAGTTCAGAGTGTTGGACGATTACGGAGTGGGACCGTAAGAAGATCGAAGCTTCCTATACCACTATCAAGGATCTCACGTTTGGAACATGAAGCAAATGAGGATGTACGGCAAATAACGCACAAGGAAGGTGCCATAATGGGAAATAGAACGCAGACAACTTTGGTAGCCTGGACACTTAACAAGAATGCGACAAGAAAAAACACCGCCCAGAAAAAAAAAAGAGTACAGACCGACAAACAGAAGGCGCACAGGGAGACCGTGACTTGAGTATAGAAAAGAGTATGAAAACAGAAACTTGACCAGTGAAGGCACGAACAGCAGTTTATTAGAGAGGCTGAAATGCGGGATAACATGGCCGCTGCTGACGTTTGTTTGCTTCTTTTCCTATTCTAGGCTGCTTAAAGGGGTGGTTCAACGAAACGAACGCTTGAGATCTGAAGTGTTTTTTTTTTTTTTTTTTTTTTTTTTTTTTTTTTTTTTTTTTTTTTTACGACAGCGAGCTATTGCAGTTTCGAGGCCATAATGCAGCAGATTCGTTCTGTACTCGAGGTGTGGGGCTCCTCTTGCTGAACGGCCAGCCGACTCTCCGATTCCAAACAGTAGCTAGCCGGTTCTTGGCGTCGAACAACCAACTCCAAGCGAAGTTATTCTTCCGCGAAATTTTAAGCTTCGCAACAACGCAGGATGGCAGCTTTCCTCCCTTTGGAGCAACTGTTAATGTCGCAGCCACTCCTTGTGCTTCGTTTCAGGCAGTTCTTGATGGGAATCATTTCGCCCCTTTATACTCTACTGGCAGTTTACGAAGGAAGGGCGCCCCTTCGGATTACGCGCCTCTGCAAGCTGTTGAGTTCCTCGGTAAAATCTGCTGGCGCTGGGGGGGGGGGGGGGGGGGGGTACTTCCTGGGACAGACGGGTCACTTCTACGCATAAACCTACGGCAACAGGCCCTCCGATTCATTTAACTGCGTCGGGAGGTGTGTACCGCAGTCTCTGTATACTTGTTGTACCTTACACGGAATCCTAGGTGCAAGCGCCGCAGATATCACAGACTTTGGCGGTCTGCGAGGTTTCGGGTGTGAGACGGCAATTTGCAGCTTTCTGTACTCGCACGGTAACCGCATGCTGAGGGTCATTTGTGTTTGTTTGTGATACAGATTTATTATGTGTTCACATCTTTTTACCTTTCCCACTATCTTGACTACAAGTTTTTCATGTATCGTTTACTAGTATAGGGAGATAGGTGTATCTCACGACGACTAAATACAGGGCTATTACAAATGATTGAAGCGATTTCATAATTCACTGTAGCTCCATTCATTGACCTATGGTCACGACACACTGCAGATACGTAGAAAACTCATAAAGTTTTGTTCGGCTGAAGCCGCACTTCAGGTTTCTGCCGCCAGATCGCTCGAGAGCGCAGTGAGACAAAGTGGCGACAGGAGCCGAGAAAGCGTATGTCGTGCTTGAAATGCACTCACATCAGTCAGTCATAACAGTGCAACGACACTTCAGGACGAAGTTCAACAATGATCCACCAACTGCTAACTCCATTCAGCGATGGTATGCGCAGTTTAAAGCTTCTGGATGCCTCTGTAAGGGGAAATCAACGGGTCGGCCTGCAGTGAGCGAAGAAACGGTTGAACGCGTGCGGGCAAGTTTCACGCGTAGCCCGCGGAAGTCGACGAATAAAGCAAGCAGGGAGCTAAACGTACCACAGCCGACGGTTTGGAAAATCTTACGGAAAAGGCTAAAGCAGAAGCCTTACCGTTTACAATTGCTACAAGCCCTGACACCCGATGACAAATTCAAACGCTTTGAATTTTCGGCGCGGTTGCAACAGCTCATGGAAGAGGATGCGTTCAGTTCGAAACTTGTTTTCAGTGATGAAGCAACATTTTTTCTTAATGGTGAAGTGAACAGACACAATGTGCCAGAACTGCGAGCTCGCATCGACGACGCTTTCGAACTCATTGATGGGGACATGTTGCGCCGAGTGTGGGAGGAACTTGATTATCAGCTTGATGTCTGCCGAATCACTAAAGGGGCACATATCGAACATTTGTGAATGCCTGAAAAAACGTTTTGAGTTTTTGTATGTGTGTGCAAAGCATTGTGAAAATATCTCAAATAATAAAGTTATTGTAGAGCTGTGAAATCGCTTCAATCATTCGTAATAACCCTGTATATCGAAACCGACCAGAAAAGAAGAAAAAGTTTTCGAGCAACGAAAATTCTATGAATTTCTAATCCACTTTGGCAGGAATTATCACGACAAAACGGATTCCACACATAAACCCATAGGGATGAGCGTACAGATAGGAAGAGCATGTTGTCGGCCTCTACGATGCTACACCAAGTAGAAGAAATTTGTGTCCCTTTGGAAGACGTGGGGGGTTCCATTATTACAGCCACAATGTCGCAGAGGTACTGAAGACATGTTGTCGAACGATGCAGAAGGCACAAATAAGATTCCTTTGGAATTTCTAAAATGATCCGGGGAAGTGGAAGCCAGCCGGCTATTCCAGTTACTGAGTAGGATTTGTGAGACCGTAGACACACCAACGGACTTTTGAGAGAATATCGTGAACACAGAAACGAAAGGCAAAAAAATGCAAGAAGCAATGCAAGATCAGCTTAAGAGCTCATACGTACAAGTTGTTAATGAAAAAATACACAAATGGTAGAAGAGTAAATTTAGGATTTGTTAAATGACGATCAGTTTGGCTTTAGGGAAACTAAAGGTACCGAGAGGCTGTTCTGATGTTGTGCTGATAATGGAGACAGCACTTTTGAAAAATCGAGACTCTCTCACAGGATTTGTCACCGTGGAAAATACGTTCGAAAATGTAAGATGGTAAAAGAAGTTTCAAAATATCTATGTCTCTGACAAGTAGGTGTAAGCTATAGGGCAAGACGGGTAAGAGAGTAACTATGTACTGCAACAGCAGGCAACAACAAAAATGGAAGAGCAATAGAACAGTGGTAGAATTAAAAAGGGCGAGTCGCAAGATAGACTCTGTTCGCCAGGGTTGAACCTGTACATGGAAGAGCAAATGACGAATGTAGAAGATAGGTTCAAGAGTTGGAAAATAGTTCCCAATGATGGGATATCAATGATAAATTCGTTAGTATTGCTATCATCAGTGAAAGCGAGGGACAATTACAAGACCTTTTGAATGGA
The DNA here is from genome assembly GCF_021461385.2 of Schistocerca piceifrons. NCBI lineage: Eukaryota > Metazoa > Arthropoda > Insecta > Orthoptera > Acrididae > Schistocerca > Schistocerca piceifrons. The sequence goes on from NC_060143.1 coordinate 592,761,969, forward strand.
ATGAACAGTCCGATAGGCGCCGAGTAAACGAAAGAAACGCGATGGTATAGAAAAGCACCAGAAATCAGATTGTCCATTTGCTTAAAATCAAAACTGAGTCAACGCAAAATAGCGCGTGACGGAAGAACCGAGGTCTTGACGAACAGACTACAACAGGCGAAGATGGCAACGTAGGTCTATTAGCATTAAATCTAACTAAGGTGGAAATCTAAGAGAATATAATTTTGTAGCGCAGCCTTAAGGGAATAAATCATGACGGAGAAAGAATAATGTTGAAAATTAAGGTTGGAAACGAGAAAGTTCTCCGCTGAACTGGTAAATAAAGAAATGTGTTGTAAACACTGACAAAAAGAAGGTACGGGACAGAACATGTTTTAAATCTGGGAGTAACTTCCGTAGTACTAGAGGGCGAAAACTGAATGGGAAGACGGAGATCGCAATAGATCCAGCAGATAACTGAGCGTGTTGGCCATGTTGCTTTAAGATGGAGACGTTGGCGCAACAGAGAAACTAGTGGCGGGATCCATGAAAATAAGAAAAAAAATTAATCTGAATCCTTCACTTCTGGGAAACTCCTTCGATTCTGTAGAACATTTTGAATAAAAAAGTATTAAAATTCACAATGAAATTTTCACTCTGCAGCGGAGTGTGCGCTGATATGAAACTTCCTGGCAGATTAAAACTGTGTGCCGGACCGAGGTTGGAACTCGGGACCTTTGCCTTTCGAGGCCAAGTGCTCTAATCTGCGAGGAAGTTTGATATCAGCGCACACTCCGCTGCATAGTGAAAATCTCATTCTGGAAACATCCCCCAGGCTGTGGCTAAGCCGTGTCTCCGCAATATCCTTTCTTCCAGGAGTGCCAGTTCTGCAAAGTTCGCAGGAGAGCTTCTGTAAAGTCTGAAAGGTAGGAGACGAGGTACTGGCGGAATTAAAGCTGTGAGGAGGGGGCGTGGGTCGTGCTTGCGTAGCTCAGATGGTAGAGCACTTGCCTGCGAAAGGTGAAGGTCCCGAGTTCGAGTCTCGTTTTGGCACACAGTTTTAATCTGCCAGGAAGTTTCAAATAGTAGCATGTTTGGTACGAACGTTATAGAGATTTAGTGTGGTTTATACCTAAGTGTGTTTCGCTAGCAAAATCAGTCGTTTCGAAGTTACACTCACGCCACTGCGCCATTTAGAAATCTGTAGATATCGGCATACACGCTGTAGTAGCTCTCACGGGAAATGGTCAAGTTAGGAGACAAGAGGTACTGGTCGTCTGTGCGTGACAGGAGCCAGACCTCGCAGAGAGGTTACATACTCTCGGAGAAGGTCCTGAACGCACCGTGGAGAGATACTGAGCAGAGGCGCCAAGGCAGCGACAGTCGCATACAGAGGTAAGGCTGTAAGCTATGGGGACGAGGAGCGAAGGTGAGGGAGGGACAAAGGGAGCGAGTCCCTGGAAGGGGCGGCCGTGCGTCACGGAGAGCCTTCAGCGGGCCCGAGAAACGACGACAGACGCCTCCGCCTCCCCATCCGGCCTCCCAACAACAGTGCGCAATTAGAGACAGTGAGGCGGTGAGGGGTCTTCGACAACACGCCGTGTCAGGGACTGGCAGGGGCGAAGGGGAAATTTTGGAAATTTGTGGTAAGCTCCTACGGGGCCAAACTGCTGAGGTCATCGGTCACTAGGCTTACACACTACTTAATGTAACTTAAAGTGACGTAAGCTAAGCACAACACACACACACCCATACCCGAGGGAGGACTCAAACCTACGACGGGGGGAGCCGCGCGAACGGTAGCAAGGCGTCTCAGACCGCGCGGCGGGGCGGAGGGGCAAAGCGAACAGAACTCTGAAGTAAGACGCCGCGAGCGAGCTACTGCAGGCAGAACAGCAAGTTGGTAGCTGTGTCAGCAAAGGCAGCCGATGAGAGCAGCCAGCCAGGCAGGCAGAGGTAAGCAGAGTGACCGGCAGCAGTCGCAGCGCAGCCCATACGACCCTAGCCACCCCTGCGTGTCGCGTCGTCGATGAGGGCTCACCTAGTGCTGACAGTTTCATTTCAAGTAGACAGAGCGGTGCTAGGTAGTCACCGTCCTTGTAAAGACTCGGTGTTTTCGTGGGTACAATTGCTTCAGAACAAGTATATACGGAGTTGATACTGTTTTCCGAATAATGTCGAGACTTACCTTTTGTAATAAGACATTTTGACAACATAGTCAGGTCAAGACTGCTTCTCACTTAGGCTAAACGATTATATCCCTTTTTTCCTAAGCCCGTCGTCCAGTCCCAAGCAGTAATCAAGTTTGGGACGCGATAGCACAGACAAGCTGTGTACGCGTCGGCTCACTCTACACGATTTAGATTGGAATCGTGCCAGTTATTGATTAACTAACCGCACAGGAGGTAGCTTACAGTAGTCGTGTCAGACGAATGTTAAGTTGTTCTAGCCAGTGTAGGATGCCTGATACAGGAGTCGAGTTGTAAAGACGCGTAATACGTTCCTAGCAGTCAGTGCTGGAGCTTCCCGGTGCAGTGTCGCGAGGGCGTTGTGGTGACATCTTAGGCTGCATGCCTTAAAGGCACGGCATTACCGGACGCCTATGCACTGCCAGTCGCGTTACTCGCTCATTTTTATACTGCGCGGATTAATTTTAAAGTCAATGTTACATTATACGTTTTTTCTTGTCCCCTCCGCCGCTAGCGAGGCACGTAATTGGTGGAAAAACGAGAATAGCGACTATAAATTTATGTAGCGAGTTAATGTTTTTGGAACGAATGTATAAATAACAAGCAGATCGAAGAAATGAGATATTCTGTATATATTTACGGGAGAGAGGTATGTTAAACGCGCACGGGATCATACAGAGCCTTATAAATATTTAATCAGATAGGGGGGGGGGGGGGGGGAAATTTGATTTCTTGTACGGTCCGGCGGTATTACGGCGGCAGGGCAGCATCCGACGCCAGCTGCCGATGCTTCAACTCAGTTCGCCTCCTCCCCCCCCCCCCCCCCCCCCCCCCCAATCTGCTCTTAGGGCGCTCGGCCACTGCTACAGTAGAACAGTAGGCTTACGTAACGGACCCCGCACAAACCTTCCACGCCCGCCTCTGCTGTTGACAGTCCTGCCCAGGGGAACACGCACGCTGCAAGTCGAAAATAATGACTGTGTTGCTAATAGAATGGCGAGGACACTTGCAAAGCTGTGCTACTGAAAGGCGAGTGGAATATCTCCTAATGTCGGGGAGAGGTCGTTAACAGGCGATATTTGCCCATTACTGCCTTTGGTTCACCTTATAAGTGGGGCACGGCCCACATCCCACCTACGTGAAAAGGATAAACAGGGAAAATGTCGTGATCTCGCTGAGCCGTCGCCTTCCAGTGTGAATTACGAGGGACAGGCAAAATAATGTGAAAACCTGTACTTACTTGCGAAAGGTTTTTTAATAAGGGGTTGGAGCACCACTTGTCCGTAATACAGCTGCGATTCTTCTTGATACTAGCATACACTGTATAGTCTCCAGTGGAAGGTTATTCCACTCTTTGATCAGAACTTTTCCTAATTTCTGTAGCGACGCTAGAGAGGTGGATATCTGCTCCGGAGTCTGCGCTCCGATACCGCCACAAGGGTTCAATAATGTTCAAGTCCGGAGACTTGCAGTTCGGTTGCACGCTCCACATGCCATCATTGTACTGTTCTGGCTGTGTGAGTGGCTGCTCTATCGTTCTGAAATACGGCAGCATCGTTCGGGAACAACACTTGAATCTTGGGGTGCACCTGATCTCCTAAAATGTTCACATGATCGTTTAATACGGCCTCGGAGAGTACTGATGGGACCAGCAGAATACCACGATATGGCTTCCCACACAATCACACCTGCAGCTCCACGCTTAACCGTTGGAATCAAGCAATCAGGATTGTAGGCTTCTCTTAGTGTTCTCCAGAAGTAAACCTGGCCCGATGTTGGAAATAACGAAAACGGTAACTCGTCACACCGTATAACTTGTTTCCAGTGATCAGGCGTCCAGCATTTACCCTCCTGACACCGTGTTTTACGCTCCTTTGCGTCGGTTGTCGTCACTGACGGTTTCGGTATAGCAGCCTGTCCACGAATATTTGCTTTATGAAGTTCTCGGCGGACAGTGTCGATAGATACGGGGTCTCGAAGATGGGTACTGAACTCTGCAGTTACTTTAGCCGCCGTAGTTTTGTGTCATTTTAACCCAATTAGTGATAGTGTACGAAGCTCTGTGCCATTTAGTTACGATTTGCACCTGTTATTACGTTTACACGGTGGTGTCTTTCCGTGTTTTGTATAGGCTGTCATGACTGTTGAAACAATTGCTCTTGAAACATTGAAAAAGTTGGCTGTCTCGGTTACTGATTCTCCAGCTAATTGGGCTCCCACAATCTGCCCTCTTTGGAACTCTGTTAGGTCTTTCATTGCACGTCGACCTCGGCCTATGAATGCAGATGCGAAGTGGAGGACTACTCGTAAACAACCTGCACTGGTGCCTAGTCCGCACTGAACACGCGCGATCCACTGCACACCTGCTTTACCTGCGGTGTTGACCGTCAAACACAACCATCCCATTACTGCCACTGTTCACATTATTTTACCTATCCCCAGTACTTACGAACATCACAGGTAGAGAGAGAGAGAGAGAGAGAGAGAGAGAGAGAGAGAGAGAGAGAGAGAGAGTTAAGGACAATGGATTATATAGGGCACTGAATAGACTATCTGAAACTGTGCCGCAATGGAAATGGAACTGTGTTTAGCAAGACAAGATCCAGCCAACGGAAGCTACCACACAGCACAGCCAGCACAAGTGAGCCGGCATCGAGACAAAGCAGGAAGAAGAGCATCTGTGGGACTTGAGACGAGCAGCAAGAATGAAATACCTAAAATCTCTGGCGTTACTTGTGAGTTACACTTCGTGACAAGGGAAACGGATTTAATAAGACTGCGGTCACAGTGGACCGACATCGGCCGAAGACGGCCAAGCACTTAAAGTAAGTGCGGTCACAACGCAGCCGAACGTACAGACTTCGGACGACAAGCAGTGCAGCCAAATTACGAGTAGTTTGTTTTCTTCGGGAGAAACGGCCGACGTTCTCACACACGAAATACGGACTGTGCAAACGAGTGAGTTTAGTTCAAGAGAGAAGGAGTCTGTGAAATTCTGAGGATGGGAAACATCATAAACGTGACGTACCTCGGACTCTACGGATTGAATTCGCTGCTCTATTGGAAAACACAAGTATGCGAAATCTTTATCGGAAATTTTAAGCATGAATTATAACTACCTGCATTTACTTCCGTCTTCTGGATCGCAACAGGGCAGCAACTTGAAACGATTCAAGAAAATTGTAAAAACCGCCAAAGATGCAGAGAAGTATTCTTTTATGAACTGGTGACTAGTTTCGGACATTTTCAGTCCAGCGTTCATGCATAATGCAAGTAGTTGTACGAGTTACGGGAATGATTTGAAAACGGACTGCAAAGGTCCGAAACTATTAGTCAGTTATTAAAGACTAACTTCTGGGCACCTTTGACGGCTTTTTACAGTTTTCTTGTGTAAATTGTAACCTTAAAAAATAATTTATTCAAGTGAGAAGTTTGACGTATTTTGAACTAAATGTTGCTGTACTGGATCTTTTTTGGATTCTAGTAGGTGACATTAGCTACCTATGAGTTATTAATGGCGTTTTCATGCCGTTAGTGTGGTGATCCTGTTATGTGAGCTGGTTTACAAATGTGGTGCTAGTTCCTCCACATGTCAGAGTTTGAAGTATCCAGAGTATCTCGTTCTAAAATTTACGTTTGTTCTTCGGACTTGGTCGAATGACAGCCATCGAAGGTTAAGTCACTAACGTGTGTTGTGTTGAATTTATCAGAAGTTGTACAGAGCATTTATAATCTTGCTTTTCAGTGCCGCTACGAGTCATCTCAAATGTGTGTGTATAATTAAAAGCTGCTCTCTTCATTTCACATACTCGTAAAACGTCTCTGGTTATTCTAATAACTGAGGAAAGTATGTACATTACTCGCCACGTCCTTTTCGGCAGAGGTGTGGCACATTCACATGCATTAGATGTCTTTTCAATACTAAAAGCCGCAACGCAGCACTAGTCTCCAAGCGTAAAGCCGTTGCGGCATTCGTCTCACCAAAGGAAGTTGAAATGTAACCTACTTCATACGTAGAACAGATTCTAACCTAACCAAAGCCAAACACTTTGACCCGGTGAAAAACTGACGAAGGAGATCACACGGGCTGTGAACAAGCTGTTATCAGGCAGCATGTGATGACCATTGTCCATGCGACTGTCAACACCTACCACCTCACAAGAATGAGTTAAACGTGCTGTTCATATTGTTTGCATAATTCCTCAATTTTAATCCAATGTACTATGTAAATCTTAGGTAGTTAACAATGAGCATTTCGTAGGTAAAAAAATTTCTATCATTAATTGAAAGTAGTATACAGGGTGTTCCACAACTGCTGCTACAGGCTTCTAGCGGCTGTAGAAGGGACTCAGTAGTAATGTTGTGATAAGGACCTCATGTCGAGAAGTGTATCATTTGGAAGTGAAACAAGTTTAAACATTGGATCACTTTCGAATCTGCAACTAATAGGGGAATGAGGCTGAAGTGACGCCAGTCTGCACTGTTACCAAATTTATTTAAGATGGCGTCTCTTCCTGGGTGCCCGCCATCTCCTCTCCATGTGGTGTAGACGTGGCAATGTCGCCTCCCCCCTCTTAGGAAATGGTGGGAAAAGACACTCTGTGCTGAGCTGCTGAAGAGGAAGGACATGAGATCCTGTTTTTATTTATATGTGGATTGCTGTACAGTCATCCTCTCTTGTGAACTGCTTAGGAAGGTTAAGTCCAGGCTGGCTGTGTGGGCGAGCGGTTCTAGGCGCTTCAGTCTGGAACTGCGCGGTCGCAGGTTCGGATCCTGCCTCAGGCATGGATGTGTGTGAGGTTCTTAGGTTAGTTAGGTTCAAGTAGTTCTAAGTTCTAGGGGACTGATGACCTCAGATGTTAAGTCCCATAATGCTCAGAGCCATTTGAACCATTTGGTTCAGTCCAGGCTGACCTGTTGGTGAGGAAAACGCAGTGTGTGTGTGTGTGTGTGTGTGTGTGTGTGTGTCTGTGTGTATGCACAATGTGTACAACTGATGAGCTGTTGGCGTTTAGTAGAGTGGAGATTAATAACCGTATCAAACATAAACATGCAGTTGAGGACTGTGAGTGTAGCTTCCTACTTGATCGTTGGACAGACGAGGTAATGGAGGAGCATGAAAAGAATACTTTTCACCAAATAATGGTGGTGCAGTGGGATGGGATGAAGTTTTGCAACTCATTCAGCGGTTGCTGGTGCTTTAACTGCAGACCTCCTTCTTTGAAGTGGCTGGACAACCTGCCTCTTCCACCACAGGTGATTGCCACCAATCCAGCAGGTACGTAATATTATTCCCTTGTGTAACATTTTCTGTGGTGGCCAGCAAACCAACAATAATAATATACTGGACTAATACTGGTTCCCCTGCAGTCAAACAGATGGGTCTCTAATGGTCAGTCTGTTCCACAGCCCCAGACTGATTGGTCTGGTTGACATTTCCGCCACCAGAGTGTGTTCAAAATTGGGACATAATGGACGAAAAATTAGTAGGAACCAATGAAAACGCTACACCCAGTCTCGAGATCATGATGTCACGGATGTAAGGCGAGTGCAGCAGCTCACTGCCCTCAGTCAGGGAGTGGAAGGACCGTGAGGTGTCAACAGCAACGCAGATTGTCATCTGCCTCCACCTCGCAGAAGCAGCATACGTGTGATTTAGATCCATGTCTTTGTTCAAATCCATGTCTTTGCCTGTGGATGCTTATTGTTTCTTCTTCTTTGTTCAGCGACCTCCGGCCTGTCCAGTTTGTCGGGACCTGTAGCTGCCTCTCGTGCAGCCAGGCCAGTGGCAGCCACTGCTGGCTCATTGGGACCTGCAGTGACCTCTGGTCTGTGGGACCGGCAGCTGCAGGGGCAGCACCGTGGAATCCTGTAGCGCACCTCACCATCGTGATGGAGCAGGACAACGATTTGCGTGATACAAAGGCCCAGCCAGTCCCTCACTCTTGGAAGAATTGTGCTGGGGGGCCTACGCTACGTGGTGCAGTCCAGTACTGGTCTCAAACGCACATCATTCCAGAACATTCTGGTGTTGCTGAAGGACAGTGTTGATGTGGTGAATAGAAACCTGCATTCTACTGCTTTTCAACTCATAATTTAACAGCTAGTGGCTCAAAGTGCTAAAATATGGGTATAGGAGCATCAGTGGACAGTCACTGGCGTGTTGTATTAGAGATTGAAAATGCACCGAGAAGTGTCAAAATGTGATTGACAGAGTTGGAATGCGGTGAGCTGTGTTGTGCAGGACCCTACACTAGTCAGCAGATGATGCGTCGTTCACTCTGGACATTCGCTGTACACACGTGATGGTATTTATAACAGTACTGTACGGTGGCATGTTTAGAACATGGCGTACATCTCCCAGGACATGACAGTGCACGTCGAATTTTAGCTGATAAAGCTAAGGCAACATGGGCAAGAAAGGATAGTGATATAGGACAGTGCAGTGCAGCTTTAGTAGTTGATAAAACCGTGCACGGTAAAATTAAGTTGGGCTTTGGGGCGAATTTCAGTCAAGTTATGAACATCGCATGTTGTGCACTGAAGAGGAAGAAGATACCAAAGAAGAAGAAAAAGTCAGGGTAGGGCTGTTTAGTAAACTGCAACCTGACAGCGATGTATGCAGCTAGAAACGCCCGGAACCATAAAAGACTGCTTAAAGAACCTCGGGTACTGCTGGTACACAAGACATCGGATGGAATTATTACCTTCCTCACTCTTGCCCTCGCAGGTCTCTCAGCAATGGGTTCACTGGTTCAAATGGCTCTAAGCACTATGGGACTTAACTTCTGAGGTCATCAGTCCCGTAGACCAAGAACTACTTAAACCTAACTAGCCTAAGGACTTGACACACATCCATGTCCGAGGCAGGATTCGAACCTGCAACCGTAGCAGCAGCGCGGTTCCGGACTGATGCGCCTAGAACCGCTCGGCCACAGAGGCCGGCAATGGGTTCAGTGGCTGATGGTGCTGCGGCTATTGCGAGAGCAGTCAAAAATGCACAGAACTCCCAGGAACAGCTAGAGGAGGTAAGGAGATCTAACCACACGATGGGAGCAGCAGCCATCAGGAAAGGACTATACCTGGAACTATGCAAGAAAGGACGAGGTCTCTTCATAAATTAAAAAAAATCCTGCTAGCTATCCTACTGGGTAGACGTCTTACAAATACAGATCTGCTCAAGCTGGTGTTTACGTGGGATACATAACCAAAGACTGTGTGGAAATCCAGAGAATGTAGAATTGTGAATTTAGATGTTGCTGGGGGACCAGGAATCCCCTGGGTGGCGTATGTTGAGAAAAATACAAATAATGTCTACTATTTCGACTCATTTGGAGAACTGCAGCCACTTTCATCACCACCAAGACTGGTATGTGTGCATCATGTTCCTCCTAACGCTTACGAAGAAGCATGTATAAGGAGGTACATTAAGGATCCACTCGTCAGGTCAGGTTTGGAGATGGATCGTAATAAATTTTACAGATATGACCAGCTCAGTGAATGTACTTCCCGTCAGTACAGTCTCTGTTGAGTGTAACATTGTAACAAACTCCTATCTCAACAATAGATTGATTCAAGCAATTGGCCGATTCTTCCCATTACCTGCGAAGGGGCACACAATCGGTGAGAACTCTGCCAAAGATATATACCTCCCACTAGCAGTTCAGACATTGGACTATCTGGAGCTGCATATTGTGGATCGGGATAATCACCTGTCAACTTTCATGATGAGGAAATCATTGTACGACTAGATGTAATGTGGAACCGCAATGTGCAGAGACCTGTTATCAGTGGCAGCGACCTTCAGCCAGGCAGGACCAGAAGCGACGTCGACGACCTTCAACGTGTTGGAACCGGAAGTGGTGGTGACCCACAACCAATCAGTCTCAGGCGTGTGCCGGCAGCACTGCTGGTGGATGAGGAACGTTTCATGGCGATCACAGAGAGGGAAACGATCACAGCAGCGGACTAAGGAAGAATGAAGATGACTGTGGTGGAGGAGTTAGGGTTTGCCTAACGTCGAGCTCCTCCCCCTGTGTTGATGGCAACCAATAGGAATTGCAGGAACTCTGACCAGTGAATTGCAGCAATCCGCTAGTCTACCTGTTAGACTAAGAACCTTTGTCCTGCACCTGCCGGCGTTTATTGGTTTCAGGGAAAAGTTCCCACAGATGAAGTAACTGCCTACTTCTCCTGGGGTGGTCCACACTCCTTTGTGAGGGGGAAAACATCCCCTTTCTGGAAGGTGTTGGTATCGCCTTTGACGTGAAATACTTTGTTCTGTTTTGGACAAAGCTACAGTCCAAGTATTTTTGATCTACAGAGATCTTCCGACTACCACTATGAGGTTTGGAAACCTTAGTGAGCACACCTCTTGTTAGGTGGAGTAGGTAGAACACTATTGGCTCTGACAACGAGATAAACTGCTGTGTTTCAGACAACGCTATGAGTTCCCACAGAAGGCACAGTCCTATCTGGTTCTACTGGGTGGTCCAGGCTCCTTTATCATTCATTCCCTGACAGTGAAATATTTTGTTCTCTTTCAGACAAAGCTACGGGTCCCAGCTTTCCTGGTGTACTCAAAAGCATACCAGGGAATGCCGCTGGCAAGTTATGTGCTGTTAAGGCACCTCTAGACGTGCTGGGAGATTCGCTTGTTCCCAACTAGAAATCCAGGCAGATCGTTAAGAGCATCTGCTGGATAATATGTAACATGCAGTCATCTGTGGCAGTGGTGATTAGGGGCACAAATGCGCAGGCTGGGCCAAAGTGAGCCGCGAGCAGGTAGTGAGACAAAACACTGGAGCAGACACCACGTTACAGACTGATGCGAACTGATAACAACAGCCGCAGGAGCCCGCTGCCTTTGGTGGCATGCCAGCCAGCACTGTACCTTTAGTTGAATGACAGATGCCACTGTGGCGGGAAACCAGCAGTGGTGGCGCGTCATCTGTGTAGATTCACAGATACCAGTTGTTTCGTGTATTGCATTAGAGACCTTACTAACGTTATTTAAGCTCAGTTTCTTCAAGATACAACAATTTAAGACACGTTCTTTTCTGTGTGTAGAGCAGTTTATAGATTTGTTTCACGGTGTAATTAGAAGAATTTTCATCTATGTTCGTTCTTGCAATATGTGGTCTTTTATCATTTCATCGATGCAGTTCGAAGTTTTCCATGGTGTGTTGTGAGTTATAAAGCATTTTTCGATGTGCAGGCGAGATTGTGGTTTCCGTCATCGATTGTTGAGGTTTTTACCATTTTCAGAAGAGCGTTTTTCTGTTGTCCTACCTATTTTAAACAGTTGGTTTATTTGAACATCAAGCAGCAAGGCTGTAGAGTAACTGTCAGTTCAGTTTCCATACCAAATTTTAGGAAATTTTTCCAGCAGCATTATATACATAAAAGTAAACGAACACAATTGCCAACAGAGTACCTTACATCATTCCTCTGCAGCAGCTCGGCAAAGATTGAGTCTTTTTCCTGCCAATACCCAACTGGGATACGGGATGGGGAAGTGGGGGAGGGGGGAGGAGTGGGTGTTGTGGTGATGTCAACAGTGCGATATTGCCACATCTACCGCCTAGGGAGAGGAGGTGAGGGAACCACCCAGGAAGAGACGCCATCTTGAATAAATCTGGCAACAACGCAGACTGGCGTCACTGTGGCTTTATTCCACTGCACCTACTTCACGCTGTGCACACATCAGAGGCACTGAGCTGGGGGACCTGTGTGTCGTACAGCAGCCGAGGACGCGGGCGATGTTTCGAGTGAGTAGTCGTCACCGGGTCTTCTCCTACGTGACGAATGTCGTGAGTGCTTCGCATCCGCGGAGCACCACAGCCGACCCTCCTGGTTGGAAACTTAGGTGTTACACACAGATGTTGTTCTGTTCGGACGGAGGTGGTACGTACTGCCACAAGTAGAACACGGCCTGACGTCGGCGCTCTCTTCTCAAATCGTGTTTATGCCGTGAAGTGGGAGATTTGAAAGTGATGTAATCTTGACGCTTATTTTACATTCAAACGGAACATTTCCAGACATGGTTTCCTTACCAAAACTTTTGTCTACTACATTATAAAAAGTGATATAATTCAACAAAATGTATGGCGTATCTGGCAAACAGCAGAATGTGTCTTTACAGAGATCCATAAAGTGAGACAGTCTTTTATCGTTGACCAGTGATATCAACCTCAAGTGTTATACAAGCATCAAGTTCATCTTTTACAATAGACATATCAGCTTGGATGTCTCCATGGAAACGGCGCCCTAATCCATTACTACAGGCACCAAGACAAGGCACGCACATACGACGATGCATTTAGTTTTTTCTAGTGTTCTTTAAGACTTTAAATACGCGACTACTAATACAAATACGTCAGTAGTATAATTTTCATATTAATACACCATATATTTTGCTTCATTACGAATAAATAGCAGTAGCTGTAGAATATAGATTATGAAGCACAAATGAATAGAAGCTCGTTTCTTGATTAGTTAAATATAAAAGATGAATGTTTAAGAATGAAGACGCAAATGATATGTAAGTCGTTCCCCATGGCTGACGGCGGTGCCTTAGGCTCTGGAGCTCTCTCTCTCTCTCTACCCTACATAACTCGAGGCTGCTTAGCCTTCAGCGTCAGCATTGCTTACAGTGACTGAGGCATTCGCAGCGGGTCAGGCGCCATCGCCGTCATCCTGATGGGTAATGATACATCGTTTTACAGTGTAGTTTCACAACATTGCCTTCTATATGTAATATAAGACTGTAACTTTTGCAGAGTCTGATGATGGCCCGTAATTAATAAGCCGAAACCGGTCAGAAGTTAGCATCGGCTGCGGTCAAGGCTGCTTTCATAGCGTTTGCGTGGCGTGTTTTCAGTTGGCAGGTGGGTACTGGGTACCAACACGACGTTGACCTAGTGGAATGTGCGAAACCGTCTAGGAAGCACATCTGGGTCGGCTGGAACACTGGCCCCGGTCGTTACTCCGCGAGGGGGAATCGTTCCGGTACAGGCTCACATCCCCGAATCTCAGAGCTGAGTGTTCACGCGCGTGGCTGCCGTGCGGGCAAATTCGGATGTGTCATCGAGCTCTACATTATCTACAGTGAAGTGCGAATGAAACAAGTATAGGCATGCGTATTCAAATTCAGAGATATGTAAACAGACAGAGTACGGCGCTGCCGTCGGCAACGCCTATATGAGACAACAAGTGTCTGGCGCAGCTGTTAGATCGGTTACAATGCTACAATGACAAGTTATCAACATTTAAGTGCGTTTTAACGTGGTATTATAGTCGGAGCACGAGCGATGGGACAGAGTATCTGCGAGGTAGAGATGAAGTGGGGAATATCCCGTACGACCATTTCACCAGTGTACCGTAAATATCACGAATCCGGTAAAACATCAAATCTGCGACATCGCTGCGGCCAGAAAAAGATCTTGCAAGAACGGGACCAACCCTTCCTCAAATTGCTGTAGATTTCAACGCCGGGTCATCAACAAGTGTCAGCGTGCGAAGCATTCAACAAAACATCACCGATATAGGCTTCGGAGCCGAAGACCGATTCGTGCACCGTTGCACGACAAGAGGCTTTACACCTCGCCTGGGCCCGTCAACACCGACATTGGACTGTTGATGACTGCAGACATGTTCCCTGCTCCGACCAGTGTCGTTTTTGTATCGAGGAGATGGACGTGTACGGGTCTGGAGAGAATCTGATGAATCCGTGATCCCTGTATGTCAGCAGGGGACTACTCAAGTAGTGGAGATTCTGCAGTGGTATGTGGCGTGTGCAGTTGGACTGATACGGGCCTGTGATACGTCTAGATACAACTGTAACGTACGACACGTACGTAAGCATCCTGCCTGGCCACGTGCACCAATTCGTATCCACAGTGCATTGCGACAGACTTGGGCAGTTCCAGCAGGACAATGCGACACGCCACACGTCCAGAATTATTACAGAGTGGCTGCAGAAACACTCTTCCCAGTTGAAACACTTACGCTGGCCACCAAACTCCCCAGAGATGAATACGTTTGAGCACATCTGGGATGCCTTGCAACGTGGTGTTCAGAAGAGATGTGCAGCCCCCCGTATTCGTACGGACTTGTGGACAGCCCTGCACGATTCACGGTGTCAGTTCCCTCCAGCGCTACTTCAGACATTAGTGAAGTGCGTACCACGTCGCCTTGCGGCACTTCTGTGTGCTCGCGGTGGCTGTACACGGTTTCAGGCAACTGTCCCAATTTCTTTGGGTCTTGGCGTGTTAGAAATCTGTTGGTCATTTCAGTCAGAGTCGGAGTTGACATTTGTTCTTGAAACAGGTGAAATGTTCGTGTGTATATGTCTCGCATTCCAGAACTGGTAGGCACAGTGTTTTGCCCAGCGCCACCCGGCGGCGTCGCTCTGCCCGGCTGCCCGCTGGCCGCTGCCCGCTGGCCGTCCCACAACACGATTCCAAATTTCCTACTCTTCCACGCGGCACACCTGTCACTCAGAAATAACAAAAAGCCTCTACTGTTACAAAATTTCCCGCTAGAGACCTCCAACGGAACGGAAAACCATAGGGAAGCGGAAGACGAATATTGCTATGTGGAGCAGCCGAGGAATGGCCTCACAAGCTGAGCGAGTGTTCACACAAACAGGGAAGGCCAGCGTGGATATTACTGGATCGACAGACAACAAATGCTCCGGAAATTTGTGCGGTGATATTTTTACGTAAAGCCCACCGAGCAAAGCGAGCAGGGCTACCCGCGGAGACTGCGGTGAGATAGTAAACTGTGCCGTCAGATTAATGGCGGAGTTCTGGGAGTGGAAATGGAGTTTATGGGGTATTCATTGGTGATCGGGATGTTAAATGGTCCCACGGGCGATGTAGAGAACGTTGTCGAGGATTTATGTCATCAGGAAATGGACGAGATCGATTAAAAATAAATGTGAGTGCTCGCCGACACGAATGCTGCCGAAGAACGGTCCGCGCGGGGTAGCCGCGCGGTCTGGGGCGTGTTGCCACGGTTCGTGCGGCTCCCCCAGTCGCAGGTTCGAGTCCTCTCTCGGGCATGGGTGTCTGTCTGTTATTCTTACCAGAGGTTAGTCGATGTTACTTTAAATAGTGTGTGAAACTAAGGACCGATGACCTTAGCAGTTTGGTCCATTAGGAATTTACATACATTTGAAGATTTGAAGAGAATGACGAGTGGTAGGTATAGTACTATGGGTGCCGACAGTCGACAAACATTAACCGATAGTG